>NC_047582.1:13552500-14162500 GCF_011004845.1 Esox lucius
TGCTGGAGATGGGAGCATAGACATGTTTATCATTGGGTGAGCTTCTGGTCCAATCACAACGCAACAGTGCCAGGAAGACAGTGCTGAATGTCTCCTCCATCTTACCTCTATTCACGGCCTTGACCTCTACCACCATGTTTAGCTGTTTGTCCCCCACCACCCCACGCAGGCTACAGGAAGTGAACTCCATGCTGAACAAGCGGCTGAAGGATGCTCTCTTCACTGACCAGTGGAGTGAGCTCTGCATGGACACGCTCAGTCGTTTTGGATATGTGTTGGTCAGTAAGGAGTTAACTCTCTGTGATGTGCAGGTCACTGATTTAATCTCTATGGTTATAGTTACTCTCCACACTCATGACAGAGTACACTGTGACAATCGCATCCGAAAATGCATCTTTATTTAATACAGGTTTTGTCTGTTCAAGGTCGATCTGTCTTTATCTCTCTGTGTCTCTGTCTGCACCGCTGCAGGTGGCTTCTCAGCGTATGCAGGGGGTCCTGTTGTTGGTGTTTTCTAAATTCTGCCATCTTCCATTCCTGCGGGAGGTGCAGACAGAAAAAACCCGCACGGGTCTCGGGGGCTACTGGGTGAGTGTTACCCCTGGCAACCTCTGCTCCAGAATAGTAGCTTGTTTAAATGCGGAGTACTAAAACCCTTGTTCACCTTCACAAATAGCTTTCTGATTCCAGAAAAATATAAAATGCCATAAATAGGGAGGAAAAGGTTTGTGCGTGTCACAGTTTTATGTGGGTGACCTTCTTTGGCGTGTTGATGTCAGCGGTTCTACTCTGTGAGGTCAGTGTTGCAGGAATGTCTGGCTCTCAGTTGCTGATGATACCGAAATGCTACTTGTCCCTTCATCCTCGTCCCAGCGGTTGTTTCCGTCCAGAGGCTCGGATAGCGTCCATTGTTCATCCATCAGTGTGTTACTTGTTCACAGTGCGTATCTCTCTTCCCTCCCCAGGGTAATAAAGGGGGCGTAAGTGCCAGAATGATGTTGTTCGGCCATCCGGTGTGTTTCCTCAACTGCCACCTGCCGGCTCACATGCGGAACCTCGAGCAGCGAATGGAGGACTTCGAGAGCATCCTGCAGCAACAGCAGTTTGAGGGCGTGACCGCTTCTGGCGTTCTGGATCATGAGTGGGTCAAGGGGGGAGGGATGCTGAGGTCATATGGTTATGCCATGTGATCAGGAAATACTCATGGTACTAATTCTGTGCTCTGATTGGTTGATGATGCGCCTGTGTTCTTCCCCTAGCGTGGTCTTCTGGTTTGGGGATCTTAACTTCCGCATCGAGGATTATGACATTCATGTGGTTAAGAGTGCTATTGACAGCAATAAGCTCCCTTTGCTCTGGGAGAGAGACCAGGTGAGAAAGCTGTAGGATATATTCATTTGACATGGAGAAGAGTCCAAATGGAATTTTCCGGAAGACCCGTTATCTCCTGTTATCTTTGGAACCAACGACCATCCAATACCAACAGAGCCATAGCACCACAAAAACTATAGGCCAAAAATATTCACTTATGCAGTCTCATCAGGTCAAGTGGTCAACTTTCATCACTCTATCTCTCTGTTCCTCTCTCTCTTTTTATTCCCACATGTTTGTTTTACAGCTCAACATAGCCAAAAACAGTGAGTCCATCTTAGATGGCTTCTTAGAAGGCCCTCTCAAATTCCCCCCCACATATAAGTTTGATGTTGGAACCCACACATACGACACCAGGTATGTAACTGTATGTAGAACAATACATGTTGGGTTGGATGAATTGTCTTCTTTGTGCAGAAACATTAGACATCTGTTATGATATCTGTACGTTAGCATTAGCAGTTAGACAAAGCACTACCAGCACACACTTCCACATTGGAACTCCAGGGGGGAGAACCAACCAGCCCAAATGTCTGGGCTCAGCATGGATAAGAAGACAGGTCTGAACAATCAGGATGATGGGTATTCTCATTTTTTATGTTAGTTAAAGATTAATCTTTGTAGCTTACTCATATGTACTCCTATGTACTGTATTCATATTTTGGGTCACCATTTTGAACAAGTACTGATCTTGTACTGGCCGACCATGGGAGTCATGACTGAGTTGGCCCTGGGTAAATGCATTAAACACCTGGCTGTGTACAACTTTCTTCTAACGTTTATACACACAGCATATACGTTCCCTGGCCATAGATAGGCCTAAACTCCTGAGACGACATATCAGACTAGTTATTGGTATGATAACATTTCTTTTAACTAACTGACCTCTGTCTACAACTAGTCCCTCTCTCTTTCGGTCGCACTTACAGCAGTAAAAAGCGAAAGCCAGCGTGGACAGACCGAATCCTGTGGCGTCTGCGCTGTACGGGCTCCCCTGTTCCAACCCACAATGCCGCTCTGCAACGCGGCCTGACATCGTGGCTGGGTGGGGCAACCAAAGTGGTGCAACAGTCTTACCGCAGTCACATGGGATACACCTGTAGCGATCACAAGCCTGTCTCTGCTGTCTTCTCATTACATGTAAGTCCATCTCATTGGGACACCTGACGCCCTCTGAAATTGTATGACTCAAACATGTCTCTCATGCCCTCACCCCAGTTCCCATTTAAAGTGGACCTTCCCCTTGTTACCTTGGACTATGAGAAGGAGTGGACCAAAGTTTCTGACGCCACAGTCAGATTCACTGTGAGGTCCAGCTTCCAGCGCAGCTCATGGGACTGGGTTGCAATATACAAGGTAACCGGTCAACCTCCAGTAAGAGAGATTTGGTATCTCTCACAGCATAACTAGGTTATATCGGTTCTATTGTGTCCCAGTGTCTGTGTCCCATTTCAAACCAGTCTCTGGGTTGTCTTTACAGGTTGGGTTCAAACATTACAAGGACTATGTAGCATATTTGTGGGCCAAGGTAGATCACGGGTCCCAGGTACGATGCAAGGCCTGAAAAACACACACTACATCAACCTCAGATATCCCATAAGGTGTGAAATATCTTTCTATTCACTCTGTTCCACGTTTCTCCTCAGGTGACATTTGCAGAGGAGGATTTACCCCGGGAAGCCGGGGAATACATTCTGGGTTTCTACAGCAACAACATGAACACTATCATTGGAGTGACATCACCCTTTCAGGTCAGGACCTTTTCTGCTGTTCTCCTTCATTCGATGAACAGAGAGGAAAGCAATGGCTGTCTTTCATGTAGTTCTACTGGGTCACCTCCTTTTCTCCTCATCGTGTGCCCTCCCAACCCTTCTCACCTACTCCTGTCGAACCGTCGCCTGTCTCCCATAGATCCGTGTCCCTGCGCGCAGCCCGATGGCCTCCACAGCCTGCGGTGAGGCCGGGGACAGCTCCGACGTCAGCTCAGAGGACGACAGCACGTTGGTCCTGCTGGCCCCAGCCAGCTCCCGAAGCCCAAGCCCGGGAAAAAGCAAACGGCGCCACCGCCGCAGCCGTAGCCCTGCTCACCCCAACACCCCCATCCCCTCCCTGCAGGGACTCAGCCTGCACCCTCGTTCTCTAGACGGGCTCCAAAGCAGCCGCCTGCCCTGCTCGGTTGCTAAGAAGGAGCGCCTGGTCTCACCGCAGGACACCCTGACTTCTCCCATCAGCCCGCTCACCCCCCGCAGCCCTTTGTCCCCCGGCAGTGGGGTCTCAGCTCCAGAGGCTCTGATCGCCGCCATCCTGGGGGAGCACAGTCCAGCTCAGGTCCCCCCCACAGGGGGGAGGTTACCAGGCAAGTCTGGGGAGACAGGCTTATGAGGGTCCCATGGAGTCTTGAGGGATACACAGACACTGAGAGAAGACTGTTGAAACGAAGCCAGTAAAAACCACGATGAGGGAACAGTGAGCTGATATGGTCGTTTATTTTAATGATCTGACCCCACACTGTCACGGCGCTCATAAAAGCAGTGCTTTATGTTACTTGTAGTTTGCAACATTCCACGTGGTAGTCAGTCAGTTGTCTGTGTTTCTTAATCTAATTATCCGTGACTTCAGACAGAGATGCAGTCGCTGTGAAGTTGCACCGTCTTCACATTCTGCTGCCTTAAAATTAAATTAAAATTAACCTATTAAATGGAGATCTATATAACCCACTGCACATCTTTTAAGTGAAAGAAAAATTACAAAGAAATGAAAACAGAATGTATTGACTGCGTATGTCTTCATCACACCCTAGAAATCATTTTTGGTGGAATCATCTTTGACAGCCATTATTGAGATAATATGGAGTAATATTCTATATATATATATAATATAAGATATTATTTTATTTCATTTTATTTTTTTGCTGAAGGAATTGTGGTTTGCATTCAAACCCATGCTGCCACAGTATATGTGTACCAGAAGCAGTGCTGGACCACCCTTCAACCAAGGCCATATATATGAGAGAGTCCCATCTAAATTATATTTGTATCCCAGGATGAAGGACAATGATTTGTTTGCAACAAGGCTGTTAGGTAATACTGCAAGACAACAAGAAAACTGGAAATCTGATGCTTGTATGGATTTCTCTTCACTGAGACAGTTACATAAATATTTATGCCAAAGACAAACTATAATGTCTTTGAAAAAGGTACTGATGTTTACTGAGAGATTCAGTTTCAGGCCTGAGACCAAATTAGAAAAGTGTCATCTTTCAATGATTCCTAAACAAATTTACTGAGCTTGAACAATTTGACAAGAACAATGGATGTTTTCTTGACTGTGCTAAAAATTAACAGCAGCAATGGCTATCAAAGGTGCTTCTACTGAAGATGAACACTGGGATGTAAAGATATAATCAATTCATCTTTGTTGAAAATAATATAATATAGTTAAATTTTTTTCATTACTTTGTACTTTAAAATTCTATCACTTTGAAAATGTGGATATATACTTGGAAAATGAGCAATATAAGGCGGTAAAATGAAAAGACTGCAAATGGGTGTGTAGAGGGGCACAATCTATTGAACAGCTTATATACTATGGAGTCAGGGGCTACTGTAGTCTAACTCCCTAACAGTCTGTCTTACCCCAAAAAGTGCTTTACAGACTCATATCAACACTGTATGTACAGACTAAATGTAAAACCAAAGCAAGAGTAAATCTGCAATGTACAGTATGATTGTTTTCCTAAGTTAAAAGAATGTCTATGAATGTGTCCTAACCATCTGGCTCAGGATCACTTGGTGTGGTATGATATCCATCCTTCCATATCCCCAAGCTCCAACTGATATTAAAATGATCTGTTTCTCAATCTCCCTGTTTTGTGTAGCAATGTACATGTTTGAGAAAAAAAGAAGAGTATATTTTCAGAGAGATAATGCTTTCAAAGGTCTTTTGTTTAGGTTGTGGAGAATATATAATGGTGTGAGAAAAATAAAATGAGCAACCTGACAAAAGAGACAAGGTTTTTGATTGTCACACACAGAACATTCAGTGGGACTGTTCATAATTCTTAATATTATGCGCAAACAGTACAGCTTTTATAACAACAATCCAGATATTTTCATATTTCACTACGTCGTAATATCTTCTGTAAACTGGAACTGGTTAATATTGGGACAACTTGGGTTTATAAACATGGATGTCAACTCCCCATCTGCAAGCTTTTGTGGTTGAGGGCTGGAAGGCTGAGGGCCTGAGCCCTGCTTCTGGCCCTGATTCATTACAATGTCCAGGAACTGTGACTGCCATCTGGTGTTTATCATAACCCTCATCTTATTATTGGTGTCATGAGCATTATTTTCATTTATACATATCAATTATGTCTCCCTCAGTTGTCGGAGTAGAACATTGTGTTTAATGATCTCAAACAAATAAAATGAAAAACATAGACAAGAACTATGAAAATAATTATAGAACAATAGTACTGTTATAGAGAACAACAGAACTGTGATGGATAACAATGGTACTGTGATAAAGAACAATTGAACTGTGATGCAGAACAATAGAAATGTTTAAAGAACAATGGTACTGTGATAAAGAGCAACCGAATGGTGATAGAGCACAATAGAACTGTGACACAGAACAATAGAACAATTAGAGATTACAATGGTACTGTGATACAGAACAATAGAACAGTTAGAGATTACAATGGTACTGTGATACAGAACAATATAAATGTTTTTGAGACAATAGTGCAGTTATATAGAACAATAGCCCCTTTCTGTTTGTTGTTTATGCATAAATGTTATCTAGGTTCAAGTTAGCCGATAGGGAACATGTTTTTCAGCATATTAGTTTAGGTCCCCACAAGGATAGATAAACAAATGTGTGTGTTTGTTTACACTGCACATTGTGAAAGTGTTTTGAGGAAAAGGACATTTAGGTCTGTCTGGGAGAACAGGCTTTGAGAGTGGGGCTAATGGAAAGCAGCTTATCTGCTAGGAAATCCCAGAATATTCAAAGAAGGCTTCTCACACAAACATTTCCCAATTCAAAAGCTTCAAAGTCTCACCTCATCTTGGCAGACACCCAAAATGAATCTGCCAGTCGATTTAGGGCAGCCCTGTATGTTCCAGTGGGCCAGCAGAGAAAAGAGACGACGCCATGACTCCACGACTGAGACTCACAGTGCTGTGGTACTGTAGACTATCTGGCTTCTTTTTAACAATCAGAATAATGACTCTGAGGATTAGAAAGGCTCAGCTGACACTAAAGCTCTGTAGTACACATCTCTGGGTGAACACTGCAGAGTCACATAGGGTACTGAAGTTTATATGATCATAACCTCAGGAGTGGGTCTGTGAGATTTAAAAAAAGTGTTTGCCCACAATGTGAGTGTGTGTGTGTTCATTTTAAAAGCTTCATAAAAATGTTATACAACCTTGTTTCCCAAAGAATTGGGATGCTGCATAAAATGTAAATGAATGCAAAGATGTGCAAATCATTAAAACCCTATTTTCAATATGAAATAGTAAAAAAGACAACATATCAAATGTTGAAACTGAGACATTTTATTGTTTCTTAAAAAATATATGCCCACTTGGAATTTGATGCCAGCAACACGTTTCAAAAAAATTCGGACAGAGGCAAAAAAAAGTTGTGTAATGCTAGAAGACTAAACCTGATGGAATATCATACAACTAATTAGGTCAATTTGCAAAAGGTCAGTAACATGTCTGGGCATTAAAGATCATTCCAGAGAGAATGGGTCTGTCAGAAGTGAGAATAGGGTTAATCAATAGTGGTTCATCACACTGGGCAAATAGTGCAACAATTTAAAAGTTTATAAAAGGTTTTTATATTTCCCCTCAAAGATTTCAGTTTGTTTTTCAACTGACTTGTCTAAGTAATGGGTCACATAAAAAGTGGAAAACGTTCTGACATGATTTATCTTTGTCTCGTTCTTTTACATCACAAGAACCTGGCATTTTAACAGGGGTGAGTAGATGTTTTATATCCACTGAACGGTACATAATATCATTAAATACTTATACTGGATGGCTGTGATCTTTGGGCCCTCAGGTGGCACCGCATTAAAAACAGACACGATTCTGTAGTGGACATCGCTGCATGGGTTCAGGAACAGTTCTGAAAACCATTGTCTGTGAACACAATACGTCGTTGCATCCAAAAATGTAAGTTAAAACTCTACCAAAGAAGAAACAATATAAAAAAAAGATCCAGAAACACTGCCACGTCCTCTGGGCCCAAGCTCATTTAAGATGGACTGAGGTGAAGTGGAAAACTGTCTTGTGGTCTGACAAATCAACATTTGAATTTATTTTTAGGAATCATGAATGCCCCTCCCGTGGGCTCACCACCCACAGGAGGGACCATAAGGGGCCGGTGCAAAGAGGATCGGGCAGCAGTCGAAGGCAGGGGCCTAGACAACCCGATCTCTGGACACGGAAACTGGCTCTAGGGACGTGGAATGTCACCTCGCTGGCGGGGAAGGAGCCTGAGTTAGTGCGTGAGGTTGAGAGGTTCCGATTAGAGGTAGTCGGGATCACCTCTACGCACGGCTTGGGCTCTGGAACCACACTCCTTGAGAGAGGATGGACTCTTCACCACTCTGGAGTTGCCCATGGTGAGAGGCGGCGGGCTGGTGTGGGTTTGCTCATAGCTCCCCAGCTCTGCCGCCATGTGTTGGAGTTTACCCCGGTGAACGAGAGGGTCGTTTCCCTGCGCCTACGGGTCGGGGATAGGTCTCTCACTGTTGTTTGTGCCTACGGGCCGAACGGCAGTGCAGAGTACCCGACGTCCTTGGAGTCTCTGGGAGGGGTGCTGGAAAGTGCTCCGACTGGGGACTCTATTGTTCTACTAGGGGACTTCAACGCCCACGTGGGCAACGACAGTGACACCTGGAGGGGCGTGATTGGGAGGAACGGCCCCCCTGATCTGAACCCGAGTGGTGTTCAGTTATTGGACTTCTGTGCTAGTCACAGTTTGTCCATAACGAACACCATGTTCAAGCATAAGGGTGTCCATCAGTGCACGTGGCACCAGGACACCCTAGGCCGCAGGTCGATGATTGACTTTGTTGTCGTCTCATCTGACCTGCGGCCGTATGTCTTGGACACTCGGGTGAAGAGAGGGGCGGAGCTGTCAACTGATCACCACCTGGTGGTGAGTTGGATCCGATGGCGGGGGAGGAAGCTGGACAGACTCGGCAGGCCCAAGCGTACTGTAAGGGTCTGCTGGGAACGTCTGGCCGAGTCTCCTGTCAGAGAGATCTTTAACTCCCACCTCCGGCAGAGCTTCGACTGGATCCCGAGGGAGGTTGGAGATATTGAGTCCGAGTGGACCATGTTCTCCACCGCCATTGTCGAAGCAGCCGCTCGGAGCTGTGGCCGTAAGGTCTCCGGTGCCTGTCGAGGCGGCAATCCCCGAACCCGGTGGTGGACACCGGAAGTAAGGGATGCCGTCAAGCTGAAGAAGGAGTCCTATCAGGCCTGGTTGGCTTGTGGGACTCCTGAGGCAGCTGACGGGTACCGACAGGCCAAGCGGGCTGCAGCCCGGGTGGTTGTGGAGGCAAAAACTCGGGCCTGGGAGGAGTTCGGTGAGGCCATGGAGAAGGACTATCGGCTGGCCTCGAAGAGATTCTGGCAAACCATCCGGCGCCTCAGGAGAGGGAAACAGTGCCCTACCAACGCTGTTTACAGTAGAGGTGGGCAGCTGTTGACCTCAACTGAGGATGTCGTTGGGCGGTGGAAGGAGCACTTCGAGGATCTCCTCAATCCCGCTGACATGTCTTCCATTGAGGAAGCAGAGGATGAGGGCTCAGAGGTGGACTCGTCCATCACCCGGGCTGAAGTCACAGAGGTGGTCAAGAAACTCCTCGGTGGCAAGGCACCGGGGGTGGATGAGATCCGCCCTGAGTACCTCAAGTCTCTGGATGTTGTGGGGCTGTCTTGGTTGACACGCCTGTGCAACATCGCGTGGCGGTCGGGGACAGTGCCTCTGGGATGGCAGACCGGGGTGGTGGTCCCTCTTTTTAAGAAGGGGGACCGGAGGGTGTGTTCCAACTATAGGGGGATCACACTTCTCAGCCTGCCCGGAAAAGTCTATGCCAGGGTTCTGGAGAGGAGAATACGGCCGATAGTAGAACCTCGGATTCAGGAGGAACAGTGTGGTTTTCGTCCGGGCCGTGGAACACTGGACCAGCTCTATACCCTCTACGGGGTGTTGGAGGGTTCATGGGAGTTTGCCCAACCAATCCACATGTGTTTTGTGGATTTGGAGAAGGCATTCGACTGTGTACCTCGCGGCATCTTGTGGAGGGTGCTTGGGGAATATGGGGTCCTGGGTCCTTTGCTAAGGGCTGTCAGGTCCCTATACAACCGAAGCAGGAGCTTGGTCCGCATTGCCGGCAGTAAGTCAGACTTGTTCCCAGTGCATGTTGGACTCCGGCAGGGCTGCCCTTTGTCATCGGTTCTGTTTGTAATTTTTATGGACAGAATTTCTAGGCGCAGCCAGGGGCCGGAGGGTGTCAGGTTTGGGGACCACGCGATTTCGTCTCTGCTCTTTGCAGATGATGTTGTCGTGTTGGCCCCTTCTAACCAGGACCTTCAGCATGCACTGGGACGGTTTGCAGCCGAGTGTGAAGCGGTGGGGATGAAAATCAGTACCTCCAAATCCGAGGCCATGGTCCTCAGTCGGAAAAGGGTGGCTTGCCCACTTCAGGTTGGTGGAGAGTGCCTGCCTCAAGTGGAGGAGTTTAAGTATCTAGGGGTCTTGTTCACGAGTGAGGGAAGGATGGAACGGGAGATTGACAGACGGATCGGTGCAGCTTCTGCAGTAATGCGGTCGATGTATCGGTCTGTCGTGGTGAAGAAAGAGCTGAGCCGCAAGGCGAAGCTCTCGATTTACCAGTCAATCTACGTTCCTACTCTCACCTATGGTCATGAGCTTTGGGTCATGACCGAAAGGACAAGATCCCGGATACAGGCGGCCGAAATGAGTTTTCTCCGCAGGGTGGCTGGGCGATCCCTTAGAGATAGGGTGAGAAGCTCGGTCACCCGGGAGGAGCTCAGAGTAGAGCCACTGCTCCTCCACATCGAGAGGGGTCAGCTGAGGTGGCTTGGGCATCTTTTTCGGATGCCTCCGGAACGCCTTCCTGGGAAGGTGTTCCGGTCCCGTCCCACCGGGAGGAGACCCCGGGGAAGACCTAGGACACGCTGGAGGGACTTTGTCTCCCGGCTGGCCTGGGAACGCCTCGGTGTCCCCCCGGAAGAGCTAGAGGAAGTGTCTGGGGAGAGGGAAGTCTGGGCATCCCTGCTTAGACTGCTGCCCCCGCGACCCGGCCCCGGATAAGCGGAAGAAGATGGATGGATGGATGGAATCATGAATGCTACGTTCTCAGGACTAAAGGGACCATCCGGCTTGTTATCAGTGCACTGTTCATCCATGATGGTATGGGGGTGTATTAGTGCACTTGGCATAGGTGACTTTCACATCTCTGAAGGCACCATTAATGCTGAACAATATATACAGGTTTTGTGCAACATATGCTGCCATCTAGATTACATATTTTTCAGGGATGGCCTTGCTTATTTCAACAATACAATGCCAAATCATATTCTGCATGTATTACAACAGCATAGCTCCGTAGTAAAAGAGTCTGGGTGCAAAACTGGCCTGATATGAAAAAAAATACGATAAAGGAGACCCCGAAATGTTGAGCAGCTAAAATCCTATACCAAGCAAAAATGGGAAAGCATTTGGTCTCAGTTCCCAAACGCTTACAGAAGTATTGTGAAAAGAAAAGGTGATGCAACATAGTGGTAAACATGCTCCTTTTCCAACTTTTTTGAAACTTGTTGCTGGCATCAAGTTCATGATGCCTGCAACAATATACATGTACTTTAAACAACAACAATAACATTTATCAGTTTAAAAATTTGATATGTTGTCTTTGTTCTATTTTCAATTTAATATAAGGATAAATGATTTGCACATTCGATTCTGTTTTTATTTGCATTTTACGCAGCGTCCCAACATTTTTGGAAACAGGGTTGTAATTTTTACATAATAAAAAGGAATACATAAAAATATTGAGCATCTACAGAAGAAAATTGTGAAACAATGTTTCTGTAAAAAACATTTAATTTGTTTTACTTTTATAAGTATAAAATACAAAATATACAACATATATTCATATCTGGCGCAGCCAGGGGCCGGAGGGTGTCAGGTTTGGGGACCACACGATTTCGTCTCTGCTCTTTGCGGATGATGTTGTCGTGTTGGCCCCTTCAAGCCAGGACCTTCAGCATGCACTTGGACGGTTTGCAGCCGAGTGTGAAGCAGTGGGGATGAAAATCAGTACCTCCAAATCCGAGGCCATGGTCCTCAGTCGGAAAAGGGTGGCTTGCCCACTTCAGGTTGGTGGAGAGTACCTGCCTCAAGTGGAGGAGTTTAAGTATCTAGGGGTCTTGTTCTCGAGTGAGGGAAGGATGGAACGGGAGATTGACAGACGGATCGGTGCAGCTTCTGCAGTAATGCAGTCGATGTATTGGTCTGTCGTGGTGACCGGTCAATCTACGTTCCTACTCTCACCTATGGTCATGAGCTTTGGGTCATGACCGAAAGGACAAGATCCCGGATACAGGCGGCCGAAATGAGCTTTCTCCGCAGGGTGGCTGGGCGATCCCTTAGAGATAGGGTGAGAAGCTCGGTCACCCGGGAGGAGCTCAGAGTAGAGCCGCTGCTCCTCCACATCGAGAGGGGTCAGCTGAGGTGGCTTGGGCATCTGTTTCGGATGCCTCCGGAACGCCTTCCTGGGAAGGTGTTCCGGTCCCGTCCCACCGGGAGGAGACCCCGGGGAAGACCTAGGACACGCTGGAGGGACTATGTCTCCCGGCTGGCCTGGGAACGCCTCGGTGTCCCCCCGGAAGAGCTGGAGGAAGTGTCTGGGGAGAGGGAGGTCTGGGCATCCCTGCTTAGACTGCTGCCCCCGCGACCCGGCCCCGGATAAGCGGTAGATGATGCCATGCCATGCCATATTCATATCTACTGTATATAATCTTGAATACTGCTAAAAGAATAGGCACATTCTACAATATGAATATAGCCCAAATACTACAATATGTTCTCATTCCTTAAACGTAAGTCTTATTATTGTGGTCATGGATCTGATCCTGAACACAGGCCAGAACTATGTTTGATTAAGTACATGAAAGCTACTTTTTCTCAGTGCCATAGTAATCTTCTGAGTGGATTTAACACCTACACATTACAGCATCAGATCACTGTCATCTTCTAAAGTGCCCTGTCTGGTACTCTCAGTGACCTTGGTTGGCTGGCACAGTAAATGTCTTGAGGGAGGATAGCTATTTAACTCTAATTTATCTCTTATGCAAAGCGACTAGGTTAGACAACAGCAGTAAGTACACTTTCCCTCATCAAAGTAGGTACAAATCATAAGTATTTTTACTTATATTATTCTGGGAGGTTCAGAGGCCCATCTGTCAAAACACTGAACTCATAACACAATATATATTTTTAACTCAAGAAAAGTTTGAATAGGCTATTTTTAGTTTCTGTTTTTTTACGTTTTGTTTTTGCTGTTGCCCTTGAATGCAACCTGTTCTGTTAGTCTTTTTTGGAATGTCCTTTGTTTTTGAATGTAGCTTGTCCTTCTGTATTATCACTTTCACCTGTGTATTGTTTGCCCCCTGGTTATGTCCCTATTTAAGGTCCTTCTGCCTTAATTTATTTTTTCAGTCATTGTTGCATTTTATAGTTGACATGTTGCATCAAGTCATTTTGGGGAAATAAATGCACATTTGTTCCACCGCCTCTGTAATGGTCCTCGCTGAACAGAAAAGGAGATGTAGAAGAGATAGAAACCTACAACAATGATAAAAATGCATAGCATGAACCTAAAGCTACAGACCGGCCGAACTGGTTTTATCTTATATTATTGGAGAATGTTTCCACTCATTATCGGAGAATGTTTCCACTCATTACTTTTAAGCACACTTATGCAACCTGGTTATTGTAAGGTTTTATTTTTCATTTTCCCCCTTGACGGTTTCACTTTGTTTTTCAATTGATTTATACAGATTTTAAGTGACATTAAAAGTGGAAAAAGTTCTGAAATGATTAATCTTTGTCTCATTCTTTTAAACCTGGCATTTTAGCAGGGGTGTGTAGACTTTTTATATCCAATGTAGATGACGAGATGCTCAAACTCTTTGCAATTTTACATTGAGAAACAACATTTTTTAATTGTTGCACTATTTGCACAGAGTGATGAACCACTTCATATCTTCACTTCTGATAGACCCATTCTCTCTGAAATGATCTTTAATGCCCAGACATTTTACTGACCTGTTGCCAATTGACCTAATTAGTTGTGTGATATTCCATCAGGTTTAGTTTACACAACAGTTTTTTGCCTCTGTCCCAACTTTTTTGAAACTTGTTGCTGGCGTCAAAGATTTCAGTTTGTTTTTCAACTGACTTGTTTAAGTAATGGGTCACATTAAAAGTGGAAAACGTTCTGACATGATTTATCTTTGTCTCATTCTTTAACATCACAAAAACCTGGCATTTTAACAGGAGTGTGTAGACTTTTTATTTCCACTATATATATGTATATAATTAAATGTGATAGTTGTATTATCTGTTAATTATTATATTATTGGAGAGGTACACTATCAGAGAATGTTTCCACTCGTTACTTTTAAGACATTTAGCACTTGTTTGAGTGGCTAAAAGACTGATTGATAGATCTGTAGACTATTTGAAAATATGACTACTTATACTGCATACTCATCCTTTTATGTTAAAAACAAGCTAGCCTTCATTAAAATACTATATGGCTTGGTTATATTTACAAATACTTGACATAATCACAAAGTTTACGTATTCTGTTTGAATTATGACTAAACAAAAAACTAATGTAGCGAATTTGGAGTGGCAATAGTTTTTTTCCTATGAGCGAAGAGCGGTTTTGAGCATAACTTATGCTTGGAGAGATGAGTGGGATAATTTCCACTCCACTCACACACTCTGGCTGATACCACTTTATATATATTTTTTGAAATAAAAAATGAAATCGGTTTTTATTCAGCATGTCTTGCACAAACGTGTTTATATTTAGTGTTTGACTGACAAACCTCAGATGGACAAAAAACGGTCGGTGGGGGGGGGGGGGGGGGGGGGGGGGGGGGGTCACACATGGGCGGGCCAACCATTTGACTCCGCCCACATTGAGCCCCGCCCCAAACTGCAATCTGCAGTCAGTGGTACTTGCCCAGACGTCGCCATTGGTTAAAGACCCAAGACGCGGGGGCCCGCCTCACTGACTAGGAAAAAAGGATAAATATCAACGCAACCAGATTTCTTCGAGAACACCGGCCAGACCGAAATCAGAATTATATAGTCTCTTGTATTTATTGGGAATTGAGACTGCTATCAGACAAAAAACTACTTGGTAATCCACAGTTCACTGATTTTAGGCTGCCAGCTTATTATAACTTCGCAAATAACAATTACCTTAAAATGAACGGGCAGTTGAACGGTTTCCATAACTCACTCATTGATGAAGATTGCTTTTTGTTCACCTCTGAATCAGTTGGAGAAGGACACCCAGGTAAGTTAGCAATGCGTCTGTCTTTTTTCGTTGCTAATTACAGTAGCTAGCTCCATTCCCCCCTGTGTTTTACACAACAAGGTCATGGCGTAGATGTAGCTAACTAGCGAAGTGCTATCGATTTGTTGACAGTCATTTTCATGAACACATTAAACGTTATATAATGTAGCTATTTACTAGTTACTTTGTTAGTATTCTGGCGTGGCTATTTATCACATTGCGTTGATCTTTCATCAAGATGATATTATAAGTGGGGAACACGCGCCAGTTTCAGGCCACGCGGGTTTCCTTCGTCCTAGCGTGGGTGAGATGTGAAGTAGCTAGCACTATATGCTAAATCCAGAAAACGATGCCACTGGTATTTGTCTGGATGATCACAACCTATGTTACTTGGAGAGTTCGTCGAAAAGAAACTTGTATTTGGCCTTATTGTTGGCTGTTATTCGTTTATTTCAAGGCAATGCATGTTAAATTCTGTCGAACACCGGTATTGCATCAGTATATGAAATTGAACACGTGACATGCGCTCCAGACGTTGTGCGACTGTGCAGAGTAGGTTTTGTTGATATCCGGTCATTGGGTTAGTTGAGCTCTCCAGCTGTCACTTCAGCCGTGGTGTATTTAAGTCCATTGCGGTGCATTTTTAGCTGCAACTATGTAGGAGATTTATTTTGATTGACAGAAACATGGTGCCACGGTGTACTGTAGCCCTTTCAGTTTCATTTCAGATAACGTGTTTTAATGCCCACGTTAGCTATCTCGCTAATTGCAGGCATTACTGTACTCTCTTCCCTGAGCAGTACGCTTTTCTTATTGATGCATTCTCATTGTATTTGCTAATGCAAACTAAGTTGACCAAATTTACATTACAGTAGTGTTTAGCCTGGTGTTCTGATTACAGTCCTTGGTTACCGGTTTAAGTGCAGTTGTCACTCGACACTTGGGGGTGGGTGGGGGGGGGGTGGTGGTGGTGTCTCCATTGCAGCTGATTATCTATAGGCTTACTTGCATCCTAAATATAGGCCTCTCAGGAGACTGTAGTTCTACTGTATCCAGCAGGCAGATTATGCACCCTTTGGCACAATAAACTGCTTTGTGCATGTCTTCACTGCTGTAACAATTCAGTACATAAGTTGAAGTCCACATGGTAATCCATTGAATGGAAGTCAACATGGTGCTGGTGGTGTGACTGTTTTGGTGGCTTACTTCTATTAATGCTCCCAGCCCAGGGGTGAGTGTATCGATGTGATTAGAATGTACTACTTTGCAGCTGTTGTTTATAAATAGCCATGTCTGAGTCAGGCTTGCATTCTAAGCTTGTTCCATTAAAAGAATTGGTTTTACAGTTATGCCCTTTCTAAGCAGAGTGTTTAGCATGGGTGATGTTTCTCACCGTAACCCTGATTTTCTTGACAGATAAGATTTGTGACCAGATCAGCGATGCAGTGCTTGATGCCCACCTGAAACAGGACCCAGATGCCAAAGTGGCATGTGGTAAGGATGGATTACATCTGTTAATATGATGTCTGATACTATGAGACCCTTGCTTCGGCCCTCCTTTTGTCATCTAGAAGTGGCTTAAGTGTTATCACCAGAAATGAATGTAACAACAGGTTATCACAATACTCATTTCCCAAATTATACAGTACCATGAAAAGGTCTGTCCAAGTACAGCACTTTATCCAGAACGCTGCAAAGCTACTGCTTTTTAAAAGCATCTGCCTTATTGAGTTCAGTGTGTAATATAATGGCCTGTGCATTAACAGAGAACTGTATCTGAACTAGGGGTGGGTATTGGCAAGTGCCTTGGGAAAAAATTAAGAGACCACTGCACCTTTTTCTTTCCTTCCCAAAAAAGTCGAAAGGGAAGGTTTTGAGTGAGGAACTGAATGGTTCAAATTAAGAGGCTACTGCAGATTGAATGCTTCTGTTCCTCACTCAAAACTTTCCTTTTCAACTTTTTTGGAAAGGAAAGAAAAATATGTAGTGAGCTCAATTTTTTCCAGAGCTGTGTATCAGGATACACGTTATGATTCAATACACCATGATTCATTATGATATCAATATACTTCATGGGAATACAGTAACGGGCGTTTATCAGGTAGATTTTGTGATATTTACGCAAATATTACTCTTAAAGTAACATGCCCGTTCAGCGACCGCTACAGTAATTTAAACGAAGGCTGTCGACAGCATAAAAAAATAAACATGGATACTAGAGATCAGAATATGGATAAAATATGGTGAAAAAGATTTGTGCATTTAAATGATATCATGGTATTGGATAACAGTTCAGATAAGTACCTTACAACACTTCAATTGATTTCTGTCCCTGTCTTTATTACATGCTTTGCCTTTGTGTGCTTTTCAGAGACTGTGGCTAAGACTGGGATGATTCTTCTGGCTGGGGAGGTCACCTCCAGGGCTAATGTTGATTACCAGAAAGTCGTCAGGGACACAATCAAGCACATTGGCTACGATGACTCTTCCAAGGGTATTGTTGGAAATTTGCACATCCTCTTGAAAACCCAATATAAAGCTGTTAGAGGTTAACATTAGCCAGTATGTCTAGACAATACTGAGTTTTAGTTTATTCCTTCCTCGCAGGCTTTGACTATAAGACCTGCAATGTCCTGGTGGCTTTGGAGCAGCAGTCGCCCGATATTGCTCAGGGTGTTCACCTTGACCGCAAAGAGGAGGATGTTGGGGCTGGAGACCAGGTTAGTGGGGTACTTTGTCTCTTTCCTGTCTGCTTGTATGTGTGTCTTTGTTGTTAGCACAAGTAACTCAAAGGGATTTAAGTTAAAAAGCATGTCTGGGCTGATTGTCACCGTGTCGAGCCTCTGTTGTCCCCTTCCAGTGAGTCTGTACTGATGCTCGCTTCGTAAGGACAGAGGAAGGCACTAGGTCAAAAGTGAATTTGTAGAGCCAATATGGGTCCCTAAAAGTGTGCAGTTTCATGTATGAATTGATATCTGGCCCATGTCATTAAAACATGACATTGCAATTCTGCTTACAGATTATATGCTTTTCATGCCCAGCTCTAATTTGAAGATTTTTTTATATCTTGTCAAACAATGTACAGGATTTGTTAATTTCAACATCATTGTTTTATTTTCTTCAAAGTGGAATATGAATTGGATCGTTCAAGGGTGTGCCTTTCTGGGAGTCAAAAATGGTTTGAGTCGGTGAGTAATTCAGGGGGTTGATATTCTGTGTTTGTGTTACAGGGACTGATGTTTGGCTATGCCACAGATGAGACTGAGGAATGCATGCCCCTCACCATCGTCCTCGCCCACAAGCTCAATGCCAAGATGGCTGAACTGCGCCGCAACGGAACCCTGCCCTGGCTGAGACCGGACTCCAAAACCCAGGTTTGAACCAAACCCTAAATCTGCATGTGCAGTGTGTTGTCCTACTTGTCCGACCTACTCCTACTGCTGTCACAGATGTGGCTAAACTTAGGTACATTTGTGTCATCATCCTGTGGAGCTCTTAGTGTCATGTTGTAGAAAATACAAATTCAATATTTTTCTTTTGTATTTGTTACGGTATGTATGACAACACACATTAAGAAATTACATAAAGGATTTCAACGATGAATATTTTCAATGACTATAGAGTTTTGGATTTCAGGGCTCGACAATATCGATGGCCAGGCCAGTAAAAAGTCAAGTCGGGACTAATAAAACTAGCAAATTACTGTCCCGATTGGACCACTGCAAAGAAATAATTAAGATAGAAAAAATGATCGCATTATAAACTCGACATCCTCCTGTTTTGTATTCTGGCACGCACAAATGACTACCTTGAGTTTCAAACCCACTGAGCCAGTGGAAAAATTCTTTAACATTGAGCCCTGGATTTAGAAGTCAGTAGGCTTGTAGCAAAGTGCATTAATGATGAGTAATAAAATGGGGATAAATAGTACAGGGACAAATATGCAGTACCTATCTGTAATATGTTTAGCCTCTTATTTATGATTCAGCATTATATCAATAACGAGTTTGGTGTTCAACTTGCCATGTCATCCTGACTCTACTGACCTACTTTGAGCTGGTAGTGTTAGTCTGTTGAAACAGGGTTAACAAGATTTGTGCGCCAACGGCTCACAGAACCAGATAATCCATCTTCACCAATCATCTCTGAATATCCTTGTTGTCAGAACCAGATAATGGTCATTTCCTGATTCATTACTCAACATTGGTCCTATACAACCACACCTGCTAGTCGGCAGAACCAGCCGTAGTAACTGTCGGGCCTGGCCTCTGCCCGCAGGTGACGGTTCAGTACCGGCAGGACCGCGGGGCCATGCTCCCAGTGCGCGTGCATACCGTCGTGGTGTCTGTGCAGCACGATGAGGTCATCTGCCTGGACGAGATGCGCGACGCCCTGAAGGAGCAGGTGGTGAAGGCCGTGGTGCCCTCCGTCTACCTGGACGACGACACCATCTACCACCTGCAGCCCAGCGGACGCTTTGTCATCGGTGGCCCTCAGGTGAGAGACATGCATTACCGACCTCAGTGGACTCTAAACCGGCCCGGTGGTCGTGAGCTCCCCGGCTGACTGTCCCTCTCGCAGGGTGACGCCGGCCTGACGGGACGCAAGATCATCGTGGACACCTACGGAGGCTGGGGGGCCCACGGTGGGGGGGCCTTCTCAGGGAAGGACTACACTAAGGTGGACCGCTCCGCTGCCTACGCTGCCCGCTGGGTGGCCAAGTCCCTGGTGAAGGCTGAGCTGTGTAAGCGCGTACTGGTCCAGGTGAGGAATGCGCTAAATGCCGGAACCGGTTTCATGTTTTCGTCATGGTTTTCTGCTTGTGGATTGCGGTGGATTTTTGTATGAGTCATTCATTTGTAGCTGTTATGTGTCGCAATAAGGAAGTAAAGGTAGGACATGTTCTAATTGGTTTCTTCCTGTTGCTTGGGACTTTTGTGATTAACACTCATTTTTAAACCTCCCATTTTGGGCTGTTTGTATAATATGCAGTTGATATGTCCATGATCTAGAGGTATTGTAACTATCATATTTCAGTTAGTCATGAAATGACAAGTAGCTAGCAGATTGGCACATGACATTGTACACAATTTTCAGGGACCTGCTTTGGTTTTGACAACACCACTACAACTAGTAGCCAGAAAACACTGAATACATCTTTAATAAAAGTGGCTATGTTGTCAGGTGTCCTATGCCATTGGAGTAGCGCATCCTCTATCAATCTCCATCTTCCACTATGGGACATCGCAGAAGAGTGAGAGGGAGCTGCTGGACATTGTCAAGAAGAACTTTGACCTTCGCCCTGGTGTCATTGTCAGGTGGGGTTTAGAACATTGTTGCCTGGCATGAACGCTGTCTGCAGTGGTCCCATGTGGTCAGAGTTGGTCCTCTTTAGTGGAAGGACTGTACTTTCAAATGCATAAAAAATTTCACATCTTACATTGGTCTTTGATCATTAGTGCATTTATCTAATTTATTTATCTATGTTCCAGGGAGCTTGACCTGAAGAAGCCCATCTACCAGCGGACCGCTGCATATGGCCACTTTGGCCGGGAAGCCTTCCCCTGGGAGGTCCCCAAAAAGCTCAAATACTGAGCCGCTGATCCCTGACCTTCCCATCCTGAGCTGTAGGTGTACTACAGAAAAACCCACACTCGCTGGGAAGGGAGGATGTCCCCACACACCCTGTCAAACCGTCAATCAACCCCTTTACTTACACTCCTCTCCCCCTCTGTCTGTTTCCAATTGCTTACACACTCCTGTCTTTCCCTGGTGGTACCCCCCGACACCCGTTGTTTTTCTTGTCAAAGAAATAATTGATGGCACATTTAGGGTTGAAGATCAGTAGGAGTTGAAATTGGTCATTAGGATGTATTTCTTGTCCCCTAAAAAATGTTTTACATTGAAAATAGAGCAAAGTGTTTGGCTTCGGTCAAACATAACCAAAACGTAATGGAGGAAAAAGTGGTGATATTGCTGTAAAATCAGTACCATGTTTGGATGCATCTTTCCTTCAGACCATGTTTTCTGACGTGTTACAGAGAAGTCAGAAGCTGCTAATGACCTGGTTTGTTGGAGTCATGGAGAAGGTTGGAGGAAATCCCTGTATATTTCCCATGATTGAGTCTGCATGGACGTCCCCATTAAAAGGCTTTTTAGCCTTTGATTTGTCCAACCGGTCATCAGAAGTGATTGTGTTGAAGTCCTAGCCAGTCTAAATTAAAATGATGGGAGCCTCCAGTGGTGACTTCCATGTCATAACGGCCTTTTGCCGCTAATATCCGGAAACCTTCTCTATGATTGAGATGTACCTTCTATATTTGTTGGTCCTTTAGCCAGGCCCCATAAATGTCCTTGGTATCAGTAGGGATGACCGTGTCTCAGGGAGTTTTATGACAAACTATGTTCCTGAAGTTGAAGAAGGTGCCTGGTCCTTTGTGTGTAATCGCTGACTTCCACCGTATGAATCTTTTAAAATCCCAGTTTTAGCTGTGTGTATTTTGGTGATTCTCACCACATTTAAAATCCCAAACCATAGCTGGCCAGTTAAATTGAATTCTACAGACCGTCTAGTAACGCCACAATATGGCAGATTATTTAATGTTTTTCCGTAGCTGCTGCACTGTTTGACGCATGTCATTTGGTAGTACATGAATACCTGCTCCGATTTAACTTCATATGTTACCTGTTGAGTGCTGACATTGTAATAGGATTAGAGTGGGCTGTGATTACACGCAAACCTGCCATTGCTGCCCTTTTAGCAGAGTTTTCATCTCTAGGGACATGAAGCATCCCACAGATCTGACGATGTCACCATGCGTGAGGCCTCCTCCCCAATTTGTCTTACGGCTGTGGCTGTCTGCACTGAAAACGCGTCCGCACGAATCCAAGGAAACTGACGCGAGGCAACGCGCTGAGCCCCGCCCCCGTTGTAACCTTTGTCGAATGACTATTTTGTGTAAAAGTCCTGTTTCGTCTCGTTCTTATTGACCAAGGTAAAGGCAAGGTGACCACTTGGCGTGGTCGTAGAGGAACTTGGCTTCAGTCGCTCCTGGGGACCAGCTGTCTTTACCCTTTTAAGTCAGTGCTTGAAAACAAACAAGGTTATTTTTAGTTGTGAATACCTTTGGGGACCTTTAATATAGATGCCGGCAAGTTATGAAATAGCGCACAAAAGAACGTTAGGCGTTTGCCTAACCTGTTGTGGTGTTTGCTTATGTGTCACCCTGTGGTTCCTGAAGTGTTGTACAGAAAAACTTTGGGTAGCAGCCACAGGGTGGTGCTGTACTATAGGCATTCACCAGCGGTATTTATATTTTAGCAACAAGGATGTGAGATCACTCCAGAATTTTCTTTAAAATCAACTGTAGAAGCCCATAGATGCAAAAGTCTGGCTGGTGTTGTACAGAGAAACCGGCCTCGTTTACAATGTTCTCTCTAATGGGTCTGTTTTGGATTGTGGATCATTTTTATTTTCTCTGCATTTACTTTTTAAATCAATAGTGAGGCTGTCAGTCTGGTTACTGAAGGTGTAAAAGTGCCTTTTCTAATGTTCTCCCTCCCCACCCACCCACACCTGCCTACTCCTGTTACATCTCCAACCCTTTCCAGGAATGCCCTGTCTCTCGAAACCACCCCTTCTCATGGCGCAAATGTTCCATTACCCAATGACTTGAAATGCTGTCCCACTTGTGAAATCTTTGAATAAAGGTCTACTCTGACACTGTACTGTCGCATCTCATTTAGTATGTTGTCCTCACTGTACTAACCTTCATCTGTATTTAATAAAAGGCAAACAGGATAATGTTTCTAGTACCTTTATAAGAACTAATGTACAGTTGGTATTTCACTGGTTCTCTTAAGGGAATTTTTAAGCCAAGTTGCTGATTTGTTTTGCTTTTCAATGTAAGCTTCTGTGGAGTCAATAATGGAAATATAATAAACCTTGAATAACATTTGAGACCTTGCTCCAAGTTAGCATGTCAACATTATTTATGATGTATTTTGTGTTCAACACCACTGCTGCCATTAGCATGAGCCACCTATATTGACAATGTATATTCCGTGTTGATGGTTTCAGTTCATGTTTTTATCATGTACTCTAAGAAATCTCCAGGCCCTGGAAGCCATTTAGTTGCTCTGTAGAGTTCACTCAAAATGTTAAGAATAGCTGTTCAGTGCAGGGTTAATATGCAGAAAGTGTTACCAGAAAATAATTGACCAAGTAAATATGCAATGTTTGGAATATGATGTTGATAGATTTGGGATCATCCATTGTTGTAAAGGCTGCATCCTCCTCCAAGGTATTGAATCATCCGTCTGAAAAGAGAGTAGACATTTATTACCTGATTTGTGTTAGAACCAGCCCACCAAAACAATGAATGTCTACTCCAAGTCAACTTACCATCCAGTTGGATATTAGGGGCTGGCCATAGATACTCATTTCCAAACATACTTCTGGCAGAAGGACACCGTCTAAATAAACCAAATTGCCATGATTTTAATGCCATTGGATATTTTAAAAGGTGTTATTTGCATGATGGCAGGGCTCTATTGAAGAATGTTCTCTGAATGGGACTCCTTGCTAAACGTTCAAATCTATCAACATGGATTCGGTGGCCTTACCCCACACTCCTGGGCAGTCTTCAGGTTTCTGCACATGTAGTTATCGCCCGGAGAGCACATGTTCCTTTCCTGTTCACCTGCCTTTCTTATTCCACCACACAGACCAATTCTCTGAGAAACAATTCAGTCAAGTTACTCTCTGTCAGGTCAGCAGTCTTCCCCATGATTGTGGCTCTGTGTACTAATGGCTCAGGGAGTTCATTAGTTGATTAGAGCTCTTCTCGGGTCGACATTTCTGTATTATACTTTTTTTATTATAATATTTTGAGATAATGGATTTTTGATTTCCATGAGCTGGAAGCCGTTATCATCAAGATTAAAACAAAAAAGGCTTGAAATGTTTCACCTTTTTGTGTCATGAATGTAGAATATATGAAGGTGTCACTTTTTGATTTGAATTACGGGAGGGGAAAGACTTTTTGAAAATCTTTTGAAATGCACCTGTAATTACATACCTCACACACATCAAGGGCAGAGTCTGGTTGACCCAGAACCCCTTTCAGCTGGTGTCCATGGCGCTGGGTAAATCCATCGCACTGAAAAGAGGGCAGTAAGAAGTGAGCCCCTAATATATGGCTTCTACAGTATCTAAGGTGACAGCTAATGGTTAAACTAGAGGCCAGGGCTGACCTTAGGGAGGGCATTGAGGTAAAGCTGGCAGACTGAGTCCAGAAAGGAGCTGGTCTGAGGCTCTGAGGCATTGGAGCCCAGCTGGAGACGAGTCAAAACCGCCAGGGTCAGACAGGAGTCACAGTCAGATGGATTGCTCACTTTAAGAGTCAAGAGAGAGAGAGACAGGAGGAGAAAATAGGAAAATTCATAGAAATCAAATGATTGTGGTGGTGCAGAACAAACAGGACAGATGAACGAGGAAGTGCTCCTGAACTTACTGAGGATAGGCGTGTCCATGCGGTCACAGACTTGAATGAGGGTGCATATGGCTTCAGGAGTGGCGTAGGTCAGGAGCATGTCCATCAGTATCTTACCATACTTCTCTATTAGGTTCTCACACTGCTGTCTGTAGGACTTGGGCAGAATAACACACACCTTTCCCAGCAGATCAATCACAGCCACCTGACAGCGGAACCAAATAATGGGCATTAAGAAAAGCGAGCGTGAGTGTGTTCACGTGTGTCTATGTGAGTGTGCGTGTGCATGCTTTAAGGAAATACAATCCCAACAATGATTATATTTCCATGGCATGCCTTACCTCAGTTCTTACTTTGGGCAGCATGTTCTCCAGTGACTTGATAAGATAAACACAGAAGGTACACTGTGGAGTGAACTGCACCTGTTATACCACCAGAGAACACAGGGAGAAAGAGAACAAATGAAGACAAACAGACGCCCTCAGGTTCAGACTGATAAAACCCCTCAGGAGGTCAGAGACAGGTGAGAGTAGAGATCTAAGAGAGGGCATACAGTCTTGCTATTTGCACTCACGTTTCTCATTGTCATGGATGACTTCAGGTCCTCTTGAATGTGATTGGTCAGCATTTGGGTGAGTTGGCTGGCGGTCGTGGGGTTACACAGTCCCAACATGGAACACACCTCAGCAGGTTTCTATGGCGAGAGGACAAAGGCTCAATTCACTCTCACCGATTACATCAAAACTTGACAGACCAGAGGTGTCTCAACGTCCTGCTAACACTCACAGCCATGCTGGTGAGGAAGGTGATGGCCAGAGGGAGGTATTTATCCACCATCTCCCGGCATAGTTTAGGGGCTGCAGGGCCTGGCATGAGGTCACACAGTTTCTCAAGCTCGCTCCTGATTTGTGTCTGCGGATGAAAGTGTGGGGAGGCATCAGCTGAAATGATTATGCACGATTATAGCGCCACTGATTGCTTTAGAGTAACGTGACAGTTTGAAGCGAACCGGCATTGATGTAAAGTGAAACTTCACACAGTGAACTTCTTCCAGAGTATATTTTCATACATCAAAAGAAAAAGACAACAAAATTGTAATGCAGAACAGAGAAACATTTCTAGTGCAGAGTGAGTGGTTATTTTAGGTGCACAGGGGGTAATCTAAAAACAGGTGGAAACAATTTAAGGAACTGAAATCTGTCTGTTTCCTTTGTTTTTTTGCTGGCAAACACGTAGGATCTATCTACTAACTTAACTGAATTCAATATGCCTTCACAATTGTCTCAGTAGAAACAGTTTTTAATACATTACATGCATTTAATGTCAACTTTATTAGTGTTATATTAACATTTCAGTATATTCAAAGGGCCATTTATAAGTTTTATTTTGTACCACCAGAATAAAAAACTGAAAATATATGCAGAACATTTTAACTGGATGAATAGAAATAATATGGACATATTGTACAAATAGATTTATTCTGTAAGTTGATTTTATGATCAAATGTAGGGGTATGTGTGACTCAGTGGAACATGTTCTGCAGATCTGACCTGCACATCTGTGTTGGAGAGAAGATCTTCAAGGAGTTCCACTATTTGGGTGCATTCCTGGCAGCTGTCCCCTATCTGAAAGAAAATTTGAATAATTCTACAGGGACACTGAGGCAAAGACATCCATGTGTATTCTACTCTAAAGCGGATTTGGATATTAATTCTGAAGTTCAATTTACAGATTCGTTTTGCTTTTCAAAAACACTGATGGTTTTCTGACTTTTATATAAACTGAAAAACTTCGTTTCTCAAGAAAACAGAAATGAAAGTTACAGGTATTAATCAACCATTGGTTTGGGGTGCGGTGGAGTTTTGAGGTTGTTTGTTGAGGTGGTTGAACATACAAAGGTTCCTCTTTCTTGGGGCATAGTAACCTTATCTTGAAATGAATACTCTGTTGAATCTATATTGGTACCCTGTGTAGCTGGGTAAATATGCCTGAGAACAAATTTTTATCAAAGACTTAAGGGGAATTTGACTGCCTTATCTACACATCTTTCACATTAGCAGCTTTGGGATTTGATATTGCAACAGGTACTGGTCAGATCCTCTAACCATTTCACAAACTTACATCCCTAGTTTTTACATGATTCACATCATTATCTTTTCTGGATATTACTTTAATTAATGTAAAATATATTTTATTTGAGAATTTCAGGTTTTACATATTTGGCTGCAAAAATCTTCAAAATGTATATATACAGTGCACCCGGAAAGTATTCAGACCCCTTCACTTTTTCCACATTTGTCATGTTGCAGTCTTATTCTAAAATGGATTAGATTTGTTCTCCACAATCTCCACAAAATAACCCCATAATAACCAATCCAAACATGGCCCAGTTTAAGCTTCCTGGCAGAGGTGGTCAGATTTTGATGTAATTTCTGCTGATACTTGATGTAGTCCATGATACCATGTAGTGGGGACAAGGTACTTTTCAGCGTGGCTTTCTGTCTACACCACACCCATCCCTTGTGTTTGTTTCCAAAAAGCTCTATTTTGGTCTCATCAGAACTTGGTCCCACTGAAAGGTCCAGTAACGTTTGGCAATCTGTAGAGTCTTGGGTTTGTCGTTTGATGACAGCAAAGGCCTTGTTATGGCAACCTTCCCAAACAACATGTGGCTATGTAGGTGGCATCTTTCTGACTCCAAGACCTAACTAACATTGGCAATTCTCCAACTGTGATCTTAGAAGATTCTTTGGGCACTCAAACCATTCGCTTCATTGTGCATGTGGTGAATATAAACACATCTTCTTCACTGTGCATGGGGTGAATATAAACACATCTTCTTCACTGTGCATGGGGTGAATATAGACACATCTTCTTCACTATGCATGGGGTGAATATAGACACATCTTCTTCACTGTGCATGGGGTGAATATAGACACATCTTCACTGGGCATGGGGTGAATATAGACACATCTTCACTGGGCATGGGGTGAATATAGACACATCTTCTTCACTGTGCATGGGGTGAATATAGACACATCTTCTTCACTGTGCATGGGGTGAATATAGACACATCTTCTTCACTGTGCATGGGGTGAATATAGACACATCTTCTTTACTGTGCATGGGGTGAATATAGACACATCTTCTTCACTGTGCATGGGGTGAATATAGACACATCTTCACTGGGCATGGGGTGAATATAAACACACCTTCTTCACTGTGCATGGGGTGAATATGGACACATCCTCTTCCAGACTGATTGTTAATATTTCTAGTTGCTTTTAACTTCTTAACTGGCAATGGACATTTTCAACCACTGAGCTATTTTCTTATAGCCATTTCATGATTTGGGCAGCTCAACAACCTTTTGTCATACATCATTACTGCAAATATACTTAATTTGGATTTTACTTATAAGAATTTCTAGGAGTGCCAATAAATATGGGACGTTTTTGCGAAAAATATTTGTTTCGATTATTTCTTTATTTCAAGATTTGTTGTGGCATAATGTTATAAGTATGATTTAAGTCAGGATCCAAGTTTAAAATGAGCATAGCCCAGGGAAAATGTTAAAGGAAAACACACCTCAGTATAGAGTTACCTTTTTTAGCCAGACAATAACACATATTTTATGCCAAAATCACTATATTTTGAAATCTTTCTGTCTCAGTCATTACTTACTCCTACTTACTAACACCTTTTCAATTAGAAATTAAATTGCATGACATTTTATTTGAACAATTACTTGTTAGAATTTAATGAAAACCTGAATAATACCTTCAAAAACATACATACCATTAAGACTTGCTCATAATTGTAAAAAGTTATATGTATATACATCTTTGACGGCTCATTTTGCTCTACTGCTACTGATAATTATCCTTGATTTGATTTATGTTCTATAATCTACAACCTTCTCCCTGTCTATATCAATTATTTAGCACATTGCAGTATATGGTTATTTTCTCACCATAAAGTGACTGTTTGCTTTTTTACTCTGGCTTTAACCATGGCAGTTGATTGTTAGTAGGCAGAAGTAAATGTTGCATACTGGTATGACAATATTGCATTGGATAAAAAAAAGAATCATTGTTGTTACCTTCACCTTGTCCCAGGCATTTTGAGTCTCCTCTGCAATAACAACTCTTGCCAAAGCTGTGAAAAAATTATACTTTTTTTCCCTGTTATATAAATGTCTCCCCTAAATATTTTCCATTTGTGGTTTTAAAAGTCTCATGAACAAGACTATACAGCTCCGGAAAAAATTTACAGACCACTGCACCTTTTACTTTCCTTTCCAAAAAAGTTGACAAGGAAGGTTTTGAGTGAGGAACAGAAGTGCTAAAATTAAGAGACCACTGCAAATTGAACACTTCTGTTCCTAACTCAAAACCTTCCTTTTAAACTTTTTTGGAAAGGAAATAAAAAGGTGCAGTGGTCTCTTAATGTTTTCCGGAGCTGTATATTTTAATTACATATTTCAATAAAAAAAAGTATGTTGAGAAAGTTATTATAATAAAACATACTGTAACATCACATTCATATAGTACATGACCTCAAATGCATGCAATCGTATAGCGTACCTGTTGTCTGATAGGCCATTAAGACAATGAATACCAGCTTTAAAGATGCCATCATTAAAGTCAGTCTCTCTATTAAGACTTTACTTGAAAAATAAGTTCTGGCTGAATGTAGATCTGATATATAGACAGAGGCCACCTGCCAAAGACAGCTTTTAGCCAATGAGAGCTTGACATAAAACCACAAGTCAAAGTGTGATAAGCTTTTTGAATTCTCATTGGTACAGCGGAAGCAAGCTTTAGAAATAACAAGGGCCCTAATTCTAATAGAAAGTTATTTTTTTATTTCAGATCCTCAAGCTAAACCATTCTACAACTACATTTTTGGCTGATTACCATGGATAGGCCCAATTACATTTAGGTTAGGAAATCATATTTTTGGAAATTAGCAATAAAAAATAGAAAACATTTTTCAGATGCCATTGTATGTACCAGTTTTTGCAGCAGGAATATATTATGTTGTTTACCTGAAAAGTAAATTGTTATTGGGGATTAAGATTAACTCATTTTAGCTTTTAACGCAACAGGGGCGCTTTTACAAACACTGATCATTGCATGTCTCCGTAATGCTACAGACAGAGTAATGCTAAGATACACAAATATTCAGCCACTTTAAAATGCATCCAAAATCATTTCTGGTGAGTAAAGGCAGTGAAACACCGTCTTGCCGAACTGTAACTTTTATACAAAACAAGGCCTGGACGTCCTCTAGTGGACTAGTACGTAACTGCTAATGTATGACACTGCTGACAGCTGGTGTTTTATAACCCCATGTCAGAGTGCCACAATCCATCCTTGACTCTGACTCTCTTAACACCTTCCGACTCCGCCTTAAGCCATTTCTGTTTAAACAAGCCTTCCCATAGCCCCTTTGTTGTTGTATATTTTATTTCTCAGTGTTCTTTGTTTTGCTTGTTTTTGTAAAGCGTCTTTGGGTCATTGAAAAGCGCTATATAAATCCCATGTATTATTATTATTATTATTATTAGAGTGGAGAGCCTGTTTGAGGTACATACATTTTATGAATATAGGTGAAAATAATGTAAGTACAAAACAGTTATTGCCAGGATGGCCTTAACGTGGCACTGTTGTTCTGTGAGCAACAGTGATAAGGATATTTTAAGAACGATTGGTAGATGATAACTAAATGTTTTGGGCACAACACGCTGTTGGACCAGAAGAAGTTGGGTAATCCCTGGAATGGGAATGTTGACCCACTGAATATCTCTGAATAGACACCTTTGTTTACAGATCAATGTACTAACTAGGTGCCATTGTTCTAATATATTTTTTTGTTTTATATTTCAGTATGCTGTGATGAAAATAATACTTCTCTGCTTTATATCTGACATGGTACAGGTGTGTTCATGGTTTAAGTCTATAGTCAAAGATGTATTTGCTTAGATTTATTCTCATTGCAGTAATAGGTAAAAACAATGTTACACATAGTGTTATAGAAGTGTAGTATGTAGTACATCGGTAAGTATTTGATATTATAACCAGGAGAGACAAAGTGAATGGACACAGAGGATGGCTGTCCATTCACCCCTTTTTCAGGGAGGCGGCGTTGACTTTGAGTCATCCTCCTGGTGGGGGTTTGGGAGGAAAGGGAGCTGCTGGTCACAAGTTCTGTGGGTTCTGCACCTCCATCTCCTGGCCATCTTCCTCCACCTCCATCTCCTGGCCATCTTCCTCCCCCTCCATCTCTTGGCCATCTTCCTCCACCTCCATCTCTTTGCCATCTTCCTCCACCTCCCTCTTCTGGCCATCTTCCTCCACCTCCATCTCTTGGCCATCTTCCTCCACCTCCATCTCTTAGCCATCTTCCTCCACCTCCATCTCCTGGCCATCTTCCTCCACCTTCCTACACAATATGTTGGGGAGTAACTCAAGATGTTATCTACATAAACCACTAAGTACCTCCCCAACATATCCCGTAACACCTCATTAAGAAAAACCTGGGATATCACCAGCATGTTAGCTAGCCAGTACGGCATGACCAGGTATTCATAGTGGCCTGATGCCGTGCTGAACGCTGTCTTCCAGTTGTCTCCTTCCTGGATACGCACAAGGTTGTACTTGGTGAACACGCATGCCTCCCAAAGTTGCTCTTTGGCCAACGGAACAAGGGAATTGGGTAGCGGTACTTCACAGTAATAGCATTTAGTCCTCTATAGTCTATGCAAGGTCTCAGGCTCCTGTCCTACTTCACAAAAAAGAAGCTAGCTGAAGCAGGGGAGGTGGAGTGGCATATGTACCCCTGCTCCTGAGTCTCCACGGCGTCATTCTCAGCCACAGAGTGTGGGTAGATCCCGTTCAGAGGAGGAGCGGTCTCTGGGAGGAGGTCAATGTCGCAGTCCCAAGAGCGGTGGGGGCTCTCCACCAATGTAGCTCCACACGTGATGGCCAGGCAGGCTTTCCAGCACCTCGTCGACCATCCCAGAACCTTCTGCTTGCTCTAGGTGATGGTAGGGTCGTGCTGTTGGAGCTACGGAAGGCCCAGGATGATAGGGATGTATGGACGACAACAGCACCAGCTTCCAGTCTCTTCCGATGGCAGACATTGATGGTGAGCGTGACAGGAAGAGTCATGTGAGTTATCGAGCCGGACCCCACAGGACGACCATCAAGTGCTTGTATGGGCACCGAGGACCTCAAACTATGAAGCTCCCTGCAATAATACATGTAATTTTAACATAAAATACAGATAATTAATTTTGAAAGAATAAGCGGTGTATCTTTCAGATGAGAAGTAAAGGAACACACCACACTGGTTTGTAGATCTCTAGCTCATATGAATGGTAGGCTATTAAAAAAGCATTGTATAGAAGGATAGATTCTGTCAAAATCACCTAAATTGAAAATGGCAAATCTAAGGGGTGTACTCTTGATAAGGAATGTCAGTGACCAAGATGTAAGTGGTTTTAGAGATCTGGGTCATCTGGATAGAAAGCTATTGAAAAGGTTTCATGTGAATTAGGTAATTAAGTTGTAATAACAAATTTGTAGTTACTAAATTATATATAGATAAAAAGAGATATAGAGATAAAAATAAGAGGTGTACCTTTGAGGAAAGGTAAAGGGACACCCCCCATGTGTTTGTAGATTTATAGCTCATATGGATAGTGAGCTTTAAAAAAAATAGCAGTGCAGAACGACACAAGCTGCTAAGATTACCAAAATGTAAAATGGCAGGTGCATGTCTTCTTGATGGGCAGTTATTAAAAAGGTTTATCTATCTTTGGTAATAGAGTTGTATTGATACATATATTTTTAATATAAAATACTGAGAATTGACTTGTAAAATATAGGAGGTGTACCTTTGAAAGGATAGATACAGGAACACACTTGTTTCTTGATCTCCATCTCAAATAAATAATGAGCTATTAAAAAGGTATTGCATAAATGGATATACAATTGTTTTTAGAGATACATTTAGTTAATGTGAATTAGGTAATAGAGTTGTATTAATGCATGTAATTTTTAAATATAATACAGGTAATGATTTTGGGGAAAAAATAAGTGCACCTTTCAGAAGAGAGAATGAATAGTTAAAGTGTACCTATGATGAAAATTACAGGCCTCTCTCATATTTTTAAGTGGGAGAACTTGCACAATTGGTGGCTGACTAAATACTTTTTTGCCCCAATGTAGTTGAAGTGTACCTATGATGAAAATTACAGGCATCTCTTATCTTTTTAAGTGGGAGAACTTGCACAATTGGTGGCTGACTAAATACTTTTTTGCCCCACTGTATAAATCACTTCTATAGGAATCTATTTAAAAAATGAAATATGGTTAACAACCAAAATGTACAGTGGGGAGAACAAGTATTTGATACACTGCCGATTTTCCAGGTTTTCCCACTTACAAAGCATGTAGAAGTCTATCATTTTTATCATAGGTACTCTTCAACTGTGAGTGACGGAATCTAAAACCCCCTTGGGGGTTCAATTCAACCCCCAACTATCATTTAACACCCACATCCAATTTATCTGTAAGAGTGCATTCTTTCACCTCCGGAACATCTCCAAACTTCGCCCCTTTCTCTCTCTTTCTGATGCAGAGAAGTTGGTCCATGCCCTTGTCTCCTCCAGACTTGACTACTGCAACACACTCCTCATCGGGATCCCTGGCAGGAGCCTTCAGAGACTGCAGTACATCCAGAATTGCGCTGCAAGAGTCCAGATGAGGGTGCATAAAACTGAGCACATCACACCCATCCTCTATAAACTCCACTGGCTTCCTGTTAGGTTCAGGATTAGGTATAAGATCTGTCTCCTTACCTATCAGTGTGTTTACGGCTGTGCACCATCATACCTCAAAGAACTTATCAATAGGCATAATCCAACCCGACATCTCCGTTCCTCTGACAGCCACACACTCCAGGTCCCCAAGCCCAAACTCCGCACTATGGGAGATAGGGCCTTCCAGGCGGCTGCGCCTCGACTGTGGAATTCCCTCCCCAACCACCTGAGGTCGCCACAGTCTTTAGAGATTTTTAAAAATAAACTAAAGACCTACTTATTTTCTATTGCATTTTCTTAATATAATTTTGTTTTTATACTGTTCTTGACTGTTCTTATGTTTTAGTGTTTTTATCTGTGCACATGTAGCACTTTGAGATGTGTCCTTCATGTGTAAAGTGCAATACATATAAAACGTATTATTATTATTATAACAAAAATCCAGAAAATCACATTGTATAATTTTTAAGTAATTAATTAGCAATTTATTGCATGACATAAGTATTTGATACATCAGAAAAGAAGAACTTAATATTTGGTACAGAAAACTTTGTTTGCAATAACAGAGATCATATGTTTCCTGTAGTTCTTGAACAGATTTGCACACACTGCAGCAGGGATTTTGGCCCACTCCTCCATACAGACCTTCTCCGGATCCTTCAGGTTTCGGGGCTGTCGCTGGGCAATATGGACTTTCAGCTCCCTCCAAAGATTTTCTATTGGGTTCAGGTCGGGAGACTGACTAGGCCACTCCAGGACCTTGAGATGCTTCTTACGGAGCCACTCCTTAGTTGCCCTGGTTGTGTTATTTGAGTCGTTGTCATGCTGGAAGACCCAGCCAAGACCCATCTTCAATGCTCTTACTGAGGGAAGGAGGTTGTTGGCCAAGATCTCGCGATACATGGCCTCATCCATCCTCCCCTCAATACGGTGCAGTCGTCCTGTCCCCTTTGCAGAAAAGCATCCCCAAAGAATGATGTTTCCACCTCCATGCTTCACGGTTGGGATGGGTTTCTTGGGGTTGTACTCATCCTTCTTCTTCATCCAAACACGGTGAGTGGAGTTTAGACAAAAAAGCTCTATTTTTGTCTCATCAGACCACATGACCTTCTCCCATTCCTCCTCTGGATCATCCAGATGGTCATTGGCAAACTTCAGACGGGCCTGGACATGTGTTGGCTTGAGCAGGGGGATCTTGCGCACGCTGCAGGATTTTAATCCATGACGGCGCAGTGTGTTACTAATGGTTTTCTTTGAGACTGTGGTCCCAGCTCTCTTGAGGTCACTGACCAGGTCCTGCCGTGTAGTTCTGGGCTGATCCCTCACCTTCCTTATGATTATTGATGCCCCACAAGGTGAGATCTTGCACGGAGCCCCAGACCGAGGGAGATCGACCGTCATCTTGAACTTCTTCCATTTTCTAATAATTGCACCAACAGTTGTTGCCTTCTCAACAAGCTGCTTGCCTATTGTCCTGTAGCCCATCCCAGCCATGTCCTGTAGCCCATCCCAGCATTTGCATTTTATGGAGCATCAAAACATTCTGTTTAGACTTGACTATTCATCATTATTCAATGTGTTTAGGCTTGACTATTCATTATTATTCAATGTGTTTTCAGAAGAGGACACTGCCAGTCAGTCGTTAATGTGCTTGTGAAATTCATGAGGTACCCGCGACAAAAAGCTGAGGAAAATGACAACCGATTGGATAGATATAGGCTAAATAGATATGAGGTACACGAATATATCTCTATACGAACAGGTACAGATAAGGCAATTCACACAGGGGCATTATAACACCTTTAGCATTAAATAGCATTTTAGTACGCATCCTATGAAATTAGTGAAATGACTAACACGTTTGTCTTTACCTTTATGAGGTAGGAGCCTACAAACACAATACAGCAAAAGCGTATCAAATGTTGCACTGAAAATGCCAGTGTTTTCATGTCCAGGGAATTGCGCAATAGCCAAAAACACATGCCTCTCAATCAAGGTAGGTGCGTTCTCTGTCCCCGTGTTCTTGCAAGACAATTCCCTCAAAAACACTTAGCAAGAACGTTCCTCTTAAGAACACAAGTACGTTCTTAGCGTTCTTGGAATTGATAAACAGCCACTGTCACCTTGCCAGCTAAGGAACACTACGTACACGAACACTACACAAGCTTCTCTATAGAAGTTAAGGTTAGGTTAACCCTAACCTCAGAGACACCTGTGCCTAAACCTCCTCAGAGACACCTGTGCCTAAACCTAACCTCATTGGTACCTGTGCCTAAGCCTAACCTCAGTTGTGCCAACATTAATTATGATGTCCTCGGAACAACACCAACATGTTGATATCAGATTGGTCATCAATATTTGCTGCTTTAACCACTCACCATGTCACCTGCTCTCCCTGCCCTGTTGGCTTCCTCATGCTCTCCCTCTCTCGCTCTCTCTCTCTCTCTTTACTCTGAATTCACCAGAGTGAACATGAAATAAATACTGTCAGTAAACAAGAGTTGTTTCTTGCCATGATGTTCAGGAATGGATTACTAACCATTTATGATCTGAATGGCAATGATTATTATATTAATAAATTTGACTTACCTCCTTTGCTACTATTTACTTAGTCTATCATCTGACTGGTACTCAATTTCTCACCCCTTCCAGCTTACTTTTATTTTCTGAGGCTGCCCAAAAAAACTGATGAAAGTCACTGCCACCCTTCCTCTTGCTCATGATGACACTCACTGTGAATGAAAGCTGACTAATAAAACTGCTTGCAATTTAATCAAACAAATAATAATAATGCTATTTATCATAAGCAAATAAAGCTATACAGTATACTATACGAATATACAGTCAATGAAAACGACTACTGTCTGCATAAATTACACATGAAGCGCAACATAAATGATTGACACTACTAATCCTTCACGTGGGCTTTCTGACATATCTAACAAAATGTATAATGTACGACATTAACGTTAGTTGAATACGTACATAAGCACCATTGTTGGTCGCTGGTTGAATGTGTGACTAATTAACTTTCCAGGTAACTTAGATAACGTCAGAGAGGGTTGATTGATTAACACGCGCAAATCGTCCCGTTTATTTTACACTCCATGCAATTACTTACACATTTGAGAAAACGATTATTTATTTCCACAATTATCAAAAAATTACGTGTTTGTTAAAACTATTACAATCGACAGAAAGATCGCCAACATAACACTCATATTTCATTCTAGTTTTCCACTTTTTTAAAAACATTTGAAAGTAGTAGGCTAATGAAATACAGAGACAGTACAATGTTTGACATTGATTGTACCGACTAGGGATACCAAAGTATCGATACTTTCGATTCTCACTTTTCTTTTTGAAAATCGATCTTTACATAACAATATCGATACAAAGTGCTTTCTTTAACCAGTTATTATCATTATTTATTTTATCAACTCGATGTGTTTTCAGTGCTGAAAAAAAAGTAGTTTATAGGAACTAGTTCTGTTGTCTCCTTCCGCTCTTAATATAACCTACACAGGCGTGCTGTAATACTCAGTCACAGTTAAAGTTTAAGTCTAAGTTACCTGTACGTCCATGGCAAAACGGAAACAAAGCGTTGTTTGGGGTTATTTCACTCCAATAATCAAACGTGAAGCCACATGTGATCTTCGTAAAAAGTCTGTACAATGTTTTGGCAATACTACAAACTTGTTAAAACACAAGAATCAACCACATAAAATACACAGGCAAATACCCCTAGATCTGATGACTGATGACAACTGAGGCAGTTGTCTGACATAAGCCATATGTATATACAAAGTATAGTATACACTCATCTAAAGGATTATTAGGAACACCTGTTCAATTTCTCATTAATGCAATTATCTAATCAACCAATCACATGGCAGTTGCTTCAATGCATTTAGGGGTGTGGCATTTGTGAAGCCACAACATGCACAACCTTGAGGCGGATGGGCTACAACAGCAGAAGACCCCACCGGGTACCACTCATCTCCACTACAAATAAGAAAAAGAGGCTACAATTTGCACGAGCTAACCAAAATTGGACAGTTGAAGACTGGAAGAATGTTGCCTGGTCTGATGAGTCTCGATTTCTGTTGAGACATTCAGATGGTAGAGTCAGAATTTGGCGTAAACAGAATGAGAATATGGATCCATCATGCCTTGTTACCACTGTGCATGCTGGTGGTGGTGGTGTAATGCTGTGGGGGATGTTTTCTTGGCACATTTTAGGCCCCTTAGTGCCAATTGGGCATTGTTTAAATGCCACGGCCTACCTGAGCATTGTTTCTGACCATGTCCATCCCTTTATGACCACCATGCACCCATCCTCTGATGGCTACTTCCAGCAGGATTATGCACCATGTCACAAAGCTGGAATCATTTCAAATTGGTTTCTTGAACATGACAATGAGTTCACTGTACTGAAATGGCCCCCACAGTCACCAGATCTCAACCCAATAGAGCATCTTTGGGATGTGGTGGAATGGGAGCTTGGTGCCCTGGATGTGCATCCCACAAATCTCCATCAACTGCAAGATGCTATCCTATCAATATGGGCCAACATTTCTAAAGAATGCTTTCAGCACCTTGTTGAATCAATGCCACGTAGAATTAAGGCAGTTCTGAAGGCGAAAGGGGGTCAAACACAGTATTAGTATTGTGTTCCTAATAATCCTTTAGGTGAGTGTATGTGAATAAATAATATTCGTTTTTTTTAATAATTTCAATACAAAGCAGGAAGTGCAATTTTTTTACTCTTACACTGGCCATTATTTTTTCACAAAAGTGTCACTTATCAAATTTTTTAATGCATTTTGGAACTCTTAAAAACTTTCATACTTGCATGTAGCTATTTAATCTAACCATTTTAGGTTGTTATGTGAGTTATACAGTCCAGAAAGACTTAAAAACTTTATATTTAGCGTGTATAATTTTCTTCCATAGATGACCCTCAAAGAGCAGCAGAGATTACAAGAAACCTTGGAAAGATGAATGTGAAGGACCTCCAGACAATCTCAATTGTTGAAGACAGAGGTTTTGGCAGGGCGGCCCAACCCTTTTCCTGGAGATCTACTGTCCTGTAGGTTTTCTCTTCAAACCCATTTTGTGACTAACCCCATTAAGCTTTTCAACCAGCTAATTATTAGATGCAGGTGTGCTAAATTAGTGGGAGAGAAAACGTACAGGACAGTAGATCTCCAGGAACAGGGTTGGGCAGCCCTGTTTTAAGGTATTTGTAAAGTCCCTTGATTGGTACTGTAAAATCCCAAGCTGCAAAACCCATGATGGAGGGTACAAATGCAGACCTTGATAAAGACTGTCAAGACATAGTAAGGGCAACTTTACAACATGCAGACAGTGCTGTTCTCACAACAGACATTTGGATTTCCATATTTGATTGTCCTTTCCTTTCATTACAGCCGGCAAATATATACACAAGACTTTTAAAAGTATCGGTATCGGTACTGGTATCGGGATACTAGCCTTGGTATTACTTGATATCGGACCGAAAAGAAAATCAGTGGTATCGCCCATCTCTACTACCAACAACAGTCGACCAACCGTGGTACTGTAACAGCACATGGACAAACCACAGCAGGACTGCAGTAAACCGTAAAACTAGAACCTGTAGTAATAATAACGGCAATTTGTTATCATAGTTTTCCCTTGGATTGGGGGTTCTTGTCCCACCGCTCCCCCCCCTCAGGATTTCCGTCTATGCACCTAAGGGACCCCCATTCTTTGCCGGGCCCAGCAGCCACGAAAACCGGAGGCCTCAAAGGAAATATCACTGTGTTTCGCTGTAAAAGGGATCTTAGTCTCAGTTTGTGTTTCTTATCGAAATAAATGTATAACAATTTTCAGGTCTGCTGTGAAGTGATAAAATAAGTCTTACATCTTTGTCATTTCGGACTGTGAACATTTATTCTTTTGAAATACATTTGGACAAAATTTGAAAATCTATTTGTACATTTTGACATACATTTCAGAATGAAAGGTGAAATACATTGTGATACCTGAACTATATTTTTAATGTTAATGTATTCAACATATATTACAGAGCACTGAACCTCTCATCATCTTAATTTCTGAAAGACTCATCCTTTCTTGGATGCTCTTTTTATACGCAATCATGTTACTGACCTGTTGCCAATTAACCTAATTAGTTGTGAGATGTTCCACCTGGTTCCTTTTTGTATTTCACAACTTATCCAGTCTTTTGTGGCCCCTGTCCCAGCTTTCTTGCAATGTTTTGGTGGCATCACATTCAAAGTGGCCATATACATGTATTTTTCAAGAAACAATAAAATTTCTCAGATTCAACATTTGATATGTTGTCTTTGTAATATTTTCTATTGAATATAGGGTTTAAATTATTTGCACATGATTGCATTCTGTTTTTCTTTACATTTTACACAGCATCCCAATTCTTTGGAAACAGGGTTGCACTATTATCTCTGTGTATCTACTGAATATAGTATCCATCTATCTGTCTCTCTATATACAGTATCTACTACAGTGGATATAAAAAGTCTACACACCCCTGTTAAAATGCCAGGTTCTTGTGATGTAAAAGAACGAGACAAAGATAAATCATATCAGAACTTCTTCCATGTTTAATGTGACCTATAACGTGAACAATTCAATTGAAAAACAAACCGAAATCTTTGAGGGGGAAAAAAATAAATAAAAATAACCCACAATAACCTGGTTGCATAAGTGTGCACACTTGTTGAAGCACCTTTTGATTTTATTACAGCACTCAGCCTTGGCTAGGAGTCTGTTAGTGTGGCTCATCTTGACGTGGCAATATTTGCCCACTCTTCTTTGCAAAAGCAGTGTGTTTTGGTGGATTTGGATGTGTGCTTTGGGTCCTTGTCATGCTGAAAAGGGAACTTCATCTTCAGCTTACTAACGGACCCCAAAATTGCCTGGTATTTGAAACTGTGCATAATTCCCTCCACCCTAACTAAGGCCCCGGTTCCAGCTGAATGACTTCTATTTAACATGAGTTTGAATGTGATTGGTTAATTCTGAACACAGCCACATCCCCAGTTATAAGAGGGAGTGCACACTTATGCAACCAGGCTATTGTAAGGTTTTTATTTTTCATTTTTCCCCCTCAAAGATTTTGGTTTGTTTTTCAATTGAATTGTTCAAATTATAGGTCACATTAAAAGTGGAAAAACCTATCTATTGATAGATATTGAGCATGAAAGTAATTGAATTAAGCTTGACACAATGTATGAGAGTACTAACTATCTCTGTATGGAGGACACTAGGTAGGAAATGTGATGTCCCATTACTGATGGGTCCCAAACACCCTGTCCATACCACCTGTTAGGAACTGTGTATGTGACTGTCATAGGACTCTCTGAATAGACCCTTGGGTCATAGGTTGGAATACGCCATACAAGGGTATTTTGTAGGACTTATAATAGTCTGTGTAATGGTTGGCTATGAACACTGACCACCTCCTATGTGTCCTGGTATAAATGACTGTGTTTACGTTGTAAGCATTTGGAGAGAACAATGAAAGAACTATGGAAGGTTATCATCGTAAACCTCATGCTGAATAAAGGCTCTCCCCTGACTTCTGGTTGCATTTATTTTGTTCATGGATCAAACTTGGACAGAATCTAACACTATCTACCTATCTAGCTTTTAATCAAACAGTGTTTTTAATTTTTAAAAGAGGATAAACATTCACTCACCCTAGTTCATTTGTTTTCTTTGCAAGATTTTTATTGATTGTATGATTCAAAGGAACACAGGTGAAGTGGAGACAAAGAAGTGAAGGGTGGATACAGCAATAAAACCTTGCTCTCTGGCGAGGAGCCAAATGTGCTTGTGCTTATTCATTCTTTTATTTTAAATTCTTTTAAAGCAAAATATTCTATTACTTCCTTATTGTATACACTTGGCTTATAGGGTGCTTTCTCTTCCTGTGCACGGTGAAAGGTGAAGAACTAATCACAAAATCACACAGATAAGAGCTATGTTGCAAACAGAAATGACATCATTAACGACTCACTTCTTGGGCCAGGCCTCAAATATAGAGTTCACACGATCCACGCTCTCTTTCTGAGATTCTTGTTCAGGAAGTAAAACGGCCAAATCTATCAGTTGAACATGGAATAGCTTTCATTTCTCAGAACGAGAACAGACCGACGAGTTTCAGGAGAAAGTTCTTTGTTTCTGGCCATTTTAAGCCTGTAATCGAACCCACATATTCTGATGCTGAAGAAGATATTGAACTAGTCTAAAGAAGGCCAGTTTTATTGCTTCTTTAAACAGCACAACAGATTTCAATGGTGCTAACATAATTGTAAAACGGGTTTCTAATGATCAGTTAAACTTGGATTAGCAAACACAATGTGCCATTGGAACACAGGACTCATGGTTGCTAATAATGGGTCTCTGTACAACTATTTAGATGTTCTATTGAAAATCTGCTGTTTCCAGCTACAATAGTAATTTACAATATTAACAATGTCTACACTGTCTTTCTAATAAATTTTTTGTTATATTTATTGCTTTTTTTCAAAAACATGGATATCGAAGTGACCCCAAACTATTGAACATGTAAATAATTTATTTGTTATGTTTGCACTTTTCCCTTTGTGTGGTTCAGCCATAAAAAATGTTCTGGTGGTGTCATGGGTTATTGTGTGCTGATTTTTTTGATAAAATCTTCTGTTTATGTGATAGTAATGATACAGTCCAGACACATTAGCAACTTCTCAACCACAAAAAAAAATGTGTGGTTAAGTTAGCTCGGTTAGCAAATTTGACAGAGTGGTATGTCTGCTTAAGAAACCATTGCATTTTGCAACCATGTATGTGTGTATCGCACAGCCAGTCATTTTAACAAATGAGTCTAAAAGCTCACCCCATGAATTTACATCAGAACCCTCTGAATCATTGAATAGATGTTAAACATAACAAGTACATTTTTACCATCCTTTTTCCTCATTCCACAAAGAACAAAATAAAACAGCAAGTGGTGTGTACAAGGAAATTCTCTGTGCAAATTCACATGATCAATTAAGGCTTTGTAACTTTATAGTCCTATAAATTTATGAAACAAGGAAGAACGGATGTTTATCTTTGAACCAGTTCCATCCATGTGTGGATGTTTTATTCCAATTGACTCTTAGTCATGTTAAGTTATTTGCCTTACAATTGAACTCATACTTCTCCATTGAGGCCACTTTATTAAGTAACAGTGTCAGTGTTAATATGTTGCAAAAGCATGATGGCAACATAGGTAACGACAAATGGCCAAACAGCAATCTCGTCGTGGATGTGTGAAAGAGTGATTTCAACAGACTATAGCTAGCATTGAACAAAATGAAAAAAATGTACTTACAAAAGTAACGTTTAATTCTGACTTACGTGCTTTAGGATAAAGCACATACTTCAATAACAATGCATGTGCAGATTCATGATGTATACTCACTCCAGAGCTGGTGTATTAGTGCATTTAACTTAATAGAGCAAGGTGGCACAACCACACAACACAGTTACAATAAGTACATTTTACTTAAATAGCTATCAGCAAACTCAGTTTTATAAAGAAGAACAAGAAATTATACAACCTGAAAGTGTTCTAGCAGGAAGAATATGAAGTAAGCAAAAACAGATATGTTTTTCTAGGTGAATCAAATCTACTTTTAGTTGTTTGGCTTATTGATTATCATCAAATAATTGATTTGGTCAAACATGTCAAGGGCATACTGGTAGGAAGAAGGAAGTATACAATCAGTACCATATTTGAGAAATGACAGATGAAGGGGGCAGGGCATTACAACATTGATTATATATTAGCTGGAGAAGGCTTCAGTGATCTTCAGTTCACTTTACAATACGACCTCTCAAGAAGATTTCCCAACACGACATCTAAACAAGAGCTGTTAAAACAAAAGTAAGACTAATACTTTATTTGCTGTATGTTTCTTTAAAATTATATCCATGGTTATTCTGATCCTTGCATGAATGTGTTATTAACAATATTATTTTCAGAAGTACAGCTCTGGGAAAAAATTAAGAGACCACTGCATTTTTTCTCTTTTGAATATTTTGATATTTTCAATTTTTCTCAGGTTGACAAGCTCTCTCAGAATCTGAAAAGCAAAGGAATGAGAAATAAGACGTGCATATAACATTTATGAGAGCAGCATGTTTTTTCACACAGACGTTTTCTGATGAATCCCCTTTTTGCTGTGCACAGATGAAGGTGCTTTCCTCCCTTCTGACATTGGGCTTGTGCCTGACGCTGAGCCAGCCAGGACAGTCAGAAGAGAGTTTGGGTGGCCCTTTCATTGAGAGTGCAGTGAAGGAGGCAAAAAGGCTTGTAGACGAAGCTTACAAATACTCCAGAGAAAAGTGAGTAAAAGTATTAGTTGACCTCTTCAGACGTAATCCATCAGCTCTGTCTTTGGTAATTGTGCCAAATGAAACAATTATCTCATGCAATATTTTGTCACTGAATAAAGATTACCCTAATATGAATGTTTTGTATTCCTTAAATCGCTCCATTTTTACAGTTTGTATCACTGTCAGGAGATACATCATTGTCATAATTTTGAATGATTAGTACTTTACATCTGCTTCTATACTGAGATGTTACAATGGCGGTCTATGTGCATTTCAGGAGTCTGGAGAGAGTACGTGGGAAGTTCACAAATCCATCCGATGTCCTGCGTCTTCTTAAGCAGCCTGCCAGGGACACTCGATCTGCAGTACGCTCTGCAGATTACCTGGAGAACACCCTGAGGCTGATCAGGGAGCAAGTCCACAGAACGCACAGCGCACACATGCGGCACAAACGCTCACTCAATGCAACAGGTCAGTACACGCACACTCACGTACATGCACACACATACACACACACAGCACTGACTAAATCCATCCATTTTGTTTCATGAAGTAACATCCATGTATGTGTGTTAACTGGGCATCCATTAATATGTTTATTAACACATGCACACATAAATTATCCCTCATGTGCATTAATGCATTTGTGTTTATGAATGTATCTTTTATCAGTTAAGTATGCATTTATTAATGTTTTTATTTTCAAATGCGCCCATAAATCATGATCTGTAAATTCATCAAGTAATTATTCATACATTTTAATAATCACATTATTTCATGTTAAGTCATGTATCCTTACTGTAAAGTTTTACTGAGCTTTTAAAAAGATACCTTTTATTTTGAATACTATAAGGAAAACGTTATTTAATATAATAATTGACTTTATGGTCAACTTAACAAAAATCTAACATGCTAGTATAAAGTTCTAGTTCTGTTTTGCCATTGGTGTAACAAACTGATAAAAAAATAAATAATAACTTTTAGCATTTTCCAGTAGCAAACAGGGGGAGTAGTCTGCTTAATCATACCCTATGTGTATGAATTTTGGGATTCCATTGATCATTTGGTGACTAATCTAGAATACATTTCTAATGTGGTACTATTTAATTTAAATGTAATTAATTGAAATATTAATTAAAGAACCATACATGCAGTATCTATTAAGTTAGACATAGAAACAGTCACAATACGGACAGATATATTATTAGTCTTCTTCAACCCTCTCTACTGTCTCAGACTTGCTTACTAAAGAGGAGCTGGACATCATTGTAAAGGTTACCGGCTGTGCCGCTCGGGTCAGCAAACCTTCGTGCCGCACCACCCCCAACGTCAACAAGTATCGCACCGCCACCAGCATCTGCAACAACCTGTAAGAGCACCAGGGCATTCACGGTTTTCACAAGCCTTGCACAGTTAATGGAAGGGGAAGTCTGTGTACGTTGCTGAGGTCTGGCGGAGGATTGTATAAGCCACAGGAGATGAGTCCATAACCCTTGAGTTCCTCAACTCTGATGTGTATTTCCTTCTTAGCAAGTTCCCTCGTCTTGGAGCCTCAAACACCCCCTTCACCCGCTGGCTGCCTGCTCAGTATGACGATGGCGTCTCCCGGCCGCATGGCTGGGACCCAACAAGGCGCTTTGACAACTTTATTCTTCCTCTGGTATGATGACAATAAATAATGTTCAATAACTGCTATGGTGGTTTAGGGTGGTCTGAAGATACTGTCACCAGTGCCCATGTACTGGTGCAAAAAGGTTTGTTTCCGGCCCACTACTCTATGTTATTCTTTTCAACTGCTGTCCAGTAAATAGATTTAAAGTATAAAAGAAGATATATAAATGCATCTACATATCTATTGTATTAATGTATATCATTATATTTACTGTTCCCTGCAGGTGAGAGATGTCTCAAACCGTATCCTGGCAACCACTGATGCTGGCATAGTGAACGATCAAGAATACACACACCTGATCACCCTTTTTGGCCAGTGGAACGACCACGACTTGACGTTCACTCCCTTCTCCCCCAGCATCCGTTCCTTCAGCAATGGCCTGGACTGTAACGCCAGCTGTGAGCGCACAGAACCTTGTTTCCCCATCCGGGTCAGTGAGTACTCTGACAACACATCCCACAATCTGGCCCTTCTAGCAGGCCCTGTGACTGTACAGGCAGTGTTGTATATCTGCCCCTTCTAGCAGGCACTGTGACTGTACAGGCAGTGTTGTATATCTGCCCCTTCTAGCAGGCCCTGTGACTGTACAGGCAGTGTTGTATATCTGGCCCTTCTAGAAGGCCCTGTGACTGTACAGGCAGTGTTGTATATCTGCCCCTTCTAGCAGGCCCTGTGACTGTACAGGCAGTGTTGTATATCTGCCCCTTCTAGCAGGCCCTGTGACTGTACAGGCAGTGTTGTATATCTGCCCCTTCTAGCAGGCCCTGTGACTGTACAGGCAGTGTTGTATATCTGCCCCTTCTAGCAGGCCCTGTGACTGTACAGGCAGTGTTGTATATCTGCCCCTTCTAGCAGGCCCTGTGACTGTACAGGCAGTGTTGTATATCTGCCCCTTCTAGCAGGCCCTGTGACTGTACAGGCAGTGTTGTATATCTGCCCCTTCTAGCAGGCCCTGTGACTGTACAGGCAGTGTTGTATATCTGCCCCTTCTAGAAGGCCCTGTGACTGTACAGGCAGTGTGGTATATCTGCCCCTTCTAGCAGGCCCTGTGACTGTACAGGCAGTGTTGTATATCTGCCCCTTCTAGCAGGCCCTGTGATTGTACAGGAAGTTTTGTATATCTGGCCTGTGTTTCTCCGTGATCCTTGGATTATCCGGTCCTTATCATCTGTCTTGTCTTTTCCTCTATGAGCAGATTCCTCCCAATGACAAACGTTTGCCCAGTGGACCAAACAGCTGCCTTCCAGTGTTCAGATCAGCGCCAGTGTGCGGCACAGGGGAGTCGGCTTACAATTTCGGGGCAGACGTCAACAGGAGGGAGCAGATCAATTCACTGACAGCCTTCCTGGACTTGGGCCAGGTTTACGGCTCTGAGGAGGGGTTGGCGCTTCTCCTCCGCGACCTCACCAATGACGGGGGCCTGCTGCGCGTCAACACCGAATTCACGGACAACGGGCGTGAGCTGCTACCCTTCGTTAAAATGAAGGAGAACATGTGTGCCACCCGCCAAAGAATCACCAATGAAACCAATGCCAGGGAGGTGCCCTGCTTCATTGCAGGCAAGCCTTTCAACTCTGTTCATCAGCGGAGTAGAACAATGTACTGTATAAGTTTAAAATAAACAGCAGAATGGTTTGTGTGAAATAGTTGTCAGACAGACACTAGGTATTAAATTAAGCTCTGTCGCTGTTTTGCCAATAATCATTAAGCCTACTGTATATTTTCTAGGTGATTCACGTGTGAATGAAAACATGGCCTTGACATCTCTACACACATTGTTCATGCGTGAGCACAACCGTCTGGCCCGGGAACTTCGTCGTATCAACCCACACTGGGACGCCGAGACGCTCTATCAGGAGGCCCGCAAGATCATGGGCGCCTACACCCAGGTCCCCTTAGCTGACACGTTCCACCAACACACATTGTGTCACTGACCTGCAAGCTCTCTGACACAGTGTCTCAGTCCCTCTCGTGTACAGTTTACAGTTGTGTTCAAAAGTTTGCATGCCTTTGGAGAATTGGTCATATATGTAAAATCTTTAAAGAAAACACGAGTGAGCAGGCAAACATTTTTTTTTTTATTTCTAATGGGATACATATTCATTTGTAGGTCATAACAGAATGGCACAATCAAAAAACAAAACATGGCATCTGCCAAAACATGGCAGTTTTAAGAACTGCATACCCTTAGTTCTTAAAACTGTGTATTGCCCCCTTTAGCATCAATGACAGCATGCAGTCTTTTCTAATAGTTATCTATGATGCCCCCAATTCTTGCAGGTGGTATAGCTGCCCATTTGTCTTGGCAAAATGCCTCCAGGTCATGCAAAGTCTTTGGTCGTCTTATATGAACCACACGTTTGAGATCTCCCCAGAGTGGCTCGATGATATTAAGGTCAGGAGCCTGTGATGGCCACTCCAGAACCTTCACCTATTTCTGCTGTAACCACTGGAGGGTCAACTTGACCTTGTGCTTAGGGTCATTTTCTGCTGGAAAGTCTAAGAGCATCCCATGCGCAGCTTTCATGCAGAAGAATGCAAATTGTCTGCCAGCATTTTCTGATAACATGCTGCATTCATTTTGCCATCTATTTTCAAGTCCCTTTAGAGCTCACACACCCCCAAAAAAAAATGGCTTTATATGATCATCATCCTAAAAATAAAATAGTTTTTTTGCATGATCAGTCATATTTTCAAAATCTATTTTTGCCAGGTTATGCAAACTTATGAGCACATCTGTACCTTGAATACTCTTACACTGACACCCACAGACAAGTGTCTCCTCTCTTTCGTCTCACTCTGTCTCAGGTGTTTGTGTTCCGGGACTACCTGTCCCATATCGTAGGCCCGGAGGCCATGAACCGCCAGCTAGGTCCATACCCTGGCTACAATGAGGACATCAATCCCAGCATTGCCAACGTGTTTGCTACGGCAGCGTACCGCTTCGCCCACCTGGCTATCCAACCCATTTTGTCCCGCCTGGACAGCAACTACAGGGAGAACTCTCAGTTCCCCAGTGTGCCTCTGTTCAAGTCTTTCTTCACCCCCTGGAGGCTGGTGTTTGAGGGTTAGTGTTGGGAAGTACTTCACAATCGGTCGTCTGTATTATCTCATTATTTCAGCATCCTGTTTTCACCTTCTGTCCTCCTTTAGGTGGTATCGACCCGCTGATCCGCGGTCTCATGGGTCGCCCTGCAAAACTGAACACTCAAGATCACATGTTAGTAGACGCTGTGAGGGAAAAGCTCTTCATGTTTGTGGAACACCTTGCTATGGACCTGGGCTCTCTAAACATGCAGCGTGGACGGGACCACGGCCTCCCTGGTACACACATCTTATCCCCTCTACAGTGCTACAGTTCTATCCCATAAAACAACATGATCTGTTCCAGGCACTCATTGGTATCTTTCTGTCTCCAACCCAGGTTACAATGCTTGGCGTAAATTCTGTGGACTCTCAACACCTAGAAATCAGGCTGAGCTGGCTTTGGTTCTGAACAACGCAGACCTGGCCCGCAAACTGCTGGAGCTCTACGGCACCCCAGCTAACATTGACGTGTGGCTGGGGGGTGTGGCCGAACCCTTCGTACCCAGAGCCCGCGTCGGGCCACTCTTTGCCTGCCTAATTGCCACCCAGTTTCAAAGGATCCGCCAGGGAGACAGGTAGTTAGAGGTGTTTTAGTGTATTTTGCCTATATAGTATCCACGCGTGTGTCTCTTGTCCTCACTATTCTTGCTGATCTGCAGGCTGTGGTATGAAAAACCAGGTGTCTTCACCTCAAACCAAAGGGCTGCCCTGAAACAAGCCAGTCTGGCTCGGATAATCTGTGACAACACTGGCATTCAACAAGTCACCCGTGACCCTTTCAGAATCCCTGGTAATGCGAACGGGCTTGTCAACTGCAACAGCATCCAACGGATTAACCTCCAGGCCTGGAGGGAGAATCCGAACCAGAATGCGAACACGGATCAGAATCGGCAGCAGTTGGACAAAGACAATGAGGTAATTGGTTGAACATCCACATCAGTTAATGGCCCAATTTTTCTGCACAAGCTAACATTGACATCAATACACCGCCCCTCGTCAAACTTTGTCTTCTGGATATCTCTCTAGATTCCCATGATGTGAGGTTTACCGAGGCCCTAGGTCCCAGCTGCTCTCAGCCCTCTCTGACCAGCTGGCTGGTAACTTTGTCATCCGTAAGAAAGTCCTGATTTTCTGCCAAGTGGTCTACAACAGGCAGAACCATCAGAACTCTGGGTTAGGTTTGGTGACCCTCTGCACTATACTGAAGCTGAGGGAAATGCTGGTCCTTTGCAGGTGCTCAAGGTCAATATGCTTGTAAATGATTGCAGCATTTTTAAAAAGGGTGAATGTAGAAATATTATTTGGCATTATGCGATCTGATATTTGTTTGGTCTTTCATACTGTATTTTTTGTTTTATTCATTCAACAACAAAAAATGTGAACGGTATTAAGGAAGCGTATGTTCAAGTCTGTTATCATCCACCCTTTTAAATTGAAGGTTTTGCTTATTTACTTGTTTAAATGTGTACTGTACATGTATTGTATTTTCTCTACTGCTTGTCATGGTTCATTCAGCAAATATAACATTTTATTGAAGGGCATAAACATGCATTGCATCAGAAAACTAAGACTGATTAATTATTTTCTTTGTTCTGTTTTTCTATAGTTACTATTCTGATTAAATAAGGCTTAACCTCTTACAAGACAAAACAACTAAATGTTGCTTATAAACCTATAGTAGCAATGGTCAAAACAGCTGAATGGTTAGACCTGGTTACTGATGTTGAACACTAAATGGAACAAAAACAGTATTTGTAAAAGATATTCAGGTTTTGTCACATTTTAATACCAATGTATATTGGGAGCCATGGATGGCCAATGTAAATATTTTCCAAATAGTAGTAACATTTTCCAATAAGGGTACATGAACTTGCATTTATGAATACAACAGTTACCATGAAAAAACTAGGAAAACAAACAAAACATTAATGATTTAATAATAATAACCCTGGTCTTATTAACAATTTACAAAAGCTTTAACTGTGTATTACCATTTGTTCATGTTGACACAGGACATTTATGTAGCAAGTGGTTTATATGAACAATACGCTATGAAATATAAACTATTCTTAACAAATTCTAATTTGTCAATGATTACAGTGGTGTAAACATTATTAATAAGGAAACTCAGTTTCCAGTCAAACAGACATGCCTATATGTTCATTCATCTATTTGAAAAAGTAATAAATGTTTCTTCCATAGCTCCTTATGCTGTAATCTACACACCAATGTCTTTGAGGGACTAAGTATTTTCACATTGTCCCTACATTTTGAGGAAAGACATCTACATCCTCCTTCTCTTTGAGATTTAATGCTGGTAATGTCTTCTTTTCCTCACGTTACCAACACTGCTCTTAGTTTGTGGCTGCCATGTACCTGCTGGACATTGCTGTCTGGCTGGAGGGCTAACATTTGGCTTCATTCTGCTGGGAGAATGGGCGAAGTTGGGCGGAGACAGACTTTTGTCATTGTAATGGCTGCGATTGTCTAGACCGGACATGAGTCTCGGAAGTAGCGCAGAATTAGCTAGGCCAGGCAGTTGTCTTGCTAGTATATACTGACTGACTGTTGTCCACAACATCAATACCCATAGGCTGCTCATCCTGATGACAGGGGACTTAATTCTGCCATAGACCGTTGTTGTTAGAATCCATCTGGGATATCTCTGTCCAGTCCATGAAATCATGATGATCTCGTCCATAGCAGTAGTTTGACTGGGTGGTGGCAGTGGTTGTGTTGGGCTGGTAATGACATGCAGAGGGAGGCATATTCAAAAACAAACTTTCACGTTGTCCCAGCAAATCAATATAGACATTTTAATCCTCTTTTTACATGAACATTTGTCCAGCTGTACACTCTATAGCATGTAGGTTGCCTTTTCAGACTGCTCATTAACAGTTAGGCCAAACAAACCTGGTTCTGGGAGGGATCCACTCCGGACACCTGAGCTCCTCCAGTCATCTGACAGATCAGCCATGAACACAGAACATCCTTAGGAACACTGCTCAACACATTCCAGGTGAACTGGTCTAGAGGAAAGAGCTGGAAGGGTCCAAACTGGCTCAGATGATGAAGACAGTCCATTATTCAACAAAATGTGGTGCAGTTAATGAAGAGAAGTCATTAAAATCTGTGTCATAGGTAAAGTCAAGTCAAATGTATTTTAAAGCATATTTAAAAACAAACTAGTCTCAACCAAAGTACTGTACAATCAAACAAAGTATATAGGACAGCAAATGAAAAAACATGCAAAAACATATAGCTAACTAAACATATTTTCATAGGACATGACAGACATAAACAGAAACTTCCTACACAATTGCATACTAAAACGCTAGAGAAAAAAGATAGGTCTCAAGGTGGGATTTAAAAACGTTGCTACTAGTAGTAGACTATTAGAAGATATAAAGGTAGGCTATTCCACAACTTCGGAGCAGCAACAGAAGAGGCATGGTCACCTTTAAACTTCAATCCGGACCGTGGACACACAAAAGCAGTTTGTAGGAAGACCAAAGAGTCCTTGAGGAAGAGTGCTGGCTAGAGAGATCCCAAATAAAGGAGGGTGCTGATCCATGAAGTGTATTAAAAACAAATAAAATAACTTTAAAATCAATCCTATATTGGTAGCCAGTGGAGATAGGCCAATACATGAGTGATGCTCTCTCTTCTTTGTACCAGTTAAAAACCTAGCAGCTGCATTTTGGACAAGCTGAAGGGGAGACAAGGAAGACTGACAGACTCCCATATACAAAGAGTTACAATAGTCCAGACGGGAGGAAATTAACGCATGAATAACTGTCTCCAAATCCTTGAAAGAAAGAGGTAGCTTTTTCCGGAGCTTGAAAAAGCTACATCTGACAAAAAAGCTCCCTCCAAAGATTTTCTATTGGGTTCAGGTCGGGAGACTGCCTAGGCCACTCCAGGACCTTGAGATGCTTCTTACAGAGCCATTCCCTAGTTGCCCTGGCTGTGTGTTTCGGGTCGTTGTCATGCTGGAAGACCCAGCCACGACCCATCTTCAATGCTCTTACTGAGGGCAGGAGGTTGTTGGCCAAGATCTCGCAATACATGGCCCCATCCATCCTCCCCTCAATACGGCGCAGTCGTCCTGTCCCCTTTGCAGAAAAGCATCCCCAAAACATTATGTTTCCACCTCATGCTTCACGGTTGGGATGGCGTTCTTGGGGTTGTACTTATCCTTCTTCTTCCTCCAAACACAGTGGAGTTTAGACCAAAAAGCTCTATTTTTGTCTCATCAGACCAATCAATAAATCAATCAAATGTATTTCTAAAGCCCTTTTTACAACAGCAGTTGTCACAAAGTGCTTTACAGATACACCCGGCCTTAAACCCCAAGGAGCAAACAACAGTAGTGGTGAATTTCAGTGGCTAGGAAAAACTCCCTAAGAAGGCCGAATTTTAGGAAGAAACCTAGAGAGGACCCAGGCTCAGAGGGGTGACCAGTCCTCTTCTGGCTGTGCCAGGTGAGATATTAAGAGTCCAATTGGAATAATAAATACATTTCTCTGGGCTAAATCCAGAGTCTATTTGATTTTAGACTAGGTCAGAAGTATGACCAGGTGGACAAGGACAGGGACAGCAACGGGCCCCCCAAACCAGGTAATCCGCAGGTGTGGACCAGGACCTCATCTCCTTCTAAAATTTAAAACTGGAGGAAACTGAGAAAAGTTAGTAGTACATCCCTCATATCCTCCAGCACAATAGTATAGCAGCGTAACACCTTGGAACTGAGACGGGGGGGGGTCCGGTGACACTGCGGCCCTACCCGGGGGAGGCCCCGGACAGGGCCCAACAGGCAGGAAATCAATCCAACCACATTGCCAGGCATCAACCAAAGGGACACCCACCAACCGCAACCCCCCTGAATGAGGGCCGAGTATTGCTAGCGGCGTACAGCCCAATTGCACAAGTGCGCAACAGAGAGTCAACAACAAGCCAATGACTCTTCCCCCGAAAGGCATTGGAGGGAGGGCATCCCAGTGGCGATGAGAGCCCACCTGGCAAGACAGCAAGGGTGGACAGTATCAAGCCTACTGGTCACCTTCACGCCCCTGGGCCAGGCTACACCTAATCATAAACCGTGCTGTAGAGATGAGTTTTTAGTAGACACTTGAAAGTTTGCACTGAGTTTGCATTTCTAACCTTAATTGGCAGATCATTCCACAGGAGTGGAGCTCTATGAGAAAAGGCCCTGCCGCCAACTGTTTGTTTAGAAATTCTAGGTACAATTAAAAGGCCTGCATCTTGCGATCTAAGGTTACGTGTAGGTATGTATGGCTGGATCATTTCAGCAAGGTAAGTAGGAGCAAGTCCATGTATTGATTTATAGGTTAAGAGTAAAACCTTAAAATCAGCCCTAACCCTAACAGGCAGCCAGTGTAAGGATGCCAGGACAGGAGTAATGTGTTCAAATATTTTTGTTCTAGTTAGGATTCTAGCAGCCGTGTGCAGCACTAATTGAAGTTTATTTATTAATTTGTCTGGATAACCAGAGAGAAGAGCATTGCAGTAATCTAATCTAGAAGTAACAAAAGCATGGATTAATTTTTCTGCATCAGTTTTTGTTAGAAAGTTTCAAATTTTTGCAATGTTTCGAAGATGAAAATAAGCAACTCTTGAGACATATTTCATATGTTCTTCAAAGGAGAGGTCAGGGTCAAGGGTAACGCCAAGGTTTTTGACAGTTTTTTGGGATACGACCATGCAGCCGTCGAGGTTCACAGTGAGATCTGCTAACAGACCGTCTGCAGACCACATGACCTTCTCCCATTCCTCCTCTGGATCATCCAGATGGTCATTGGCAAACTTCAGATGGGCCTGGACATGCGCTGGCTTGAGCAGGGGGACCTTGCGTGCGCTGCAGGATTTTAATCCATGACGGCGTAGTGTGTTACTAATGGTTTTCTTTGAGACTGTGGTCCCAGCTCTCTTCAGGTCATTGACCAGGTCCTACCATGTAGTATTGGGCTGATCCCTCACCTTCCTCATGATCATTGGAGGTGAGATCTTTCTTAGAGCCGCAGACCGAGGGAGATTGACTATCATCTTGAACTTCTTCCATTTTCTAATAATTGTGCCAACAGTTGTTGCCTTCTGACCAAGCTGCTTGCTTATTGTCTTGTAGCCCATCCCAGCCTTGTGCAGGTCTACAATTTTCTCCCTGATGTCCTTTCACAGCTCTCTGGTCTTGGCCATTGTGGAGAGGTTGGAGTCTGTTTGATTGAGTGTGTGGACAGGTGTCTTTTATACAGGTAACAAGTTCAAACAGGTGCAGTTAAGACAGGTAATGAGTGGAGAACACGAGGGCTTTTGTCACGTCCTGGCTGTGCCCCTAGCCATCTCTGCGCTGGGCTTGGGGCATAGCCAGGACAGGACAGGAGGTGGCCTTTAGCCACCTCTACTCCTTTTTTTGGTTTCCCCAATTGGAGGCAGGTGTTAGTTATTGCCTCCAATTGGGGACCCTATTTAAGTTTAGTTTGTAGGCCCCAAGGCGTGGTTCATTTTGGTTTTGTGTATCCTGTGTAAGGAAGACCCACGTCACTGGTTGCTGCCTTTTTGTTTGTTGGAGTCCTTCTTTTTTTGATTAAACATGGATTACCTTCCCTACCTCTACTCTGCGCCTGTGTCCTTTCCATCCCACGACCGTGACAGCTTTTTAAAGAAAAACTAACAGGTCTGTGAGAGACGGAATTCTTACTGCTTGGTAGGTGATCAAATACTTATGTCATGCAATATATTGCAAACTAATTATAAAAAAATGATACAATGTTATTTTCTGGATTTTTGTTTTAGATTCTGCCTCTCACAGTTGACAGAATCTAGACCAGTTGACAGAATCTAGACATGCTTTGTAATTAGGAAAAACTGCAGAATTGGCAGTGTATCAAATACTTGTTCTCCCCACTGTACACACATACAGCACTGACTAAATCCATCCATTTTGTTTCATGAAGTAACATCCATGTATGTGTGTTAACTGGGCATCCATTAATATGTTTATTAACACATGCACACATAAATTATCCCTCATGTGCATTAATGCATTTGTGTTCATGAATGTATCTTTTGTCAATTAAGTATACATTTAGTAATGTTTTTATTTTCAAATGTGCCCATAAATCATGATCAGTGAATTCATCAAGTAATTATTGATACATTTTAATAATCATATTATTTCATGTTAAGTAATGTATCCTTACTGTAAAGTTTTACTGAGCTTTTAAAAAGATACCTTTTATTTTGAATACTATAAGGAAAACGTTATTTAATATAATAATTAACTTTATGGTCAACTTAACAAAAATCTAACATGCTAGTGTAAAGTTCTAGTTCTGTTTTGCCATTGGTGTAACAAACTGATAAAAAAAATGAAAATAACTTTTTGCATTTTCCAGTAGCAAACAGGGGGAGTAGTCTGCTTAATCATTCATCATATGTGTATGAATTTTGGGATTCCATTGACCATTTGGTGACTAATCTAGAATACATTTCTAATGTGGTATTATTTAATTTAAATGTAATTAATTGAAATATTAATTAAAGAACCATATATGCAGTATCTATTAAGTTAGACATAGAAACAGTCACAATACGGACAGATATATTATTAGTCTTCTTCAACCCTCTCTACTGTCTCAGACTTGCTTACTAAAGAGGAGCTGGACATCATTGTAAAGGTTACCGGCTGTGCCGCTCGGGTCAGCAAACCTTCGTGCCGCACCACCCCCAACGTCAACAAGTATCGCACCGCCACCAGCATCTGCAACAACCTGGCATTCACGGTTTTCACAAGCCTTGCACAGTTAATGGAAGGGGAAGTCTGTGTACGTTGCTGAGGTCTGGCTGAGGATTGTATAAGCCACAGGAGATGAGTCCATAACCCTTGAGTTCCTCAACTCTGATGTGTATTTCCTTCTTAGCAAGTTCCCTCGTCTTGGAGCCTCAAACACCCCCTTCACCCGCTGGCTGCCTGCTCAGTATGACGATGGCGTCTCCCGGCCGCATGGCTGGGACCCAACAAGGCGCTTTGACAACTTTATTCTTCCTCTGGTATGATGACAATAAATAATGTTCAATAACTGCTATGGTGGTTTAGGGTGGTCTGAAGATACTGTCACCAGTTCCCATGTACTGGTGCAAAAAGGTTTGTTTCCAGCCCACTGCTCTAACAAAATTCTATGTTATTCTTTTCAACTGCTGTCCAGTAAACAGATTTAAAGTATAAAAGATATATAAATGCATCTACATATCTATTGTATTAATGTATATCATTATATTTACTATCTCGAACCGTATCCTGGCAACCACTGATGCTGGCATAGTGAACAATCACGAATACACACACCTGATCACCCTTTTTGGCCAGTGGAACGACCACGACTTGACGTTCACTCCCTTCTCCCCCAGCATCCGTTCCTTCAGCAATGGCCTGGACTGTAACGCCAGCTGTGAGCGCACAGAACCTTGTTTCCCCATCCGGGTCAGTGAGTACTCTGACAACACATCCCACAATCTGGCCCTTCTAGCAGGCCCTGTGACTGTACAGGCAGTGTTGTATATCTGCCCCTTCTAGCAGGCCCTGTGACTGTACAGGCAGTGTTGTATATCTGCCCCTTCTAGCAGGCCCTGTGACTGTACAGGCAGTGTTGTATATCTGCAACAGCATCCAACGGATTAACCTCCAGGCCTGGAGGGAGAATCCGAACCAGAATGGGAACACGGATCAGAATCGGCAGCAGTTGGACAAAGACAATGAGGTAATTGGTTGAACATCCACATCAGTTAATGGCCCAATTTTTCTGCACAAGCTAACATTGACATCAATACACCGCCCCTCGTCAAACTTTGTCTTCTGGATATCTCTCTAGATTCCCATGATGTGAGGTTTACCGAGGCCCTAGGTCCCAGCTGCTCTCAGCCCTCTCTGACCAGCTGGCTGGTAACTTTGTCATCCGTAAGAAAGTCCTGATTTTCTGCCAAGTGGTCTACAACAGGCAGAACCATCAGAACTCTGGGTTAGGTTTGGTGACCCTCTGCACTATACTGAAGCTGAGGGAAATGCTGGTCCTTTGCAGGTGCTCAAGGTCAATATGCTTGTAAATGATTGCAGCATTTTTAAAAAGGGTGAATGTAGAAATATTATTTGGCATTATGCGATCTGATATTTGTTTGGTCTTTCATACTGTATTTTTTGTTTTATTCATTCAACAACAAAAAATGTGAACGGTATTAAGGAAGCGTATGTTCAAGTCTGTTATCATCCACCTTTTTAAATTGAAGGTTTTGCTTAGTTACCTGTTTAAATGTGTACTGTACATGTATTGTATTTTCTGTACTGCTTGTCATGGTTAATTCAGCAAATATAACATTTTATTGAAGGGCATAAACATGCATTGCATCAGAAAAGACAATAAAAATGCATAACTAAGACTGATTAATTATTTTTTTGTTCTGTTTTTCTATAGTTACTATTCTGATTAAATAAGGCTTAACCTCTTACAAGACAAAACAACTAAATGTTGCTTATAAACCTATAGTAGCAATGGTCAAAACAGCTGAATGGTTAGACCTGGTTACTGATGTTGAACACTAAATGGAACAAAAACAGTATTTGTAAAAGATATTCAGGTTTTGTCACATTTTAATACCAATGTATATTGGGAGCCATGGATGGCCAATATAAATATTTTCCAAATGGTAGTAACATTTTCCAATAAGGGTACATGAACTTGCATTTATGAATACAACAGTTACCATGAAAAAACTAGGAAAACAAACAAAACATTAATGATTTAATAATAATAACCCTGGTCTTATTAACAATTTACAAAAGCTTTAACTGTGTATTACCATTTGTTCATGTTGACACAGGACATTTATGTAGCAAGTGGTTTATATGAACAATACGCTATGAAATATAAACTATTCTTAACAAATTCTAATTTGTCAATGATTACAGTGGTGTAAACATTATTAATAAGGAAACTCAGTTTCCAGTCAAACAGACATGCCTATATGTTCATTCATCTATTTGAAAAAGTAATGTTTCTTCCATAGCTCCTTATGCTGTAATCTACACACCAATGTCTTTGAGGGACTAAGTATTTTCACATTGTCCCTACATTTTGAGGAAAGACATCTACATCCTCCGTCTTTTTGAGATTTAATGCTGGTAATGTCTTTTCCTCACGTTACCAACACTGCTCTTAGTTTGTGGCTGCCATGTACCTGCTGGACATTGCTGTCTGGCTGGAGGGCTAACATTTGGCTTCATTCTGCTGGGAGAATGGGCGAAGTTGGGTGGAGACAGACTTTTGTCATTGTAATGGCTGCTGATTGTCTAGACCGGACATGAGTCTCAGAAGTAGCTCAGGATTAGCTAGGCCAGGCAGTTGTCTTGCTAGTATATACTGACTGACTGTTGTCCACAACATCAATACCCATAGGCTGCTCATCCTGATGACAGGGGACTTAATTCTGCCATAGACCGTTGTTGTTAGAATCCATCTGGGATATCTCTGTCCAGTCCATGAAATCATGATGATCTCGTCCATAGCAGTAGTTTGACTGGGTGGTGGCAGTGGTTGTGTTGGGCTGGTAATGACATGCAGAGGGAGGCATATTCAAAAACAAACTTTCACGTTGTCCCAGCAAATCAATATAGACATTTTAATCCTCTTTTTACATGAACATTTGTCCAGCTGTACACTCTATAGCATGTAGGTTGCCTTTTCAGACTGCTCATTAACAGTTAGGCCAAACAAACCTGGTTCTGGGAGGGATCCACTCCGGACACCTGAGCTCCTCCAGTCATCTGACAGATCAGCCATGAACACAGAACATCCTTAGGAACACTGCTCAACACATTCCAGGTGAACTGGTCTAGAGGAAAGAGCTGGAAGGGTCCAAACTGGCTCAGATGATGAAGACAGTCCATTATTCAACAAAATGTGGTGCAGTTAATGAAGAGAAGTCATTAAAATCTGTGTCATAGGTAAAGTCAAGTCAAATGTATTTTAAAGCATATTTAAAAACAAACTAGTCTCAACCAAAGTACTGTACAATCAAACAAAGTATATAGGACAGCAAATGAAAAAACATGCAAAAACATATAGCTAACTAAACATATTTTCATAGGACATGACAGACATAAACAGAAACTTCCTACACAATTGCATACTAAAACGCTAGAGAAAAAAGATAGGTCTCAAGGTGGGATTTAAAAACGTTGCTACTAGTAGTAGACTTTTAGAAGATATAAAGGTAGGCTATTCCACAACTTCGGAGCAGCAACAGAAGAGGCATGGTCACCTTTAAACTTCAATCCGGACCGTGGACACACAAAAGCAGTTTGTAGGAAGACCAAAGGGTCCTTGAGGAAGAGTGCTGGCTAGAGAGATCCCAAATATAGGAGGGTGCTGATCCATGAAGTGTATTAAAAACAAATAAAAGAACTTTAAAATCAATCCTATATTGGTAGCCAGTGGAGATGTGGAGGCCAATACATGAGTGATGCTCTCTCTTCTTTGTACCAGTTAAAAACCTAGCAGCTGCATTTTGGACAAGCTGAAGGCAGGACAATGAAGACTGACAGACTCTCATATACAAAGAGTTACAATAGTCCAGACGGGAGGAAATTAACGCATGAATAACTGTCTCCAAATCCTTGAAAGAAAAAATGAAAGAAAGAGGTAGCTTTTTCCGGAGCTTGAAAAAGCTACATCTGACAACAATATTTACTTGTTTATTAACAATAACTTTGGTGGAGTCTGTGGGACCAAACACAATAACTTTTTGTGTTAAACACAATAAGTTTTTGTGTTATGTAACTGAAGAAAGTTTTTAGCTAGCCAGTATTTTATGCCAGAACAAATTCCTTGTTTGTTGCAAAACTTATTGGCAATAAAACCCTTTCTGATTCTGATTACCTACTACAAGGCATTTTCTGTCTGAATCATTTTCAAGGCAAAAGGTATTTAGAAATGTCAAGTCTCACAAGCCTTTTCTGCAAGAAGAATTGATCCACTCACTGACATGAGAAAACAATGTTCCACACGTCGAGGTTGGTAAGAGGGGCATGGCCCATAGTAACGGAATGGGGTCAATTGACTAGGATCAGGTACTAAGGTGTCATTCATTTCAGTCATTATCATGAGCCCGTCCTCCCCAGTTAAGGCACCACCAGACACCTGTGGTCCACATGGGAATGTGTCTGTCTCAACAAATTGTACATGGTCAAGTGGGTTACAGAAATAATCTGTCACCACTGAAACATGATTCCAAAAAAAATATGGATACAAATAGTTGACATTGATGATCATTTCCCTGGATTTCATTCTATAGATTTTTGATGCTCTTAAAAATAATAGCATTCTTTTCACTTCAAATGGTAAAAAACATCTTGCCTTAAAGACAAACTATTAAAGCAGACTGCAGGGGCGAAATCTCAGGTGAAGGGTTGTCTTTATCTTTTCCTTCTGGTTTTAAATGTGGGCTTGGGAAATGGTTTAAGCTAGCAGACATCAATTGCTTAATTTGCTTTAAAACTTTATACAACTAGGTGCTCCCGACTACTGAATATTACAGACCATAAATAAACTGCCTGGAATACCCTTAGAAGGTTTTAATGTCATGTCAGTGCCAGTGTGCCTCGCCCATAAAGGGCCACAAATAGAACTACTTTTTTCTGGTAAGTTGCAATAGATGATATGCCCAATAGATGGTGCCAATGTAGACTGCTATTCATGTGTTGGTAGATTGCACTGCAGTAACTACCATATGACCACTGTAAATATAGTGGCAGAAATAAAACTGAACAGGACAATGTAAGTGAATTTTGCATCTTTGTTTCAAATTACTCTATTATTATTATTATTATTAATTTCATTTCCCAAAATTAAATACATTAGTGGACAGTGTATTGGTTGTTGTACAACCCAGTTTCCAAAACGTAGGGCGCTGTGTAAAATGGAAATAAAAACATAATACAAACATGTGCAAATCATGTAAAACATATATTCATTAGAAAACAGTAAAAAGACAACATATCAAATGTTGAAACTGGAAAATGTTTTTGTCCCTTGAAAATGGGACAAATGCCCACTTTGAATATGATGCCAGCGACAAGCTGAGACAGGGGCAACAAAAGACTGGAAAAGTTCCATCCATCCATCATCTTCCGCTTATCCGGGGCCGGGTCGCGGGGGCAGCAGTCTAAGCAGGGATGCCCAGACTTCCCTCTCCCCAGACACTTCCTCTAGCTCCAGCCGGGAGACAAAGTCCCTCCAGCGTGTCCTAGGTCTTCCCCGGGGTCTCCTCCCGGTGGGACGGGACCGGAACACCTTCCCAGGAAGGCGTTCCGGAGGCATCAGAAACAGATGCCCAAGCCACCTCAGCTGACCCCTCTCGATCTGGAGAAGCAGCGGCTCTACTCTGAGCTCCTCCCGGGTGACAGAGCTTCTCACCTTATCTCTAAGGGATCGCCCAGCCACCCTGCGGAGAAAGCTCATTTCGGCCGCCTGTATCCGGGATCTTGTCCTTTCGGTCATGACCCAAAGCTCATGACCATAGGTGAGAGTAGGAACGTAGATTGACAGGTAAATCGAGAGCTTCGCCTTGCGGCTCAGCTCTTTCTTCACCACGACAGACCGATACATCGACTGCATTACTGCAGAAGCTGCACCGATCCGTCTGTCAATCTCCTGTTCCATCCTTCCCTTACTCGTGAACAAGACCCCTAGATACTTAAACTCCTCCACTTGAGGCAGGAACTCTCCACCAACCTGAAGTGGGCAAGCCACCCTTTTCCGACTGAGGACAATGGCCTCGGATTTGGAGGTACTGATTTTCATCCCCACCGCTTCACACTCGGCTGCAAACCGTCCCAGTGCATGCTGAAGGTCCTGGTTAGAAGGGGCCAACACGACAACATCATCCGCAAAGAGCAGAGACGAAATTGTGTGGTCCCCAAACCTGACACCCTCCGGCCCCTGGCTGCGCCTAGAAATTCTGTCCATAAAAATTACGAACAGAACCGGCGACAAGTTGTGTAATAAAAAAAATACGAACCTGGTGGAACATCTCAAAACTATTAAGTTAATTGGCCACAGGTCAGTAACATGATTGGATATAAAAAGAGCATTCCAGAGATGATATAATCATCAGAAGTGAAAATGGGGAGGTGTTCACCACTGATAGACTGCATGGGCAAACAGTGCAACAAGAATAACATTTCTCAATGTACAATTGCATTCAAAATGGGCATACATTTTTCCAAAAACAATAACATTTCTCTGGTTGTTCAAATAAATATAGGGATTAACTGATTAGCACATCATTGCATTCTGTTTTTTGCATTTTAAGCAACGTCCCAACTTTTTTGTAAATGTGGTTGTATTTACATGATAGCTCAGACACCACTGTCCAAATGTTGACAACATTCAGAAATATTATATGTTTTGCAATATCTAACTCTATATATATAAAAATACAATTGTGTGAAAAACATTAACAAAGTTACTTTGCTGATAGGATATCAGACAGAACTGAGTTGCATTGTAATGCTCTAGCATTTCTTTGGAATAAGTAGGGTGTCTGCAAGATAAAACGTGGTTGTTGGGCGGGGAATACACTCTTCTTCCAGGAAGTATGTTCAGGCAATTACCTCCTAATTGAACAAGCAGTGCATCAGAGGACACATCTAAATACTTAACTTATTCAACACACCTTAATATCCCAAACTTACAGGGACGTTGTTGCTGTGAGTTTCTTGTTCCTAGTCCTGCCTGTTTGTTTTTGTTCACCCCTAGTCACCTCTATGTTCCTGGTCCTGCCTGTTTGTTTTTGTTCACCCCTAGTCACCTCTATGTTCCTAGTCCTGCCTGTTTGTTTTTGTTCACCCCTAGCCACCTCTATGTTCCTGGTCCTGCCAGTTTGTTTTTGTTCACCCCTAGCCACCTCTATGTTCCTGGTCCTGCCTGTTTGTTTTTGTTCACCCCTAGCCACCTCTATGTTCCTGGTCCTGCCTGTTTGTTTTTGTTCACCCCTAGCCACCTCTATGTTCCTGGTCCTGCCTGTTTGTTTTTGTTCACCCCTAGTCACCTCTATGTTCCTGGTCCTGCCTTCGGTATCCTAGTCTGTCTATTTCTGTGTCTTGAATATAGCTTGTGTCCAGTCCATGATTAGTCACACCTGTTTGCATTAGTCCTGAGTGTTTGCACCTGTTCCTATTTACTCCTACCCTATACAGTTGTGCTCAAAAGTTTGCATTCCCTCTGAGAATTGGTAATATACAGCTCCGGAAAAAATAAAGGAACCACTGCACCTTTTTCTTTCCATTCCAAAAATGTCAAAAAGGAAGATTTTGAGCGAGGAACAGAAGGGTAAAAATTAAGAGACCACTGCAAATTGAACGCTTCTGTTCCTCTCTCAAAACATTCCTTTTCAACTTTTTTGGAAAAGAAAGAAAAATGTGCAGTGGTCTCTTCATTTTTTCCAGAGCTGTATGTACCATTTTTAAAGAAAACATGAGTGAGCAGGTAAAACACATGTATTTTATTTCTTATGGGATTCATATTCAACTGTGTTATAACAGAATGACACAATCATTAAAAAAACATAGCAACAAAGAAAACATTTCTGCATACCCTTAGTTCTTAAAACTGTGTATTGCCCCCTTAAGCATCAATGACAGCATGCAGTCTTTTGTAATAGTTGTCTATGAGGCCCCAAATTCTTGCAGGTGGTATAGCTGCCCATTTGTCTTGGCAAAACGCCTCCAGGTCATGCAAAGTCTTTGGTCGTCTTGCATTAACCACACGTTTGAGATCTCCCCAGAGTGGCTCGATGATATTAAGGTCAGGACACTGTGATTGTCACTCCAGAACATTCACCTTTTTCTGCTGTAAGCACTGGAGGGTCAACTTGGCCTTGTGCTTAGGGTCATTGTCATGCTGGAAAGTCCAAGAAGAGCGTCCGACGCGCAGCTTTCGTGCAGAAGAATGCAAATTATCTGCCAGTATTTTCTGATAACATGATGCATTCATCTTGCCATACATTTTCACAAGATTCCCCTTGCCTTTAGATCTCACACACCATGTTTAACTGTGGGGACGGTAATCTGTTCACTGTAGGCCTTGTTGACCCCTCTCCAAATATAGCGCTTATGGTGTGACCATAAAACTCTATTTTGGTCTCGTCACTCCAAATTACAGTGTGCCAGAAGCTGTGAGGCGTGTCAAGGTGTTGTCAGGCATATTGTAACCGGGCTTTTTGGTGGCATTGGCGCAGTAAAGGCTTCTTTCTGGCAACTCGATCATGCAGCTAATTTTTGTTCAAGTATCGTCGTATTGTGCTCCTTTAAACAACCACACCCTCTTTTTCCAGAGCAGCCTGTATTTCTCCTGAGGTTACCTGTGGGTTTGTCTTTGTATCCCAAACAATTCTTCTGGCAGTTTTGGCTGAAATCTTTCTTGGTCTACCTGACCTTGGCTTGGTATCAAGAGATCCCTGAATTTTCCACTTCTTAATAAGGGATTGAAGAGTACTGACTGGTTTGGATATCTTTTTATATCCTTTTCCATCTTTAAATAATGGGTTCTATTACCTTGTTACACAGGTCTTTTGACAGTTATTTTCTGCTCCCCAAGGCTCAGTATCTAGCCGTGCTCAGTGCAACCACGTGAGAACTAATAAAATCTATTACTATTTATACACAGACACTAATTGCAATTTAAAAAGCCACATGTGTGGGAAACTAAACTTTAATTGCTATTTTTACCTGTGTGTCACCTTGTGTGTCTGTAAGGCCAAACATTCAAGGGTATGTAAACATTTGATCAGGGCCATTTGGGTGATTTCTGTTATTGTGATTAAAAAGGAGCCAAACAACTATGTGATAATAAATGGCTTCACATCACTATCCTTAAACAAAATACATTATTTATATGATCAGTCAAATATTCTAAATCAATGCCAAAATTTCACAATTTCTGCCAGGGTATGCAAACGTATGAGCACAACTGTATATGTCAGTGTATTCCCTTCAGTCCTTATGGAAGCATAGTTACTCAGTCATGTGTTTATGGTCCTATTCTTCAAGTTACCTAGCCTGTTTGCTACCTTCCCATGTTTCTTTCACTTAAGAGTTCAGTGAGTTAGCCTGCCTTCGTAAGATCCTGTCTGCTATTTTCTGCTATTTCTTTCTTCGCTTTGATTATGAGAAAGAAAAGTAAATTAAAGAAAATGAAACAAAGAAATTAAGCTCTGCGTATGAATTATTCTACCGCCAATGCAATCCAAATCCATTATCGCTGCTATGGGGCAAGGCAATAATCATAAATTGAACATCCTTAAGTACATCATGGTAGCAAAGAAAAAGACGGGAAAATGTAAATATTAAAATAAAATTACACACGTTGCAAATGCACCAAGGAGAAGAAGAATGAGAGTTCGCCCTGAAGACATCCTCCCGCAGCCATTCCTATAAAACCTCTGGGAGTCTGCCCCGAAGACAATACAGACACCCCAGGGGAACGGTTTGGAATTGGGTTTTGAAAATCCCTTCTCTCCCTTGGACTGTCTGTTACCTGTATCTCTACCTGTCACAATACAAAAAAACAGTAACAGGTACATGTTAACAGAAAAGTCACAATTTTCCTAAGCAAGCCTTGGCCTTCAAGTCTTGAGTCAAGTCACAAGTAAAAATGGGCAAGTCTCAAGTAAGTCCCAAGTTCCACAGCTCAAATTGATTCAAGTCACTAAATTTGTCTTCAAGTCAATGAATGAGCTTAAAGGAACGTAATATTATTCAGTAAGTTGTTTTAGGTATTTGTACGCTGTCAATTGTTGATAAAATTATATATTTTTATGTTATAATTGTAACATGAAGCCTATGTAAGAATGTTAAAAAGAAAACAAAAATGTTGTCCACTTTCAATTAAATGCTAGGGGGAGCTATTACAAGTCAGTAAATTCGGGAATTTTACCAGAAATACTTAGCTACAGAAGTTAGGATATGCCATGGGAATCTCCGTGGTAAACAATAATGGAGGAACGTATTGTATAACCCTCCGTCTATCAGACTGCTAATGTTACTTGCTTAACTAAACGCTTGGAAATTCCTTGAACATAATTTAGTTCTGCCAATTTCCTAACGCTAGCTAACTAGAGTATTTCATTCTGACATTACCTCAGGTTCGTTGACTAGCTAGGCACAGTACAGCAGTCATTTCATTCTTACCGACATAGTCATGGGGCCGTATTCACAAAACATTTCATCTTACCACCGGGAGGACTCTTACCTAAACAGCACTAAAATGGGGAGTCTTAAGCTAAGAGAAAGGGCGGGATTGACCTCGTTGCCATGGATGTCGTGTTCCACGAACAAGCCCCATTTACTATGCCCACAGAGATTGGCTGATAGAGGACAGGTCTCTGTCAGTGAATTCATTTTAGCAATGGTAGAACGACGTGTTATGTTGCCATGTTGAAATTAAAGATATTAAAATAAAAATGTAGGTTAAGTGTCCCTGGTTAAACATGAAACAACGAATGGCATGGTGACTAGTCATGTTATGTTTAGCTAATTGTCCGCATTTTATGTCTGGCAGCTCGTAAAGAAATGCGCGTTTATGTTTTGATGGTGCCGTAATTAGTGCAATTATCCTATGTCCCATCCAACAACACCGTGTGGTCCAGCTATGGCCATGATGACTTTGTTTATTATAGTTGGCGAATGAGGAAACCGAATGAATTTTCGGACGATATGGGGTCTGGGGAGGGCATTTATTATTTTACTGAGATACGTGGTTCGTCTGCGACGCAAAGCTGTATTTTCCCTGTGGCCAAGTAGCGTAGCGCTGTCACAACCTTGTTCTCCGGTGTTATTGGGTGGTTTCTGATGGTTGAAGTGACTACATCAAAGACTAGCTCTACAATCATAATACCCTCGCGAAGGTATTTTTTAAAGCCTATACCTATTGAAAAGCTCTGTGTCATTACGTGTTTCTAAACTGTTGACCGGATTATGAGGCAGATTGCCGGCAGCAGGCTTTAGGATTGTTTGTGATTTGGTTTTAGTCATTTAGGAGTCCTCTTGACTACTCTTAACTTTTCCCTGATTTAGGAGCTGGTTTTAGCGCCAAAACTCTTTGTGAAGTACTCTTAGGCCAAACATTTAGTCCTAAAACTAGGACTGACACGCCCATTATTTTAAGAGTTAGGCCTACTCATAAATCAGCAAGTTAGGAGTTACTTCTAGCCTTAAGATGTTTTGTGAATAGGGCCCCTGGAATCCAAAGCTAGTTATCAATCAGACTGGATTTTACCTAACGTTGACAGCTGAACGCTATGCCTAGTTTGAGCGACATTGAGAAAAATGCCAATTAGGGTCGTGTTTTCCCCCAATCCCCACCTACTGGATGCGTGTTGAGAACATTGAAGGTCTGTGAGCCGGGGGCAGCACAAGCGAGGGTGCTGAAAGAGAAAGGATGCTGGGGAAATCTAAACAAGTCTCTCCAGTTATACAACTCCAAGTAAAGTCATAGATGCTTAAATCAAAGTTAAGTTGCAAGTAGTTAGCCTTTTTACCAAATCATGTCTCATGTCTCAAACTATGTGACTTAAGTCCAAGTCATGTGACACGAGTCCACATCTCTGCATGTTTACATTTCTTGATCTGATTGAGTTGATATTTGGCACACAAGCTCAGGGATGTGAGTTTTGCTAACCCATGTGATAAATCATGATTTTAAATAACATTAGGTGAATGATTTCATAGAGATCTGGCATTCACAAAATGACTTTTGGCACGTCCCAGTCACAGAATACCACAGGTTTCATGTCGTCATTCTAACATTCTAGTTTCTCCTTTATAACCCTCTACCACTTAATGTCTCATTCCTTCCTGATTTTACTACATCCTGCAGATGGATTTCTCTATTGCTAACACATTTCCCAGACAATGCACACTAGTTTGTGGAGATTGTCCTGGTAAAGAAGATAAATCCAGGAGACATCATTACATTATACATTTGGTATGTGCAAAGTTCAAACATTCAAAAGTCAAGGGTTCACAGGCAGCCTTCTCCCGTACATTTCATATGCCAGAATTTCAGAGGTTGCAAGAACTGATCATCATCGAGTGGGAGGAAAACCAGCAGTTCCAGTTTATTTGTGGGCTGGGCAGTACAGTGTTGGGGTCTCTGGGGCTCTGCTCTACCTCAGATATGGGGCTCCTCCTCCTGGATGCTGTATATAGGCCTACAAGTATTTGGCAGCCTACATGAGCAGAATGCCACGTAGCCTGCTGTGTGTGTGTAGGCTATATATGTGTGTGCTGCCAGACTTTTGAATAGAGTAATGGAAACCTCCTGTCAATGACAGACATTGAAATTGTCTGTCTGGATGTTTATTTGTCTGCAATGGAGAAGAGGCCTGCCTGGTTGATTTTGGATATTTTGACCAACATTTTTTTCCAGATATTGGAAAGGAAATGGTGACTGGATAAAGGACTTGACTAAAATACCATGGCTTGCTCAAGCCTTTTGGGGGCTATAAGCAAGCAAGTTTTTGGGGCAAACATTTTAGTAGTCCTCCTCTTAACAGACTGTGTTGCTGTTTTGAACTGTCCTGTCCTGTGTATTGCTTTATTTTTTGGGTCATATGTGACTGCACAGTGTCCTGTGTGGAGCGCAGAGGAATACATAATCTCTGTTTTGGTGTAGGGAGAGTAAGAATACATAAAGAAGAAATGTATTATTATTATCATTTGTAGGGTGCACCACTAAGCAGCCCTTACAAAACACACTTCTTATGCAATGTAAGTCTTTAAATTATTCTTAGTTTGTCCACTAGGGCCAAAATTCAGAATGTGAGAATTCCATCAACGTGGACAAAGGAACTAGGCTAATGGCTTGCAGATGTGGTTCCAGTGGCTAGGGAACACTGTGCCTCTTCAAGGAGAGAGAGGAGTCTACACTGAACAATTCAATGAATTACGAGGAGAAAACAACTGAAGGTTCTGCCTGTTTCCTGTTCAGTGGAACTGTGATGAATCCACTCAGAAACACAGTTGTGCATATTTGTACTCTTTGGGGAACTATTGGTATGCTTAATCGTAAATGTTTAGTCCTGACACAGCCAACTCCCAAACTAATGTTAAAATAGTATTCAAATGAATAATTAGCTAAAATGAAGCCAAAATGTGACAGGGATTACACACACCAATTACAGTAATTAGAATAAAAAACAATTTCTAGAAATTAAGAGATAGCAACATTTCATGTTGCAATTCTGCCAAGGACACAGTCTTGAAACTGTCCATTACTCCGAGCTGCACAAATATTGTTATTTCCTAAATGAATTCCCCTTTCAAATTTATGTAAAATAAATGTTTTGGCGTTCAACTGAGCTGAAAGGTTAGAATTCCTACTTATGGGGAAAACAATTTTGAGTGTCTGAAGAATCAAAATTGCACTATTATTTAATATTTGATCTATTCACATTAAAGGGACACCTGGAAAGTATTTTTTTAAACCAAACAAATTACCAAAAATGTCGACTAATTAAAAACAATCTGCTTTTCAATGTAAAAAATGACCTCTGCCAATGAAGAGACACCCATATTGAACAATACTGAGATAATACACTCACCTAAAGGATTATTAGGAACACCATACTAATACTGTGTTTGACCCCCTTTCGCCTTCAGAACTGCCTTCATTCTACGTGGCATTGATTCAACAAGGTGCTGAAAGCATTCTTTAGAAATGTTGGCCCATATTGATAGGATAGCATCTTGCAGTTGATGGAGATTTGTGGGATGCACATCCAGGGCACGAAGCTCCCGTTCCACCACATTCCAAAGATGCTCTATTGGGTTGAGATCTGGTGACTGTGGGGGCCATTTCAGTACAGTGAACTCATTGTCATGTTCAAGAAACCAATTTGAAATGATTTGAGCTTTGTGACATGGTGCATTACCCTGCTGGAAGTAGCCATCAGAGGATGGGTACATGGTGGTAATAAAGGGATGGACATGGTCAGAAACAATGCTCAGGTTGCATTTAAACGATGCCCAATTGGCACTAAGGGGCCTAAAGTGTGCCAAGAAAACATCCCCACACCATTACACCACCAGCAGCAGCATGCACAGTGGTAACAAGGCATGATGGATCCATGTTCTCATTCTGTTTACACCAAATTCTGACTCTACCATCTGAATGTCTCAACAGAAATCGAGACTCATCAGACCAGGCAACATTCTTCCAGTCTTCAACTGTCCAATTTTGGTGAGCTTGTGCAAATTGTAGCCTCTTTTTCCTATTTGTAGTGGAGATGAGTGGTACCCGGTGGGATCTTCTGCTGTTAGCCCATCCGCCTCAAGGTTGTGCGTGTTGTGGCTTCACAAATGCTTTGCTGCATACCTCGGTTGTAACGAGTGGTTATTTCAGTCAAAGTTGCTCTTCTATCAGCTTGAATCAGTCGGCCCATTCTCCTCTGACCTCTAGCATCAACAAGGCATTTTCGCCCACAGGACTGCCGCATACTGGATGTTTTTCCCTTTTCACACCATTCTTTGTAAACCCTAGAAATGGTTGTGCGTGAAAATCCCAGTAACTGAGCAGATTGTGAAATACTCAGACCGGCCCGTCTGGCACCAACAACCATGCCACGCTCAAAATTGCTTAAATCAACTTTCTTTCCCATTCTGACATTCAGTTTGGAGTTCAGGAGATTGTCTTGACCAGGACCACACCCCTAAATGCATTGAAGCAACTGCCATGTGATTGGTTTATTAGATAATTGCATTAATGAGAAATTGAACAGGTGTTCCTAATTATCATTTAGGTGAGTGTATATTACAGGCAACTAAATCAACTTTTTAGTCGCACTGACTCATTGATGAAGATAAAGCTTAGTCTACTCATCAGTGACGGCTACTTAATACGTTTATAACACTGCCTTTCATTCAAAAAATCATATTCACACAAAACGAGTATAAACATTTTAATCCTATGTTTGTTGTTATTCCATTGGGGTTGTTTTAATATTTGGGGTGGTTTTGAATCCTTTTTATCGATCACATTAGAAAAGAAACAGTACCGGAAAGGGGGGGGGGGGGCACACCAAGGCAGAGGCTTTGCCTCAGGACAGGAACCCCTTAGTCGCCCTAGAAAATAGTTGTTGCCACCAGGGTTGCCACTGGGCTGGATCCAGGGCTGGCCACTAGGCAGCGGGTGAGAGTAGGGGTATTCCTCCTTGGAGTTGGAGTCCAGACATGCGAGGAGTTCCCCTAGCATCCACCTCCGCTGCATCCTTGGCTGGTCAGTCATTTTGTCACGTTTAGTGGAGGGTTACAGGGACTGGCCATTACAATGGCAAGGGATCTGAGATTTTTCATCCATGTAGAATCTCTAAAGACCCTTCAGAGTCCTTGATCCTTGCTTGGGGACCCTCATCCTCTGCTCACCTCATATGGAGGTGAGCAGAGGATGGTTGTCAGGGGAAGTCAGGGAAAGTTTAATTCTATTGCCAATGATATGACAAATTTTTATGTGGACCTGGAGAAATGCTTTGGTTTATTGTCCTATTGGATGATCCAACCACAACTCTGTTTTGTTGATCTCCAACAACCCTTCACCTCCCGTAAAAGAAAATGCTCTTTAATCAACAACAAAAATTGTCTCCTTAGATGGATCTGATCTAGAGTATTTCATTTTTTTGGGTTGGTCTGTGTACTCTTTTTCCAGACCCAGAACAGCCACCTCCTGTCTAAACTTGACACATGACCCCTTATTCATTTAAATCAAACTGTCTATGCTCCTATCCAATCACTGCATCTGCTAAACATCTTACCCGACTCTATTTACTGGTGTGCAACTTCCACGATGCCATGTCACTTAACCAGCTTCCCATGGTCTTTGATAGGGCCTTTAGTTCACCCCACATCATATATCCACCACTTTTCTGCATGACCATCCTTCTTTGTACGTGTCTTTACCTGTCTCGATTCACATACCCATACTGTATAATTAGTCAGATTAAGATGAGTATTTCCCAAACCATAGGGCATTGTAAACATTATGCCTGAAGTGCCTGGATGGACTATTATTTTCTGTGAATTCTTACAGTGTGCAGGCTTTTTGGGGTAAGTCTACCAACATTCCACTTGACAAAGAAAGGGTGAAGCTTCTTTGTAATACTAGTATACTGGCTTAACCATACATAGTTGGTATATAAACTCATAGGCCCATTCAAAATGTTCACCATGCCTTACAGCATGAAACACATAAAATCAGACGTTTTCCAGATTTATTTACACACAGTAACCTACATTATCCAAGTGAAAATAAATTAAACAAACATTTGGCAAGGGGGTGCTAACTTTCTATACCCACTGTACTTAATATACTATTTACCATCATCAGCACAGTACATACTTGCAGTACGTAGCCGCAGTCAGAACTCAAATTAACTAAGGACAATTTCCTGATTGCATAATTTAGTATGTCTCATGAAATCATATGGAAGCTATAAAATACACAACAATTATGTAAAGTAACATGTTTGGTTTCTGTGCAGCTGTGGTCAATCAATCACCAAGTACTAATTTATAAAAATTTGCATTAAATATATTTGAAAAATGTAACCTACCAATACATATACAGTACATTATATATTGCATAAAAAATTGCCCATAATTACAAAAGTGTTTATATACACACTAGTATATTAAAGTATATTAGAGCAAAGTAGAGTCACATACTGTACATAAAATTCTAGACGTAGAAAGTACAATAGTGCAGTACACTTAAGTGCATTATTCTACTGTATTTTGCTGTACTAACCTATGTTTATTATTTTTTTATGTAATGAACTAAACTATATTCTGCTGTATTAACCTGTGCTGTGATTTACTGTACTGATACTCTGGATAAGATAAATTACTAACATTTTAAAAGTAAATGTATTGTAATGTACTTACTATACTGTGATTAACTGAACTCTACTGTACTGGGCTTTACTGTACTGGTCTATGAGTAGAACAGATTTGGAGTGGTCCAGTCATTCTTGCTTATTAGAGAGTGAACTAAAAGTTTATTTTTAAAACTACCAATCATGAAATGGATTTATATATTGTGCCTTTCTTTCTACCAGAGGAATTTGAAGTGCTTTACATAGAACTGGCTACTTCATCTCACTGGCTCATATTTCTGCTATTTATCTGTGTCTCAGACTGTGGAGGGAGGAAACATTTTTTGAGGCTCAAATAATGCTTCTTGGCTCTGATTGGCCATTTAGTGAGCTTACACAAGGAATGATGTGAAGTCATGTGACTCTGGCCGGAAATGTGCAAAGCAGACTATTTTATAATTCAGCACTGAGATGCCAATGCTATAAAGTTAGATTTTTTCCAAAGTGTGTGGTCTACATCATTGACGAATGTAAAGACTATTTAGACAAAAAAAGCATATAGTGCTTATATTTAGATTTTCATAAAGATTTGTGTGGTTTATGAAAAGTGCCTTATGATTAATGATTAGATACGTCAAACTACAATGTACAATAGTGTTTGATTAAGTAAAAAGAAGCCTAGTTAAATGTTTTACTGTGAATGTATTACATGTTTTTGTACAGATAATGCATTTTGATTTTGTCCAGCATAAGGCTTGGTGTTCTGATGATTTTTCTTCTTCAGTACAGTCATAGCTACTTTGGTCAGTCATGTATAAAGACGGCTAGACAGAGAAAAAGGAAAACCATTGATTTAGGATTACCCAACTATATATTAAGTCTCTTGGCCTTGTGCTAACAACAGGGAAGTGTTTTCACTGGCATATAGTGAGGGAAGGGTAAGAGATTTGTCCAAGGCTTTAGGGGTCACGATCATACCGCGACCGGAGCCAGCACAATGAAACCCTCCCACATGAAAGAACACAGGGACCTCAGTGTGTTTATCACATGTAGTAGCTGCTGCATTGAATCAGTCTGAAAATCTTCAAATAAAAATTACACTGAAAAAAAAAGGACCAAAAGGGAAACAGTAGATTGGAAAAACATAGCTGGAAAATGTTGTTGAGTCTTCTTTTGGATATCATAATGACATCTTGTAAACCCATTAAGCAATCCTGTTTAGGTTTTAGAGCTCCTCCTGTCTATGTGTTGCTCTTAAACGAGAGTTCATCCTACAGAGTAAGTGCTATTTGTCATAACAATTGCATTCCTGGTGATCTGGCAAAGGATCTTGCACTTTTCAAATGCTATATGAAGTGAATGTTACACACCAGAATCTTCCAAAAATCGAAATATAAAATATTGTTAATGTATGTGTGAATGTGAGAGTAAGTATGTAGTTACTTTTCCCAAGAATTTCTCCTGGGTGTGGTAATTGCAGAAAGGCATTGTGGCTGTAATGATGGTGTTTTTATTGTGATGTGCTTTCCCAAGACCACAGTTATTAGCAAAGTCCACATATCAGTGATTCCACCTTGATTAGGGTGACAAAGGTATTCATTTTCTGAGGGACTTGTTAAAAAGCTGATGCACTGAGCCACCATGAATCTGATCTAAAGTTGTAACTTCACTCTATGGTTAGTTTGTAGGCTACACATCTGTACCTCTTTCTTAGTACACTGCACTTAGCCTGACATTACGCAACTATCTTCAGACAGTGGAGGAAAACGCAGCCGGCATCACGTAGCCTATCCATCCAGCTGTTACACGAGCACCCCTGTACCATCATAGGTTTGTCTAACAACTGAATTATAAACTTCAAATGTTCAACTCCTCCTCCTCGCCACTCTAAGCGCATCTGCAAGCTTTGGAAGTCGGAACAGAGCGATGTGAGTTTGCGTGGAGAACAAAGCAATACGTTTAGGTTTTAATTTGGTGTGATTTTTACCTACTTAAAAAGTTTTATTTTTAACGGACAAATGATAGAGCACGGAAATTAAAATATTGGTTGTTATAAGTCCTTATAGATTGCTGAATAAATTATATAATGGGCACGCGTAAATTTGGTACGTTTTACGCCTGTGCACATGTATGTTTATTCGTTTGTTTTCTGCAAGTTGTTGAATCTCAGCGACATCCACCAGATACAAGACCAGTAAACAATCAAGCGGCAGGTACATTACGTCAAACAATTCAGTGGGCGCACAATGGTAAAGTTTTTAGCCTTCTGAGTCACGGTTCGGAATATCGACCACCAAAGCAAAGGGGCGCGGAGCAAGCTCAGGAGAGACCTGTCACCATCATTAGCGATAGCGAAGCCAAGAAGCCCTCTGCCCTATCCAGACAGTCTCCCACATCTACCCAAGCAGTGTCCGGCACAGGAGCTGGCGTGCGGTGGCTACCACCTCAAGTTCCAAGGCCCCAGAGGGGACAAGGGCACCAGAATCAGGATTCTCGTTCAAGTGGCCATGCAGAAACTAAGGCAAATGGCACGACGAATGGGACACAGGAAAAACCGTCCCCATCTCCGAGAAGAGAAGACATGATGGCAGGGGATGATCCTTACAACCCGTACAAGACATCCGATTCAGATAATCCTTACTACAATTACTATGATGTGTACGAGAGACCGCGGCGCAGAGAAAGACCTGGATATGGCACAAGGTACCACCAGAACGGTAAGCGTGTGCACAGCGTGATCGAAGGGTATGCATTTGGAATGCATTTGCTGCAATCTCAGATTATTTCTCCACTATTTTCATTTAAAACATGATAAGTGTTGTTTTTGTTGATTCTACAATCATTTGTGATTAAGACAAACACATCCCCTATAGGTCTCCCTGATCTTGTGCCAGACGCATACTACATTCAATCCACCGTATATGTCCAGAGAGTTCCTATGTACAACCTCAGATGTGCAAGCGAAGAGAACTGCTTGTCAAGGTACAGTTGGAACAAACACTGTCATTTAAAGGAAGAGTGCAGTCAAAAACTTGATTATCTATTTTTTTATTATTCTACCATACAAAAAAATTCTAAATATAAGAATAAGAAAATGTGCTGTTTGTGTTCTAAATAATTAGTTTTATTTTTTCATCCCTTGAATTTCAGAATGTTTTGGTGGCTAGCAAAAGTTGAAATGTATATATTTAATTATAATATACCAATAAATGTTCAGCAGGGTAAAGGGGTGGGCTTTAGACCGTCGTGTCCACCAATCAGGTTGAGGTACTGAAAAATCTTCAAATTAGATTCCTAATGCCCAGACATTCAGACTGATCTTTTAGAGGGCGGAAGAGTCTTATGGAAATACACTCTGGCGTGTTAAATGGTGTAGGATTGCCCCATTGCATGCGGCACTGTGGATAAATATAATCCTTCCATCAGTTGTATGGGTGGAGGGGTAAAATTCTACAGAAATGTCCTGCAGTTTAGTTGTTTATATGAGAAAAGAATCACCAGAAAGTTGTTTAACTGATCTTTCTGGTGAAAGATCAGTTAAACAGCCAACCATATCCTTCATGATTTAATGACGTCATCATGTACCATACCTTTCCCAAACAAATGTAGATACAATTATTTCTTCAACTACCTATTTGGCTTGTAACTGCACTCAAACGCACTTTGCGTCCAAATTAGTTCTGTGCAATCAGTTCTGTGTTCAAAGTGTAATGTGTTTTTTGCGGAGGCAGTTCAGCCTACCGAGCGAGAGACTATGACACCCGCATGCTGCTAAGGTTTCCACAACGGGTGAAGAACCAGGGGACAGCTGACTTCCTGCCAAGCAGACCACGTTATTCCTGGGAATGGCACAGTTGTCACCAGTGAGTGGCTCCCGACGTGTCTTTCTTTGCTTTTCTGTCTATGTCTCGCTACCTCCTTCAATGCCAATGTGTCTAAATGCTTTTCCACATCTCTCCAATACATTTCTGTCTTTTTGGCTGCACACTATCTTTTTCTCCTCTCACTCACTTTCTCTGTCTCTCACTCTCTGCGGATAAATTACCAAAATACTAGTCTCATTTGTGTGGCAAATACAGTAATGCAAAAATGTATGGCAGTGGATTTGACTCCATTTTCTACCTCAAAATATTTGACTCCAACCCATAACTTCTACTGCACATGAGGAATGTGATACTGGATACATTCAGAATTGGCCAGTTATCTTGCATCCACTGGTCTTCATTTCACATGACCTCAGGCCATAGTTTTGCTCTAAAGTATGACATACTGTAGCAACATGAAGAATCATGAACTCAGCCACATTTGGCTGAGTTCCAATGAACATATTGACTTACATAATAAGACTTACATCCTATCGTTTGTTTTTACAACTGATTTGTTAGTTGCATTGCCTGCACCTAGACCTGAATGCTTTTAAAAATGCCATCCTCCATTCATATTTTTTCAGTTAGGTAGCTTTCGGACACTGCACATTTGATTCAATTAAGTAATGACAAAGTGATTGAATGAGTTCTACCTTCCCGCTTCTCTCCAGACATTACCACAGCATGGATGAGTTCAGCCACTATGACCTGCTGGATTCAGACGGGAGGAGTGTGGCTGAGGGGCACAAGGCCAGCTTCTGCCTGGAGGACAGCTCCTGTGACTATGGCTACTACAGACGCTATGCCTGCACCTCACACACCCAGGTTACCAAGACAGCACTTGTTGCAATATGTCATGTAGACCGATCAAATCAATGGCATGTCCATTAAATTAACGGTATGGATGAGTCTCCGGTTTTGTCCCAGCTCAGCTTATAATGGGATCATCTCAATGTTACAATGTGTTCATAAATGTGGATTATCTGGCTGCAGCAGTCAATCAGTAACAGGTTATGGTGTTCAGCAGCATTGCTTACCTGTAGTTCAGTACTATGGATGTAATGGGATTTTGAGCACTACCCACTGTTGTCTGAGGGTCCACGGTGCCCTTTTGTAACTCAGGGTCTGAGTCCAGGATGTTATGACACCTACAACGCAGACATCGACTGCCAGTGGATCGATATTACAGATGTGAAACCTGGAAACTACGTCCTGAAGGTTTGTTAAGAAAGCACATTTTTGGCTCTGCACTGATCACACATCTTAAGGCATTCACATACCAGTTCTGAGAAGCAAAAAGACAGACCTGAAATGCCTTCCAGTAACTGTGTTTTGTGTTCGTTTTTATCTGTCCACTGGTACAACACTGTTATTTTACTTACTTTTCGTATAATTCATTAAATATGAATCATTCATAGTCCCACCCCTTTTCTTCGTGTGTTTTAGATCAGTGTGAACCCCAGCTATCAGGTTCCAGAGTCTGACTACAGCAACAACATTGTGCGCTGTGAGGTTCGCTACACTGGCAACTATGCCTACGTTTCAGGATGTTACATCTCACAGTGAGTCTCAGAATTAAATATCTAATTTTACCAACCATTGTGCATGTGCGGGAGTCAGGAGTTTGAACTAAGGAGGAGGATTGGGTCTGGGAAACCAGCCCGAGATGTGGCAACGCATTATGACTCAGCATCTTATTCACTGTGCCAGACAGTAACACGTTCAAGCTCATTGTGAACGTCTAACACACAATCCTAATCTCATATAACAAGAACTATGATTCTGTGTGTTTCATGCATGTGATAAAACACTTTATCCTTTTCTTTACAGCTATTAAGAGAGGGAACTCACCATTGAAAAGCAATTCTGTGAAACCTCTTCCACAGCCGAGAGAGCCCCTTGAGCAATATGGGTAAAGCAAAAGTTGTAGTTTTTCAAGGGAACGTAAACAAAAACACAGGGGTTCATGTATCCCTTAGTTAAACATGTTTTTTTAAAGCCTTTCTATATGTGCAATGAAATATTAATGGAATTTATTTGTTTGTAATTATTTGAAAGGAGGAGAGATACACTATAGTATATCACATTACAATAGTTCACACAGGATTTGACAAGTGTTAAACAAGTAAGTTAAATTTTAGAGCTTAAAAGCTCCCAAGTTCGAAATTGCCTGTTTTTAGATATTAATTGCAATCTTCAGCACCACATTTTATCAAATACTGTACATCTTCACATTGCCAGCAGAGTTGAAAACATTACACACAGAGATAATGATTTTACAACATTTTAATTTTCCTCATCATTTCATGTTATATTTTGTCAAACATATAATCAAACATCACCCCCCTCACCCTATTATTATTTACATTAGCTTGTTAAAGGTTAGTAGCTTATATCTTTACAATTTGAGTTCAAGACCACTTTATATTATTTTTGACTTTTAGAAATTAGAAATACATGCAGCCCACAAATCAGTTAAAATCACGGCCATAAAGTATTGCCCATACTGTACATGTTGTGCCCATGCTGCAAACCTTTAATTGTTTTGTGAAATGCTTGTACTTTTGGTTAGTCTGCTTGCTGTATAATTTCTTATTATTTGATATTTATGCAATGAAATAAGCTCATATTACCGCAACTTCTGTATTCCAGGAAATCTACTTGAATAAATAATTGTGATTCATTGTGATTTAGTTTTGTAATTATACCACTCCAATTTTAAAATGATAATATTCAAACTGTTTTTATAAAGTAAACTATACGGTCAGGTATTCATTGATTTACAGTGCATTCAGAAAGTATTCAGACCCATTTACTTTTTCCACATTTTGTTACATTACAGCCTTATTCTAGAATAGATTAAATAGTTTATTTTCCTCATCAATCTACACATAATACCACATAATGAAACTTAATGAAAACATGGAAAAAACTGAAATAACACATTTGCATGGGTGTCCGGAACCCATTTACTTAGCACTTAGTTCGAGCACCTTTGGCACCAATTACAGCCTTGAGTCTTCTTGGGTCTGCTGCTACCAGCTTGGTACACTGGAATTTGAGGAGATTTTCTCATGCTCTGTCAGGTTGTAAGGGGAATGGCACAACTACTTTCAGGTCTCACCAGAGATGAGCTACTCAGTGTCATGTTTTGGCACAGGAGCCTCTTCCTCACTTCATCATGGACCACTGTTCTCTTCAATTATTGCCTGCACCTGCTTTTCTTCATCATGGACCCTATTTAAGTTCAAGCCTCCCCAATGTATTTAGTCAGTCTTTGTTTTGGTTTCTACCAGATATAGCATTTTTCTGTCCTGTCCAGTTTTCTGTTTTTGATTTTGTTCATTTATTAAATGCCCCCCGTTCTCCCTGCACTTGTGTCCTGCCTCCATGCTTTAACGTTACACTCAAGGACATTCAGAGACCTCTCCAGAAGCAACTCCTGCGTTGTCTTGGCACTGTACTTAGCGTGTGTCGGCTTTATGGATGGTTAAAACTTTTGCCCCATTCTAATGTCTTGAGCACTCTGGGGCAGATTTTCATCAATGATCTCTCTGTACTTTGCTACATTCTTCTTTACCTTGATCCTGACTAGTCTATCAGTCTCCCTGCCACTGAAAAACATCCCCATAGTATTATGCTGCCACCACCATGCTTCACTGTAGGGATGGTATTGGCAAGGTGATGAGCAGTACCTGGTTTCCTCCAGACATGACGTTTAGCATTCAGGACACACTTTTATCTTGGTGGAACTTTAATGTTGCAGAAATTGTTTGGTACCCTTTCCCTATCTGTGCTTCAACACAATCTTTTCTCAGAATTCCTTCGACCTGATGGCTTTTTTTTTCTGGAAACAGTGATCATCCTTTTTTCTGTCATAACAGTGGGTTATCTACTGATATGTATTGATATAAAAAAAATTATAATACATTTGCAAAAAAAATTATCAAAAAAACAGTTTTTGCTTTGTTATTATGGATTACTGTGAGATAATTGAAATTAATATCCATTTTATAATAAGGCTGTAACGTAAGAAATTGTGGAAGAAGTGGGGTCTGAATCGGTCTGAATACTTTCCGAATGAATGGATGGTGCTAGCATTCCTTATACCTCTCCACCCCAGTAGAGAGCAGCTGTGTGACTTTTTGGCAAATCCACAATCTCCAGTCAAAACAAGAAGAAGAATCCATTCTAACCGATTCCAACGCTATCTTTCGCTAGCTACCCAGACCTCCCCATTTGTTTGCAACTTAATTGCTGGCTGGAGGTATAACTGAAGGTTTCATTCATTTAATGTCGGGTTCGTTTTGCCAAAATGCATAACGTCAGGATTTCCATTCCATCGTTCCGCTCAGAGGACAATCCGATGGAGAAAGGGTACACGGTAAGACCTTGAATGTCAGCACGATGAGTGCCACAAAAAAATGATCATAGATAGCTATCTAGCTAACATTTAAAGTTTACACAAAATTGAAACCAAGAGTATATTTTAAAATGTTGGTAATGTTTGCGATTATCAAAGCTAACTTTCACGTTACTAGAGTGCGAGTTGAAAATATCTGATTGGACACGATTAATTTGTTTACGGGGTTACAGAAGGTAAAAAACAACACTGACTGAATGCTGACACTGGCATAATTTGTAGTCAAGTGCTTTATCGAGTTGCCTGTCCTCCCTGGGGTTTCTCTTGATAAGAGTGACTAAAGAGAAGTTTGCGTGAATTTCGTTGTGCCCATGCATATCCAGCCATCATCTGTCTCAAGAAACTCATGCCATGTTCTGTCATATCTTGTATATAATGCCAATCATTTCTGTGGGATGTCTAAAGACTAGTTATTTTAAATGCCATATTTAGAGTATACATTTTATCAATGTACAATTTTTGTATCTAGAGATGTAACTTTTCTATCCGGAGAACAATATAAACAGCTGGATAACTTGTTGATGTATAAATAGAACTGAAAAGGGTCACTAAAAATACGTTGCCAGTAAAATTTTAGTGACCTATAATAAACGTTTTGTTAACTATTTTTGTTTACAGTGCCCAGTGGACACTGTAAACAGTTTTTGTCAAAACTTCAAAAAGCCTGGTTTGTTTACTTTTTTGAAACATGCCATTTAGTGAGGATTAGATGTGAATTGATTCAAAAACATTTCATTACATTATGTCACGTCTTAACCATAATCACTTTTTTTCTTCTCCACCAGGTCTTTAAAATCGAGGTGCTAATGAATGGCAGACAGCATACAGTAGAAAAACGCTACAGTGAATTCCATAACCTGCATAAAATGGTGAGTTGTTTTACCATTGATTCTTCACCACATGACCAAGCACAACAGTTCTGGCATTCCTGGTGCAAGAACAGAAACCTCATTACAAAACATCTGAGCTATTATAGTGAATAATATAACAGCTGGGCTAGGTTATTGTGGTCATAATTTTTGGAATAGGCTTAGCCAATGGGTGAAGTAGGCATGAGCTATGATTTTTTATATTTCTTTTCCCCCAATTTACATAATACCCTGTTACCATGCTTTATTTATCTGCATCTTACAGCTAAAGAAAAGCTTAAAGCCACCTGAGCTTCCCTCTAAACACGTACGCAACTGGGTTCCCAAAGTTCTGGAGCAGAGAAGACATGGTCTGGAACTCTACCTACAGGTAATCATAAAACACCCATTAGTCTACTTTGTTCCTGCTCAATTCACGTACTCATCTTTTATATCCGTATAAAAAGTAGAGTTATTTTTACATTTTCCCCTAACTTTCCTTCCATTTGCTTTTCTCCCCTTTTCAACAGACTGTAATTATGGAGAATGAAGTGCTTCCAAAGATATTTCTGGATTTCCTCAACATCCACCACTTTCCGTCGTTACCAAAAACAGAAAGTTGTGGGTGAGTTTTTATACAATGTGCCCTCTAAAATCTAGCCTCTTTCTTAGAATGTCTCTTGTGTGCAAGAAAGTGTTTTCTCTATATATAAAAACAATTATATTAATTTTTTATTTTTTTTTAAGGTCATTTGAAATGGAAGCTGAAGAGTCCAGGTTTGTTAAGAGATTTTAGGTTGTATAGTTGATTGAGTTTATAGTTAAAAAAAAAAGTTTTACCAGTCTTCTGAATACCAGTAATTTCCTTTTTTTTATTTTGGTAGTTCAGATATCATTTTAGTAGTTTACAGCTCCAGAAAAAATTAAGAGACCACTGCACCTTTTTCTTTCCTTTCCAAAAAAGTCGAAAAGGAAGATTTTGAGTGAGGAACAGAAGGGTTAAAATTAAGATACCACTTTTATGTTCCTCACACAGAACTTTGCTTTTCAACTTTTTTGGAAAGGAAAGAAAAAGGGGCAGTGGTCTCTTAATTCTTTCCGGAGCTGCATATATATGACTTGAAAATATAAATGACTTGAATATATATATTCATTTTTATTTAGTCATTTTCAAGTCATTTGGCATTCACCCTTATCCATGGATGGATTGGCATTGATGCCTTGTGGAAATGCTTGATGCAATGAGACTGGATAGATACAGTTGGATATAATAATAAAATTGGGGAACCTGTGTATTGGTAGAAAAAACACCATTGTTGAGTTGCAATTATTTGTTTTACTAGCTATAGCATGAAATATTTGACTTTCTGAAATGTTTGCATTAATTTTTGCTGTGGATTTCTTGTTTTTGCTGTAACGGTATTGTCACAGCCTTACTGTATTCCTTGAAAGTCCCCAACTTTCTGGTAGTTCACTAGTAACTTGACCATTTATATCTTCCGTTTGCAACTCTTGTGATCTTTCACTGCATTAACAACTACATACAACTTACATCTCCTCTCTGGTCTCTGTAGTAAACTGAACCATCAGCCAACCATGCTCTACCAGCGAGACCCCTACCTGCTTCCACCAAAACACGGTAACATGTCTACTAGGCTGCCTAGACACGGTAACATGTCTACTAGGCTGCCTAGACACGGTAACATGTCTACTAGGCTGCCTAGACACGGTAACATGTCTACTAGGCTAACTAGACACGGTAACATGTCTACTAGGCTAACTAGACACTGTAACATGTCTACTAGGCTAACTAGACACGGTAACATGTCTACTAGGCTACGCACTAGACAACCAATATGGAAGCAATATTGAGATATGTTTGTCACCTTTAATCATATGAATACATTAACCATTTAAAGGTAACATTTTCTGTTTGATAGACTGAAGTAGTTTTACTCTGCTTCTTTTCTTCCTATAGATTCATTTTCCAATGTTGTCATAGAAGGTGTGATACATGGAATATTCTACCCAGACCTTCAGCCAAGGTAGAGCCCCGGTATGCCAGGTTGGAGGACCCTAGTACTAACTCATCAAGACACTGGGATCATTTAAAAGAAATACAGCTTGTAAGAGTCTCAATTTTGTAAACATTATTTGATTAGAGCTCCCGGGTGTCGCAGAGGTCTGCTGAGGTGTCCACCACAGGCTTGTTTTGCTCCTTGACTGTGCCTCTTGTGCGTGGCTGGGAGTCCCAAGGTGCACTGCATATTAGCCGGCACCGCCTGGGGTGGGGGGAGACATCATCAGCTGTCTTTTTTTTCTCTTTTTTTTTTTTACTTGCATGTCAAGGAGTATGATCCACTGATCTGACCAACTTCTCAGTTGGATGAGCTATGCGGGAAGAGTCATTCCTCCAACACACATTGGAGTCTCTGGGTCCCGTTGTGAGTTGCTGCCAAGGTGGTAGCTACAATTGGATACCACAAAATTGAGAAGGGGGTATAAACATTAACAATTGTTTGTGTGGATATAATATTTTTTCTATTCATAGTATTTTTGTAGTTAGTTTGTCAGTGTGGATTAATACAGTATCTTGGGCAAAAGCCTCAAAGAAATGCCTTTTCTGAAGTATTGCTAGATGAACGCTACACTATCATGATGTTATGACATTTCAGCTAAGACCTATTGATTCACCATAACATTCAGGCTGTATGCAACTACTAATTGTCTAATACTAAAGCTAAGGGAAGACCCCTAGCCATGTTATACAGGGTCAAACACTAACGATCAAACACATCAAACAGGTGATACAAAATGTGAACTCTAATAAGGGAAGCTGAAATTGTATGGTGTCAGTGTAATAACATGTCTATTGTTTGTCTGCCTTATCACAACTTTTAAGTGTTTCTTTGTTTGAAAGAAACAATGTATTGTTGTAAATCTACAACAAATAGCCCTTTACATGCCATTGAGTTTTGATCCAGCTTAGAGATTGAAGCACTACAGAATTAGCGAGACTGTTATGTCATGGTAATGTTGTGTTAATAGATAAGCCCAAACACAGTCAATACTTTATTCTAATAAGTAGAGCTTAGGTAGGTTGACATTACTTTGAACTTCATTCAGTACACAGTGGATAAAACAATAAATACTCTAAACGATATGAGGATGATCCTGACATTCCAATGACAAGAATTGTCTTCCATCCTTGATATTTTCTGGTCTCTGAATTGAGACTGGTCTGACAATAGTGCCCTTAAAGTGAAGAGTTGTCAATGTTAAATACAAACTTGAGTGGCCTGTGTTAGTATAATATTGTCCATTCGAACTACAATAAAGTCATGCCTGTGTTCTTGTCAAATCCAGAGATCTATATATCTTTGCGCATGTATATAGCTTGTGTACCTTGTGTATGTCCTGTACATTATGTATCTTGTGCCATGATACCCACCATTGACACTGTGGAGAGTTGTACTGTTGCACCATTGACACTGGAGAGTTGAACTGTTGCACCATTGACACTGGAGAGTTGAACTTTTGCACTTTAGGCGGGGCACATAAATCTGTATAATATCATGATTAAGGGCTTAATTCAGTCAAACCCATATAAAAGCCACTACAGCCAGGGTGACCCCCCCCCCCTCCCCACTTTTCAGTGTGACCATGGGTCAATGTTGTAAATGTATAAATAAACATTTATATAGAGGTTTTGAATGAATTCCAGCCCAAGACTGACAGCAATAAAGCATGGCATTTCCATAACAGCTTCTCTTTTTTATTTCTTCAATGAGTGAAACTTCCTGGTAATTGTTTAGGGTATGTAACCTTTTTTATTATAAAAGAAAAAAAACTGAATTACACAGGAAAAGTGTTCAATATCAAAATGGCCCTTTATTGTGACAGTGTGTATTTGTTACCCTAGGTTTCATATAAGTGTCATCACATTTGGTCAGACAGTATAGCTAGCACAGAATGTAATGCTCCACCACTGAGTGGTATTGCCCTCCCCTCAATGGAAAACAAGACCCCTGAACCTGGCATAACAAATAGAAACCTGGGAATGTGAACATTGGATTTAACTTCAGTCATTCAAATAACACAACACTTTGGAAAAATGTAACAAAAAAGCAAAGTATGCATGACTTCAAACACCATAGGAATAATGGTTGATTTTGAACAATGTCGTCTCTAGTAAACCAGGTAATTTAGTCCTAAAACAGAAATCTGTACCCACGCCATTTCAAAACATAGAAATTAAAAGCAAGCTTCACAGATTTTTTTTAACTTTTTCTTTCACTTTTCAAATGTTTTAAAACCATTGTAATAAAAATACAATTTAAATTCTGGGTTGGGCCCAGTGTAGTAACAGTTTATCGCCTTCTCCGAGTCATTCAAACACAGTAGTTCAATTACTCCAAGTACTCACACACACACACACACACACACACACACACACACACACACACACACACACACACACACACAATAACCCTAGAGCTCATCATGGCCGACTTCATCCTTGAGGTCCTGGTTGGCCTCGGGGTCCTTCATGTTGGCGAAAGCCACTTCCCTAGTCAGCTGATCCAGAGGAGGAAGACCCACTGCCAGGTTACGCATAGCAATGGCTGTCATCAGGAACCTATAACACAGACAGCATGTTAAACTCCAAACACATGCTCATGTATTCCTGTGAATGCTAACATCCACATTAAAACTAATCACATGTAAAATACCAACTGGAGCAATCGCATGGGTTTTGTAGTACGTTTTCGAAGTTGTCGTGAAAACAGGCACTCACGTCCGGCGGTACATGTAGTACTTTTTCACAGCAAACCGGTTCAACCTTTCGAACACATTCGCTTCCCTGCGCTTCTTCACTTCCTTCATTCTTTGCTGTCGCTTCAGAAACAGACGTACGATGGGATCCGTCACGCTGACCTCTGACCCCTCATCATTTTCTCCAGTGATGAGTGGCTGGAGCTCTGGAGGCAGGGGCTCTGTTTCTGTGGGGATGGACAGTTAGCTTAGCCCCACGTCATTTACTAATTCCTGCTGTTAGTTAGGACTGACAAATAATGGTATTAACATAAACAATCAATTAATATCAAAATAATAAAATTAAAAAACTGGCAAGAATTAAAAGAGTTGCTTGTAAGTAAATTTTTGAAAGTTGTTTTGTGCATATAGCCCCTAATTTAATAAGTTATAAAAATTGAATAATTATACAGATGTCATCATGTTTTTGTTGTATTGAAGGGTCATATAGGCTTTGATATCATATGACACATGGAGAAAAATCATATTATGAAGTCAAAACACAGCATTTACATTTTTTTTTTTATGATAATACATCAACTATTATTTACACAATCTGGGTCCTAACAGACAACATGTAGAATTTTGCTGTAAGAAGATTCGGTTTGAATTTTTTGGTATTTATTTAAATAATACCTCATCAAAAAGATAACATCACTGTTACGTCAGTGTGTATAAGTCCTGACCTGTTCCGTTGCGGACCCGCTCCTGAAGTTCAAACAGCTTAGTGAAGTTCCTCTGCAGGGCTGCTTCAGTGGTGTTGACGTAGATGTACATGTAGCAGGACGGCCCCTCAGACACTGTGTATACTTTATGGTAGGCCCCAGCAGGAAGCTATACCACAGACCCACACAGACCCACACAGACCCACACAGAGACACACAGAGACACACAGAGACACACAGAGACACACAAAGACACACAAAGACACACAGACCCACACAGAGACACGCAGACCCACGCAGAGACACACAGAGACACACAGAGACACACAGAGACACACAAAGACACACAAAGACACACAGACCCACACAGAGACACGCAGACCCACGCAGAGACACGCACAGACACGCAGAGACACGCAGAGACACACAGAGACACACAGAGACACACAGACCCACACGGAGACACACGGAGACACACGGAGACACACGGAGACAGAGACACACAGAGACACACAGAGACACACACAGAGACACACAGAGACACACAGAGACACACACAGAGACACACACAGAGACACACACAGAGACACACACAGACACACACAGAGACACACAGAGACAGAGACACACAGACCCACACAGAGACGGAGACACACAGAGACACACAGAGACACACAGAGACACACAGAGACACACAGACCCACACAGAGACACACAGACCCACACAGAGACACACAGAGACACACAGAGACACACACAGGGTGAGAACTGCGTAATGCGACCACCGTAATAATGTCTGTGACGACAGTACAGCTGTCATCCAGGTAAAAGGTGTCATTACTGGCTGTAATACATGGACTGCTGAAAGACCTGTTTCTTCTCTCCAGGCTGGAGTGTGTAGTTCTTCTTCTCATCTACTATCTCAACATTCAGTTGACCCTGCAGAACCTGAACACTGGTGTTGCCCAGGTCCTCACTGACATAGTTCTCCAGGTGGAGACCTAGAGGCAAAAACCACCAGAACTTGAGTTAGCAAGACTGAAATGTACTTCGAGTTGATCACAGTTAGATAGGGGAACATCCCGAACCTGGGAAGTCTGCTATGAAGACTATCTCCGTCTGGTTGTCCAGTGAACCCTCAATCTCCTGAAACTTGGTCCTCCATGGAGACAGGTCCACCAGTAGAGGCATTAGCCAGGGATTTGGGCGGAATGGTGACCAGTCTGCCTTCACAATATCCACACGTGGGTCAAAGATCCTAACGGAGAAAAGAAGAGAATTCAAGACCACATTGTTCAGGGAAGAACACTTGTATCAGGGACGTATAAAGCCATGAAGTACCGTTGTTGGAAACGTTCATTGATGGACACCCAGATGTCGAAATAGATCTCTGGGTCAGAGATGTTGTAGTGAGGCAGGTGGTGGCTCAAACAGGTGGCGTACTGCTTCAACATGTCCCCATGGTCCTTCCACCGCCGGCTCTGAGTGAACACCTAAAGACACGCCACAGAATCATTTCAGAACACGTAGCAACATGTTAAAAACGCAGTCATTATTTTCTATTTAAAGGAATGAATGGACCTTACAAAGTACCTGCATCTTAGGTTGAATACAACATTTGTGAAGTACACAAGGTGTCTAGCAATCAGGGAATCAAGGATGAAAGTGGCATTAGATAATCGTTTTAATGTTTGAACTAATACAAAGACAGTAAAGCTATCATGCTATATGTTTCTTATGCTATTTCACATTTAGATAGATGATCTGCCGGTCACCAACACCTAGTCATTAGGGTTGCAGGTGCCATTGTTTTGAACTTTTCTACATGTATTTAAGAGTTATGGGGTATTGGAATAATACTGTATGAACCTGAGACATTACAGGCATGGAGACAATCCACTCGAAGCCCCACCCCCACTCGAAGCCCCACCCCCACTCGAAGCCCAGTGGAGCGCTGCACCAGAGTGGGACATCTCACTGGGTGAGGCAAATAGGGTGGGGGGGGTGTTTTAAGTGAGGATGAACACATTCGGGTCATTCATTAGGGCAGTTTTCCTGAAAAGCTCTTCTCAGACAGTCTGTTTACGGGCTCTTTTGCAGACGCAGATTAAACCTAGTCATGGACTAAAAAAAATCAAGCTCAATGTTGATTCTCCATTGAGACTGACTCTTTTAGTCCAGGACTAGACTTAATCTCGGTCAGCAAAAACAAACCCAAATGTTTCACTATCTGGCATGTCACTGTCCGTGACGTGCCAGATAGTTACCTCAAAATAACAAACCAGTGTGAACTAATTTCTATTGAGTTTTCTATTTCTATTTAACTTTCTTTCCAGTTTTCCACATCTTCTGCCAAAGTTTGGCAGAGACAGGGAATGAAAAGGATTGGAATGTTAGCTAGTGGCCTCGGTTGGTCCAAAGGTCTAATGTACACTGCAGAGTGGGTTCCAATCCACCCCCTCTTTCACCGAAAACTCTCTCCTGTCAAATAGAGCCTGAAAATAAATACCTTTAAAAGATTACATTTATAGAATGGTAATCAAATAACTGAAGTACTCCCCAATGACCATTGGATCCGACCAGGCACAGCAGACCTTCTTTGCCAAGCAGCTGAACCATGTCGGTGGCAGTAGTTAAAAGTATTGGCAAACTTAATGAGTTAAAATACCAGCCTGCTTGAGAAATAACCGTTGTGTTGGCGTTAGTTACTTCTGCCACCACAACATTACTATCTGGGTGTCAGTGTCATATAGTATTGCTGAAATGTCTGTTTTCATGGGATGACATCACAAGGCAAATCCCCAGTTAATAGTGAAATAGGAAACTGAGTTAAGCTTCTCTGCCAATTTCAGTTAATCCCGCCCACTCCCACCAGTTCCAATCCTTGCGAAAACGAAATTGCAGAAGTCTGCTTCTGTATTGGTGTCATGGTTCAATGGCTCACCCCAGGGTTGAGGTATCCAACCACTCCAGTTTTTCCATCTCTGTAGGTGATCTTGACATGTTGGTGGGAGCGGGAGTGAACCATCATGTCCCAGGAGTACCCATAAAGGCCATTGGTCCAGTTGTTATAACCCTATGTCAAAAAAATAGAAATATAAGATCACTTTTTCCATTTGCCATCACACAAAAACTGTTCTCCAGATTAGGCCAACGGGATGTATGGACCAGTATTAACTTCTGCTAAGTCTCCATTCACACCCCTTCGGAACCCCCATGGTTCTGCTGACTCAAGCTCGTCTACGTAACTGTTTGCTGTTAACTGATAATAGTGTTGACACTGACTGAGCAATTGTTCCAGTAACCCGTAAGATTGGGAAATAATTTAAGCTGACAGCAGGACACTCAAGACTTAAGATGACTCAAAACAGAAATCAAATATAGGCTATTTTTATTCATACATGGGAAGGACTACCAGTGGGTCACTGTAAACTCATCGTCCATTTCCACCCAAATTGTACCTGTGTGATAAAGTGGGAGTATGGCAGGAAAAACTGTTCAGTCAGGTACAGAATGGAGAAAAGGGTTGCCAGCTTGTGTTTAAAGCGGGTTTTGGAGGTCTTGCAGGCAGATATGTTTTCCTGTGCTCCTGTACAGGTGTTCCGGATCTCTGGGTAGACACAGGAAGTGCTGGGCTGTGGGGGAGGAGTAGTGAGCGGCAGCACAGGCCTGAGGAAACATGGGAAGTGGGCGAAGAAGCGCCTGGGCCAGTCTGGATAGCAGAAGAGAGGACTTGTGGCCAGCATGGTGTAGGAAAACATACCTGGAGATCAAGGACAATGATTGAATTAGGTGGATCAATAGGGGATTATAGATTAACTCAAATAGTGGATCATTTAAAAAAAAAAAGAGGGCTTTGAAAATTCTCTCAGGAAACTGCTTGCATTATGATGACCTTAGAACAAGTGATAAACCTTAACCTTTTTGAAAATGATAAGGTATAGAAGTGACAAGCAGCAAACCTTAGGAATGAAACCACATCTCACCGATGTTGAAGAGTTGTGAGTTCATACAGTGAAAGTAGCTGACAAAGAAAATGCCATAGGGACGCGTGGCATCGAAAAACAGCAGGTAGCCGGCCGACAGATCCAGACAAAGGCCACCTCCATGCACCACCAGCAGGCTCACCATTTCATTAGGCAGAATCATCCTGTGGGACAGATACACGGGGGGACGCCAGAAATGTTTGCTTATTAAAGGTACCTTCATCCAAGTACAACATTACTGTTCTCATTTTATTCATAGTAATTTTTTGTATAACACTATATCCACTGGGTAGCAGAAATGGAAAGGAAATTGTATAATTTCTACATTTGTGCTCATTTTGGTTGTGTGAGCCCTAGCCATACTACATGAATGCAAGTGAGGCAGATAGAGCATTATGCTAGAAAAGTATTACATTTTCCTCTCTGAATTTATGGGATTATTTCTAACAAATACATGTCTGTCATTGAACTCGATGCATTGATTGGATCGGGAAACAAAAACAAACCAATTATTTTTGCAAGTCTAATAAAAATACAGTACAACATTTCGAAAAAAAATCATAGGCAGGTCAGTGTTTTGGAAAAAAAACATTTCAAATAAAACTCCAAATAAGGCAGTTGGATAAAATCTGCACAAAAGATGACAGAGTAAGGCCATTAATCAATAATCTATTGAAGACAAACTTACCTGAAAGGGTCAAAAAGCCAGTGGTGTGCCAAGTATGACATGGAATATCCCTCAACCCAGTCTGCATCCAATTTTTTGATTCCAGCAATGAAATATACTATGAAAATCTGCCAAAGAAATTCAGATATTTCTATTACAGTACTGTCCGTATCAAAGTGTATCATGTCAGTTGGCAGATACACTTCATAGTAAAGAAGACACTTTTCCATGGATATGATATTGGCACAGACCTGTGACCTCAGAAGAGTATAGTTCCAAAGCGGCACTTGGGCATTTCTTTTCTTTGGACTCCGTAATCCATCTATTGACCTGACAATAACAATATGCACATAAATGCATGCATACACTCAGACACAGAAAGATAGTGGAAGAAATCACAGCAATAAACAAAATCTATATAAACAGTACAACGCTACAGTAAAATGGTTTCTTAAGAGTTCCGCCGCTCACCAGTATCTGTTGGCATCCATGATTGTGAGCTGGAAGCCAATGAGGCCATAGAGGTAAGAGTGGTTGTTCCATGTGGTTTTGTCCAGGAAGAAGACATACCAGTAGGTGGATATGAACATGAGACAGGCGAGGCGATAGAAACATCCCAGCATTATTCCTATGGCCCCTACAAAGACAGAATTTCTTTTTAAAGACATAATAGCACACTGATGCGACAACATGAACCCACACACAACAATGACAGCATAAAGTAACTGTTCCAACCACTGACTCTAAAACCTAATCTACCAAAGAACATCATCACATAGACCAGGTACATGCAATCCAGAGGTAGACTTGACCTACCAAAGAACATCACTACATAGACCAGGTACATGTAATCCAGAGGCAGCGGCTGCAGGAAATTTAATAGAGGGAAACGGCACACAGGAGCCCCATCCAGGTACTTGTAGTCCAGGTGGCTGAGGCCTCGCTCCTGTGTGATGTCTATTGCCATTACCATTCCTGTGGGAGTGGGATGGGAAAGACAATGAAAAACCCAGACACAAACGAAACAAGAATACCCATACCTGACCACCAGCTGATCATTTGACTGACATAATATCAGGTACCAAGCTTAGTGAAATTACTCACAGCCATAAACATGGATAGACGTCATATCTAATTAATTTTCCATTATAGCATCATCACAATACTACCCATTATTGCCTTCTCCATGTTGAAGCAGTCAATTTCAGTTTAATGAATTGGATTATCCCTTTCTGATGACCACTTCCACCTAGCTGTTATAATAACAGTTTCAACTAATTAAGACATTGGCTCAAATCTATTTCTTTCTGTATTTACATTTTGAAAATGTTTACAACGAAGGACTGCAACATAGCAATGATGTGTCTCTGGTTCTGAAAACTGCGGCGTTGTCTGTGGTAGAACAAGTTCTCTCTGTCAACTGATCTCTGTGTAGACAGCTCACCAAATAAGAAGCGGAAGATGCCCAGTGAAGCTGGGTCAGCGGGGCGATTTAGAAGACACACCAGGCGATGCCAGGAGGACAGGTCCTCCCTCTCAAACCCAAACAGACGTTTCATCCTGCTTCCACATTCCACCACCCCCGCTGCTGCAGCTCTCTGCATGGTCCTTTTCTCTTCATCACTGCCCCCTGAAGAGTCTCCATGTCCGGAGGACTTCTCAACGAAAGGAGCACCTAAGGCAGAAGCAGAAACGATGCAAAACAATTCCCACTTTCACCAACACTTCTAAATAATGCCATAGGTATGCATCCTGTAAATGCCACAAGTAGTATATTCCATATTCCATGTTTTTTCCAGATTGTAGACGGGTTGCACGTTGCACTTATAACTAGGATGCAATCCCTTATTCCGTGAATCAATGCATCACTTCATGAAATATCAACTTCATGTATAACGTGTGTAAAATGACTGAAGGCAGAGCTGTAAAACAACAATGCTAGCTAGCCTCTTGTGACATACCTGCAGCAGCATTATCGCAGGTCCCTGCCTCCATGTTTCCAACTCGGTTATGAGGGGGGAAATGTGATATTTGGACAGAAAATACTCTTCTGTTTCCTATCCAAAGGGGTTATTTAACAACCGTAAAGAGTTGGGTACGTGTCAGTCCGTACAACGGTCAAAGGCGAGCTGTCTGGAAAACGACTGGGAACCTGAAACGGCGCTCACCGTCTATTGGTGGGCACAATCCATGAGACACACCTCCTACTCTCTCAGAAGGAATCCGGAAATGATCTCCCTTCAGCGGCTGGAATGTGAAAATCTTTGGGTCTTGGCAGATGGATGTTAAGAAATTATTAAAATTAACTCCTGAAATAGCATAGCATTGTATTTGGGAGTGGTCATTTGTCATATACATTTTTTAATGCATAAATCTGGTTAAACAATCTTCCAATGTTAAAATATTCCTAAAGTAAACTAGCATAAGGAAGCCTAACTGCCGTTCTCTGAATATCAGTACGGTAGAGGGCAATAATGCGCTGAGTTGTGAGAGGTACCTCACTATTAACATGTAAGAAGAAGATTAATTGCTACCTTTTGGAATCTGCATTGTTCTATGGAAAATAGAAAGAAAACTTAAAATGTGTCCTTATATTTTAAAACATTCCTAATGATTATTCAAGTATTAAATAGTATTTGGCCGGATTAGCTAGCTTTGCAATATCCTCCAACGTTTTCATGGTTCAAGACTTTTAAACGCAACAAAGATTGCTCAGAAAAGGCTTCTTGTTTACGTCTGGTGACCTGTCACAGCTGAGCTGGCTAGCAACCTAAACACAGCTCGCTAGCTGGTTAACGGGTTTGCCTAGAAGATACACCGGGTAAGTTTCTAGTATGTCGTATAAATGTAATTAGCTAGCTAGCATTCATTAAGTATCCATTCGGAAGGTAAGACGTTGCTAGCTAGCAAACAAGTTGTGTAGATACCTAGCTATATGCCATATGCCACAGGCAAGGTGTTACAACTTCATCAACAATCTAATGTTGCTAACATAATAGCTAATCACATTGCATGAGGTTGTTGTTACAGAAATTGAAGACAAGACGGTTGTTGAGAGTACATGTTTTCTCATTGCAGAAATGGTTACTCAACTATAACAATGACCTGATCTACTCCAGTGGTTTAAGCTCATTTGAATTACAGTATATCCACAAATTTGATGTTGCTGGCAAGGGTCTTGTGTGCAGTGTGAAGGGGAGAGATGGGTACCCTGGGCAGCCGGTTACAGGCCTCCCAGGATCCAGAGGAAGCAGTTGAAACTGCATGTGCCAGTGGCAAGCATGGATGTGAGTGCAGAAAGAGGAAACGGACTGCACACTGTGACTGTGAAACTGAGGAGGAAGATGCCTTGATGGACACACCACGAAGGTGAAATGCTGCATACTGATCAACTGGAAATACACACAACAAATAATAGGACACATACTGGCCAGAGTAAGAGAAAAACACTAACAGAACACAGGTCAGGTATTCACTCATTTACTTCAGATGGCTAGCAGGTTTGTACAAGGATTGTACATCCCACTGCTGGCCTATTTCTGCAGCTAAGCAGTATTAGTTCTGTTGGGTCACAACCTGTGCATTCCCTTATATCGAGCCCTTCCATCTGGAGTGAAACCCATAGCGTTCCCGTTTTTTTGTATAGTATGAAGAAAGACGTGAACTCCAACTTCCATTTAAGAACAAAACAGAATTCAACAGCTATTACATCCCACAGAAGCGTTTGTAGTAAACATTTTCTCAGTTGCAAATACAACCAGTTACTGCTGGAAGTCATGTTGGAGGTCCTGTAGGGACACTCTTAATATGGCCACATTTCCATCATGGCCACTTAGTCATACTCCTTATTCCTACTGGCATGTCTCCCCTTACCTGTATGGTGATCATTCTGGCACAACCTGGTTGCCGTGCATCACCCAGGGCAGCTACAGAATGTTGGTGGATGAAGTGAGTTTCCCCCTCACTATGTAAAGTGCTTTGCATTGGTAGAAAAGCACTATGTAAATCCAACTCATCATTACTCTTAACGTTGGTCTGCCCTCTCCTGGTTTGTTTTGGAATTGTTACAGGAAAAAGTTAAAAAGCACCTCCAAGTACATCTATCAGACCCTGTTTCTGAATGGGGAGAACAGTGACATCCGCATCTGTGCCCTGGGGCAGGAGTGGAACCTGCACAAAGTGTACCTGTGTCAGGTTAGTGTACAGTTCTGTGTACAATACACTCTACAACACTCTCGACAAAGCCACTCACACCACTCCGTCTTCCTCTATAGTCAGGCTATTTCTCCAGCATGTTCAGTGGCTCCTGGAAGGAGTCCAACATGCTGGTCATACCGTTAGAGATCCCAGACCAGAACATCGACACAGAGGGTGAGGACTGCCGTCTCTGTCGGGAGAGAAACACTACCTATCTCTTCATGTCACTGAGGTCGGTTTTGTTCTGGTTGTGGTTACATAGACAACTTTGTTTTCCTTGTGTGTTTAGCTCTGCAGGTAGTGTTTGGCTCTCTGTACCGGGATGATGTTCTGATTAAACCCAGCAGGGTGGTCAGTATCCTCGCTGCAGCTTGTATGCTCCAACTGGTCAGTAATTTATCTTGATATCTCTCTGCAGCATGTCTTGCATAAAACAAATACGGATTCGGTAAAGATCATGTCCAGATAAAAGGGATGTGTGAGCTGGAGGTTGAACGTGCTTGAAGGGAGTTGCCTGATTTCAAACGTGACCATGAGCTATGCCTTATGTGTATTCAGGACGGTCTAATCCAGCAGTGTGGTGAAACCATGAAGGAGAACGTCAGCGCCAAGACCGTCTGTAACTACTACTCCTCTGCCAGCATCTACGGCCTGGACTCAGTCATGAAGAAGTGAGCCCAGTCGTTCCCGCTGAATAGTGTTACCTCTGAGTCTTCCCTTCTCACTCGACATGCTTGTGTCACTTGCAGGTGCCTGGAATGGCTCCTCAATAACCTCATGACCCATCAGAACGTGGACCTCATGAAGGAGCTGGCGTGAGTAGCCTTCAGTGTTTCTCCCTGCTGGTGATACGTTTCGTGTGGTCATGTCTGTGTGGGTTAGGGTTACAGAGAGTGTGTGTGTGTGTGTGTGTGTGTGTGTGGACTCTGCAGAGTGGATGTGATGGAACAGCTGATCCAGTCCTCAGACCTGTTCGTCATGCAGGTGGAGATGGACGTCTACACCGCTCTCAAAAAGGTACTACGGTGTGTGTGCCTTTCGGGCCGTCTCGACTGTGACGAAAACCATTTCTCTCGCTCACTTCATAATCCTCTCTTTCCTCAGTGGATGTTCCTGCAGCTCAATGCATCCTGGGCCGGGCCCATCAAGCAGCTGCTGGCTGATGCGGACACCTGGCTCTGCAAACGGCGGGCTGGTAGTTTCTATTTCACAGTTCATGTCCACAGCTACCTACAGATTCTGTTTGAACAAACGGCTGTACGTAGCCGAACTGTGGTAGTGGCTCATTTATTTACTCGATGTTGCAGAGTTGGGTGAGGACGAGGCCTTCTTAAAAACCGACGACGGCATCCCTTTCATTCCTGTCTTCAGACACGTGCGCCTCCAGTACATTATCAACGACCTGGCGTCCGCACGCATCCTGGAGAGAGATAACATCCTGCCGCCTGGTAAGGCCGATGATTGGATGATTTGCACGTGCGACAGCGTCGTAGTCGTTTTCTTTTTTTCCTCGTCTAACTCCTCTTCCCACAGATTGGCTGACCTCAGTTTACAAGAGCCAGTGGTTTGCTATGCTGCGGACGGAACACGACAATGACAACGGGTGAGAACGGGGGCTTTAAAACGGCAACAACGCGACGTTGCCATGGCACTTTTATAGTACATGGTGTGTATGTGTTTGTAGTCCACAGGATGCCAACAAGGAGGAGTTTGAGACGAGCAGCATGAGGTGTGGCAGGAAACTGACTAAAGATGGAGACGTGAGTCCAACCGGTGGCCTTTGCATAATGAATTATTCTGAATCGTCATGCAATGAAAACCTTAAACGTTCTGGGCCGGTTTCACAGAAAACTCCATTGAGCTTATTTTTAGACTGGGCCTAATCTGTCTGCGAAACCATATATGAGGGTGTTTTTTTACTTTTCCCCTCAGTACTGTTGGCGTTGGACGGGCTTCAACTTTGGTTTCGACCTCCTGGTGACCTACACCAACCGCTTCATAGTGTTTAAGAGGAATACGCTGAGCCAGCCGTGTGGGGGAGCTGTGAGCCTGCAGCCTCGGAGACATCTGGCGTACAGGTCAGTGTTCCCCCCTGCAGACGGAGCTAGGCTGTGGTCTGGGCAACAGACTGGGCCCGCAGCATTTTTGACATTTGTGGAGTGATATGACAGTACGGTCATCACGTTCAGTGTAATGTCCATGTGAATTAGCTGGTCTCTCGGGGCCCTGGCCATCCCTTCACCTCTCACTTCCTGTGTCCCTTTGACCGTTCAGACTACGCCTGGCCTCCTTTGACAACAACGGAAAGCTGGTTTGTAGTCGATCCACTGGTTACCAACTTCTCACCTTGGAGAAAGACCAGGTGAGTCAGGCCTCACAGTCCAGCTTCTGAAAGATTCCTCCCCTCTTGAAATTAACACATCCCTAAGTGTTGCCCGAAACGTCTCTAATCTCCTGTCTGCGCTTGCCCTGTTCCTTTCTTTCTCCCAGGAATATGTGGTAATGAACCTGGACAGTCGGCTCTTGTCCTTCCCCCTCTATGTGTGTTGTAACTTCCAGTACACATCTCCTCAACCGGATCGCCGTCCTGATGCCCCTGAACTAGAGAGCAGCGCCCGTAGTGTGTCCTGATAGCAGCTCTTACAATACGGGCTGATCTGGGCCTTGTCCCAGACCAGCACCTTCCACAATCCCTCTGAGAACTTCCTGGGCACACACAAACAACCCTGGCATCTGCATGCTCTATAAGCCAGTCTAGTGTGTTTGGGATAATTGTTCACCTTTGTTTTTATAGCATATTCATTATTTGAATTTTCATATTTCATTCCTTGGAGATGCCTTATTTTTTATTATTTATTTTTCACTTTTTTAATGAAAGAAGAAAATCAACAAAAAATCAACCAACAATAAATGTCCACATCAGTGGGCTGTGGTGCTATCAGAAATGTGACCAGTCATCTCTCTCCTACAGGGAATCACCTATAAATATGCTCTTTGTGAATACTAACACAATATTGCTAATTAGTTGGCCATTCTAGTGTCAAAGTTTGATTTGAATTTCAAATACTGTATGGCAGAAAATGGTGCAGATTTTGAACTTTCAAAATATTGATTTAATTTCTAGGCTTATTCTGGATAGTCATTAATTTGCTATCCCGTATTGTAAACATATTTATTGTGGACCAAAAGGGAACATCTAAATATTGTACTAATTACACTTACAGGTTTTCATGATAGTGCTATAATATCCTCACTGAAATGCTGTTAATGGATGTGCTGTGTATACATTTGTACATTATACAGAAACTATACCATGCTGTACATGCTTATTATTAAATCATGACTGTTTTTAAGGTGTGTTGATCCATTACAAAAAATTGTCTCTAATGTAGCTGTTTGGTAAAAGATGGATAAACCTTGCTGTCCTTACCTACCCCCAATAATAACATAATATTTTAGCTGGGGGCTCATAACATTTGGGGTCCTTGATAAAGGCAAAATACAACTTGGTCACATTTTATAATCAGCTTAAATTTTTATATAAAAACAGGAGAAGGTTCAGAATGAACATAGTACTCACAACAAGAACAAAAAACAGCACAGGGATCATGCAGGAGGTGATTCAGAGCATTCACTGAGGTAGAATAAAGCCTCATTCATAGACCAGTCAGGATATCAGGACATGTAATTCATGACCACCACACAGTTCACAGATACAGAGATTTAGATTTTGACAATTCTGTAATGGCCCAGTATGCTGGTCAAGTTCACCTGGTCTGTAGGTCCAAACAAACAGCAAGGGCTCCAAACAGAAACATGCAGGCCAGTCTGTTTGCAAGGGATGTGTAATCTCTTCTGAGTGAGCTCAGGAATATCCCCCAACAGAATAGACCTCATTAATATTTTACCAGAAATCACATCCCTTCATAGTATACACTCCACATTACCCTCTGAGTGACTGACTCTGCCGTTTCTAACCGCTTATAAGTCCTCTGAGGGTTTACTTGGATTTTCTTGCTCTTATTAGTCAGAGATGACGAAGTCCATGTTGTCCTGTGTATCAGCTTTAAGCTATCCTCTTCCCCTGTTACTGTGGAATAGAGTCCAGTTTCTCTTTGAGTCTGTGTGTCATGCTGGGGATCAGGTTGATGTGGTCGTCCACACAGCTCCCCACACAGTTCTCCATCAGTGCCCTTACAGCTGGCTCCTTGGCCCCCGAGTCAAACAGGTCCTTTGCCTTGTCGTTGCAGTGCATGGTACACCTGGTCAGACGATCCTAAGCATGGACAACCAGAAACATTACATCCTCTCATACGAGGTTGTCAACAATAACAAAAATGACCATGAAACTCACTTGAAATTTCTCTAGTTCAGAGGTCACTAATCCTTGGGCCTGGGCCAGAGGGGTGTGGCACCTTTCAATACAACTGTGCACCTGCGTCATGGAGTCTGTGGAGCGTTCGCAACACTCTGCACTGCACTTGAACATGAGACCCTGGGCACAAGTACAAGGAAGAACATTCTGAAAATGTGCGAAGTGTTGGCAATAGCTGGCTAATTATGTATGCTTGGGAAAGAGAGGATAATTTGTAAAACTGACGGTTGTAGATAATGGATAATACAGAATACTTGGTTATACTGGATGAACACAACATTTATAAATGACGTTTCCTTGATCACTCACTTGCATCTTTCGAATGTGGTCCCGTTCTAAACTTTGAACCATATCCTCTATGGTTTTCTGTACACGAGCTTGATGCGCCTCTGCCATCTTAAATGTAACTCCCAGTAGCAATCTGAACTCTTAAAGAAGATAACGATTTAGGTACGATGCTAAACTGGGTAAGAAAAACCACCAGCCCTGACTGCTACAACTACGGTTTCACATAAAGGTCACCTCGACCAAAGCATGCTTCTTCATCAGCGTCTTGTGAGCAACATTGAAGAAACACTTCCGGATCACGAAAATTACGACATTTTCAAAATATAGGATATCAACGTATTGCTTCAAAACTGACATACATTGAGTTAATTCATTGTTTAAGAAAATGTACCTCTCAAAACATTGAGAACAATTAATATTTGATCATATTTAAGATAATTTTCAATAAAAAGTGGGTATTAAAACACGTTCCAAGGGCAAAATTCAGACAATGCCAATGACTGTATATGGAATACATGTTGCCTCATAGCTCATAAACAATTGAATATTCCACTGAGAAAGCAATGTAGGAAATGTTCAGGAGAGTGTGTAGAGTAAGACAAACCTGTCTAATCATGGGGAATGGTGTGCTACCTCTAGCAACACAATATTTTCCACACCCTCTTTTTCCACAATCTAATTCAATGGATATGAAATAAATATTGACTCAATCAGGAAAAACTGTTATATATGCCGCAGTGAATGTATTGTAGGAATTGTTCAGGAGAGTCTATAGAGTGATTATATGCAAAAAAAAAATCAAGGGGCACTGTGTATTTGCAATTGTTACTGGCCTTTTACTCCGCCCATCCCATTGGCCATAATGTAACTCATTGGATATGAAACACATATTGACTCATACAGAAAATACTATTCTATACGCCGCAGTGAATGTATTGTAGGAAAAGTTCAGGAGAATCTACAGAGTGATTATATGCAAAAAAATCAAGGGCCACTATGTATTCGCAATTGTTGCTGGCATTTTACATTCCATTGGCCACATGAAAATAGTACTTATGTATTTGTCTGTAAATATAGAAAAATATTGTTTAATGTGTGAATATGATACTGAAAAAGAAAGGGAATGTTTGCATACTTTCTTTCTACGAAATGTTGTGGTTGTTCCCGTTTTAGCCACATCACATCAGTACAAAAATTACTTAACTACAGCGAACACCAACATGTAATTATTTTCCAACTACCAAAATCAATGCTACAGTATGTAGTCCCAAACTATACTGCAACATTTAGTGTAACTACCAGTTGAACTAAATTATGCAAAATCTAGCTCACCACTCAGCATCTGTCCAAATTGTAAATACAATTATTTATCACTTCAGCTTCATGTTTCAGTTTCTTTGATCATATATAGAATTGTTTGCAGGTTTAGACTGCTTAGACTGCTGCCCCCGCGACCCGGCCCCGGATAAGCGGAAGATGATGGATGGATGGGTTTGCAGGTTTATGCATACAAAACATGCGTTATTAAAACCGCGTTTTAACGCGGACTTTTATTTTGAAGGCAAAATCCGAAAACCGGAAGTCCTATTGTTGCTACGGAATCTCTAATGTTGCCAGCATGACGCTACTCTTCTTCGGACTTTAAATAAAAATAACGTCACATCCGCTCCGATGTCCGGCATTAGCACGGTCATTTCCGATTCCTTATATATCGCTACCTGGCAGAGTTGAATTTTGAACTTTTCCAATATTGTAGGAGTTTTTTTTAATGTTTTTGAACAAAGTGTTTTGACTTAATTACACTTTAAATACATTTAAGGTAATCTGTAAACTTGTCGAAACCTTCACCGTGAATACCCTGCGAAGTCTTCACTTTTGACATTTCAAATGGTGAGCAGATTTTTTTAGTTGTTGGATTATGAGTCAACTGAGTATTATCAGGTATATTTTAAAGATGTAAAACTGATTTGTTTTTTCTCCCAATCACAATGAAATACTAGTGTAACTCTTAGTCCTATAAAGATGAACAGTGTGCTCTCTTGGTGCACTTTGCTCCCGGGCCGAGATTGAACGTGTTTGAAAGCACCTCGAACACAACCACTGACACACTTTGGCACACTCCGTTGCTTGGTTGCTTGCCATATTATGGACTGTTTCATTGACTGACAGATTCTAGAAGATATTATAGGGCTTGCTTTGATACGTATGACAAGCCAGGCAGGCTGTGACGTTTTGGATACGTTTCAATGGTTTGATGGCGCAGGTGGGGAGCCAAACCAACAGTAAGTTGCACTAGTCAAAATATGAGGTGACATCTGACTGAATTAGTATCTGCGCCTCTTGCTTTGTGAGGTTAGGTCTTTACATATGTTTAGAGGATGAACCTGCAGGAGTTAATCACTAGCTCAGTGTTTGTGAAGAATAACAGGTTCCACAGTCAAGTTAAGTTTTTTTTTTTTACTAGAGGGGGGTTCTGTGGAGTAATCAACTTTGCTGAAGAGGTCTAAGAGTGGCCAGACCTTCCCACGGAGGAAGAGGTGCTCTGTCTTGTTAAACTTGAGGTGTTTGGCCAATATCCAAGCAACAGTGTCTGCCAAACATGTAGAAATGCATGCTGCCATCTGGGTGTCTGAAGGAGGAGGGAGAAAATTAAGAGCATGACTTATTCAATTTGATAAAATAATCCTGATACAACTAAGGATGTCAACACCCGCAACTGGGTATGCTCTTTGTCCTAAATTGACCCAGTCAGATTAAAGTGACATGTTAGTGATTGCTGGTCAGTGGTACATATGTAGCCTGTATGTTCCTTTTGTCATTGATTAATCCCTTCTCAGATATCCATGCTTGGAAGTAATTGAATGCCCAAGATGATGATTTCAGTCAGGGCACTTGTGTTCTTGGGGCTCTGTCATGCTGGATGGAGGAGTCTAGCCTCAGGTCCAGAACTCAGAGATCCACCCAAGAGAATAGGTAAGCCAATAATAGTCCAAACATTCTGTTGTCTTTGTTGGTGGCATTTTGTGTTGTCTGGCTTCTCATATGAATACTTTATTTAGCTCCCCCCCGACTTGACATCACAATGTGATTCCATTCTGTTACTAGCTGTGATTGGAGCGGGCATCGGTGGCACAGCAACGGCTTACTTCCTGAGACAGGAGTTTGGGGCAGCAGTGAAGATCGATGTTTTTGAGCCAGGCACTGTAGGTGGCCGACTGGCCACCCAGAACATTGGGGGCCATGAATACGAGACGGGGGGCGCAGTTATCCACCCCCTGAACTTGCACATGAAGCACTTTCTTGACAGACTCGGTGAGACATGGTATCACGGATGAACCTGTTTTTCTCTGAAAGGCCTTTATACATTCACAGACCGGTTAATATCATACCCCTCTCTGTTCCTCCCGTTTCTCCCAGGTCTTTCTCAGAGAACAGATGTCCCTGGAAAAATGGCGATCTTTGATGGGAAGGAGATCATCTTCGAAGAGAGCGACTGGTTTATAGTTAATTTCCTGCGTCTGCTTTGGCGGTATGGGTTCAACTTCCTGCGGATGCAGATGTGGGTGGAAAGTGTTTTAGACAAGTTCATGAGGTGAGGCTTGAGTTTCTGCTACCTGTCTGTCTTCAGCACAGTAGTAATTTTTTAAGCGTACGGGCACAACTGGGCTGTGGTTAATGGCCAAAATACTAGTGGTTAATGTTCTTGGATACATCCCTTATCCATGGTTTATTGACTATTTACCACAAACCCCAGATGTGCTTTATTGCTATTCTAAACTGTTTACCAACATAATTTTAACTGGAAAATGCATCAGCCAATCAGCACTTGGGCCTAAGCTACCTGTTTTGTTTGATATGAAATGTGTAATTAATGATAGAATATTGCTAATTGTGGGTATGTGTTTTTTTTTTTCTTCTTCTTCAGAATCTACCAGTACCAGCAATTTGGCTACTCCTTCACCAGTGTGGAGAAGCTGCTGCATGCAATGGGTGGTGACAGCTTCCTTACCCTATCCAATCAGACGCTGGAGGAGGCAATGTTGGGGGAGGGCTTTTCTCAGAGTTTCCTCAATGAAGTCGTGGCACCAATCACCCGCGTGAACTACGGCCAAAGTGTCCGCATCAGTGGTTTTGCGGGTAGGTCAGTTTTTAGGTAACAACAATGACATCCATGCCACAATCTGTTTGTCCTCCTTCCATCAGGCAGGTGGTACAGGTCTCTTCGTTCCCGGAACAGAAGGCTCAGGAACAGTTTCTTTCCATCTACTGTAACCCTGCTGAACTCTGACCCATCTCTAACCATTCCCACCCACCCACTGTGTAGTACTGTTTGTCAGGGACCTTGTCGCACTACTCCCTTGTACCACTGGACTCTGACACTGACTTGCAAAGTATAAGTTCACATTTGTTACATGTACCTCTCATTGCTGCTATTCCTACATTTCAGTTGCACCTGCCACCTGCACCTTCAATTTGCCTGCACTACACATTTAGAATTGCCTTGCATTCTTTTTTTGCACATCCAGAATTGTCATTTGTACTTGCATTTGCTTCATTGCACAGCTATTAATTTCCCACTTGTACATACACATTCTTAATACTTGTACATTTCCTGCCCTCCTCTATTTGCCTTCATTGCTCATTTAGAATGACCATTTTGCACTGTATTTGCCCTCATTGCACATCTACACATTCCACTAACATTATACTTGACAATTTCCTGCCCTCTTCTATTTGCACTTCTGGTTCGATGCCAACTGCATTTTGTTGAACTGTACTCGTACTGTTCATTGACAATCAAGTTGAATCTAAGATTCACACCAATGCCTCAGTACAACAGTAGCTGGCGTTCTGTGTGGCCCTCCAATGTATTTCATCTAGAAAACCCGGTGGAAACTGAAATGAAGCGTGTGATGTTGTCTCCAGGAGCTGTTGCTCTCGCAGGGGCAGACTCCGGTCTGTGGGCAGTGGATGGAGGCAACAAGAAGGTGTGCTCAGGTCTCCTGTACCACAGCAAGGTTGACCTCATCCAAGCACGGGTCACTGCTGTCTCCGTCAAGCAGCGACAGTCTAAAGCAGGTAGGTGCATATTAAAACCCCTCGCGGGATTAAACGCCAAGTTTCATTGTTAGCGAAGTCTAAAATCTGTCCTGTTAGGGAGGAGTCTCAACTCATCGTCTCTTTCTCCTGTCCGCAGGCACCACAGCCAGCCTTTACGAAGTGAACTATGTTGGGGACTCTGGCTCCGCCCATTCCCTGTATGACATAGTGTTTGTGGCCACACCCCTCCACCAAGGAAAGTCAGACGTGGCCTTTTCTGGCTTCTCCCCTCCCATCCCCTCCCAGTACCCTGGGCGCTACCTCCAGACCGTCACCACGCTGGTCCATGGCCGCCTCAACGTGTCCTACCTGGGGACGTCTGAGAAGCCTTCTGCCTTCAGCGTGTCGGAAGTCCTCACTACGGACGCCAAGGGCTCCGTCATCAACAGCCTGAGCTCCATCGACCCGGTTCACGTCCCGCCGGGCTACTCGCGCCCCCCGGCCAGCGTCGACAAGGTCTGGAAGGTGTTCTCTCCACAGCCTCTGTCCCAGCAGCAGCTCCGTGCCATGTTCCTGTCGTGGGACTCCACATCGGAGGTGAAGTGGCAGGCGTACCCCTCTTACAGCGCGCCCAGCCGCGCCGCCCCTCCATTCATCCTCCACGACCGGCTGTACTACCTTAGCCCCGTGGAGTGGGCCGCCAGCGCCATGGAGATGAGCGCCATCTCAGCCAGGAACCTGGCACTGTTGGCACACCACCGCTGGCACTACCAGCCGGGCCGGATGGACCAGGAGGACCTGCACACGCGGCTGAGGGGAGAGCTGTGAGGAGAGACGGGGGAGGGGGAGCAGAGGCAGAGAGGAGTGAATCGGGAGGAAGCGCAGTGATGTCTATTCCTGTCAGGTGAAGGAGTCTGAGGCGTTCTGTCCGAGGTTGGCGCCTGCGCCTCGTTCACAGCGGCGGCTTCTTCAGAAGTGGCAGCGAAGGGGGAATGTTTTGCTGCACTCACCCGTGGTGAAGCTGTTGCTGTGACTGAGGTGTGACATTAGAGATTTTTATTGACCCACTTACTGTTTTGTGTGATTTGACTTGGAAAAAGTCAACTGAAATAAAATCCACAGCAAACATTAGCCCATATTTTTCAGCAGGTAATGCTGTGGTACTTTGCTGAATAGTAGTCACTGTGACCGCAGCATCACTGCTGTACTGCAGGGTGAAAGGAAAAGGATAGTATAATGCATTTACATAATACAGGTGTTGAACATACAGGGCACTTTGGTTTTCAATATGTAGTTGCTCTAGGACTTTACTGCTAACTTCTCCCTTTTGAAATGAGGGTCATATAGTACATCTGGAAAATGTAGCATGTGACCAAAAAATGACATCTGTAGACCGGCGTCTCCCCCCCTCTGTCTCAAGCTCTATATTTCCAGGGTAATGTTTTAAAGGTTGTAAAGAAAATTGGTTGTTGAAATGGATGGGTTTTAACAATTCTCTTGCAAGCAAAATTGGCTAATGGATCATTGCGAAATTGTAAGAGCTGCTCTTAGACACTGTGCACCCTGAAATGTCTGGATACACCACAAACTGGGGTATATTGGCAAAATCGCACAAACCCCCGAGATGCCTTGTTACTGTTATCAACCGATTAACAATACATTTTGAATAGTGAAAAGCTATGTGATGTCATACATCTGGCATGTGATCCCATGTACCAAGGATTTTCGACAGTCAAAGTTCAGAATTCGATCCACCCGGTTTGCAGTTCTTAATAGAGCCATGATGAACAAACGCCTTTACTTTTAAATGGTTATCAAATGGATGAAATATTGATTTAATGTAATGGAAGCCACCATGTTGTCTTTTTGTACTGATCATTCAATGTACAAAATGTACTGTAATTGTATTAGCATATTTCTAAATAGTGCCTTTGAAGATACTACGCAATCGTCTTAATGTTTAGAAACCAGCCTTTTTACAAGCTTTCAGAAAATAATAATTTGGTAAGTTTTTGTTATCTACGTGATGGACAAATTGTGCTATGAAACTCATCTTCCAGGGGGACCAAAGTATATTATAGAAATATTAAGTATGTCTATTTCACTGAGTGACAATTATCACAAAGTATGGTTTTCTATTGTGGGAGGACAGTAACCAATTTTTCTGTCATTGGTATAGATTAACTTTGATAACCATAGTTGGATTAGCTTTACTAATGCGCTTTTTAGGGGTTTCTATAAGGTTTTTATAATGTTAGAGATGCTGTACAACTATAATAGATAGGGTACTATAATATATAGAAAAATATGACTAATACAAAGCAAAGTTCCTGACAGAAAACTATATTGATGGAAGAGGACGAGTATTTTGAGTAAAGTTGTTGTTTGGTACAGAGTGAAAGACACTTTTTTTTTTTTTTTTTTTGATGTTTTATGTTTTCTTTGTTTTCAGGAAAATGAAAATGTTTCCATATTGTTTTGTCAAATTTGAATAACGAGAGTCTTGAAATTAATGTTTACAATAATAATAAATAAGTGGCACAGTGGAGGGATGTCGTCTTTAATTAAACAATGCCAGGCCCCAAAGATGCAAAACCACCCTTGTTTTTCACTGGAAACCCAAATCAAATTTTCTTATCTGCTGTAACTTTAGGAAATACATTAAATTCAACTAGTTTATTAACCACATTTGGCAGTAGCTTTGTCACAGTTTTAAATGGTGGATACAGATCAGATACATGTTTAATCAGTTACAGCCCTAATTATTCAGACAGTTGGCCTTTTTGTACTTTTGGCTCAATACACCAAATACTTGGGATTTAAATCAAACAATTACTAAAAGGTTCAAGTGTAAATTCTCAGCTTTTATTTTAGGGTGTAGATAGTCCCTCTATTTTAGGGCACCAAAAGTATTGTGACAATTAGCTTAAGAAATACAATATATCTATATCCAAACCTTGTGGAGTATGAAGCCAAAAGATGAAAGAATTCTCACTGTTCCATAATTACAGTGGGCATACAGAATATAAATACACAGAAATAGTGTGGGCTTTATTTCATATATGAACGTGAGCACAGGATGAACCAACAAAAGGAAGAGAATAAAGAACCAAGACCAATGAAAAAGAAACCAAAAATGACCCCAAAAACCAAACCTTAACTCTAAAACCTATCCACTGACCACTAACCCTCATTCTAACCCCTCATCCTAAACCTAACCCCTAAGCTGAAAATAGCGTTTTCCCACATCGGCAAAAATTGTCAACGTTTACCTCTTACTATCCTTCCTGGGATTTATGGTCCTTGCAAGTATAGCAGAACATGACAACAAATACATCCCCTAGGGCTCAATTTCAATCAAACTCTAAGTGCAATATTTATGCAGTACTAATCACCTTTTAAAATGGTTAAACTGGTCCTGAGTAATGTATAAAAACATCCAACTACTACCAGACTGATCTTGAGTAACGTTTAAAAACTACTAAATACTACTGGACTGGTCTTGATAGTACAACACTTCAAATGCTGAAAGTACGCAAATAAAAATATGAACTTTGAAAGTTGATCATGTTTCATTTGCTAGAAATAAAGATCCCAAGAATTGTCTATATGCACAGAAGATTAGTTCTGTCACGTTTGTGCATCTGTTTACATTCGTGTTAGGAGAATGTCTCCTTTGCCTAGATAGCTCATCCACCTGACAGGTGTGGCATATCAAGGAGCATGTTGCCTTGGTAGTTTTGTTCAGTATATTTTGCAGTACACCCAAAGTATTCCCATTAGGATTATTTTTAATTAAAGGATTTAAGAAAATGTGTACATTTTCACAACTCTAAACAGAAAAACATTAGGGAGCATTAAATATTTCTGCTAACTCTAATCTTAAATAAAGAGTGTGTTTACTGCAAGTGAATATATTCCACTGTGAAGTTATTGTTAGCACTGAACTATATGCTGAAAGTTGTATTGCTAATTATTACTGAACAAAGGTACATGGACAATGATTCTGTTGTGGATACGGAGTTATTTAAATGTCACACAAATATCAGTCACTGTTCCCAAACAGATAACAATTAAAAAACGAATTCTCTGCTGTTGAAATGATCTCATCAGGTCGATGCACAAAGCATGGATTGTCTCTACGAGTTGGTTTGAACCCCACATTTGAACACAATGACAAAAAATAAAAGAAATATTTTTACTCCACAAAGGCAATTAGGTTTTCGCATGGACCCGAGCTCCCTACAAAAACAACCCCTTTCCAAACACACCAGCACCCCAAATAAAGAGGCATCTGACACAGAAGCCGACAATGGGTGGCATTCAAACTGAATAATGACACATCTGTGTTCAGGCCGGGATGCGCCACCCAGCTACCCCCAGGTAGGGAGGGACAATGGTACCACAGCCGTCTGTTCATGCAAAACATGTGATGAGTGAGAAAGTATAAAAAGGCTAGTGACCCACAGAATCACAATACCCAGTTTGGTCTGACCCTACAGCACCTTCTATAACCAACCACTGAGCCGAGATGAGAGCGGAAGTGCCCATATTCCTCTTTTTGGCCGCGGCAGGACTCCATACTGGTATGATAATCAAGTGGTGTATATTGATCATTCATTTAACTCTTCCAATATGCTGTTTATGTAGAAATATCCCTCTGCTAGGACACAAGATGCATTGTAACGTTACTGCTATCAATGTGATACCAGCTGCCATGCTTTTTCTTGTATTGTGCAACCTGTTTTTATGTGATTCATTTTATAATTAATCTTTAATGGATAAGATGGCTCAAGGGAAATGTGAGTTTTTGGAATATAATCACCCATATACTGTATTTGCGAATATCATTTTCAAATTTGTTAACAAATGACTTTTGACGTCCTCAGCTCTCACTGCATCCCTGGAAACGGCAGATAAGGAGGACACGTTGGGTGAAGACGGTAAGAAAGGTCAATATGCATGAGAACAGAGATGATAATGATGTTAACTAGGACTATAATTATGGAACTCATACAGGAACTTTTTTTTTACAGTTGGGTTGGAACAGCTAAGTGACCTGCAAAAGAGAGGTACAATGATTTCTCAAGAGACACTGAGAGTAGCCTTTGCTCCAGTACCTTCATTATCGTAGATGACCGTTATGAATTTGACTGAATTTATCTAATAATGAAGTTATATTATCTAGTCTGTAGGGCATGAATGGTTCATAGTGCTAAAATTTGCATCAGGCAAAATAAATTGCCATGCCTTTCTTTGTCTTCAGATCAGGAGGAGTTCGAAGCAGCTCAAATAAGTGGTAAGACACTTTGCCAAGGGCAACAATTCCTGTCTATGACCAGTCTGAAACTGTCACTATATTTAGTATTTACAATAAATGAACAATAATTTCCATATTTGCTTCCATCTACAGATGATGCACAAAGTGAGGATGTCCGGTACTTGGGTAAGGGAATACTAGCCTTCTAAATAGTAAATAATCTGATATTTGGCCCTTTAACTTTGAAATTCCATCATTTGTCCCACTGATAATGAAATAATAAGATTTGATCACTTGTTTTTCATGTGGCTACTGCAGGGGCAGTTCAAGATGAAAATACTGGTAAGCACTAGTCTGATTTAGGTACACCTTATTCAAACATATTTTTTAGCAAATTTAGACTTGACTATTCATCATTATTCAATGTGTTTAGACTTGACTATTCATTATTATTCAATGTGTTTAGGCTTGACTATTCATTATTATACAATGTGTTTAGGCTTGATTATTCATTATTATACAATGTGTTTAGGCTTGACTATTCATTATTATACAATGTGTTTAGGCTTGACTATTCATTATTATACAATGTGTTTAGGCTTGACTATTCATTATCATACAATGTGTTTAGGCTTAACTATTCATTATTATACAATGTGTTTAGGCTTGATTATTCATTATTATACAATGTGTTTAGGCTTGACTATTCATTATTATACAATGTGTTTAGGCTTGACTATTCATTATTATAACATGTGTTTAGGCTTGACTATTCATTATCATACAATGTGTTTAGGCTTGACTATTCATTATTATACAATGTGTTTAGGCTTTACTATTCATTATTATAACATGTGTTTAGGCTTGACTATTCATTATCATACAATGTGTTTAGGCTTAACTATTCATTTTTATACAATGTGTTTTCAGAAAAGGACACTGCCAGTCAGGAGGAGGACGTAGGTAAGAGCACATAACTCACAAGAAAAAAATACTAATGGGCATGTGATTTTTGCTTAATTTGTTCAGATTATGTAACTTCACATATTTTCCAGCAGACAGAGAGACAGACCGAAACCTTGAGGCCGACCAAGATGGTAAGGAATGGTAGAATGCATGTTGTTCAAAGACACATCAGTAGATGGCAATAATGTGTTAAAAGACCAACACACAGTAAGTTAATTTGAGCCGGAAGCAACTGGATGGTAATTCAAAAGTTATGATAACTAAAACATTTATATTGTTTAGATTTAAGCAAATATGTGCGCATATATCGGCATAACCCTCCCCTTTTCCAACAGAATCTGAGTCTGATGAGGATGTAGATGGCAAGTATTTACCACTCAATCTTTTTCAAAAAGCCTGGTGAAAATATATAGGAATTTTCTTAAAGGGGACTTTGACCTATTTCATGTGGCCTTCTATTAACTTTGTCTGTCACTGTAGGGGATCCCCCGAATACATTTTATTTTGTTATGGGGACAATTAATTGTTTATTAGCCTACAACATGAAAATATGAAAATGTGTCCAGGCATGTGATAAAAAACACCAAACCAATGATTAATTATACCAATTATCTTTACTCCTTTCTACATTTTCTGTTGTCCAAACCAATCCATGTTTGAATTAAAGCACTAAATGTAAGTTGTTTGGTGCGTCCGCTAAATTACTTAATGTACGTTGCTTTGGTGCGTCCGCTAAATTACTAAATGTAAGTTGCTTTGGTGCGTCCGCTAAATGACTAAATGTAAGTAGCTTTGGTGCGTCCGCTAAATGACAAAATGTAAAACATTTAATGCAAATATGGATTTATGGGACAGTGGATTGGTTCAAACATTATCCAGAATGAGGTTATGATGCTGCACAAATCATTTTGGAATGTTTTGGAGACACATTTTCATATTGTATGTTACAACCTATTTTTTCTGTAACAAAACAAAATGTCAAGAAACATGATTTGGGGGCACTGGGGATCGGGGGTCAATTATATGAAGAGTGAAAATAAAGCTTAATATAAAAATCTATGAACTTTCCCTTTAATCCCCTCATATCCTTGGGTTAACTTTTTCCTCACAGGACTGAGGAACAAGCGAGGTAAGCATGGAAAATTCTGAGGCTTTTATTCCCTCAGGTTATTCAGAAAATATCATTATACCCTATTTAATAACACAACATATTCATAACACATTGAAAATATATAAAAATGTTGTCATATAGCAGACATTCTTATCTCTTATCTTAATTCAGTCTGGTATTAGATTTTGACATATTTTCAATATTTCATGATACATTTTATTATATCTTGTGCCTTCCTAGAACACCTTGAAGCCAATGTGGACGAAGCAGATGAAATGAGCAATTTAGGTATAATTTGACTGATATCTAATTGTCAGTACATCATAGTTTGAACAACTGTGAAAGGCCTTGTAGGTATATATATATATATATATATACACTATGTTATATTTCCCTCTTCACAGATGAGGTTGTTGAGTACTTAGCCAGAGAAGAAGGTGAATATTTCTTAATTCGACCCCTATAATACCCATTTAAGTTGATGAATATTTAAGATTAAGTATCACATGGTTTAGACACTTAACATCTTTGTACTTACAAATTAATTATGTAAGTTTATTGATTATTGAAGAATATAACCTCATTATCTTAGTCTGACAGTCGTATCCTGTCAGAACCTAAGTAACCTTGTTTAACTTCAAAGCATTAAAAACATGATATATGTCAACAAACACCCTGTGTCTGAAAACACGGTTACAGACCTGAAATTAGCTACATTTCTCTTGGCCTAGCCTTGAGTGTTGTACCAAAAACAGAGGTGGGTTGACCGCTTTGTTTTAATGGGCCGTAGCATTTAAATAGCTTGGTGAGACAACCACACATACTATCTTAGGAAGTACAATCATCAGCAAAGTTTATAATTAGTAATATACAGTATTTACTGTGATGGAAGGAGATGGAACGGACACAGGTTAGGGTTTAGGAGCAAGGTTGCAGATGAGGAAAAAGTACAAAACTTCAATTGAAACCGCCAGGGTGTTGATGACTTGACTCTGGGCCGGTTTGGCCGATGGGGAGTTGGGCAAATGCTGATACCAGACAGGGCTGTATTTATAATAGTGCAGACCTACTTTGAAAAACAATGAAAATAGGTTAATGAATTATGCTGGCCCTTGTACAACAAGAAATGCTATACGCCTCTTGTCAGTTTCAGATCAGGAGTTATTTGTACATTTCAGACAGATTCATCACAGAGCTAGCCCATTGAGCAGGTTTGTTAAAAGATGAGATGAAAAGACCTCTTTCAAATGATTTTACTCAGTGGAAGACTTCATCTGTGGCCTCGTGACCACTCATTGGAGATTCTTTGTCCCAGACCACAAGTAACCAGATGTCTAGCCTCTTTTAGGAGGCGTGACGAGATTTGGAGGTGTGGCCATGCAAGACTACCAGATGTTAAAATAGTTAAACTAGTCAGACTAGAAGTCATAACTTTTATAGCCCTACTTCCAGGATGGTGGCAGCAGTGACAACATGATTGATTGATTGTTTGAATATTGCCCTCCTTGCTATTAATGTATCTAGGACAGAAATCCAGGGCACTTCAAGTCTGTCCCCAGGTGCTAATCTGTGTTTGATTTATTTTGTATCATCTGCCTTTGCCTTGGGTTATTTTGGGACCCGAGATAGGCCATTTCTTTTCTAGCCTGTATGAGTCAAGTGAGACACATTTTGACCAACCCATAGGACGACAGTCAAGGTCCTTATGTGTGTTCAACATTTTACTCATCTCCAATAGGCTGGGGATTTTGAACACTGAAAGTAAAATCAATGCAATATACTGTAATCATTAACTAGAATGAAACAAGCCCTTACTTTTTCCATCATCTGTTTTCACAGCCTGAGTTTTGTGGTATAACTAGTCAGGAGACGATGGATGTTATAATAAATTTTTCATAGATGTGGCTTTGAGAATCTCGGGGGGATTAGCATATTCATCTGTGTACGTTCAGGATGTGTGTGTGTGTGATGGTCAGAAAAATCTAAAGGAAACAACTGTCACTTTCTCTGCGTCACAGATGAGGTTGTAGAGTGAGCTTGCAGGGGGGAGGCATCATGTGAGGAGGCGGAGCTTGCAGACCTACCGGCACCTTCTATTACACAACTAGAAGTACTCTGTGCAGCGGAACAGCTTCCTGTAAATAAACAGTAACATCTTAACACTCCATTAACTGCTGTTACTCCATTCCTATGAAATATGTCCAAAATGTATTTGAACTGTCATGCTGAAAGAAAAACTACTCCTCTGAAAAACACCTTTACCTTGAATGAATGCACCTGCGTATATTTCATCCAGTACAGGACCTAAGAAAAAACACCACCAAGGGCATCTCCCCAGCCCCAGATCTATTATTTAGTGGTGTTTGTTGTCAGTATGAATACTGTGGCATCAGAACCATCTACAACCTGTCCACTCATCTTAGATCATACTGCAAGCACGCTAGTAGCATCCATGACTTGAAATGTTTTACAGCGTTTTCTAAGATGGAGTGGTTATGTAGAAGAAACTAAATTGAGAAACATCAATGGACAAAGCTAGTTTTGTAAGTATTGCAAAAGTGCATCACTGTTAATGACAGGTTGCAAAACAGACACATTTGAAAGACATGAGACTGAGTCGCTTCCAAATAATGCCACAAAGGTCAACCAAATACTTCATGAGTGACTTTGACATAACATTTTTTAAACGTATATCCAAAAAATACTGTTTTGCTTGAGGTGAGAACGCTACCATAGATTATCATTTTGTGTGGTAACTAAGTAAAATTCAAGTCCTTTTTTTGTGTTGTACACTATGGATAAATACACGTTTGATAGATTAAGGGGTTACAAATTTCATAAATGTACCTTTCCATCAGTTCAAGGTTTCCATTAATTTTAAAGAATTTCAGTTCCGACCACACCTTCTCAATAAATTAAACCAAAGGTTTTTTTATAACAGTTTCAAGTGTGTTAAACAATCCTCAAAATCAGGGGGCTGTTTGAAGTCTTTTGTACAAAGATGCTTTGGTCTCAGACCTAAAAACAAAATACCAAATACAGACAACAGCTTTAAACTTTTGTTTATTTAGTCCTTTCCCCAGTCCAGTCTGCATAACAAACCAGTCTTTTCTTTGGTACCTAAAAAATAAAACATTTTAAGGCAACTACAGCATCTACAGGTCTAAATTTATTTTCTAGTGCAGAAGCTAATTCCCCCAACTCTTGTTGGTATCAGAGCACTGATGTATGCACCCCTCCTACCAATACCTCCATCTCTTGGTGGTACCACAGCCGTAATGTATGCACCCCTCAAACCAAACAGAGAATCTGGGCGAGGTGCCACAATAGCAAGCCCACACCATCCTTAACCAACCACAAGTGTTAGGATAGTAACCTGCCAACTCTCATCAACCAGATAAACAGTTGAGAAAAAGACAGGAACAACCTGATCTGTATGCACATGTACATTCTAAAGATTGAGTACAGGGAAGTTACATGTTACAATTCTGCAGTTAAATTGCAAAACAGAGACTACAGGATGCTTGAGTGTTAGAAGCTAACATTAATCAGTCTAGTTTGATGCGATCAAGTTTAACAGGACATTTAAGGTATTTTCATTTAACTGTTCCTCCCAGCATTGACCCACATTTGACCAGTACATGTGTTCAGGTTTCCCTCATGTTTTAAGGTGGGTCTGTTATCATTCACAATGCCAAAGCAGACCCAGAACAGACAGATTTTACCAACTTCCTCCTTCCACTTCAGTTTGACTTTTTTTTTATTATTATTTCAAATGGCCACAGATGGAAAAAAAACATTAAGAAAAATAAGACATGAGCAACGCAATTCATCCCAAAATCAAGAGTGGTGGGAGCTCTGTAAAGTGAGAGGCCAGGTCTCCTAGTAACACAATGTCTATGCTCAAAACAAGAGCATATGGTGAGTGGAGACAAAAGGCTCTAATCCACTGCTTGGTGTGTTGCAGACACAATGAGGCCGGCAGGGATGGATTTGACTGTCAAACAAGGGCTCTCTGCATCAAGTTGAACTTGTTTCAGTAAAACCCGATAAATTACTTTAGTACACTACTAAAACATTATTTTAATTGAATAATGTCAGTGAGTTAATGGCCAAAATAACCAGATGTACACAAGAGGGACCACCCTAACAAGCTGAGAATCAGCTCAAAGGTCTTTGTGTCAATTTCTGTATTATTTTACAGACCAAGTTCTGTTGATTGGCTGTGACAGTCAAATTTATTTAATCGGTAATTGGCGTGGGGCAAACTGAAGCTCCCATGAACATCAGGGTGGGGGGAAAAGCTGACCCAATCCAAGTACACACTTCAGAAGATTAGAGACAAGACACTCAGATTCTCTTGACAATTTAAAAAAGGTAGGGAAAAACACCAATAACCTTGCCTTACCCCCCCCCCCCCAAAAAAAGTTAATGTATTCTAGGTTACTTTGAGCATGTGTAAGAAAGAAGACATTGATCTGTCTAAGGCTAATACTGCTTTGTAATTGTTTGTCATCGAACTTGTGAAACAGGATAACAGAAATGTTTGTATGTACATAATTACACAATAATAAAAATAATGTAGTGGAGTATCAGGGGGAAAAAATGGTTGATATAATTAGCTATTTACAAGATCATGAGCACTGAAAAGCAAAAAGAAAAACAGCAGTCGGGAAAAATAATATATATATAAAAACAAAACTTCCCACTGTAAGTCATCTGTCATATACAGAAACAACCTTTACTTAAGGTTAAAATTATGCAACCAAGTGCAGGCCCATATAACTGACTTTAAAAAAAAAATCCTTAAAAAAAGAAAAAACAACATTTCTTAATGCATTTTTCTTTTCTTTTTCGGGTGTGTTAGGTAGGGGTTAGCAAGATATATCCACCTTCCAACCTGGTGTCCCCTTCCCTTCTGATCCACTCAGATGAGTGGGCGCTTGTTCTCTCCTCCCCAGTTGTGGGGTACAGGGAGCCCGGGGCTCACAGGATGACGTAGGTGAAGAGGGCCATGATGGCCGCGCTGATCAGGCCAGAGATCGGCACAGTCACAAACCAAGCCAAGAAGATGTTCCGGAACAGACGCCAGTCCACAGCTTTCCTGGAGCGCAGCCAGCCCACTGCCACTACAGAGCCAACCTGGCAATACACACACCACCCTTGGTTAACCACCTGGAACCCATGAGCCATGAAGAGGACACAACGGACACACTCCGACACTAAAAGGGAAACGAAAACCAGTTTGGACCGCCAAGAAAGGGCCTGTTTACAGCTCCCGCTTTCCACAGAACAGCCCTCCTCCCTTCATGTCTCCCTGTCAGACCACAGAGATGCCTTCTGAAGCACTTACCTTGCAGTGGGTGGTGGAGACAGGCAGGCCGATGTTGGAGGCAACCACCACGGTCAGGGCTGAGGCCAGTTCAATGCTGAAACCACTGCAGGGGAAGAAAACCAGACTTGAGTCACCGGTCGGTTGTTTGTGTTTTCTGGATAGTGCTGGGGGCGTCGGAGAGACGTCATGTCTGTGGGGAAGGAGATGTCTGGTACAGACCTGGAGGGCGTGATCGGGGTGAGGTCCTTGCCCATTGTCTGGATGACTCTGCGTCCCCAGACCCAGAGCCCGACGCAGATGCCCACACCTCCGTACAGCAGCAGCCAAATAGGAGTGGGTTCAGTGGAGTTCACCGAACCACTGTTGTAAACCAGCCACAGAGCTACCAAGGGACCGATGGCATTGCTGCAACAGAGACACGGGTCACTAAAACATCAAGTTCCTTCACACAAACACACGGCGGTGGACATTCCCCCCGCCGGTCAACATCATCCCCCTACCTGATGGACATTCCCCCCGCCGGTCAACATCATCCCCCTACCTGATGGACATTCCCCCCGCCGGTCAACATCATCCCCCTACCTGATGGACATTCCCCCCGCCGGTCAACATCATCCCCCTACCTGATGGACATTCCCCCCGCCGGTCAACATCATCCCCCTACCTGACGTCGTTGCCTCCATGGGCGAAGGACCCGAAGCAGGCGGTGAGGATCTGAAGGAACCTGAAGAGCTCCGAGACCTCGGGCCGGTCTGAGTCGTGCTTGTCCTCCTCCAGGGAGCTGTGGCTGCTGCCGGCGTCCTCCTCCCCTAACTCCAGCGTCACCTCGGCCTCCCCCAGGCCCTCGGGGGCCCCGTGCTCGGCCACGGCGTTGCAGTAGCTTGTGTAGCTGTCCATGCGCACGCGCTTCTTCTTCTCCTCTGAGCCCTTGTCCTCGCTGGCGTGGAACTCGCCCTCCTTGGGCCGGAAGTCCCCGTGCATGCCGATGATGGCCATGGTGTAAGAGGTGTAGCTGTTGTTGCGGCGGATGGGCCGGTCGGTCGCCTCGCCCATGCAGTCGCCCACCTTGGCCAGGTGAAGCTTGTGCAGCAGGTCTTTGTAGAGCCCGGAGTCCTTGTGCACGGTGTGGTACTGACTGTATCCATTGCTCGGGACGTGGGCGGGGCCGTTGCTGAACTGCACTTTCGGGCCTGTTGGGAGCAGTGACACACGGCCGTTTTAGTCACTTACAAATAGAGATGAACCCGCGAGTCGCTGTCCTCGACAGAAGGTGCAGGTATTTCTCAGACATAAGCTTTCCGGGAACCACACTCACCATCGGCGTCGCCGCTCTCACAGTCCTTGCCTTCCTTGTCGCCATCGTCAGAATCTCCAATGTCAAAGGTAACCCTGCGTTCTTCCTGGGCAGGCTGGGGCGCAGTGGTGTTGTCAGCTGGGGAGGCAGGAGAGGGGGGCACAGAGGGTTCTTCAGGTACAGGCTTCAGGATGGTGCAGGGCGTGGGCACGTCCCTCTTCTCCATTAAGGGGCTCTCAGAGGGGCTGGACGACTGGATTTTTCCTGCAGGGGAAGGAGGAGTTATAAACTGCCTGGACCAAGTCCAAAACTGAATAAAAAGCGAGAACAAAGGTGAGCTTTCTATGCCTAAGGATTACACAGGAATGGCAGAACAAAAGCAGCTGCCCTGGTTCCTACAGGGTGACCACATTCAAATTTGACAGTCAAAGCAGAAGTACCACAGCTATTTCCATACAGGCCTATGAACTGTAGAGCTCTGAAAGTTAATGTATACTAAGTTACATGAACATTTGAGAACAAAATCAGATACTCAATGCAAACAATGGCCTACGTATGATAGTTGGATGAACTGTTTGGTTGGCTACTTAGCCAGTACACTGAATCATCAGTTCAGTAATTGCATAACCAAGACCGGTTGGGACAGGAGTGAAGGCAGAGCCGATTGCTGTTTATTTTGGACTGAAGTAATGTCAGTTGAGTCACAGGCAAACAAATTAACTTTGGGTTTTAACTTTTTTATCCCGGAGTAAAGAACATCATATGAGGTCATTTTTTCTTTTTGGCAAGGCTTTCATTGAGGGTTCTCTGCTGGAGACAGGTATTGAACCATATGTAGTATGATGCCAGGAGGGTTACCACTCTACCACAGCTCCACACACCATGCGACTCGTACAATTACAAACAGGTCACTTGCCCCCATACAATTCTCTCATTGCATTTTAAATGCACTGTTCCAGGTCTGACTTGTATAAAATAATATTAACATTTACAGCTCTGAATCCATTTGCAGGACAAAACAGTCAGCATGAACAGTCAAGTTATGAAACCAGCAGTATCAGTCTAATGTAAGGCAGTAATCACATGGCAGAAGCCTCCAATCACACTTCCCAAGACCATGGAATAGACACCTCAAAAACCCCGGCAATAAAAATTAAGTTGAGCCTTACTTTCAATCTTCTTCTTGAGGCGTGGGCAGATGACGAACCAGACCAACAGGGCAGTCAGCACGCCACAGCCCAGAGAGATGATCAGTGTGCCCCACCATGGTACCTTGTCAAATCCAAGCACTGCGTGGCCAGGGAGTAACATGGATACAAAGAGAGGAGAAAGGTGGTTTGAAAAACAAGGCAAATTTGAAAGACGTAGAAGACTGGGTATTCAGACTACTGCCTGTCTGGACCGAAGACCTAACCTATGGTTGGTAGAATAACTGTCGCCCTTATGGACATCAGAAAATATGGACATTGTACAATAGCAAACAAAATAGTAAATCATATATTCTTACACAGGATAAAAGAACAATGAGGAAAGCATTTAGGAAGTGTAAAATTCTAGAATGATAATTTGGCATCCACATTATTCATTGCACAAGGTCATAAGTCCAGAAAATGTTTAGTATTACCTCAAGCGCACCTTTATTACTAGCTACAAGGACGAGCCGCAGGAAGCGGCAAAAGTTCCAGTGAAAAGTTAAGCCCAAAAAAGGTCTTAACGGTTAGGCAACATGTGACCCTGATGTACCCCACCTACGACACATGGCCAATAACAGTGCCTTACAGGGCCAAGTCAAGACTTAGGAAACCAATGGGGGAGGGGGGGGGGCTTTATGTTCCACTGTCTATTGTAGCATAATAGGCTCTTGCATGCCAAGACTGCAGTAATGTCTGTGGGTGTGTGGCGTCGTCAGCTCAGTCTTGTGTGTGCTGTTGGCCGGGGAAAAGTGTGATTACACATTTTCTCTGGGGAATAACAGTCAGCGAAGTACCAAAAAAAGGGGGAGAAAAGGGGGGGGGGGGGGAATTGTGTTGCTTAAACATTTGCGTTACGTTCGCAGTGACCTTGACCGCATACACCAAAAAAAAAAAAAAAGGATGCATAAAATCAACACAGGGAAACGAAGGCAGTGAGATAACGGCCTGGTCGGGGTGTTGTTTAAGAGCAGAGTCCATCATGCCCTCTACTGCGTGGACTGTACTAACTCACGGTCACGTACTGCAGAAGGCTGCCGGCCACGGCACATTGGTGACACAACAAACTCCCCCTCTCAAGGAGAGGACAAGCAGCACAGAGGAAACGGGTCAGGGAGGATATATCAGTTTTTCACCCGTTACACTTTAGAATTAGTGTGTCAGGTGAGGCCTGTAGATGGTTTGTGGTAGAACTGGAAGTGGGACAGTATTATTCAGTATGTACTGTGGGACACGTTGACAGCATATTTCAATTACCAATAACACCGCACATTCCTACAAAGCCAGTAAATGGAGGTAGTAGCAATGGGCCAGTCATAAACACGCCCACCCAAAGGGGCGAGTCCACACCACAGTCATGCAGTGGGATGAATGGGAGGGCCAGGAAGTGGAATTTAACCACAGCTGCTTCACCCCCCCCCCAAACCTCTGAATCACGTGGCCTAGATTACACATGGTTTGTTGCCGTCCCCCAGAACGATTCACCCTCAGACATGGAGGTGTCAGTTTAAGACACTCAAGACTATAATTTCAGCCAGCAGTTGTGAAAGTGGTGCTCACTGAAAATGGACCAGTTTATGGTCACCTACATAATCGCATTATGAAACCCTTACCAGTTTTTGTATGAAATATTAGGCTAGAAATGTTTTTGTTATGAATCAAATTTGTAACATGAGTTTTCTACATTAAGTCCATAATTTGAGGTTGCATAGTCACAGCTCAGATTGATTAACCCATACTATTATTACGCACCGCTGATCATTCATTCAATGTTCCTGACTGTTTAGCATCCTCTATGCAACCAAGCCAACCACCATTTGTTTTTCAAAAGGGAACTGAACCAGAAAATTTGCATTCCAGCTAAAGCCCACTGAAATGCAGGGATTTGGGGGTGGGGTCAGCCATTGTCCAAATATGCTGTAATTTTCCACAAAAAAATGGTAAGTACAGATGCTGTAAAGTGCACAGTTGGTATGGAATATTCCATGAATGATGAATCAGATTTTATTCTCCGTAACTACAGGGGACCAATACTTGCTTGGTGGTATGAATGAAAATGCTAAATATTGAAATGGTCTTATAAATTGTGACATAGCTGTTCCTGTCAGCCAGGCCTCTTCTACAGTGAAGACACTGAATGACAAAAAAGGGCAGTGCTAAAACAAGAAAAAGTGTGGAATGCTATGGCTTCTTCTGTAAATGACCCAGTCTTGACCTCTGAATTCACTGGCCTTCGCTGCATTTCATTTCTCACCCATTCTAATTGAGGTCTCTGGCACTTGGATCAGCTAAATGGTGTATAGGAATGTGCTTCAGGATTGCCTGTGTGCTTTCACACCTTGTTAAAAATCAACCTGAGGAACACCGTCCTAAGGCAGTTTTCTACACTTCACCACCACCCTTACACTAACTGTGGTTGTATGGATTAAAAGACCATCCCATTACTCCACCGTTACTCAACTCAGCCAAAAAAAAGATATGTTAAGTTCTATTCACTACTTAATCTAATTTTGTGATTAATGTTTTGATTACTGGTTGGACAAAATGATTCATGGGAACACAGCTGAAACAAGTCATTTTGTTGTAACCTACTTAATGCTGTGCCAGAAAAGGACAATGGAGGTAGGGGCTTATCGTGGACTCCTCTTTGCTATGCCTAACATAAGGAAGTGACTGGCCGATCCGGTTACAGGCAGTGGGCAGAGTCTAAGTGTGGCAGTATGTGTAAGGACACACGTCCGTGTGTACGTGTCCACAGAAGGCCTACAGGTCAGTATGGAATATCTGGCTCTCCTATCAATCATGCCCTGATCTCTTCAGCTGTGTGGGAATGTGTTGAGCAGCAGGATTCCTGGAACACAGTCCCGTATGGAAGTCATCTGGGGTACCCCAAAGTAAAGGGCCCCATGTGCAGTACTCACATAGGGGTGAGTGACACAACAGTACAGTATGTGACTGGGTGAATGGGATCAATAAGTGTGTGCTGATGTGCATATATATACACGGTAGAGTGCATATCAGGTCATACTCTGGCCTGTAGCCTCCATTTAATGGGCCAGGCCAGTTGACTTCTTGAACTGTTCGGTCCTGTAGGTAGAAGAAAACAAGGAGCAAAAGTTGCTCATTTAATACAAGTTTCAAAACTAAAAAAATAAATAAAAATGAACAACATAACAGACCTAAAGAAATTCAGTGATCTCAATGAGACTACTGACATACAAAAAGACGGCCATTGAGAGGATTTAACACGCTCTTTACTTCCACTTTTCGTCCTTCGTGTGGGAAAAGGACAGACATTGAGGACAAGAATAAAGAGGATACATATTTCCAGCTCCCTGTTGTGAAGTGCTCCTTTCTGCAATTTCATTATGTCATGACCCACACAGAACCACACCACACTCAAGACCCAAAACAACAGGTTAGAATAACAGGCCGTCTCTGAGAACAGTAAACAGTCTGCTTCTGCCTGGAAAAAGTGTGGGTATCCGGCTGGCTGAGGGAGCAGTTTATTTTAGACTGCGGCTGCATGCAGGCATGCACGAGGAAGGCAATGAGACCATGATACTCACTTGGAGCTCCAGTGAAGATGATAGAGAACAGGTTGATCATCATGGTGACAGCGTAGAAGACAGGCAGGGCCTTCAGACCGTTTGGCACGGGGTCTTTCTACAAAGGGACAAACAGAGCCGTCAAAAACCACGCACCCTGTTCAGTTCTTTAGGCAGGGGGTTAGTTGGGCTGATGTCCATCTCACTGACATTAATACAGATAGTGTGTGATAGCAGGGCAGTAATGCTAGCTTTGAGTTATGGCTCCTTCATCACTTCATCCCAGGGGGTGAACAAGTGGATCGCTTTGGCTCCTGCTATTTAAATTCAGACTCCCATATTTTTTTTATTCTTTTCTAACCAGAAAGCATAAAACATTATTTTAGAAATTATTAAAATAATCTGAACAGAACTGGTCTTTCAGACTTGTGTAGGTACATTTCAACATCCTAATGTCAATAGTACTAAACAGTACTATACAGTTAAAAAAGGTACTACAGATGTGATTTACCCACAAGTTGCTGAGGAATTGATGAAAATGAGTTACAACATTATCTGCCACTCAATACTAATCTCCCCTCCCTAATCCTTAGAGACATGTACTCACACCCCATGTTTCATCCACCAGTTTTAAAAAGGCTTTAAACACTTTGTTACTGCAAATATGGTACATTTCAAAACAATTAAGATGGAATCATTTATAAACTTAAATTATTCAGTAAATGTCCACTAATTGAAAGACTTAAATTTAGCCACCAGGAAAATCGGTCATGACAGTTTACCGCTTTAACCAGTAGGATACTTGACCTTAGAACAAATTCTAGCCATTAGCAAAAAAAAATAAAAATCCCTTTCTGACTAAATGTAAATCTTAGCACAACCATCAATCAATCAAATTTATTTATAAAGCCCTTTTTACAACAGCAGTTGTCACAAAGTGCTTTACAGAGCACCAAGGAGCAAACAACAGTAGTGTTGGATTTCAGTGGCTAGGAAAAACTCCCTAAGAAGGCCGAATTTTAGGAAGAAACCTAGAGAGGACCCAGGCTTAGAGGGGTAACCAGTCCTCTTCTGGCTGTGCCACCAAACGGTGAAAATCATAAAAATGTTACATGCTGTGAAGTAAAAAATAAATAAATAAACATGTTTCCAACAGCGGAGAAATATAGCAGCCTTGTCAAGCAATGCCTCTAAGAGATCAGTCAACCAAGGAACAGAAAGGGACATGCTTAACTATCCCATAATAGCCAAATAGCAAACCTACCTGTTAGGGAATGTATCTTACTGTAACCTTTAGTTCTGTCATTTGAATTCCATCTTCCAACAATAAGTCAGATATTTCCTAATAACTGGCCACAAATTTTTAGGCTTGTGCCAGAGAGATGATATTGTGATTAAGCTACAAGTTATGTGCTTTAGGAAAGAGATCAAGAAAATCACTATGAGAAATGTTTATGCAAGAAAGTGACTATTAGGGGGGTAGTCAGGTACAAATAAAGTATTAACGTTTATGCATTCACAACCGTAAATTGCACTGGATAAAAGTGTGTCTGCTAAATGACTTAAATGTAAGTAGCTGGCAACCATTTCAAAAGGAAGCTTTATAATTGAAGGGTTTTAAGATTTAGAAAGAAGCTGATTTTTATAAACTTACCTTGTGCAAGATGAACATACGAACAAAGTAGAAAAGGACGCCTGACATGATGCCAGACAGAAGCGGGGAGAGGAACCAGGAAGCAACTGTGGAGATAACATTAAGAATGGCAGTACTCTCAGGAAAAATAGACCATTGCATATAAAAAAACGACAGAAAATAGAAGCTGTTCATTTAAAACGCTGGTCAATGGAAGCTGTTAACTCACCAATCCGGAGAAGTTCTAGCCACCTAACCCCCTGCTGACCTCTGGCCACCAGAGAGAAGCCAATGGTCGCACCCACAATGCAGTGGGTCCCTGAGATAGGCAGCTTGAGAAAAGAGGCCACCAACTGCCATACAGCCGAACCTGAATTAGCAAAAAAGTCAAATTGGCAATTTAAAACGGGTAAAAACAAGGAACATTTAAACCTATCATCAAGAAAAAATTAAATACATTCTTTCAATAACACAATGTTGCGTCACTCACCAAACATGGCACTGACAGACCCCGCCATCAGCACGTGTTCCGAGCCATTGTACATATTCACATCAATGATGCCTTTCCGAATTGTCTCGCTGACCTTGGCTCCCAGAAGCACAGAGCCCACCGTCTCAAAGATAGTGGCCAGGACGCAGGCCTGTCGTAGGGTGACCACGCCAGAACCTACCGCGGTGCCAAATGAGTTGGCCACATCATTGGCCCCCACGGAGAAGGCTAGGATGAAGGCGATGATGAAGCCAACTATGAGGAGCCACATGTAGTCCGTCAGTGGTCCACCAGTGACATGGGCCACTATCCCTAGGGTGGTGCTCACCAGGGTCAGGGTGGCTACAGTTGTCGAAACCATTGTGCGTGATTGATTCTTCTAAAGATTGGTTTACTTCTGAATGTAAGGGAATTTATATCAAAATAGATATATTATTTACTAGCAGCAAAATTAAGAGGTATCAGTGTGTATATAAAAAAAGTATCTTTGTGACCCTAACCGTAACAGCTGAGGGTTAACTAAACTCACTGAGAGTAGGCTATATGTTGTCCCTGACTGAATATAAATAAATTAAGGTGAGGTAACGTGTGGGCGTATTGCTATCCTGTAAGTTTTGCTTTGTTAGGATTTCTTTGGCTCTGGGCTATCATACAGACTAAACAGAGATCCATTGTTCATCAGTCACTTTAAGTGAATGGCACAACATCCTGGAAGACAAGAGAGGGGGGAAAGTATTAGTTAAGCATCCACTCGCAAACTAAACACAAAACCTGTTCTTTCAACTATACAACAGGGCTCAGTCACCAGACCCTAGCTTTGGGGGATCTTTTTTGGGTCACCCTGAGGGTTTTGTGAGCTGATGTTAATGCAGCGGATATTAAAACAGCAGTTTTATTTCTTTACCACCTCAGGGTTAAACTTTTTCTCCAGTGTAAATACAGTAATTATAAGCCATCTCATTTCACCATTGTATGGTTTCTTAGCCCATTTTATGATATTTAGTGGGATATCTATTGCTGTAGAAGCATCTACTAGTTTAGTTATGATGTGATGCAATTAAGCCAATGCCTGAATTCTTTTATCATTAATTCCAGAATGTTTTCCAAACAACTGCTTATTAGAAGACAAACGTAAATGGTGATACTATAAACGTTGTGGAAAAGCATTAGTGAACAACACTAGGGGTTAGAAGCAAAAAAATGTGCCCCTCAAGGCAAACTAAAAGTATTACCATTCTATCAATTAGCATGATTTGTTAATCTAAGGGTAAATAAGCAATATGCATTTGCCATTAGTGTTGTCAAGATCAAAACGATTTGGGTGAGTACAGGAACATCAGAATTGCACTGATAAGCTCTCAGAGTAACAATAGGCAGATAAGGTACAGGGCATACCATCATTTTAAAACATTTTTCCACTTATTACAATATCCGATTACGAGTATCATGTGTGAAGTGGTTACGACTATGAATATGATGAGATCAGTTAAACCCCCCCTCCCCCCATTATCAAAAGTTTGAACACAACCAAGGCATTGACATCTTTTCCTCCAGAGACATTATCCATATTGTTGTCTACAAACTCATAGTAATGGTGAAAAACGGTCTGGCATGATGTGGCTTGATTTGGTCTTTACAGAAGAAAAAAATATTTTCAGTAAGGGTCTGTAGATTTATTATCCGCTGTATATTGCAATCCATTTCCTTTACATCATTGTGTGATAATGAATTAAAAGTTGGCCTTTAATAACCATATGCACTGTAGTACAAAATAAACTATATTCAAGTGATTCAGGTGACTCACTGGAAAACCTGTTAGTTTTGCAAGCTCCTACACAGCCTGAGGGAGTCACTAGAGCACAATGAGAAAGGGAAATGCATACGGACATTGTCCAGTATTCACTAGGGAGCTGGCAGGCAATTTACGTCGCCCCTTTGGTTTCCCAGCAACGACAGCCTTTTAACAGGCTGATTGAGGCGTTAGCCAATAAGCAGACTTCCCATGACCAGTATGAATGCTTTCTACCTTACTTTACTCTTGGTCTAATTGCTTGGTCTGGCAGAGGCCTTAGCCACCAAAGGTAGATTGTGATTCTTAGCAGACATGTTTCAGCAAGCTATGAAATAAGCAGCTGTTGCAAGGTAGCTGCTCAACAAAAAAATAATGTATGACATCTACCGTGGTGTTTTTGACTTTAGCACAAATCCTGCTCTGGGCTGAATCTCAAATCACGTACTACATACTACAAATACTTTGCAGATTATGGTGAAGTACGTACTGTTTAGTATACAGTAAGCAAGTATGCCAGTATTGGGACATAGTACCACGTCATAAAATTGCGTCTCAACATTAGATCATTTTGTCATGATTTAACATCCTGCCAAGTTGGAATAATTAGCTAGACACCATTAAGCAATATGTTAAACTGGCTAACATTTCTTATGAAGTTTACTTCCACCACAAATAGCATCTATGAACTGTGTGGCTTTTGCCACTGGCCCTTTTAATAGCTTATAAGATAGTAATACTAGCATCTTACTTCTTGGAACAGTCATATGAATTGAGCAATTTCTAGCGAGACTGAAAATTAAATTTACACTGCCAAAGCTATTTCAATTCATGGCACAACAACTTTAGTTTCTTTCATATGTGAATGACATTGATGCCATAACTATCAATATAGGTGACGATAACTGACTTTCACCAATCGTGGAAACCCCTCTTTTACTGTGCAAGTGGTTGTGGTCTATATTACCATAAAAAGCATGCACAGATGCATACTTCGAAAATCCTTCTGTCATACTATGGCGGGAGACATAAGGTTCTCACATACTAATATGCCATACTATACTATGCGATTTTCAGATTCAGTCCTGGTTTTTCAGCCAAAGCAACCTATTCTGTAGTTCAGAGGCAGACTCCACCCCTTTTAGAAGCTGACTGGTTGTGATACTAAAGAAAAGTACATGGGTATGCAATATGCTGATTTTAATGCATGATAAAAAGGTTTAATTTAGGAGCACCTAAAAATGACCCTCTAAAATAAAGTATTTTGTTCAAAACATACAAATGATTATTTGCTTTGCATTGGTGTGCCCAGAATGGGCTTAAGGGTGCCTCATGTTTTGTTTCATTGCCATTATACTGTTATCCCAGCAGGCCATTGAACACGATTTTCTAATCTATATTAAAAATAAAATATGACCCTGCAATCAATGAGTGCACCCAGGTAACAAACGGAGGTATTGTTTAGCTACATTTACAATACTAGCAATAATAGCAATCTAGCTATGACAATGAGCCAACTTCCTTCTCAGTGTGTCTCGTTGTGCATTGACTGAACACTAGTCAGCTATAGACCGTTTGCCTGAGGATAAGCCAATAAGGAAGCCATTTTGGGGGACGTCGTTGTACCGAGAATACCAATTATAGCTAACTTGAGCTAGCTAACGAGATCACATAGCTACCCTACATAATTGTCACCATCGCTAACATAGAAAGCAAACAAATTGTTACCAGACAATGGACCATATAAATAATTGAACTAGCCATTCAGCAAAGGGAACAATATCAATCGAATCTTATATTATAGACAACAGTTACGACTCTAAGAGCACGTGTCATCATTCAATCACAACTCTTACACTCCGCAAACCTCGCACACTGTAGCAACTTGACCGATGACGTGTGTACAATGTTCGTAGCGAGCTAGAACATATATTTATAAAATATAATAATGTAATCTAAAGTGCAGATGTCTAGAATAGTTATTTAATACGCAATACCCTCGATAAATCCATATCAACGTACTGTCTGCGTAGCTGTAACTAGAAAGCAATGTTTCCCGTCACGACACTCACACTGTAAATGTCAATGAATTACATTAGCTGGCTAACACCTTAGCTAGCTATATTGCTAGCTACTGGCAACTACTACTATGGTCAATGTGTGGTGGACATTTTATAATAACGGTACCTTGTTAGATAGTTTGTGGTGTTGTTTGTAAATTGACAGATCATTAAATAGGTGTATAGTTTGCTCATTAACGTTTGTAGCGATGACTAGCAAGCTAGCTAGCAGCATTGTTTAAGAAACGGGTTCTAAGGGATATTTACCAAACAAAATTTTTACAGACCAAGATCAATAAACTGAACCATTATTGAACAAAAAAATAAATAAGTTCAACTTACCACACGTTAACTAGTACTATGGTTACAGGAAGACCAGCGGATTTATAGCCCGCGCACAACTTGCTCCGTAGCGCGCGCGGGATCAGGAAACAGACTACGAAAAGGATAATCTTTAATTTTAAATATTACTACGATACGCAGCAAACGCTTAATTAATATATTACCTCCCACTTTCCGTTGAATCGAGCTAAGTTATAATATCATTAATTCAGGAGAAAAATCGCATCTGGTCTTACTACCCAGCTTGCTATGTCCGGTAAAATCTAGTTTGAATGAGTCACAAGCCTAGCGTGTGTAGAATCGCTGGTAGAACGTCGGGTACTTGTCTATATGGAGAGGTTGGCCCATTTGGTTCCACCCTTCATTACGCCCAGCCCCACTGTGAAAGGAACTGTCAATCACTGAACTACAACCTACGACGTATCCTCACGATGTTTCATTGATGAAGTTTGCCGTGGGTGCTTCGTTGCTGCTTGTAACAAAATAAAATGTAGTTCTACTGTACATTTTACAAACTCAAAATTGAAAGACATTACAGTCCCCCGCACATCCTGTATCTTTAAAAAAAAAAGGGTTTGTATTTCCACAAATAATTTTAGTTTTGCTTGAGTCACATCGCTTAGTACTGTCTTACATTTCTGCTCAGACTAATACTTTTTATATACAAATGTTATTTATTTTTATTTTGTGAAGACGTAATAGTAATTAATTCCAAATTAGATTGTATCTAGTTTACAACAATTGTTATGGCAGTTGGTATAACGGTGATCAATAATTACATTTTGTTTACCTGGCAACTGTTTGTTTCCAACCGTTTAGCAGTGCTGATTCTAACTAGTGCCTTATATTGTTTGTGCATTGCACTTTGAATAAAAAATAAACTGAGAAAATCTGTGAGCATTTTTTATTTATTGTTTTACTGGATTTTTTATTAAAAGATTCAGATTTAGCATTTGTGATACAAATCACCAACCCATTTCCACTCCGGTCTTATTTTGCCAAAGCCCTGTAACGTGTACGCATATTTGCAGCCCTTGCACCACCTGGTGGACATTCATTGGTGAATTATATCCATCGTTATCTTCAACTGTAATTGTTTTCCTTATTAAATTAAATTTAATTGACAACAATACGTCAATGATAGAACGATATGCTATTTTTCGTTGTGTATTACTACGGGGAAGACAGCTAATGCAAATGTGCATTTGCAAAGACTCCTTTTCACCTTTAACTTGGTCCTTCACGAAAAAAAATGACGTCAGAATCACAACGTACCATGCTAGTGGGTAATCAAAAGACGGATACAAACTACTGCCAATGAAAATTGCACCCAATGACAAGTGACCAATAATTAAGTGTGTGGCAAAAACAAGGAGGGTTCTGTAGAGGGGTGTGTGAAGGATAGGATCTGGTGGACTGATAGCGTTGTTGAAAAACGTGTTGGTTTTCCTACGGGGTTGAAGTACGATCAAATTAGTGTGGTGATAATTTAACCGAATTGAGGACAGTAATAGCGGTTCATACGACTATTCACCAACTGTATGTCATACGCCAGTTGTCGCTCAAATACAATCGTTCCATCATGGTAGATTGTGCTTGGCTCGTGTTTTTTTCTTGCGTAGCTTACTCAACCGAACGTTAGCAAGCTAGCTAAAGTTGGCTAGCTAATGTCAAATCCGTTTTGTTATGAGCATTAACCTTAATGCTTTGAGACTGTGGCTTAGGCGTTTGAGCCAGCAGCATAACTATAGAACAAGCAAACATTAAATCATTCTGAATCTGCACAGTTGTGCTGATTTTGCGTGATATATGTTAAAAACGTCCTATCGCGTGTGATAGGAAGTTTAATAAGCGTTAGCTTGCTTCAATTGAATTAACACTCGCGGTAAGTTTTCGAACTTGTGCTTGCACAACCGACAGTATGTTTAACTCTATATCACGGCGACATTTAAAATTGTGTGATATCCGTGCATGTGCCACAAGGTTTCAAAGTAGTAATTCACTGAAACAGGGAATCTGCAACGGCAAATCCGAAACTACTGCACGGATGGGTCGACGCATGGGCCTGTTGTTGTCATGGCTCCAAAGGTCGATGGTGGGCACGAGTGAAAAGGTGGGGTCGGATCAAAAGAAGCAAGGCCTGCTGTCCATTTTTGCAAACCATTGTAGCTTTGTGACCGGCCAAAGGCTTCGACGCGCTTTTCAAGTTGGAGAGCTTTACTCAAACCTGTACTCAGAGCGAACCAGGTGGACCTTGGTAGGAAGCATATGGCGTCGACTACAGAGTAAGCACGCCTCCACGGGGAAGCTAATGGCAGCACTGGCTGGTGTATTTCTTTGGGAGGACGAGAAGGTTCGAGATGAAGAACTACACAGGTACAGTAGCCTTGGTAGTTGGCACTTACACTGTAAGAGGTACTATGCATACCTATATTCAACTGTGCCACAATGTATACGTTGGCCATAATGCAGGCGTGGAATGGTATACCTGCCTTTGCTTTAACCTTGTCCTGTAAGATTAATATAGTTTCTGTTTTCAGCTACACCAGTACATATCACTTGTAGTGTATCTGTATCCTGTATCCTGCACTTCCCTAGGTGTGGACTGGAGCTACAAGCTATGGAAGCTGCAAAGAATCTGAGTGCATCTTCAGACAAGAAGGCCTGGGGGCCGATGGAGACCGGCTGGGAGGTTGTCATGGAGAAGAAAAACTTCAAAGTGTGGAGGCGACCCATTGAGGGAAGCTACTTGTATGAATACAGAGGTTGGCACGCATTAACATGTTAGGACAATTTCCACGCCAGCATTTGCCATTATTTGTCTATCATGGATTATTCTGGCGAAACATGATTGACATTATGATTAGCATCGCCAACATTTTTGGGCAGTAACTTTATAAATTTGGATGTCACAAGTTAATTGTGACAGGAGTAGTATTAGTAATAGTTCCTTTAAATACATGTTTTTCAAATTACAGTTATTCATAAACAAAATACTGTTGGATGTTCTGAGTTTGTAAATCCTAATATTCCACAGGTTTGCCCTTAAGTAAGCTCAAAATGTATTTGTAATATGAACAGGAGGCTACAGAAGATATTTTTATTCTGCCTCTATTCATACAGAGAAATTGATCTCAGACGTAGGCCTCTGTTACAGCAAAATATGAAAAAAAAGACGTATCACTAAAAACAGTCAAATTGACAAAAAAAAATCTAAAACGTTCATATTGCCTTATAGGCACCAAAACAACGACGCCAACTTAAGGTTACTCTAAAAACATTTCAGGATTGAGGGAGATGTTAGGGAAAAGCAGTTTAACCTGAAACACTGCATGAGTCTGCGGTGTCTCTGAGACTAGTCAGCCAAGAGCCACATTGTAGAATAATAGTAAAGACATCAAACTATGAAATAACACTTGGTGTCATGGAGCAACCAAAAAGATGGTAAACAGATCAAAATGCATTTCATATTGGAGATTCTTCAAAGTAGTCGCCCTTTGACTTGACAGCTTTGCACAGTCTTTGCATTCTCTCAATCAGCTTCATGAGTTTCTCATCCCCTGTTTCTTTCCTAGCTACCAAAACATTTGCTAATAACAGCTGAGTGGCTCTGGGTAAAATGCTTGAATAGCCAAACAATCTTGTTATTTTAATTTGCGGAAGCCATGAAAGCCTTTTTATTGCACAGTAAGGATTATAACAATTCCAAGATGTCATATGATGTATGGTTCACACATCTACATATGACTAAAAAGGGCCCAAAATTTAGTTTAGTTTAGTTTCCAAAAAAAGTAATATTTATTTCAAAAATATTTCCCATTTCCTTCTAGACTGTCATCATTGTAAGGGAGAGTTATTATAGTCACATGTCTATGTGCACGAATATTTAATGACTGGTATGTGCCTGCCATTCTGTTGGGGGTTCACCAACAATATTCTCACGCAGAGCAATTGTTTTTGAATATACTTTAAGAAAATGGAAAGAGAAATATGTGATGGTTGTTGCAATATTTATTTTGATCCATCAATGCAAGTAAACATGAAATGTTTGCATCTTGTTACAGAAGGTCTTAACACCTTAAACTTTCCTTTTCACAGTTTTAGGTTCTTACAGCGATGTCACCCCCAGACAGTTCTTCAATGTTCAGGTACTAAGCTAGTTTTCGTAATGCTCACAGTGTAGACTTGGTGTTATAGTTAACCTCAAAGTGTACAGCACCAGATTTCCTGAATGTTCAAGTGCTCTTGTTTTGTACATGTCATTTTACCCAAATGCCCTGGCAGATTTTGTTTGTGTGAACAGATGTTGTATGCGCATGGTATATTAAGTTAGTTAGGCGGTATCCAGCTTTTTATATTGTCAGCAGGTCCTGCTTGTAAACAGGAATAACTGGGCCATGCTGCTCAGTTGTTTTAGGTGACTTTCTAAGTTTCAGAGTAACACATTTTGTTTGACATTTTAAAAGGATCTGCTTTATCTTAACTGATTGCACATGTGGACTGCATGTATCTATTTAAAAAGCAGCTGTAAATATTCACATGTAATTGATCTTTTCAAAGAAGAGTGTATGTTATTGATGGCATTGAAAACCGTGCGTTTGTAAATATTTTGGGATTGGGTTTTCAGTCCAAGCCTAATTTGAAGCCTTTGCTGCTCTCATCTTGTGCTCTGCTCTCTTCCTCAGTTGGACACAGAATATAGGAAGAAGTGGGATTCTCTGGTTCTGAAGCTGGAGGTGGTGGACAGGGATGTCAACACAGGATCAGAGGTTGTTCACTGGGCAACACATTTCCCTGTAAGTCCCTCCTACTAACCCGCGCACTAGTAAATATGAACTCCTGCATATCATCAAAGTCATGACATGTTTGCATTGCATATACCTACACTCATGACATGTTTGCATTGCATATACCTACACTCATGACATGTTTGCATTGCATATACCTACACTCATGACATGTTTGCATTGCATATACCTACACTCATGACATGTTTGCATTGCATATACCTACACTCATGACATGTTTGCATTGCATATACCTACACTCATGACATGTTTGCATTGCATATACCTACACTCATGATTGTATCTTATGCAGAGAGTGACGCCTCCCTGAATAAGGGTTGCTTCATAGTTTTACGATAAGCAAAACTGTTTGTGCTGTGTTTTTTATTTGTTCGATAATCCTCCCACAGTATCCCATGTACTCCAGGGACTATGTTTATGTGCGTCGCTACAGTGTTGATGTAGAGAACAATTTGATGGTTCTGATATCCAGGTGAGGCTTGACTTCATCTAATGTAGTTATATTGAAATACATATTTGGATTACATTTCTCATCAACCTTCAGTTTCTTCTCAGGTGCTTTAGTCTCATCTTTCCCTCGCCTGCCTTTTTTGTGCCATTCCAGAGCTGTGCAGCATCCAGAAGTCCCCGAAACTCAGGAGTATGTCAGAGTTCACTCATACCAGTCCAAGATGGTAATCCGCCCTCACACGTCCTTTGATGAGGTAAATGGAGGGTATTGTAAGAAAGCATAACCACACGTCATTGCGTGTTTTGGCGCGTGTCTCGTGACCTGTCTCTGTCATGTTGTCCCGCAGAATGGTTTTGACTACCTGCTGACCTACAGCGATGACCCTCAGACCGCCTTCCCTCGCTACTGTGTCAGCTGGATGGTGTCCAGTGGTGAGCCCTTATGCTGCAATAGTTCATATAGCACTTATGTTTGGTTTTTCAACAGAACTTTCTGGAACATTGATTCTAATAGTGTTTTGTGTCTTTCAAGATTTCCCAATGTAGGCTGCTACTTTTAGCAATTGCTGTTTATACAGTCTTTTAACCCCCCGAAAATGTAAGGTGCCATTTTGATTTCATTTAATATGAATTCAAAATGGGGTCAATGTAGCGTGTACTGAACTTCCTCGTTCAGGTTGTGAATTTGCACTCTGGTTGAGGCAATACTTTGTGGTTTTATAGAATGTGCCTACTGTTCAGTTTCTTTACTTCTAAACAACTCTGTATAACTCAAGAAGTTATAAATGTATATCCCCAGGAATCTGATTGACATTAAATGGTTACTGAGCCACTATGGAGAATTGTCATTGCGATTGAATGCAGTGATATATTTTCTTCTAATTTACTATAAAATTCTGGTTCAGCACATTTAGACAAAACATGCATAGCCCAGCTGTCCCCCCATCTCTGCAAAACTCTAGAACATTGAAATGCATACCCGCATTAAACAGGTTGATCAATGGATGGACTAGTAAAATGATTTAAACAGAAAATGTTTGGGGACAACCTAGTTACTGATGCCTTGTTTACGTTTGTTATCTGAATGGAAAGTCACCTTGGGGTCTACAGTCACACTGCCAACATGGTTATGGTCGTCAATGTTTGCCCTTCCCATTCATAGGTATGCCCGACTTCCTGGAGAAACTGCATGCTGCAGCCCTGAGGGCTAAGAACCTCGAGGTGGGAATCTACGACTACGCCAGCGTTGTGAAGTCCAATGACAACAAGCACCAGCACAGCCAGGATTGCCTCGGAGACAGCAGTCGTCCTGGGCAGATCTACGCCTAAGAGAGGCCGGTGAAGCGGCAAAATACATGCGCTGAAAATATGCAGGACACGTTCCTCATCTGATTGCAGACTATTCATTGCTAGCAATTGTCTTGAAGCATGAACTGTACCGATGAGATTTTGAGCCCTTTGGAGAAAAGCCTTCCCTTTCGCTCCCCAGAGAATTGATGATGGAGCTTCCTGCCTTGTCACACTAGTGCTAGAAGGCCAATGTCCTGAGAGGAGAGGTGCCTCCTTTTGCTAACTAACTGTTTGCACCAACTAGTGAGACTGGGACAAATACAACCCCTTATAGAGATGATGTTGCCAAGCATTGTTTTCCCTTTTTATTTACCTGTCTGTTAGGTTCTTCCAGCCACCTTGTCCCTTTTCAGAGCTAGAATGTCTCACAGTGAAAGCTTAGCTAGATAAAAACAACTTTATTGTATATGAAAGGGAAGGATGTCCAATTAAACATGCTGTGATACCAGGAATTCAAGTCATATTGGACGTAAGGTTGTGGTTTCTTGTTTTGGGATTGGTGATGTTTTACTTTCTGCAGAACTGAGGTTTCTTCTTCCGGTCTGTTACGCTTAGTGTGTGCTCTAAATTGACAGATCATGTCCCTTTTAACAGTAGGAAGTAGATTACCAGTGTCTTCCAGTGTCCACAAGGTGTCTTATGGTAACCAGAAAATCCTCACTATGGTACAAATGCTGTTGATGTTTATTTCTCTGGCATCCCGACTAAATATGCTCTTTAAATTATTGAAACAAGCACTTAATAACTCTGCATTTCAGTGGAACGGATGCATCTGGATTACTGAATTGCTCCCTGAGAACAAGTAAAAAGTTACAGAAGAGCAATTCAGACTGCTTGTAAGCTTGCATTTAATAGGAATACTTGCTAAACATTTACTGAACGTTTGCAGTTAAAGTAATTCCAGTACAGTTGTGCTACACTCCTAAACGATGCATTTCAGAAGACAAGCGTTTATTAAAATGCTGCTTGTGTGTGTACACGTCTAATTGTTAACTGTTTATTTTCCCATCCTTGAGGTCTATTGACATTCTAACTCTGTAAGTTCCTTCCAGTTGAGTGTGGGGTATGTGCTCTGTGGGATTGAGAAACACAATGTGTGCATTCTGTTTACAGCCTGGTAATCTGGTACCTCTTAACATCTATTTCTGTGTGGAAAGGTAACATTTTCTCTGTTACTGACATTAAAAAAAAACTTTTTCCCAGTTAAAGTTATATAAATGGGTTCCGTTGTAACTACTGAATACATGAGTACTGTTCCATAGACCCTGTAGTTTACCTACGTTGAGTAAGAAATATGAAAGTGTAATTGAGGCTTCATTGAAACCGTGGCATTTAAATTCATTGAACTATGGTTAGTCATTTCATTTAATTGCTTTGGTCCCATGTGTATTATGTAAGTATTAACATAACTCACTCACATCAAGTCTGAAATATGTAAAAATAATTTGCCTATTCATTTCTCCTGTGTAAATAAACAAGGTTTCTTGCTCTGGAAGTAAAACAGGCAGCAGTGCTTAATTGTTTGTGTGGTTGAGAGTAAATTGCCTCAAGTCAATTGTAGAGATGTGAGATGTAGGCTGAGCATAAGTGTTGGTTTGTGTATTGAACTGCTGTATCAAATGTTTGGAGAATGTTCAGCTTGTGATTGTAACACTTTCTAGTGTGCTATAAAAATGTTTAGACACTTGTCACCTCCAGTAGGCTGAGTGATACGTTCTATAAACTCAATTTTTCAACATGCAGTTGAAGACATTGGATATACTTTGGTCAGTGATTTAGTAATTGTGTGAAGTAAACTGATTGAAAAGAACTGGAATATCTATGAAAACATTGATTCCATGTTGAAATGGGGCAACTAATCACATTCAATAAATACCTTTCTAGAATGTTTGTTTCATTTTTGGTAACACACTTGGGATAATTTTATAAATGCTTATTGAATTGCAATCCTTATGGTTGTTGACAATACTTAACATTTAGTAGTATTTCATAAAAATAGAAATGTATTATTAAAACTTTGTATATGTTATTACACAGGAATTAAACCCTGGGTGCATTCTTGTTAGTGAGGCTCTTTACTCCAATTAGTGATGGCCATTCGAGGCTTCATTACTGTTCTTCTAGCAGCAGGATATTATGCTAGCAGCACTAACTCAGATTACATTTTTCAAAATAAAAGCTATCATTGAAATATATAAGGCAATATAATTAACAATCTAGTCTGTCATTTTCTGTTTAATATCTGTTCCAATGTCTGTTCTTTTTTACAGACAAGATTGTTAGCTATATTGCCTTCAAAATGTATTAGAAAATCGAATGATGGCTTTTATTGTGATAAAGAAAATCAGAGTGCTGCCAGCACAACATCCTGCTGTTAAAATAACACAAATGAAGCTTCGTCCGTCACTGCTCCCACTCTTTCCTGTTGTGTTTTATCAGAAGGGTGCCCCCCCCCTCGCCCAGAGGTCATATTGTGTTGGCCTGAAATCAACATATTTTCCAGAACACAAATGTAGTGTCAAAATATGTGGAAATGGTATGTACAAAGTGCCATGTTCATCTCTTATAATGTGGTGGTCTAACTCTGGTGTGTTAATGTGTTCAGTGCATGAGCGTGTGTGATAAACAGAATGGCTTGTCGAGGTTATTGAAATTCTACCAATACAGCACATTTTGTAAACATGATCGGTTTACAAAAGTGAACAATTTTAAACAATGCAAGACAAAATAAGATGTTGAAATGTCTCATTTCATCTTCATCCGCTTATCCGGTATTCAGGTTGAAATGTAAAGAAAATAAAAATAAATAATAGGCAAATGCAAATCTTTACTTTATTATATTAATCTGCTATCTAGCAAATAAATGAGATTCAATGTTCTTAACTTGTCACAGAAATACAAATGTTTATTGACTGAACAACTGATGCTGTACATTCTTAGTGAAATGATATAACCTTATTGGTAATCTGAATTCCATGAAGCTATCAAAAAAAATAAACAAAATAAAACATTGATTGTTGGCAGGAGGGTAGTCCAGTGGTCAAGAGTATTAGGCAAGTCAATGAAAGGTCACTGGTTCAAATCCCTGACAAGGTGAAAATGCTATTGTTCTTTCCTTGAGAAAACATTTAACCTATATTTTTCTCAGGTCACTACTGTAAAAAATCCTACTTTTTCTTAACTGAATAACAAACCCTTTTCTCATTCCTGCTTGTTCCATTTTAACAGGGAAAGGAATTACCCACAGGAACATAGACCTTAATTTTTTCTTTTGTCAATTCAGATCATAAAACTGGAAAATCAAATGGAACGTCAGAAAGCCTAGCACTTATAACATCTGACCAGTAACTAAAAGGTTGCTAGATTGAATCCCGGGAATGCAATTAACTCTAATCTCTCCCAGGTTTTTTCTGTATGTGCTCTTAGTATAATTATCTGGTAGAAGATGGGTAAACACACTTGAATGTAGGCTATACCTATTATCTCTGGGATTATTAACTTGATGGTATAAGACAAGCAGTTTTAAACCAGATTTCAAATGGTTGATGAATATCTCAGCATTATGATTTTCAGAGCCAATATGTCCACAGTCTAAAATGAGTACTTAGACACTGTAACATCTGATCTACTAGCAGAGATTAATTGCCTCAGTCAAACATTGAGTGCACTTAAGATAATTGATTGTAGCCATAAATCTTCTTCATTGCCAGCTTGCTGGGAAGAAACCACCAAACTTCTTTATTCGCACTAGTTAGCCAAACAGCCATTATATATCCCTCTCCTTCTGTTCCATTCATTGTCTGCCCATTCAACACTGACCACATATACATTTCAGAGACACACAAACTGTTTTATAGTAATTTATTGGGCATACAGAACACTGGACAGAATATATCCAAAATGTTGAAAAATATCTACATTGAAATAATCTTTTCAAAAATGGGTTCAGATCTTACTCAAAAGAAAATATGTGGATATGACCTTCGACCTTACACTAGACTATATACCTCAATCCTGATTTACTTTCCTCTTAGTTCATAACTTTGGATATATATGTTGGGATGTTTTACATCCAATCCAGGTGGAGATTGCTCACAAGCCTCCAAAGTGCTTGGCAAAACCATGTACAGGAGAAGCACTGCATGGTTAGATCAAGCACAATGGTGTCCTGGGCGGAGATATACAGCCATCAGAGGTATTCTGGGACCAGGACGAGTCTGGTCCACTTGTGGAGCTAAAGAAAACCAACTATGGAATTAGAATCCTGCGAAAAGTACATTTAAATCACTTTGATAGAAATAGGTGGCAGATGTCAGTCCATCACAAGTGAAAATAATCATCAGATCTACAATCATGAAAACACTTGAACCACAATATGGCCACCAGTATATGCTATTTCTTAAATCTGTCTTCTAAAAATAGGATTTGGGTGCCAATGACAACACCTTGATTGATATCCCAGACGGAGAATTTGTGGGTGTCAACTGGCATCATGGAGGTTTGCAGACTTATGGCTCTAAATGAGCGCCTTACACAATATTGAGACATTGGGTCAGTTTTCTTAAAACAGTGCGGCTAGGGACATCTGCAAAATTAGAAAAAACGATTAGTCATAGGTCACACTCTCACTGCGGTGAAAAGCTGGCCCCGCCCTTCCTGCGCATAAACTGCGACAAACCCCGCCCTTCCATCATCGCACCCCACCCCATCAAATACTGTAGTAAAAATAAGTGCATAAAACATATACAATTTCACTCCTATAACTGGGACTTTAAATAAAACAACACAATATGAATAAAAGTAGGCCAATTGGAAGAGTTTGTTGAGGAAATTACTACAATATGGTAGGAATCAAAGAAAACAGAGTTTGGTGGAATGATGGTCATCTTGTAAAAGAAGATCAATATCTCCTAAAGAGGATAACCTCTAGGTCCAACTAATGGACAATGAGTAGTGTCAGTGTTCAAGGACAAAAATGGAACAGCTTAGGAACAGCAGACACAGCTGTGTCACCAGTGTCCGTCCAAATGTAACATCTCATCAGACTTGAGATTGACATGATGGTCCAAACCTGGATTTGGTCACTGCACTTAAAGTCAGTTGTCAATCAGTATGACATCACAAACAGAGAACCAATCATCTCTCTAAAAGACCTGTGAGAATGGCCCATTTAGTAGGTTCGGAAATCTTGTTACTTAAATCTGTTTCCATATCCCAAGGGATACCTTCTTTTTGAAAGGTTTCAGTGATAATCAAGTTAAGCTCAGACAACTTAACCACTCTGCGTAATGAAATGAGAAAAGATATGCTTGGGGTTGGAGAGCGACTGACGTTTGTATGAAGTGATGAACAATAGAGTATTGGTGATGAGACAGTGGGAAACATTGGAATATGGAAGGTTGATGTGTCCAGGAAAAACCTCACTTTAAAGACAGAGGTGTCCTTGTGGGTATTTGAGGATGTTTCAGATGGACAATAGATGTCAGGATGGTATCATGGTAAGCGGGATGGTGTGACAGTTCTTAGGCATGGACATATGATCTCATACATGTCATCTTACCTTTGTTTTGTGGATTTTTGTTGTTTCAAAGTTGAAAAATTCTCAGAGTCCTTAGGTTAGATCTTTCCAACAAGGCTATATTTTTCTAAACTCAAAACTTCACAATTCTACAACACACTGTATGTGAGACTGAACACATAATATGTCTCCCTCTCCTCACAGGACACGTTAACCTTTGTGTTCTTTCATTGAAGTCACTACAGAGATGGAAATCTCAAATAGCTGCCAACCCAGGTGTGCTGTGGACCAAGGGTCATGGAAGTCTTCTATAAGTGCATCAAGACAATGTAGTAACATTCTTAATTTTAATATACTTAACCTGTTTTACCTCACCCGTCCATTGGACCTCAGGAAGTCTTTGAAGCAATCCAACCGATGTTGCTGGAAAGCACTCCCTCCAACCTGGTCTGTCCATGAAGAACCTCAGTCTCCATCCCCTCAACCCAGAGCCGATGGTGGAACGCCCAGACTGGTGGTGTAGATTTGAAGGTTATGAGGAAGAGCGGGTGCTCCTAAGAGCTGGGTGTCTTGTCTCTAAAACCGGCAAGCTCAACTGGAGACAGACTGTCCTGACAGCGTCCAACACCACACCAGCCTGTACCCACCGCCCCTCCTTCAAGTTAGGAGGGGTTAGTGATTGTCTCCTGGGATAGGTGGACTGGCGAGAAGGTCTTGGGCTGGGTGGGATTGGATGAAGTATGAGGAGTTTGGGGAGGGGGTGGTCTGGTTCCGCATTTCATAAATATTAATACAGAGTCCTCCCCTCTCCAAAGGGGCAGATTCTTTAATTTCGTTAGAGGGGGAAGCGCTTTATTCACTTAATGGCTTTTATTAGTGCCCGGTCTTCAACTCTTTCATTAGCTAAAGTGCTGCTATAATTTACAGGGGGAAAGGGGTGGGGGAGGGGCGCTGTCCCGAGTAGCGTTTTTACTCCTACTGCTGTTGGCCAGCCGGCCACCCACTGCTGTCTAAACCTCTGCAGCTTTCCTCAGAGAGTGGCCTTTCTGTCTCAGAAAGAGTGGATACACGAATATGCGCTAAATGAAGTCCTCTTCATATTAGTAGAGCGTTATTACAGGACCTGTTGGGGGCAAATTCCAGGATCCTCTTATGGGACAGATTTGTCCTTCACCGGAACAGCAGTTAACCGTAAAGGATACTTCATTGCACATACTTTGGAATGTAAAATACACTCAAATTTCACATTAACAGTGATCTGTTATCACTGGATGTATCCAGTGTGTTTAAAGCATATAAAGCATATATTGATTCCTATTGATTTTAGAAATACTTTGGTACAGTTACCATATTAGTCCATATTAGTTCATATTTATCACAAAAATAATTAAACAACCTTAGGGTTAGGTAAAAGAAAAGCACAAAATAATAATTAAAAGATTTCAATACGTTATCTAAAAACTAATTAAAATAAAAACTAAACTTGTTAGGAATTTAATAAACAAGACTTGGTTTTCAGATATTACTCTGAAAACCAATATTATTGGTTTTCGGTTATTAGATATGATTAGATATCAGTTATTAGATATCCGTTCTTTAATTAACATGCGGAGGCACTGTATAAAACCCTGGTGAACGTGTTTCAGCTCTATAGACATAATTTACCCAGAGACTGTCTCTGTACGTGTCCAACCAAAAGTCTTTATTTGAAAGGCCTGTCGGGCCCTGATTTATATGACATTGATGATACAGGCAGTTAGTCAGGCCCACCTGGTGCCACCCCCTCTCTCCGTCATTGACATTCACTCAGGTTAATCAGTTCATTTGGGGGTGGGGTGGGGTCATTCTACTACAGCTATTCACAAATTCTGTTAACCAACAACAGTGAATGGCGTTTCATCAGATCTTGAGGCACTTTGGTGTTTCTAATGCTGACGTGTTGCAACCCAGCTCTATGTGATGGATCAGCCATTTTGTTCAAAAGATTTGCCGGTCGCCGCGTTAGGCGAGGAAGAGGATGTTTTTGCTCCGTATCATTAGAGACGTACTATGATAGGGTCAGGTTGAGAATTTTCTCAGGATACTTTACAGAATATACTTCCTAAGAACTGTTTGCCACTACTGAGTGTAGCGATTTTTTTATGCCCTTTTGAAGCATTAGTTTAAAATGTAAGCAATTTTGCTGACACTCAAATACAGTGAATTACTGAATGTAAGCAAACAGTTATGTACCTATAGTACCTAATTTATTCCTTAAATATAAAAAATGCCCAACACTGTAACTGGGAAAGCAAAGGAATGAGGCCAATGCTGAACTGTGGATTTAGTTGACATAGTAGTGACAAAATGGCAACTTCGTCAAGACATGGAGTATGTTACGAGCAGTGCCACTGTATTTATAGTGACCACAGTCCAGATACCCATTTAACGTCCAATCTAAAAGATGGAACCCGACTCAGGGCAATGTCCCCTTCACTGTCCTGAGGAATTTGGATTTTATTTCCAGACTAGGAGAGCCCCCCACATGTTGTTTAACACCAATTCCAGCTGTGTTTGGTCTCGTATCCAGGAACTGGACACGCCTGACCTTATTCACAATCAGAGGCAAGCCAGTAGTGAGAAAGAGATAACAGCCATGTAACTGGGAACGGTTATTGATGTCAAACGAAATGTGAATGTTATTAGGCTATATTGAGTGTTGTTCAGCATATTTATTGCAGTGCATCCATCTTAAAAGGGATACACTCAATGACCTCTGTACTGATTAAACAAAACAATATCACGTAAGTCAACCTGTTTGGGGTTTATTTCACTGAAATTGGTTTTATTCAAGGCTAATACTCTTCAAGGGTAATTAAGAATCATACACAGGCAGAAATGGCATTGTTAAATGTAACATATACATTTTACTTTTCAGTTACCAAATTCCAACATAGTATTGAGAACCACAGAACATGTTCTTGTGGTTATTTTTGAGTTTTTTTCATGAGCAGCAGACAATTCCCTGTGATGAGAAGGTCATGCAGAGTTAGGAGTCCTTCTACTTTTTCACCAGCTGGATAACGTCCTCATCCTCCATGACATGGTCTTTTCCCACCTTCTGGGGGTTGTGTTTCACTGAAGCACCCCACACCAGAGCACTGAAAGGACAAGGAACAGTATTAAGGGCATTCTAGACGCCTGCTGCCACACTGTCGGTCAGTGAGCTATGCTCTCCCTCACGGGCCACTCACTCTACTGGTGACACTGGACCCCTAGTGGCAGCTACATGAACACTCCTTATGCGCAAACTGAACCGTAATGGTGGACCCCTAGTGAATTATTTCTCACATATTGTTGCTCAAATTGGTAAAATATGGTGGTATTCCCCAGTCTTTTCCTTAACAAAAATCTGCTAACTGTACAATACTCACTATTTTAATTCTTTAAGGAGACTTTTATGAATCTTCAAACAGAAGTCTTCAACTGTGGTATGATCAGTAGGCAGAACGACCGGAGACGTGTAGTCAGGAAGCTGGCCTTTGGGTTTGGTGTATCTGTGTGAGAACATGTCAAAAATCGCACGTTAATCCAGGCAGCCCAAGACAACTACAAGTTGTGTTGTAATAGGGATTAAACTTTGGATCATGTTCTAATAAGCGTAAATGTCCAATCAAGGGGGGTGGTTAGGTTGACAGAGATTCTCCTTACATCCGCACTAGGTGCAGGTAGTCCCACATCTTTTCCAAGAGATCGTCAAAGTTCCAGCGGGAGTGGGCGGAGATGGGCACGCAGTGGGGCACCTTGTAAATGATGTCTAACTCTTCAATGGAGATCTGGTCGATTTTGTTGAGAACATAAATGCAAGGGATGTACACTCTGAAAAGATGAAACAGAACAAGTTACAGCATGTCAGCAGGTAGGAATGTTCACTGCTCTAAAAATGGGCTGTAGCTGGATTTCCTTTGATCATTCTTAAAATATCTCCAGAACTTGCTTGGAGTCCACCTGTGGCAAATTTAATAGATTGTACATGATTTAGAAAGGCAGACACCTGTTTATATAAGGTCTCTCACTTCTGAATGAATGTCCAAAGCAAAAACCAAGCCATGAAGTCCAAGGAATTCTCCATAGATCTCCAAGACAGCATTGTGTTGAGGCTTGTTTTGGAATAGATTTTTGGAGTAAGTTTCCAATGCAGCTTTCTTTGGCCTGGGATGCAGTTTCAATTCATGATTTGAACAATGTTAATAATGCAAATTCCACACTGGGACAGAGGAATAATGGCTTGTTGTGAAAAATATGAATCTAGGTCAAACTACCCCTTAAAAAAAAATCCTGTACTTCAAAATGCAAGTGATTATACAACAAAGTAAAAGTACATAACCATGTGAGAATTGAGAATTAATTAGGCATACTAATAACAATATGGTCAGTATGACAGAACTAACTTTGATATTGTGAATGTAAATCGTTATCACCCTTTTTAATGTTCAATATACTAGAAGTGTCACATGATCCCTATAAGTTTCCACTAGATTCCATAGCTTCAGATTCTATTATCAAAGTGGAAAATGTCTATAACTTCAAAACGTATGAAGCTTTTTTGGTATTCATTTTAAGTTAAGCATATGATAAACAACTGTTTATAGATACCAGTTCTCATCAGATACAGAAATGTTATATTATAGTTTGAGTCCACGGAGCTCTCTAATAAATGTTTCATACAAAATGTTACACCAGAGAGAGAATGTGTTTTTTCTTGTTTTCTTGTTTTAAAACAATACGCCATTCCATCGGCAAGACTGACTCTACTTCAGCCTACCGCACCAACAGAGTTAATTAGTCTTTTTGAGTCGAGAGCATCTACTAGTGCATGCACTATTTAATCAGGCAACACCCACATTATTTTTTGTCAATTGACAGATTATTTAGATTGATTATACTTCACAGAAAACTGGAATATACTGAACGTGGACTAGTTTTGCTGTAATTACCCAAGCTTCCACATAGAGTACACATTCTACATGCAGCACCTTTAAAATCCCAGGCTGAAAATCTCAACGGCTCACCGGTTTCCCTCCACTACATCAATGAGGTCATCAGCCGTACAGTCACTGCGCAGGGTGATGTCAGCGTTGTGGATCTTGTACTCAGCTAGGATGCTTTTTACTGCATCACCATCCAGCTCAGACTGTGGACACTGGGGAATAGGAGGGATGAAGGAGAAGTAAGACTATCAAAATCATAAGGGAAACCATTTATTAAGGAGAGACAAATAGGAACAGACAGAGCTGGATGTGAAACTGTTAAACAGATTTACCGTGACGGTGAAGTTTATGCCTCCTTTATCCTTTTTCTTAAAGCCGATGTTGGGCGGCTGCTTGTTCAGGCGGATTCCGAAGCCCTCAAGTTCATGTTCAATCAACTTCTTGTGACCTAGAGGCTTCAGCACATCCAACACTATGAGGATCAGATTGCACGTTCGGGCCACTGGAAAAGAAAACAGCATTTTTTTACAAGCTATATTCAAACTGTATGAGTGTGACAAGACCTGCGTGCTCTGAACAGTCCCATACAGTTTGTGTATGGTTGGGACGGTTCATGGAGGCATCTCACCTGCGATGACCTGTCGTCCTCTGCCCTTGCCGTCCTTTGCACCCTCGATAATACCTGGGAGATCCAGGAGCTTGGAGACACAAAAGCAGAATAGCATTTTAGAAATAAAACATGTAGCAATTTTAAATGAAATTAAAAACAACATGTTAAAGTAACAAAAACACCAATTATTTCAGATTTGCCACCAAATGTCTATTTTATTAAGTTGGCAGTTTTAAATTGACAAAAGCCTACATGGGCATTGTCAGCTAAGTCATTTTTAAAACGAGTTTACCCCCCAACTGCCCCAACCCCCTCCGAACATTAGGGCCGGCACCCCTCCTACCAGCTGTTGAATGTGGATACTATCTGAAGGATAATCACACTAATATTGTAGACTACTGTAAGCACCAGCAAGGCCAGTGTTTATAATAGACAATAATGCACTGTGACAAGATTTGAACACCGGACCTATTGTTTGCAGGTCCACTTCTCCAACCACTACTCTATTTAACAAGGGGTAGTCAGTCAGTCACTCAGTAAGAGACATTCGCTCTTCATGGCCGGCTCCACTTACGCGGTCCGTCAAATCACAAATAACAGGAATAAGCCAGGCAACAAAATGCAGTCATATGAACTGACTGCAATCATATGAACACTTCAGACATTCCAACTTTATTCTAAAATTACCAAAGGCTAACATGAACCTAACAAACTGATAAGGATATTATTTTGATATGAATGACCTTCTTCATGACGGGTGGAAAGTTAACCTACACCACCGTTCAAAAGTTTGGGGTCACTTAGAAATGTCTTTGTTTCCCATGAAAACATAAATGAAATGAGTTTGAATAGCAAATATAGCAAAAGTAAACAGGAAATATAGTCATGGTTAGAAACAATGAATTTTAATTGAAATAATCAGTGTTCTTCAAACTTTACTTTTGTCAAATAATCCTCCATTTGCTACAATTACAGCCTTGCAGACCTTTGGCATTCTAGTAGTCAGTTTGTTTAGGTAATATGAAGAGATTTCATCCCATGCTTGCTGAAGCACCTCCCACAAGTTGTGTTGGCTTGATGGGCACTTCTTACGAACCCACAACAGCTCAATAGGGTTGAGATCTGGTGACTGTGCTGGCCACTCCATTACAGAATACTAGCTGGCCGTTACTTCCCTAAATAGTTCATGTATAGTCTTTATTTTTATTGGCAAGTCACAGATATGGCTGTCTTTGAAACTCTGTCTAGAGGGCCAGCATCCGGGAGTTGCCTCTTTACTGTTGACGTTGAGACTGGTGTTTTGCGGGTACTGTTTAATGAAGCTGCCAGTTGAGGACCTGTGAGGCGTCTGTTTCTCAAACTAGACACTCTAATGTATTTGTCCTCTTCCTCAGTTGTGTACTGGGGCCTCCCATTCCTCTATCTATTCTGGTTAGAGCCAGTTTGCGTTGTTCTCTGAAGGGAGTAGTAAACAGCGTTGTACGAGATCTTCCTTTTTCTCTCCATTTTTCACATGGAACAGCCTTCATTTCTCAGAACAAGAATAGACTGATGGGTTTCAGAAGAAAGTTATTTGTTTCTGGCCATTTCTAGCCTGTAATCAAACTCACAATTGCTGATGCTCCAGATACTCAACTAGTATAAAGGACAGTTTTATTGCTTCTTTAAATAAGCACAGCAACAGTTTTCAGCTGTGCTAACATATTTGCCAAAGGGTTTTTCTAATGATCAATTAGCCTTTTTACATTATAAACTTGGATTAGCAAACACAATATGTCATTGGAACACAGGACTGATTGTTGCTGAACAACAAAGATACTCAACTAACCATTTCACACTTCAGTCTGCTTTGTCTTTACATAGCCTATAATTATTGAATAGTTTGGCATTTGTGTTAAGGTGAAATGCAGTCAATATAAGATGAAATACCTGTATTTTGGCACCCTTATAGCGGATCACTCCTGGTACTGTGGTGAGGGTGGTGAACTCATAGGCCGCAACCTCAGAGTACACCCCTGCCAAGTTACTTAGCAAAGTAGACTTGCCAACCGAGGGAAACCCTACAAACCCGATACGGGCATCTCCCGTTTTCGCCACATCAAATCCTATACGACAAAAAAAAAGACCAGCATTAATTGCAGTCAATATTAACTTCCTACATCTCCACAGAACAGTAACAAAATTCTACAGGTGAATTATGACCAAATCCGGAATCACCTTCCCCTGCGCCTCCTCCACTGCCTCCCTTTGGTGTTATAAGTTCTCTCCTCATCTTGGCCAGGCGAGCTTTGAGCAGCCCCAAGTGGTTAGACGTGGCCTTGTTCTTCTGAGTCCGAGCCATCTACCCAATACAGAAGATGCTTTTAATTCACACATGTTTTCCGATACGGGGGTTTTCTGTTTAACTCTGCTTTATGACTGGGTGGTGTCAAATTTAATCAATCGCTTAATACGATCGGTTTATGGTGCTTAATACTGTAGTAGACACGAGACAAAACCATTAGTACTGGCGGCACTGAAGAGGATTGCCTACCCCGTGCTACAATATTCCTGCCCCACTTATCCAGAGCCAGATCGTTCAATGTTTGGTTTTCTGACCAAAACATATTATAATGACAAATACACTGATAAATCACGTCATGTCAGAACTCTGATGTTACCGTACTTAGTTAGTAAACGCGCTTAACTTCTAGTTATCCAGTCAATACAACATTGGAGCGCGGTACAGTAGACACAACGAACGGTAGTCTGACCATTTTCGTTAAATGTATAAATATCACCAGATATTGTTAATCACAGTTGTCTGACTCTGATGTTTACCACCGAATAGTGTAAGAAGTTCGTTTTTTAGGGACTAATCAATTTCAAAGCGTCGGTGAACCAATGAAACTTTAGCAAACTAAGGTACAAAGTGGCCTAACAGACGTAGAGTGAGTTTAGTCAGCTATAGCTAAGTTGCTATGCTAAAACGTGACTAACACACAGCTGGCCAACCCGTTAGCTAGCTAGAATTCAGCTAGTATCGTTAGCTAACTTACCTCGGCCTCAATTTCAGCTATTTTGGCAAGTAAACTCATTTTGTAACTTGTCCTTAGATGATATCACCTATAACGATGAAACACAGTTGATAGCAGAGTTGCTGAATGTTTATATTTTATAATAATGCAAGCATACAGAGCTAGCTAGCATTCACGCTTTCAGCATAGTGAAGCTTAGTGACATTAGGGCCACGTGACCATGCGGCTCTTTTTCAATTTAAAAGTCCTTCTACATTCTTTGTAACGCCTATGATTTTCGTTACATTCCCCTCTTAAAAATAAATCCAACTATTAACAACACTGTATCAACCCTGTTACTCCCCCGTTATTCACTGTTGTCATAGGTGTAGGAAATACAAAGAAAAAGTATATGGCTGTATTCAACTGATGAGGCAAGTTCCAAATTTGGAGCTATACGAACTCCCCATACCTGGTCATCTAGGTCAGTGGTTCCCAACCAGGGGTACTAGGACCCCTGAGGGTATTGGCCTCTCCACAGGGGGTACTTGAAAACACTCATGACACCATAGACTTACTAGTGAAATTAACATGAGGTGGTACTTCAGGGGTACTGAAAGCAGTGCAAAAACATTTTGGGGGTACAGTAACTGAAAAAGGTTGAGTGACACTGATCTAGGTCGTACAATGGGCAAACACAGCCAAATAATTGTACTTTGTACTTTTTACACCTCTGCTGGTTTTAAATGACTCACAATCTGTGATTTTTTGTTTTTGGTTGTAAAAGTATTGCTTTTGGGCCAAAACGTGTCCACTACGACATCTATGTGTTGGTTATTTGTGCCCCACTTCATCAAAAACACTTGCTTTTAAACTTAGAATTTCAAGGCTGAGGTATGATAATGATTCAACTGTGTATTACACATTCAGCCCAAAATAGGATATTTATATATTTGCCTCTTTGACAGTATATTTAATGTGCCGCAAGCTCTATACAGGTGCTGGTCATATGAATATAATCAAAAAGTTTATTTATTTCAGTGATTCCTTTCAAAAAGTGAAACTTGTATAATGTATACATTCATTCCACACAGACTGATATATTTCAAGTGTTTATTTCTTTAAATTTCTATGATTATAACTGACAACTAATGAAAATCCCAAATTCATTATCTCAGAAAATTACAATATTACTTAAGACCAATACAAAAAAAATATGTTGGCCAACTGAAAAGTATGAACATGAAAAGTATGAGCATGTACAGCACTCAATACTTAGTTGGGACTCCTTTTGCCTGAAGTACTGCAGCAATGCGGCCTGGCATGGAGTCGATCAGTCTGTGGCACTGCTCAGGTGTTATGAGAGCCCAAGTTGCTCTGATAGTGGCCTTCAGCTCTTCTGCATTGTTGGGTCTGGTGTATCGCATCTTCCTCTTCACAATACCCCATAGATTTTCTATAGGGTTATGGTCAGGTGAGTTTGCTGGCCAATTAAGAACAGGGATACCATGGTCCTTAAACCAGGTACTGGTAGCTTTGGCACTGTGTGCATGTGCCAAGTCCTGTTGGAAAATGAAATCTCCATAAAGTTGGTCAGCAGCAGGAAGCATGAAGTGCTCTAAAACTTCCTGGTAGATGGCTGCCTTGACCTTGCACCTCAGAAAACACAGTGGACAAACCCCAGCAGATGACATGGCACCCCAAACCATCACTGACTGTGGAAACTTTACACTGGACTTCAAGCTACGTGGATTCTGTGCCCCTCCTCTATTCCTCCAGACTCTGGGACCTTGATTTTCAAAGGAAATGCAAAATGTACTTTAATCAGAGAACATAACTTTGGACCACTCAGCAGCAGTCCAGTCCTTTTTGTCTTTAGCCCAGGCGAGACGCTCCTGAAGAGTGGCTTGACACAAGGAATGCGACAGCTGAAACCCATGTCTTGCATATGTCTCTGCGTGGTGGTTCTTGAAGCACTGACTCCAGCTGTAGTTCACTCTTTGTGAATCTCCCCCACATTTTTGAATGGGTTTTATTTCACAATCCTCTCCAGGGTGTGGTTATCCCTATTGCCTGTACACTTTTGTCTACCACATCTTTTCCTTCCCAACTCTGCTATTACCCGCTCAATCCAGGTAGAAGCTGGAAAATACATTCCTTCCGGCATGTAAGGAGTCCAGTGTAGACTTCCTAGTTAAGTGAGCTGGGTTATAAGAACACATAATTAGACATGTACTTTTTCCGAAACTGCCAGGAGTTACTGCAGTGAAGCAGGGCCTTAATTACAAATTAGAAATCACAAAATGAGTGAGAAACACAGGCTTCAGTGAAGAAATGTTTTTTGCTCTATCAATGATTTGAGTTATTTCGGATGCGACTGCATTTGTGATCCGCTGTATGCTGAGGACTTTTATTTTAAAGCCTTTTGCACTGGACCCATTCATTTAGCATACTGTTTCTTATTGTTGCTGATCTTATGCATTATGTGGTTGCAGCCCTGATTGGTTCTCGCCAGGAACAAGGGGAAAAAAATGCACACCAAAGAAACTAGATGACAAACTGGGGAAAGCTAGCGCCACCAAATGGAAACAAGAAGTTTGCAGACATATTTGCTGACACGTCATATGGTATCTCTCAAAGGTATTCACCCCCTTGTAATTTCACTTTCCAGTATGCTGTCTGGAGACCAGTGTCATTGCACATGATGCCATGACAAATTAATGATGTCAAACTCATTGTTTACTGTCAAAAACATTCTAAATAAAAAACATTGATTTTTTTATTGTTATTTTACATATTACAAAGCTTAACAGTACCATTTTGATAGTTGTCCCATTTTTACAGTACCCAATTTACAGACATGCATTTTCTCAAGCATTCTCTCTCTCTCTCTCGCTCTCTCTCTCACTTCAGTCAAATTGATGGTATTAGTGCACACACATTTAGTAAATAGTAGTTTTTTATTGTTTAATATTCTGTTCGCATACAGTACATCATCTCTCAAATGTTTCTATGTTGCCAACATTTCTGGATCGACTGCCAATGTTTTAAAGCTCTAAAACCAATAACAGTACATTCAACACTGTAGATGGGATTGAGCTTTTGGTTAGAAGTGTCCATCACATGTATATGGCACACTAATCTAACTTCTGAAAACCTTGCAGAGGGAGGGTGCATAAATGTAAATGGTTAAAGGCTACCTTTGTTTCCCTTCATGAATGGCCGGTGGCCAAAGTATTGCTCTTAAAAATAAAGTAAAAAGGCTTTGTTGATAAAAATGCTACAATCATGAGCCCACAAAATATTTTAATAATTATGTGTCAGAGATTATTTTTTTGCAGTTAACTTCTCATTCTGATAACCACCACTCATATTAAGTGTGTGGTTAATTATCAGGCCCAGCCCTCTAATACAATACATTGCTATACCAGAAGTAGCAGGGGGACTCCTCAACATAAAAATTTAACACTGGTCCTGGAGGTTTAATGGAAGATATGTGTGGAATATGCTGGATTTCATCTCAACCAAGGCAATATGTTGGATTATTTGCTCTGTTAATATACCTCCATCAGTATTTGCTTGTAAATATAGTTTGAAAGACATATGCGGTAAGAGGTGTGCAGATGTGTGCTTATCCTCATGAAAATATAAAAATATTTGATTTTAAAAGTGAGCTACAGTTCTCGTGAGTTATTGGTTTGAACTGCATCAAACTATTGTTGCTCAGCTGAGACAAACACCAGCATACATAATTACTAAGTGCCTCCAGAACAAGGGTTGAGTTACAGTATGTTGAGGGGAAAAAAAACTGTTTGTGATTATTAAGAGTATTAATTTCCATAGCCTAGCAGTTTGAAATTGAGGTCCCTTTGTTTTACACAGCATGAGTGCTTTGACTTTAGTCACTCACTAATTCACAATTTATTAATAGAGCATTGAACATAAATCCATGCCCCAAACATCTACATTGTTATTTTAATGCGTAACACAAATTTATATCATACGTCAGTCAGCATTGAAGTGCATTAAAGTAAGTGCAAGTACAGGTTTAGATGCATTCATTTTGATTAGAGGATTAAATTGTTTACAGTTTGGCCCCAAAAATAGTAATTTTAAAGGGGCACGCTGCAAAAGAAAAAACTTTATAGTTGATGCTGTTTCTAACCTAAAAGATATATATATTCTTTTAATATTTCAAGCTCTATATGGTACTTCTGAGTGACAGTATGTTGGTGCATTCTTGTGCTACCCCCGGTCTTCAGTTCAGTCATGTCCATGAAATATAGCACTTAATCCTCAATAAAAAGTAGTACTGTAATACTTGCTGATTGACAGGTCTCACGATTTCTCAGTTTGCTTTAAGGAACTCGGCGTCTGAATCAAGCCAGTGGAAGCACAAAGTCCGTGAGAAGAAGCACTATTTTAGTGCACTATCTTCCCACTCGGCCAGTAACCATGGTGTCCTAAAACTGGCTACCTCTGCATAGAGATGGAGTATAGTTCTGATCACAGCCCCCATCGATAGGCCTAATCGTTTTTTTTTGTTTTGTTTTTTTACTGAAGAATGCATCATTTCTATGGTCATGTCACCAGAGCAAGGATAACAACTTCTACTGAGATAATAAAAAACAAACAACTTCTCTTTAAAATCCATTATCCCGGTACCTCGGATTCTGTCATCAGAATGTGGATAATACTTATTGAAACCATAAGGCTTTACAATAAATGCAACGTGGCCATATGATGGCCGACATCTTCTCCGTAGGTGTTCCCTTTGGACTCTAACTGCTCTCCGAGGAGGTGGGCGGGGCAGTGGAAGACGACCTCCGCCTGGAAACAGACTGTGAACGCTCAGGGCTGTGTTTGTCGTACGGCTGGAGCTGTACCTCCAGGAAGTCCCTGTGCTGCTGGCTGATCACCTGGCTGATGAGTCCGGGCAGGGCCTGCAGGTTCCCCAGCAGAGTCTCCAGCTTGGTCTCCAACAGGGCGATCCTTTTCTCCATGTCCTCCCCTCTCTCATTCAGGTCCGAGATCAGGTCATACATGATGTTCTGAGTCTGGAGGGGAGACATGCAGTCAAAGTAAGAGAGCGGAAGCCTGCCAGGGAACGGGGTTATTTAGACACCAGGGGTTGAAGGCAATCGCAGGTAATTCAGAATTTTTTTTGGGGGGGGCTTTATTTACATCGGTGTATCAGTGGATAAGAATAAACACTTATTTACAGTGACGATCTGTCCAGAGGCGAAGACAACAGTGACGGAGAAAAAACTAAAACATGACAAGAATACATAGACAGTAGATAGACACATGACAATACTATCGATATATTAAGGGGGCAAAACCTAACTTGGTTACATTTTCACTTAGTCATGCATTGATGTCAAAGGCTGAATGAAAATGTCACTCAAATTAAAGTTAGGAATTGCTCATTACCTGAGAAGAGAGATTGTGGTATTGATTCTCCTTAGAAGACACAGTAGGTGCAGTTGATCATGGATTTGTGTCATTTAAAGTATGTTATCACACTGCACTAACCTGTTCCTCTGTTTCCCACTACGCTAACCTGTTCCTCTGTTTCCCACTGCGCTAACCTGTTCCTCTGTCTTCCACTGCGCTAAACTGTTACTCTGTCTTCCACTGCGCTAACCTGTTCCTTTGTTTCCCGCTGAGCTAACCTGTTCCTTTGTTTCCCACTGAGCTAACCTGTTCCTCTGTTTCCCACTGCGCTAACCTGTTCCTCTGTTTCCCACTGCGCTAACCTGTTCCTCTGTTTCCCACTGCGCTAACCTGTTCCTCTGTCTTCCACTGCGCTAAACTGTTCCTCTGTCTTCCACTGCACTAACCTGTTCCTTTGTTTCCCACTGAGCTAACCTGTTCCTGTTTCCCACTGCGCTAACCTGTTCCTGTTTCCCACTGTGCTAACCTGTTCTTTTGTTTCCCACTGCGCTAACCTGTTCCTCTGTCTTCCACTGCGCTAACCTGTTCCTCTGTCTTCCACTGCGCTAACCTGTCGCTCTGTTTCCCACTGAGCTAACCTGTTCCTGTTTCCCACTGCGCTAACCTGTTCCTGTTTCCCACTGCGCTAACCTGTTCCTGTTTCCCACTGCGCTAACATGTTCCTGTTTCCCACTGCGCTAACCTGTTCCTTAGTTTCCCACTGCGCTAACCTGTTCCTCTGTCTTCCACTGCGCTAACCTGTTCCTCTGTCTTCCACTGCGCTAACCTGTTCCTCTGTCTTCCACTGCGCTAACCTGTTCCTTAGTCTTCCACTGCACTAACCAGTTACTTTGTTTCCTGCAGATGTTGATGCTTTTAGAGTATTCATTGGCCCTCCATGTCAGACTGTACTGAACTCAGTCTGCAGCGATTCTCAGACCTAAGTGCTGCAAGACAACTCTCTAGGAGACTGTTGAAAAGAGATACATTTTCAAGTTCTTTCCAAAATTAAATGATTATTGACTGTGATCAAATCTGTGTTCAAAACATATACCTGAATCAAGGTAGACAGAGATAGATGAACACAAAATATTAGTGTCTGGACAGATAATTCAGATTTCACTGATTTCACCATCATAACAAAACCTTAGGACATCAAGAAAATAATGTATTCATTGATACCTTACAGAGAATTCTGCTGTTTACACTTACTAACATCTGCACCATGAAGTTGATGATCTTCCTCTCGAGACATGGCATGTTATGAGAGAGTGAGCTATACAGTTCCGGGAGAGCTGGAGATTGGGATTGAGGGTTGGTGTATACTGAGCTAATGTTAGCAATGAGATTAATCAGCCTGCGGCCAATGCCATCCATCACTTACCTTCTGATTTTTTTTATTTTAGGCTGGAATAATGGGGTGTGTGGCTTCTTAGATTTACAATGATCTACTGAGGGGCAAAACAACACTGACAGCTAATCACCACTATGTTGCATCACTACCAGAACCACTGACTTCCTCTGATGTTTCAAAAGGCAATAATTCTCGACAGATTATCAAGGAATATAGAGTTGATATTCTGAGAGGGATTAGATCTATAATGGAAATGTTGAAACAAAGTCTTTGAAATAGGCAACCAATTTTATGTCTGCCTTGGAATTCATGAAAATAAGGACTAGATGAAATGCAACATGAAGTTAAAATCTGTCAAAATCAACGGAACGTGAATTGTGGATATGGAATATAAACTTAAATTCCTCAACTGTGTGCCTCTGTTAATCATAAAAACAAATTAAACTGAGAATGCATTACATATTTATTGTATGTCACAAAAGAATTATGACTGGAACTCAGTGAAGGAAAGAGACTGTAAGAACTCTATATTCAGTTGAGGCACAGAAAATGCTTGGGTAAGCATTCACTCCTGTTCATTATGGACTAATTTCACAGAGCCCGTTCAAGTTGCTCTGGCTCCAAGAACCTGGATCTGGGGGTACATTTGCTTTAGTAAGGATAAATTCTGAAGACTGAATGGTAACTCGTGATAGCCTGGCATTCTTTATGTTGTACGCCAAATATATGCTAATTGTTACAACTGTGGGGAAAACACTGCTATGTGAGGTCTTTTTCAGTGCTTTGCAAAGGCTATGTTGCTGACAATGGCTCTCCAGGGGGAGCTCATGAACTGTAATGATTAATGCTATGCTGCCCTCCGAAGGCGAAAACTGGTTATGACAATGTTTAAAGATGGCTGAATGGGCCATGGGCTATATGAGTCATCTTCCCCAATGTCACCCCCCTCCTCACTCACTGTGAGCCTCTTGTTTTACAGCACTGGGCATTTGGGTGGTATTAACTATCTAATGTCTTTTCAGGCATGTTGTCATGAAACCAATTTGACTGTTGTTGCCATCTGAATGTCATAGCCCTCTAACTCCCTCTGCCCTTGTCTATATTTCTTAACCCTGTAACTCTCTATGCCTTCCTGTCTTTATTTCTAGCTGAATCATCACATGGCAGTGCATGTCCCTTTTTGCAGGTTAGCCTGCTGTGTTTCTTTGCTGCGTCAGGCTGGCTCCGTGCCCGGATGTTTCCGGAGGTTTGTCAACTTCACTTTAGTGCATTACAAGATAACTACTAAAGAAATATTCACTGAAATGTTGCAATGTGCTCAGTAGCATCAAGGGACTGTTTCCCAGACACAGATTAAGATAAATCCTGGACTAAAAAAACATGAATGTGCTTTTTAATCCAGGACTAGGCTTAATCTCAGTCTGGGAAACTGACCTAAAGGTGTTCATCTTTGAAGACAAGATACTGTATGTGTCCACCAACAACCGCCTTGCAGCTAGCCTGAGTACCAGTCTGTTTAATGTGCTGTCATGCTAACTCCTTGTCACTCATTGTCATGCCAATGACAGCAAGAGTTGGCAAAAGCTCCAACAGACCTGGGACCAGGATAACCAGCAAGCAGCAAGTGGAAATATAAAATGTCTTATTTTCTTCAAAAGACTAACACAACTGGTTGTTGTTTATATTCCAAAAGAAATTCTGTTCATTTGACACCTGTAGACTTTGTGAGGTGTTTCTAATTCACCTGATGCCTTGTCACAACGTATCAAATGGAATCCTTCAAATCAAAAAGTGGGTTAGATAGAGATCAATCCAAATGCACAACCAAACTTCACAACCAAAATAAACTGGAATATGTGACGTTTGTCAGTCCAGCTTACCTTTGCAAGGTCCACTAGTGAGTTTGCTTGGTCATTCAGCTTGCGTTGCTCCATTTTAACACTTCTCAATCTGAACAGAAGACCATTCAGAACCCAATAAATGTATCTATTCGGCAAAGATAGGTTTAACAAATCTGTGCACACAGGAATGCATACATAGAGAGAAGTCACTCCTAGGACATGCACAGGATGTGTGTAGAGAATGCAAGATTTGGCTGAAGACAGTTTATTTGAGCTGCATGCAAGTGAAGACCACATAGGGGAGAATGCACACGTCCCATACAACGGTGAGTCCTCAGCCCCCTTGAACTGCAATGGGATTTAGCTGAAACACTGTATAGGATTAAAGGAGAGTAGATCAACTACGATAGGTCACGTGACCTCTGTAGCAAACATGGGCATCAATCTCTCCAATTGATTCCAGTGAACTATTTAATTCCTCCAAAAGCTGCATGTAGGAGTGTTTTGAATCTGAAAATAGAAAACACATTGAGTCAATCTGAGCTGTATCACCTGATGGGCCTTGTTAGCTATGCTCTACCTAAAAAGGTATAGAAAAGGGCCATTGATTACCTTTTCAATATTAATTAGTGGAAAACATTAAATACAGTATTGGAAAATAATAATTAAACAATAAAAAAAGACTAAAACATTTAGCTGAAGAAAGAGATACAGATTACAATGAAGATGTGGCTTTATGCAGTATACTAGTGTGAATAAATCTGGTGCAGCATCACATCTTTAAAACGTGAGTGTGTGTTACTGATAAATGCTAACTCCATCTGCTGTGATAAAATGTTACATAATGGGGAAACCCCTGCAGCTGGCATGAGGCCTCTCTGTCTCAGTAAAACAGAATGGTTAAAAAACAACCAAAACCCTCTTTAAGAACCAGAGTGAAATGAGTCAGTTTCTTTAATCCGTACAGCTGGTTTGAATAATTGTCGTCTGCTGTTTAATTAGGCAATAGCATGAGACTTTAACCCACACTTACTGGGGGGTGTTGAAACAGCATCAGCGATGTACTCAGGACCACATTTCAGCTGTCAAGATATCACAAATGCCCCCCCCCCCACACACAACCATTTGCACTTAATCAGAATGAGACACAGAGAGAGCTAGAGTTCGGACTGTAAAGTAGCAGCTTTTTCTTTCAGATAAAACCCAAATGCTTTCAGACTAATTGTAGGAACTGATGGGCTTTTGGGCTAACACTTCTAATTTGACTGTGTGAATTTGATGGGGTACACTACGGTAGACGGAGTGCACAACATGAAGGGTATTCACAGACACTCTGCTAATTGGCCCAGTTTCATCCATTCTCATGCAATGCAGCATCTTGGTTTGTCATTCCAGTATACAGGCGGAGATGTGTCGAGCTAGATGACAGGTTAGACCAACAGATGGCACCAAAGGAGCCACTGAAGGATACCACAGGCGAGATGCCTCGATGACTAGTGACAGGGCAGCCGTATGGTCCCAAGGAAGCACATTCTAAATACGTAGCCGATGCTATTGGAAAAGATGAGTCCTTTTCAAGTTATCTGACAAGTTGAAAGGAAAAAAAGGGTGAAAGACATGAGGAGATTAGTGTCACAAGATTGGTGCAGGTTGGATGACCAATAGCTGTCAAAAGGTGGTGATGAACAAGGCGGGCAGGAAGCCTTGTTCAGAATGGAAAAAGGTCCTGACCTCTCATACTCAATGAGTGAGTGTCCTGTAATTCAGAGTTCCCGTGTGTCTCTCAACAAGCCTAATCAGCTTTTGCTTTCTATTAAGGGAAAACCAGCTGTGTTTAGTTTATTAATTCCCTCAGGCACCTTTGATATCTTTTCTCTCCACTGCTGTCTTTGTCGTGACCCCTGTTTACTTTGCTCTAAGAAGGCTAATTATCTCCAGCGTATTAGGCGAGCCCAGTGATGTAGCCCCGCTCTGCCCCAGCCTGCCTGTGCCTCCTGACCACTGCCACTGACACAGAGGAGCGAGAGCCTCACGTTCTCTCAGTAACCGCAGAGCGCCTCTAAGGTCGTGTTCCACTACCACAGAATTAGCCAGTCACTGAGCAAATGAACGCATGCTTCTTCCTGTCCCCAATAAGCCACCACCAAGCCTCTATCTCTGCCTCCCACGGAGGGACGGCGTCTCCAGGGGGCCTCCGAGAGCCGCACGACAGGCGGTGTCATTACGCGGAGGATGACCAGCGCCGACAAACTGCGAGACATCTGGTGGGGAACGTGCACCGTGCCTGCTGCAGGATAACGCATCACATCACCGTCCAAAAGGACCGCCAGGCCGAGGGGGTGGCCTAGCTCAGCACAGCTAGTCGGGTTCAATGCATCTGCCTACAATGGGCAAATTCCGCTGGCCACTGTTTTTATTGCTACCAGTCATCCAATTGAGAAAATGGAGGAAATGCAAATGTTACAGGCGTCACAATGGTTTCACGAGCCAAAAGATGACCCTGGGTAATGCAGCTACGGTAGATAGATAAGGGGAATAAACATCAGGCTAGACAGATATGTTCCATTCTGCCGTTATTAGAGCAAAGCCTCTCCGTTTTTCTCAAGCACCGGTGGTCATCCTTTGGTCCATGAAAGCACAGTTCGTTAGAGTTTAATCAGCGGCTTTCTGATTAAAGATCAAATTCTCATCACATTCATGCAACAATGGAAAGAAAAACACCCTCCATCACCTATAATTGAAATTCATCAAAGACAGATCCATGGTAACTTTGGCAGTGTGTGTCTTTTTATTAATGAGACGCACAAGGAAGGGGTTGGCATTGATGAATAATTAGAAGACGCAATATTTTGATAGATGAAATGTATTATGGATTTTACCAAGAAGCTTGCTTTGTTTAAAGACACCCATGTTGACTTTTTGTAGGGTAGTGAAGCCTATTAACTTACTTGGGCCTAATCTGTTTAGGTAACGATATCAAAGATACATTAAAATCTTGACAAAAATGTTATTGTGTACCTGGCTATATCAAATAAATGATAGCCTTACTGACAAATGCACATTATTCGACATACTGTAATCAATCAGTAGTTGTTGGGAAATGAATTTCACTTATCAATTGACGGAGTGTAATTTCTAATCACGTTATTGAGTCAAAAAGACAAGCTCTCATTCGCATGCACACAACATTTCTGTAGCTACATGTGAGGCGAAGACTTACTTTCGAGCTCTATAGCATTGTGTCGACACAAACGGGAAAAAAAGGAAACATAAAATAGATAAATGAGTTATTACAACATCATGTCAATGCATCCAGATGGCAGGCGCAGTCTCCTGCTCAAGCCTGGGTGCTGCAAAAAAAAAAGAAGAAAATCCTGAAATCCAACTGCTGCCATTTTGAATATCAACAAAAACACATACACATCACAAAATGAACATCGACTTAGTACCATCATCACTATCACCACCTGCAGCACCTCTGGCCATCACTGATAGGCATTAAATCACAGGGTTTAAAAAGTCAATTTCCCTGTCTCATTATTCTGGGTTGTCCTGTACTAGCTTCTCCCTGAGGTCCTTTCCTAATCCTCCCCTCCAGACTGGCCCAGCTTACCAGACATCTAAGACTGTATGTGATACGGCTGCCTCCCTGGGAGAAACGTTGATCAGACAGCCAGTCGTGACGCTTCAGATGCTCCGGAGATAATATTTACCTAGGTTTTCCCCAGGATCACCGCAGAGACCATGGAAAAAGCCTCACTACAGAAGTTTACAGTTACCTCCTTGTCCTCTCAGACCTGTCCACTACATACTAGTTGTGGAGGATCTTACAAGACGACTAAACCAGCTCAGGCCAGAGGAGGAAGCATAGGAATTTCAACAAAAAAATGTAATAATCTACAGAAATTGCCTCAGGACAGATGACTAACCCTAGTCTGACCCCTTCTCCAGCCTTCCACTAGAGAAATAAACATGATCCCTCAGGGTCCACCTCCCAACAGTGTGCAGAGATCCTGTCAGACAGCCCTGCCTGGAGCTAAAACTGCAGCATTGGCATCTATGAACACACACACACACACACACACACAGAGGAAGGTGCTTTCTGAACCACAACTCCTCCGCTTCAAACCCTGTCCCTCTTCCTATGGCTCGCTGAGCCTGGATAGTATGAGAGATGGACATGCCCTTGCGCAAAGCATTGACAGTTGCGTTTTTTCCAGCTAAATCTGGTCCTGTGGAGATTGTGCCTAAGCTCTAAGGGTTTCTCTTATTAGCTTGTCCTAGAGAAGAGAAGGTTGACATGATAAACTGTCATTACCACAAATAGCCTGAGTTCTATAGAGGACATAATAACCTTGCCTGAGCAACTATGACAGAAGCCTATAAAACAGACTCAGCAGCCAATATCCTCTATCTCATATCCCTTTCAAAAACCTCTCAATGTCGTCATAGTAAACGCCGCGCAAAGAAAATAAAAATTAAAGATGACTACACACTGAAGAATAAAACATACCAAACAGAAAATATTTCAAACAGATTTTCACGATAGCATATGAATATAATCCAAACCTGATCATAATTATAAAGTAAATCTGATCTTGAAAATAGGATGAATATCGTATCAGGTTTGATATGGTAGTAAATTGTTAACAGGGAGGAAATACAGAAGTAGAAGTAAACATTGGCTTTGAAAATGGGTTATGTACAACCAGAGCGTTTCAGAGCACTCGTGTTCTCCCCGGAGACTGCCTAAGAGGCTACCTGGCGGGTAACTGATTGATGACAAAGCGCTAAAGGAGAACCACCGATGATCTGACTCAAGGAGACTTCAAGGAACACAGGTACACTCACAGCCCCCTTGACATGCAACATAACTGTCAGTCCCTTACATCACGGGATGAGGGAGGAGGTAGAAATGACTATCAGTCCCTTACATCACAGGGATGAGGGAGGAGGTAGAAATGACTGTCAGTCCCTTACATCACAAGGATGTGTGAGGAGGTAGAAATGACTATCAGTCCCTTACATCACAGGGATGAGGGAGGAGGTAGAAATGACTGTCAGTCCCTTATATCACGGGGATGAGGGAGGAGATAGAAATGACTGTCAGTCCCTTATATCACAGGGATGAGGGAGGAGGTAGAAATGACTGTTAGTCCCTTACATCACAGGGATGAGGGAGGAGATAGAAATGACTTTCAGTCCCTTACATCACAGGGATGAGGGAGGAGATAGTAATGACTGTGAGGGAGGAGGTAGAAATGACTGTCAGTCCCTTATATCAAGGGGATGAGGGAGGAGGTAGAAATGACTGTTAGTTCCTTACATCACAGGGATGAGGGAGGAGGTAGAAATGACTGTCAGTCCCTTATATCACAGGGATGAGGGAGGAGGTAGAAATGACTGTTAGTTCCTTACATCACAGAGATGAGGGAGGAGGTAGAAATGACTGTCAGTCCCTTACATCACAGGGATGAGGGAGGAGATAGAAATGACTTTCAGTCCCTTACATCACAGGGATGAGGGAGGAGGTAGAAATGACTGTCAGTCTCTTACATCACAGGGATGAGGGAGGAGATAGAAATGACTTTCAGTCCCTCACATCACAGGGATGAGGGAGGAGGTAGAAATGACGGTCAGTCCCTTATATCATGGGGATGAGGGAGGAGATAGAAATTACTGTCAGTCCCTTACATCAAAGGGATGAGGGAGGAGGTAGAAATGACTGTTAGTTCCTTACATCACAGGGATGAGGGAGGAGGTAGAAATGACTGTTAGTTCCTTATATCACAGGGATGAGGGAGGAGGTAGATAAGACTGAGTCCTTTACATCACAAGGACGGGGGAGGGGTAGATATGACTGTTAGTTCTTTATATCACAGGGATGAGGGATGGGTAGATATGACTGTCGGTCACTTAAATCACAGCAATGAGGAAGGGTGAATATATGACAATCAGTTCCTTACATCACAGGGATCACGGAGTGGTGGATATGACTGTTAGTCCTTCACATCACCAGGATGAAAGAAGGGGAATATACACTGATGAGCCAAAACATAATGACCACTCACCGGTGAAGCGAATAACATTGGTCATCTCCTAACAAGGGCACATGTCAAGGTCTGGGTAGATTAGATGGTAAGCAAACAATCAGTTCTTGTAGTAAACATGTTGGATGCAGCAGAAATGGGCAGGAGCAAAGACCTGAGCGACTTTGACAAGGGCCAAGTTATTATGACCAGATGACTGGGTCAGAGTCTCTCTGAAATGGCAAGGCTTGTGGGGTGCTCCCGGTCAGCAGTGGCGAGCACCCACTGAAGGACAAGCCACAAACTGGTGACAGGGTGCTGGGCGCCCAGGGCTCAATGATTTGTGAGGGCAACGGTGGTCTACTGTGGCACACAGAACATTTTAACGATAGTTACATGAGGAATGTGTCACAGCACACTATGCATCGCACCCTGCTGCGTACAGAGCTGTGTAGCCGCAGACCGGTCGGAGCGGCCATGATGACCCCTGTCACTGCTGAAGCACCTACAATGACCTTGGAGCAGTGGAAGATGGCCACCTGGTCCGATGAGCCACGTTTTCTTTTACAACTTGTGGCCGTCCGTGTACATGTGCGACGTTTACCTGAGGAAGTGGTGGCACCAGGATGCACTGTGGGAAGACGACAAGCCGGTGGAGGGAGTGTGATGCACTGGGCAATGTTCTGCCGGGAAACACTGGATCAGGGCAAACATGTGGATGTCAATTTGACATGTGCCACCTACCTTAACTTTGTCACAGACCAGGTACACCCCTTCATGGCAATGGTACTCCCTGATGGCAGTGACCTCTTTCAGAAGGACAATGCACACATTTGGGGAATGGTTCGAGGAACATGATAACTTCAAGGTGAAAGAATTCAATAAGTCTGATCCACGGTGGCTCCACCTTGCTACTTAAAGGACTTAGAATTTGCTGCTAATATCTTGGTGCCAGATACCATAGGACACCTTCAGGGTTCCATGCCTCGGTGGATCGGAGCCGCTTTGACAGCATGCGGAGAACCGACAGCCTATTAGGCTGGTGGTCATAATGTTTTGGCTCATCAGTGTATGACTGTCACCGTTTCAGGTTGGGGAGTTTAAATGGTCCTCAAGCGTTTATCATGAATAGTTTAGGTTGTGGTCAGAGGGGTGTGGACGACCCTGGACCTCTGTCATATTTCACAGCTGCTGCAGTATGAAGACACTGGGTTACACAGCCAGTAGATGGGTTACACCTTAATTGTATAGAAACATAGCTGCTAGACATTTTATATAGTACTGATTAATAAGGACTACTTCAGTCTCTTTCCCACACTTTACCAACACAGTAACTCCATTATGACACTATCATATCCTAATAAATAACAACATTTAGCAGCACAATTCACATCAATTGAACTGACTTTTGTAAGGGTTGGTTTGTGAAAATGATTGTGAATACTAATATAGCTACAACACAAAAATCTTATAAACTCAGAGAGATTGAAATTGAAATACATAACATTTAAAAAAAAAAAGCAAATAAGAGATTGGCACATCATCTGCATGACTTTTGAAACTGCCATTTCGATACATCCCACATTATTGGCCAGTGCGCTATTAAGATGGCACCACTAATAAATGTCTAGAATTAAAAACCTCTACACTGCATTCCAACGTTATCAATATTAGAAAACAAGGGAGTGGAAATAGCAACAACAAAGAAAAAAATATATACAAATTTCATAGAGTAAATTCGGATTTGGGCTACAGGTGTCAAACAATTCAGATCTCAGATTTGTATTCTCATCTGTGATTCTGGAGGCTTTGCGAGTGACTGTGAGACTGCCAAGATAACAGAGGCTTTACCACACTTGGGCAGGGTACCTACTGATGAATGGCTTGGAGGAATTTTCTCTGGTGCTTCCTGACTCTGGCGTGGTCCATCTTCCTCACCAGTTTGGTGTTCTTATAGATGAGCCACGTCTCCCTGAGTACATTTGCAGCTGTGTTTTTCACCTGACACACAAGAGTTAGACACTGTGTAACCCAAATGGTAGAGTTAAGCATGCTTTAAAATAACATACTGCTTATTTATTACAAAGCATGATGTACTAATTTTTCAACCACACAGTCTTCTTAAAAAGCTGCAGAATGGGAAAATGGAGAAGCTAAGATTACTCTGTAAAATTAGAAAATGACATGTGAGTACAGTATCCACTTACTCTTTTTGTTAGCTGGGTGTCCATCATAAAATTATGAACATGTTTTTCAGCTTTGGTTAACTCCAGTTTCTTTGCAACTACAGCCACCACCAAGGCTGTGCAGCCTGCCCCCTGGGAAGTACAATAAATACTGTAACACAGGTGGACTTCACGTGGTCAGTTCTAAAAACACGGATTCCTTTGAAATAATAATGGGTGTATTGGCTGCAAACTAAATTCCCACATTAATCTCCTCTGAATACGAATGCATACGTACTGCCAACCCATTGAAGGAAAAATACTGAAATATTTTTCAGGTGGAAAAAAAAAGGAAGAGACTTCAAAGGGCTGGACTTAAAAATATGACCTCATAAGAAACAGTGGAAAAGAGAGGGCAGCTGTGGTGTGAGTTGTGCTAAAGGGCTCACCATAATCCCAGTCAGGAGGCAGACTCCTTTTCCACAGTAGGTGTGGGGGACCAAGTCTCCATATCCAATGGTCAGAAAGGTGATGGAGATCAACCACATGGCCCCTAGAAAGTTGCTGGTTACGTCCATGTTGTCATGGTATCTGGAATGCAAGGCATAGCGTCAGCCTGGACTCGGCAGCCTGCTGCACAGTATATCTACACGTCTGATACATTATACATCCATCCATGTCTTATTCATGGGAAATACTAACACGCTGTAAACAGATTCTCCTAACGAGGTGTAAACGAGCAGCCCTGATTGTCTCTCCGTTGACATTCCGGGGGCAGAAAATGTGTACGAGAACTAGCTGGTGTGGCTGCGTCTGTGAGCGAGCTCTGTAATCTGGTTTTAGGCCTACGCTTCGGTGCGGTCGGCAACCTGCAGATTAACACCGGTCTGCCCGGCACACCGCTAACCCTTATGTATGATTCATGCGGCGCTTTGCGTAGTGTGACAAGGCAACCGGTCCAGACCTCTCACAGGCCCTCACAGTCCAGGCGGCGATGATCCACAGCGAGATGGTGAAGACCAGCAGCACGGTGCCGGGGCAGATGGTCATCAGGGTCTTCATGACGAAGCGCGTGTTGAAGTTGATCTTGTTGAGCGCCCCGATGCTGCGCGAGGAGGCGTCCGTGAACAGCTTGCTGTGGAGGAGCATGACGCGGGCGATGAGGTACAGCCGCAGGAACATGGGGATGGACAGGATGATGTCCACGTCCGCCTCGGTCTTGGACGGCGTGTAGGAGAAGGCCAGGCGCGCCGTCCACGTGAAGGTGTAGTTCCCCGGGATGGGGTGGATGGCGCACACCAGGATCTCCAGGCAGATGAAGAAGATGCGCTCGTAGGTCATGGCTATCCTCCAGTCGTCCGCTGCATTGTCTACCATGAATAACTGGATTACAACAGGGATGGGGGATCGGATGGTTATTGAACCTCTGCTGATTAAACACAGGCTTAGATTTGAATTATTATGACATCTTACTGAACCACTAAAATCATAAACCTTAGCTGCCACTGCACTGAAATTAATTCATTAACTAAGGTTTGTGATGTGGCTGATTGCTGTTCAGTGAGTCCAGTTACTTACTATAAATGTTTGCTACACTCTTCACACAATCCAGCCACAGTCATCTGTGGGACCTCCTGCGAGTGGCTAACATTTCTGACTTCAAAAGCATTAGACTAATGAGAACATCTGCCACCTCCCACATTAGCAGTGGGCTCTTATCGCCGAGCCACACAGACCAGAAGGTAGGACACTCCGCTGGGGCCTTCCATGAGGAGAGATTTCCCAACATTAAATTATTCTACTCTATCCAATCTCTCACACTGCCCCCTCCCCCGTCTGAACCTTCCTCCCCCTTTTCTTGTCTTGCACTTAAACTAAAGCAGTTCGGCAGTTCCATGGTTTATTGCTCAATGCTTCCATCTACCCCAAACTCATTTCCTGATTGTCCGAGACCCCTATCAAGAGACCCACCCAACCGCCAGTCAGTCAGAGTGATCACTCAGTGTTTATGATCTATAGATACACCAGTAGAATCTGCCTCCAGAGAAGGCTTCCCCTTCTGCCCGTAACCCTTATAAATACTCGACTGCAGATGGATCGCTGACTACATTTAATCGAGCCATGCTAGCTTACTCTCTACGGTTGTCAAATAATTCCCCTCTTTGATACACAATGCAGATCGTCTTCCTCAGTTGGTTCCTCCCTGCACTCAATCACCTCAAGGTCTTTGGTTTGTATACAGGGCCGTTACAACCAGTGGGTGATATTTCACGAAATGTGTTAGTCAGCAAATTTTAGAGAGCTGTTTTTTTTCCCTCTGGGCTACATATCCACAGTGACCAAAGCCATTCAATATCAAGGCAAATGGAAAATCCCATTTTACGTGATGCCATTGCATGATGCTTCACTATTTAATGAACAACATCTGGCCTTTCACAAAGCCAATCTGTTTTTGGTCGTCAGACTTCACAAACAACAATATTGCCTTGCTTGTTATGTTTGAGCATTGGTAATTGGTCCGGAAAAGTTTGTTCTTCCCGGCACTTCTATCTAACCCACATCGTTGTGGTCTCAGCCACAGAATAAAAATGAAATAACATTCAATATTTAGGATCAATTAATCTCAAACAAAAAGAAAAGAAGTCTACCATCCATCAAATTTCCGCAAAATGTGTTCGCAGATCAGTGAAACACACCCGAATATTTAATAATTCAGATTTCTTTACGAGGACCAAGACTTGGGATATACATAAGTGGAGTCACACATTAGGGCTCGACATTCTGCCAACAAAACCCCATTTAGTATAACTGTAGGATCCTCATTAGAACAAAAAATGCTGTTCCATTCTAGGAACCGTAATAGGATCAGTGACCTAGATCATATATTTAGCGATAAAACATTAGTACATCTTTTTTTTCCAGTGACAAAAAAAGCTTTGATTTCACATCTTGAGCTCACATACAAAAATATAACAAATGTACGAATGGAAATTGGCCTATATTGCCGCCCACGCCACAGACACACGCAAGCTCTATACATGCTACATAATGAGATCCCACCAACACATCGACACACCGCAGCCCCCTATACCACACTCAAACATAGACCGTTCCACTAGAACATCTTGGCAAATGTCGCGCTCTCATTGAAGCTCGCCTGCCAGCCAAACACTTCGCAACTGACAGCCACAGTAAATTCCAACCACACAGAGCGTCATAAACAACACAGACACAGACAAGCTCAGATGTCAAGATTAACGACCCATATTCCGGCTCAAACTACATTTGAGCTACGTGCAACAAACGCCCCCACGCTACACCTTTGCCCTGATTCATTCATCAAAACACCTTGTTGAAACGTTCCCCCACAAAGATGATTTAAAATAGCACATCTAAATTAAATACGTAACAACATCTAGCTCCTTGAGGTCACTGATATCTGCCGGACTCAGAGGCTGAGAGATGCTGTAATACTAACCTAGTTCTCTGTTGGTTCAGCCCGGCTTGAAAAGTCTTTCCATGATAGTGTAACTTAGACATGGAAACACAAGCTGTACAGTCCACTATGTAACAGACGCTATCTCACTCACAGACTTGAGTCATCATCAAGTAGCCCAAGTACAATAATCATTTGCACACATTTAACAAAACAAAGTGCTCACAAACCCTATTGCTCAAAACAAACCAATAAAATATTTCAAACCAGTTTATATAAGGAATGTGTACTTGGTAAAAGCAATCATGCTAATGGATGACCGGAAATACAATATTCAAAAGTTCTTCACCTCTGAGCAAATATTCCAAGCAAGTCACACTAATTATTAGGTAGAGGGAGAGTAACGGACATTTGCAGAGGAAAACATGAAATGTTGCACGTGGTTTAAGGGACAACATCATATCTCTATCAACCGAATATAATGTTGCTGTCTGAGGGAAACCTCGGAACTCTATTCTACCGATTTTATTTTTTTCATAAATATTGACCACAGAAAAACCCTTTGGCGCTTTCTAAAATGTTAATGACTCATGACTCTAGGACCATTTTCAAAACGACCTTTATGTTAAATAGCTATGAATCAATTTGCCCATAAAGACAGACACTGCACGCAAACACATGCGTCGAAAGCAGCAGTGTCACAAGCCGAGCGTACAAAGCACAATGAGGCTTGGAAACCGAGAGCAGGAGTGAACAACTCTAACCAAGGCCAACAGCCTTTAAATACAACCTCCAGTCACGGTCCACTGGCTGACCTCAGATGGATGCCTTTTCGTCTCACGGACACAGATACGGTTGAATCATTCAGGGAGCATTCCCCTGCTGATTACCGGGAAAGTTCCACCTGGGCCAGTGGGGTTGAGCCTGCGCCTCAGCCCTGACATCTGCATCCAGACGACACCATTAAAGACGTCCCTAAGTGTCTCAGCCTCTCCCCTTTCCTACCCAGGAGGTTAACGATGTCGGTGTCAGCCTGGGTTGGTTACTGGTTTCAGTATGCTCAATATAACTAATGGAGTTGGGCTCAATATTTAATCTGTGGAAATGGCAACATATATCTTGTCACCAAGAGAATGAAACCGCTCAATCTCATTAGTGAAAGGTTCAGCGCAATCACAAATTAATGCAATGGTTTATTTATGATATCAAAGTGAGCCACTAAGAGGCCACTTTGCTGAGTAAATCTCGAGCTGTTGGTTTAAAGTGTTGCATCTGTAATAAGTTATTACCTAATTCCATATTTTCTCCATGAGTAGCATAAAAAAGGTATGGCTGGATGAAAGGACAATAAGAGAAGTAAATATAATTTTGTCCAGAGTGCTCTGAGACATTACTCATTTCAATTATACAGCTATGCCTCTGAACAGATAGCGCATGAGCTAAACATGGTCAATTAGTAATAATTAGGACTCCCATTCTGTTCAGAGGCGGAGGATCTATGCCCTTGAATGCCTGTTTGTCCAGTGAAAACCCACCAGCCAGCAATGGATATCTGACCCCAGTCTGGTGTCTCAAGTAGGGGACAGATTTCACTGTGAGAAAGGCACTGCCCCTCCTGCCGTTACACCACGGTGTCCATGATACACACACACCACCCTGGCTAGACAAGGCTTACTTTTGTTAAGACAGAACGACAGCTGGGACTCAAAGTGGTTTCCGTAATTATAAAACTGGCAAAAAGTTTAAGAGCTGATTTCTGGTTAATTTCAAAATTAGAAAATGAATTCAAGATGTACATTAGAGATCATTTCTAAGCATTATACATTAGTTTCAATGGCAGAACTGTATTTATAGAAATCAGTAAAAGGCCACTGCATTGGCCTTCACAATGCCTTATGGCAAATAAACATAAAATCAAGGAGGAAGCTAAAAAACATTTTAACATGTCACTCACAGTCCTTTTAAAGTAATCAAATATATTTGAGAGGGAAAACATTCTTCTAAGGGCATTTCTCTTGATAATGAAAACGTCTCTTGACAATGAGCAATTCTCTTGATAATTCCATTTCTTGCTGGTGACAGCAACAAAAAATCTAAGTGAGATTAGAAACATAATTTCCAAGCACTCTATCTGAGCTAAGTATACTCAACACCCTAGACTGTAATCTGGGGTCATCAGCGGAAATAAAAGACACATCACAGTACTCCAGCTGTCCCCTAAAGACCTCTGTTTCAAAACTTATACCGCATGGTATTCTGTCCACATTTTTAACAGTTTACTTTTTTTTGTGGCTTCTGATAAAAGTTTAAAAAATTTAAGATACAGTGTATTAATTTCACCATCCTGTTGTTGCAAGAAAATCTAGGAAATATAAATTGTCGTGTGTTCAATGTTTGAAAAGACTTCCACAGTTTGAAATGACCCCAATAAAATGTCTGATCTGAATATCCTTAACAAAAAACATAATCTCTACAAAGAGATTTCCAGTAGAAATAATTCACATTTCCAGTTGCAGGGAAACTGGAGGGAAACTGGATGAAAACTGAATCAAGTGAAGATACAGAATATGTACTTTACATTTGTGGAAGATTTTAGGTGTTGACGATAGGAGAATTGTATGTTACAGTTTATGTACAAGATCTGTCTTCACACTCTCACAGAAACGTGCAATTCACTAAGAAGACAGGAACTGAAGTCTATATGAATGCCCTTATAATGTGAAAGCAGACAAAAAAAGAAGTATGGAAATGTAATATCTCCAGTTTGTACAGTTTTCACAAGCAAATCACTTTCAAAGATTCGGATCAGCATCTGGGCACTTCTCCTCAGTCTGCACTAGGTATGGGTATTTGACAGGCATCTCGGAGAACAGACGGATGTGCATGCATAATCTCACTCCCCGAGGATGGAAAGCAACCCATTTTGAGAGAGGGCTAGGGTGTAAGCGCTGTGCTGGTGAGGTACAGTAATACTCCCACCCCAGGCACAACCATGAGTAGGGAACAAAACCTACGGAGTCGGGTCACAACCAGGCGAGAACGGAGAATATTCAGTAGTAATATAGCCGCGAGAGCGCTAACAGTAAAGGGATATTTACTGAGTGTCACTTACCAAGGTGAACAGGGTGAGAACCGCTATACTGAGTCCCATACCAATTGGAAATTATAATAACTGAAGCTTTGGAAAACAATGTGTACATCTGATGTTACTAATATAAAAACAAACCTATCACAACCCATTTTACAACAAAAAAAGAATTTACTCTTATCACAGAGAAAAAAAACAATCCTCTGAGTATTTGTGCTTTTACCATAATCGTAAAAATCATTCAAATCACTGCCCAAGCATTTCCTTTGATGTTGTCAGACAAATGTGTTGACCCAAGGCATCGTTGTCTAGGTCACGAGATGTACGTTTGTTCAGTCCCAGAAATACAACAGGCGGAAGCCTAAATAAGAACCCTGGAAATGATGCCCTCTTGATAGCACGCACTGCATTTTATCATGTAAATGGTTGTATAAAACCATTGCACAGGAAACATGGTTTTGTTATGGATGAATATATGGTAATGATCAGAATGCACATTCATTGTCCCTTGCAAAGAAAGCCTCACACTAGGCCACTGACAGGCAAACACATTTCCCCGTTGAGCAATTTCTATTATTGAAGTCCTAAATACAGTATATCATACATGCTAATTAATAAAGCCAATTATAATTCAACCAAGCAAAAGATTCAGACACTGTATCCCGCAAGCCATACCACAGACATATGTTTAAGATGAATGCATTAACTGTATGTCCCTGTGGATAAGAGCGGCTGCTAAATGACTAAATTATAAATGTACATTTGAATTCTACTCCAATGTCACACAAACATACTCATGAGAAAGAATATTGATTAATTTATAGACATGACACAAGCAATATTCATTTGAGAATGGACGGATATTTTCCGTGCACATTATCTATTGTAGTTAAATAGTCAAAGTGTGTCTTTGGTGTTTGAAAATACTGTACGTAGTAGATATCCTTCACGTTTTCTTGCTGTTTCAAAACTAAGACCCTGCATAAGAAGTGTTTGGTCCTTTTTATATGGTCTCTGCAAGGTTAAAGGAGAATGCTTGACAGAGGTAAATGTATTTCTACTCTGGCCAATTGTATTTACATGTAAGAGGTTACTGACAATAGCCTAATTTATGTCCACCTTTTAACGAGTACCACCAGAGTAAGAGCCATTTGTTATTTTAATTAAGTGGTTCTACAACCCAGATGTAAGTGCTGAATTGCAGGAAAAAAACACTGTAAGTAATGCAACAATGCACTGACGCAAGGTCATAAAATTGAGTTTTATCCAAGTGCTGGAACCTTTCAAGGAAGCTAAGACTTCAGACCAGTTAACCCCTGAATATTTGAAAGCTGCATGAGCCAATTTTGAGATGCTCCAGACACCCACTTTCCTAGTAAAATATGTTTTTGGCTGCTGTCCCCTAACCACTAATTCTTAAAATAAATGTTTACTTAAGGTAAGTATCCTCCAATAAATATTGTGACCTCTGACGTTCCTCTATTGAGTTCTTAGAAAAAAGGTAGCAGGTTTCCTTGGCGGTCCCCATTGGAGAAACCATTAAAAACTCCTTTGTTTCCAAGTAAGCATGTTTTAAGTTGAATGTACATAGGGTTCTGCACTGCCCTCTCTAAGTATTGGGACTAATCTCAAATAGCTATTTTTATTGTACACTCAAAACACAATTAAAAGATGAATATGAGGAAACGGTACAGGATGTTACTTTATATTTCTGGCTGTTTCAAGATATTCCATCCCCCCTGTTTTATGCAAGCATAAGTATTGGGACAATTCAGCTTAAAGACAAAGTAAAAAGTATAAAATCATATCTTTAGGCGCAAATCCAACGCGTGCAAAAACAGCAGTGAATCTGCGACCGATTTACATCAACAAACCTCTTTGGTATCATCTATTGAGATGCTTTGCAAAGGCTTTATTACAGAAATTTTGAGCCGTTGCTTGTTTTGGGGAGTTTCTGACATCAGTCTCCTCTTCAGCAAGTGAAATGCATATTCAATCATCAGATTTAAATCAGGAGATTGAGTTGGCTAGTCAAAAACGTTCCACTTTTTTCCCCAGATGAACTGCTGGTTTGCATTAGCAGTGTGTTATGGATCATTGTTCTTTTGCTATGTGAAGTGCCACCCAATGAGTCAGGTGGCATTTTGTTGTACACTGGTTTCCAAGACGCTTGGGTACACTTCTGAATTAATTCTGCTGCTGTCATCATTCGTTACATCATCAACAAACATGTCGGACTCTGTTCCAGGGGCAGCCATGCATGCGCATGCCATGACAATTCATCCACCGCACTTCACAGATGAGGTGATATTCTTTGGATCGTCTGCAGTTCTTTTTTTTTACTTCATAATTTTGCCTTCCTATCACTTTGATAAAGGTTCACCTTCGTCTCACCTTCCCCTAAAACTGTTCCAAAATGGTACTTTCTGGTCTCTGTACTTTTCAGCTAATTTAAATCCGGCCTGTCTGTTTTTGATGCCTATGAAAGGTTTGTATCTTGCAGTGTAGGCTTTGTAATTCAACTGCCAAAGTATTCTGCAAACAGTAGATTTCACTCCAGCAACCTGGAGGTTGTTAGTGATTTTCACTAACACTTATTTTAGGGTTGTTTTTCACAGCTCTGGTCATTTTTCTGTCATCTAATGCTATTGTTTTCCTTGGCCAACCTGGTCATTGCTGAAGAAACCAGTGGTTTCTTTCTTTTCAGATCATCCCAGACGATTGATTTGACTATGTCCAACTTTTGTGCTAGGGTTCTAAGTGAGCATCCAAGTAACTTGCTTTTCATTCATGACAGCTCCCTAGTATTCTTGTTGGATTATGGCTACTGACACCAAACTCAGACTCCAAAGGCAAATGTAAAGGATAGAACTGAGACTACACATTCACAGCTCTTTATGTGTGAACAATCAATGCAACAGGAAACCCCTGATCAATTAGAATCACCTCTAAGACAAATTTCCCAATACTTATGCTCTCATAAAATGGGGGAATGGAACTAATCATAACAATAACAGTGCAGTTGTTCTAACTTGGTAAAACACATAAGTGTTTTGTAAAAGCACTTTGTGACAACTGCTGATGTAAAAAGGGCTTTATAAATAAATTTGATTGATTGATTGATTGTTGAAACGTACAGAAATAAAAGGTGAAAACTCTTGTCTCATATTCATCTTTTAATCATATTCATATACATGGCACAAATTGCAATTTTGACTTAATTGTCCCACTACTTATGGAGGGAACTGTATATGGATCACAAAAGGGTTGTACTTGCGAACAAAAGAAGTTAGCCTATTGAAAACAACCCTTTTGGAACATGTTTGTTTCTAAAAGAGTGTGGTGTTTCAATGTGTTATCTATTATTACAGAAATCACAAATCCCCAAAAGAATATAAACAAAATGATTACAGACTGAAGTAAAGACTGGAAAAACAACATGGGCTTTACATCAGGCTGGAACCTAGACCCTATGGATAAGATAAGCAGAAACCCTCAGAGTGAGTGAGGAGTTTCATTAAATAAGAGCCACTTTCAAATACATTATTTGAAATTATTGATTTGTATAGCCTGCAATGTCAAGAGCAACAAAGAAAATGGAGCAACAGTGTTTAGATTATGTTACCAGGCCAGATACATGTCCAAGTCGCAGGTATTGATCCTCAAAGTAATCTTAACTTTTCAATACATGGGCCAACATGTCAGTAAAATTATATCATGGCTTATGCCCTAATTAGATCATGTCACCAGAAAAAGTGGAAATGAATTTGAATTTGAAATAATCTGCTTAAATTCAGAGTGATTGCACCAAGTGAAGTCAGTTAATTTGATTGAGCACATGAATGTCTTGGTTACAATTATTCTGCAAGCAAACACTATTACAAACAGGAAATTCTAGCACTGTGTACATGGACAGCAAATGTGCAATACTTTAACTACAGAAATCCACTCAAGTATGTGAATGACAAAAAAAATATGTTACCTGGATCTCTCTTGCGTGGTATATGATAATCAGACCAAGAAGTATGATTGTAGAAAGGCTTATCAGGCATTTTAGAGCTAATGAATACAAGGACTCCTGTGAAAACAAAAAGAACAATAATACGACAATACAAAATGCATTTATGCAACAGAGAGTACTAATAAAAATAAAGAATTCCATTTCATCACTATAAATAAACTATTATATAAGTATTGAACATAGAAATAAAACTTGATGTATTGAACTACATATGCACATCTGATGTGAATGATGGCATTCCCATCAGATGTGCATGTGTAGTTCAATACAGTACTATAGTGGTAAACCCTATCTTTAATGCTCTTAATGCTTAGGATACCAAGTGTTACTGCCGATGGATCTTGTCAGCCCACCTGGACTGAAAGAAAGAGCCTATCCTGCCATGCATGTGATGGCTGACTGCTTATGGGATAAGTCTCCAGTCTTCACTGTCTAAATATTTTATGTGTGAAGAAAACAAGACGGGTATGGCAACTAGTTTAGAACACTTTACTATAAAACTTGCCTGGTCAACTCAACATACCATTCATGTCAATAAATTATTTTGACCTACATGGACCTGCACGATTCACGGGATTGAGTTACGCACCTTTCCATAGGCTCCCCATGAGAGTTCAGTCTCTATAACCATAACAACGATCCCAAACATCCCAAAGATCAAAGCATAGTCACTGAGACGCTTCCTTTTCTCAAACAAGGCCCTTCTGTGTCCAAGCTTTTCCCCAATGTTCTGGTTCTTCTTTTTACCCGATTTACTGCCACTGTTGTTACATCCACCCCCTCCGTCTCCCGATGCATACGGCATCAGGGTGGTTGAATTGTTCTCCGGTTTAGAAGCTAGGTTGTCCGAAGCGTCGGCGGTGGAGATTGGTTGTAAAGGCTGGGACTCTGAATCAAACTCATGTAGGTTTCTGCGGGACGAGCTCAAGTTGCTCAGCGGCCGCATTACGCCGCCGTTGTATCTGCAGCTGCTCATGGCTATTTCGTTATACGAGTTACTCTCTTTGTGGCTGCTGCGCGGGCTGCCCCGCTGCGGATTGTGGCACTGCTGATGGTGATGATGTCTGGATGAACTACCATGACTGGAGGGCGTGAACTCACCAACGCTAAACTGACAACCTTGTCTTGAAGACGTTACAGATGGTGTCCTTAAAGTTCCTTGAGTGGTCGGCGACGTCCCACGAAAAACGAGGCTTTTCCTTGCATCAAAGGTACAGTTATTGCAGGTGCAGCATTGACGGCGCTGCTTAGTGAACCGTTCCTCTCGTCCGCAGTAGTGCTGGTACTTACAGTGATGCTGGAACTGCTGCTCTTGAAAGAAATCGTTCTGCAACTGCAATGGGGTTTCCATGTCAGTGCTGCTGTTTAAAGCAGCAGTCGGGTACCACCTTGCACCCGCGGAAGGGCGTTTGTGGTAGGTACAGGAGGACAACAACGGAGCAAGATTAGACCCATGTCGGCTCCTGTAGAATGTAAGTGATACCTCGGATTGGATAGACAGTACCCAAACAACTGTCTTGACGTCATTAAACAGGTTGCAATATATTTTCAAATATTCGTCTATGGGAGGCAGCCTAGCAAGTGAGTAGACAAAAACATGTCTTACAAGTGAGAGTGCTGAAGTGCCAGAAAGTCACGATAAGGACGAAAACAAGTGAATGTGAAATATTAGCTTACTGGCATTAATGTTCATGCATTTTAATTAATGTCGCAGATCAATATTAGTTACGGCTTACATTTTCGTATTGGGTAACTTTGGGAACCGAACCTTTAACACATACATTGCAAGTTCCATGCTTTAACAATTGAGCTACATGAATCCCTGTTCGTGTGTTTAGGGTAATTTACCATCTATCTAAAAACATTGACAAAACCACTCAAACTTGTGATATTTTGGTACATAAGGTATATTGAGTTGCCAACGAAAACTTGAATTAAACTCAGATACAAAATGAAGTGATACATTTCTTGCATTCATTATATGACAGCCAATGTAGCTGTCATGTAAGCCATACATTATATTGTAATTTTTTGAGTAATTTTTCTATAATCCAATATTATTTTCGTTAAAAACCTGCAATGCCTTTTATTAGCCTTCACTATTTTAAAAACATTGTGCTCAATATCCATCAATATAAGCTGCTGCATATGAACTGCTGCCGCATGGGTTTGCATCTAGCCCACTACTCATCTATAAAGCGTGCAAAATGCCTTAAAATACAGTATATACCCTCGGGCCAAATAATCGAGAAAACATAGTTTGTGAATTTCATCTATCCTAGCCTAGGCTACTACTGTAGCCTACTGATAGTACACCAGAGAATTGCTGGTAAATGGGCTCAATAGCAGCTGCATTGGCCACCGCAGTCCATAGCGCGTCACCGCTCTGTAAAATGTTTATGGTAAACGCACAACATCAGCACCATTGGGGGAAAAAACTTAAATACTCACCATAACGCATACCAATTTGTGTTTTACCTAATGAACAACGTCATTTTTTCTAAATCTTTGATTAATCAGCTACTGATAAAACTGGCTCACAATTCTAATAGGCACACCTTGTGTTGGAGATAATATATACTTTTCAAACAACTAAATCTTTCAAATGGCCAAGTGTACGATACTAGTAATAGTACTGTAAACTAATATTGAAAATGAATTGCAGTTACATTATTCAAGGTAAAATACATTCTTAATGGCGAAGGTAACCAGTCAAAACCACTGTATTTTATCAACAGTGACAGATTTAATTCACCTTCTTTCTGTGCGTCTTGGTTACATTCATGGTTCGCAGACCATGTGACTAGCAATCCAGCTATACTGAGGGCAGCAGTCTCAAACCTGAGATTGATGTGAACGCTGCTGGCGGGGTTATTAATGGACTGGAGGAGTTATGTCACCCGGAGGAAATATAGGCAACTGCTTGAAATTGAGCATCTGGGGAGCAATAAAGCAAAGCCCGAACCCAATCATCCACACGTCTCTGGTGCTGCTGCTACCACAAATTATCATACAATCAGAGTACTTTTTAAACCTCCAAAAACATTGTTCTATCAAAGTATATCCATCCATATCTACTAAATCTGAATCATGTCTGCTTGTTTATACTGTTTTATTAATAACTGTACAGTACCTGGTTCATAAATAAATGTTCAACCCATTTTAAATTGGGTAAAGAAGTCCTCTGCAGTTAAAAATGAACATACTACACTGAACGAAAATCTTGAAAGGACTGTTGCTGTCCAAGGTGCTGAAAAAAACAAGTTAATTTGTCAGTGTTATTTAATAGCTCTATGGTGTTGCCCCTTTAAATGATTTCTTTCTTCTTTTTTAACACGAGTTCGCAATGCGCACTTGTCTATGATTGGCTGCTATTCTGCCCACGTGCTGTTTTGGGAATTCAGCGCATGTTAGCTAGTTAGCTTTTTGCAGTGATATTTGACGAAGCGTTCTTGTATAAATTAAACTGTAAAAGAGAGTACGTTTGATTTTCAGAATGTAGGTAGCTAAATGCAACTGGTAAAATAATTCACGGGCATGGTACAAAACGAATGCATTAGCGTCGTTTAGCAGCACCATCAGCGTCCATAAATGGAATGCAAGATAGCTAACTTTGTGAGATAGCTAGCTAATCAACGTAAATCGAAAACAATAGGTTTAACATTTCACATGACATCTTCTCTGGCGAGGAGTTTATTTGCTAGCTATGCTGCAATTCTTACTAACGGTCACGTTGACCGGCGTATTTGAACGATGATGTTCCACTAAACACATCTGTATATGCCATAAGCTGCAGTTACTGTGTTTAATTGCTATGAGCGCATTTTAAGAAGGATATGATAGCAGGGAGCTAACTCGAAGAATCTTGCAATGATGAGGAGTCAACGAAGATATATTAAACATAGCTCAGTCTCTTTGAATGAAGATCTCAAGGGGCAACAAACACATGGTAATGGAGCACAGACTTAAATAGTGGCTACATAAACTACGTTTACACGTCATCAGTACTTTTTTACGCCCTGGAACGTATACATATATGTATATACTACGTGTGTGTAAAACAAACATGCCACTCGAACATGAAGAATGTATCACTTTTGATCTATTCATGGGATTTCTACTGAAATGTTTAGAGGACCTGAAAGTTCTGGCATCACTATTGGATCAATGTTAAAGTCATCCAGCATTTCATTGCAGTCTACTGGGTGGGACATACAACTTCATTGGTTGACTCTTCCTGTTTGGTCATGTGATCACAGATTCCATCAGGAAAGATCAGCAAAATAATTATACTGAAATGTACAACTTCAAGATGGAAATGGTTTTAATGGTGCAGCCAATACTGGTACAGACATTACATTTTCAGGGATACACAGGAGAGACATCTTTCCCTATCTGATGGGGATTGACATAGAGGCCTCTAGTGGCCAAAAGGCTGTTTTAGCATGGGCAGTGTGAGGGCTTCCACCATTTTAATGGAGTCAACTGGGTGTGACTTCCAACTTCATTGGCTGACCTGCCAGATGACCCTGTTGAAATCATGTCCAACTGGGTCATTACAAGGGATATTCCAAATGAAGATTGGCTCAGTGGCTCTGCCTGCGGGCTAACTAACACTTTAATGGGAACTACACTTTCATTCTCTATGGCATGATACCAGACAATGTAAAACCAAACCAAAATGTGGCAAAAATACAACACCTTGCCTTTGAATAATTGACATGCCTACCCTGTCCTCACAGTGAAACCCCTGTGTGTTGAGTGTTTTCGCTTTGACGTTTTTACTTACAGAGACAGTTGTCCCGGAAACCCCAGAGCAGCTGCGTCCCCCGGGGCCCGGCTCAGAGAGAGACTTCATTGACACGGTGGTGCTAGACACTGACTCAGAGGATGAGATATCTGGATCCTCCATGATGGTGTCAGGGAAGTAAGTTAGCTGCTGCCAAACCCATCAAAACAACTTCGGACCAGTAGTTCCCAATGTCGGTCCTTGTATCCACCCAACAACTCACATTTGTGTTGGAGCTCAAGCCAAATTCAACTAATTCAGGGCCTGATACTTAGTTTACTAAGTGGAATCAGGTGTGCTTGTCCAGGACTACAATATAGACATGAGGAAGTCAGTTGTTTAATAACCATTTTACTCAGGTTCACCGGCCACAGTTCATGTGCCTTCAACACAAGGCCACGCACAGGTTCATGAATAGTTAGGGGGATTGGTGGAACTGACTGGTGACTTCGTAGACAGGTGGATATAGTCGTGCCGTTCACATTATACACATGAATTAATCAGTATTGGGATGACATTTTATGGCATGATTATTGGTGATTAACTAATGCTCTTATGTTTTATTTGATAAAGCAGTCTGAAAAATGAACCAGTGACGGGCACAGTGATCATTTTATCAGATGAAGAGGAAGAAGAGGTGGAGATGAAAGGTACTCTGCAGAAGAATGCTGCGGAACTCCCACAAACCCAACCAGGAATTCAAGGTCAGCGTTATTAACAGCATCTCTGGCGTGGAAACACTTCCTGTTGCATGATTCTATTCACGACAATGCAATTGTATTGGATTGTGCTGAATCATATTCTGCAGCCAGCTTTCTGATTGACATCAAGCGGTTGTTTGAGTATAAGAGTTGTGATTGGTTGAGACGCGTTCTGCCTAAGCCGTGCTAAACGATCCCTGGAGTTTCTATTCGTAGCGACAGAAACCGGAGACAGTGTGGTGCTGCGGTGATATGCCCTATTAATGTCCTGGTTTAGACCCGGTCCGTAAGAGGAGACTAGAGGTGTGTGACAGCTCTCAAGGGAGTGAGGCATCCAACTGCAGCAAGAAACCAGCCGTCCAGGAAGATTCAGTGGTGAGTCTGCCTGTCTTCACTTCTATCCCTCCTCCAGCCACCCTGAAACCAGACCGGTGGGAGGAGGAGGAGAGGGGGGGTCATGCTCAGTTTATCCCTGACACATGAGTCATCTGTGTTGAGTTGGAGATTTACTGAAACCATTTGCCTTAAGTGCCCCGCTCAAGGGCACCTGAAAATCTGACCCGCAGGTTACAAGGTTGCATCTCAGACGAAGACACTGTACTAGAGCCCATTAAAGGGCATCGGATGCTCCCGCTCTGTTTGTACTTGACTTTAATTGGGTCGCTGTGTTTCTGTACCACCAGACAGACGACTCTGAGAATGAGGGTCCGGAGCCCTGCTGGAAGAGTCAGGAGAACATGGTGAGGAAGCTGCAGGATCAGTTTCCCCATCTGGTCAAAGAGGTGAGGCTCCTGTTGGGTGTAGAGTCCCACCACAGCTTTGTCTGGCAACGGGAGGCATCAGTGTGAAGATTCATCACTCCATAGTGTTGCGTGGAATTGTCTGTCCGACAGTAGACAAAGACTCTGCCGGCGAAATGCCCTGTGTTATTTTCCCTGCAGTTCTACAACACTTCCATCATATCCCTAGATGGTGGCAAATGCTTTGCCCAAAACTGAAATCAAGGTGGGGCTATGAATCGGTTTCGGTCCATTTGTTAGTGCATCTGATAGTCACAAGCAGTATCTCCGACACTGCTGGTGCGATTTTAACTAAACCTGGAGGAATGTGTCTTCTTATGGACATTCAGCATTTCCAAATGTACTAAGACTGGAGGGATACACTCGATATCCAGTTCTTTAGGTACACCACATCACCAAAAGGGATTGTTAGTACAGTCATTGAGAGATATTTTGATCAATAAAGCTGCCATCTCCTTATTCTGCAAGACATGGCCACATGACTCCCTTGCCTGTAGTTGCAAACCATTTTCCTGAATACCTAATCAACTGGCTACTATCAATATAATTGAGCTAAAGGATGCCAGTGCAATATTTGTTGGGGAGAACATCAGATACATTAGAGAAAGCTGAATAAACGGTTAGGTCCGGCCTTAAGGTGCAGTCTCTCAGCTTTAATTTCAGGGTATTCACAACAGATTGTAGGACGGGTTTAAGAATTACAGCTCTTTAATGTCTCTCTTTTTATATAATATCTAGCTCTTTAATTACAGCTCTTTTTCAAGGGACCAAAAGTAATTGGACAATTGACTCAAAAGCTGTTTCATGGACAGGTGTGGGCTATTCCTTCGTTATTTCTTCATCAATAATGCAGGTAAAAGGTCTGGAGTTGATTCCAGATGTGGCATTTGCATTTGGAAGCTGTTTCTGTGAACCCACATCATGTGGTCAAAGGAGATCTCAATGCAAGTGAACCAGGCCATTCTTTGGCTGCAAAAAACAAAAGAATCAATCAGAGAGATTAGGATTTGGCCAAACATTAGGATTGGCCAAATCAACAGTTTGGTACATTCTGAGAAAAAAAGAATGCACTTGTGTGCTCTGCAACACAAAAAGTTCTGGATGTCCATGGAAGACAACAGTGGTGGATGATAGTAGGATCCTTTCCATGGTAAAGAAAAATCCCTTCACAACATCCAGCCAAGTGAAGAACACTCTCCAGGAGGTATACATATCATTATCCAAGTCTACCATAAACAGAAGACTTCACAAGAGCAAATACAGAGGGTTCACCACAAGCTGGAAACCATTCATAAATCTCAAGAATAGAAAAGCCTGATTAGACTTTGCCAAAAAACATCTAAAAAAGCCAGGCCAGGTCTGGAACAGCATTCTGTGGACAGATTCAACTAAGATCAACCTGAATCAGAATGATGGGAAGAAAAAGTATGGAGAAGGCTTGGAACAGCTCATGATCCGAAGCATACCACATCTTCTATAAAACACAGTGGAGGCAGTGTGATGCCATGGCCATGTATGGCTTCCAATGGCACTGGGTCACTAGTGTTTATTGATGATGTGACAGAAGACAGAAACAGCCAAATGAATTCGGAAGTATATAGGGATATATTGTCTGCTCAGATTTAGCCAAATTCAGCAAAGTTGACTGGGCGGTACATCACTTTTTTACAGAGGAAGAAACCCAGCCTTTGTTCATGTCCATGTGTTCCAGACCTCAAGCCGTCATTGCCTGCAAAGGATTCTTGACAAAGTATTGAAAATGAACATTTTATTTCTGATTGTCCAATTACTTTTGAGCCCCTGAAATAAGGGGTCTGTGTATGAAAATGGTTGCAATTCCTAAACATTTCATATGATGTTTTTGTTCAACCCCTTGAATTAAAACTGAAAGTCTGCACTTCAATTGCATTGCGGTTGTTTAATTTCAAATCCATTGTGGTGGAATATAGAGCCAGAATTATGAATTGTGTCAGTGTCCAAATATTTCTGGACCAAACTGCATCTAACTGACGCTCGCCTTGGAATGCTGTGGTCTTTAATGTATTTTTGAAACCGGCAACCAAAGAGTTTCCTTTTTTTTTTTTTTCCTGTTATTTTCTTCCTGTACTTTATTGGAAAGGAAATTGGGTAAATATGGAGAGAGTTTTTGCAGATAGAGCAGTGGGCTGGATTTGAACCCATCCTGAGTTGTGAGAGTGAGACGTCTCGCTGACAATGTTTTCCGGTCAGGGGAAGGCCCTGCGTGCATCAGCCAATTACTACATGGCACATCAACAACAGTGTCATCGTCTGATTTATTGCTATTACGTATGATGTGGTTAGCTGATATGAAACGACCAACTGGGGCATTGTGATATCTGTCAACGCCTGTTATCTGGCCTGGTGACGGTTGCATACATTTGCTTTGGAACCGGGCTGCATCCTGGGCGTGTGCAAGGTGGCCCGTTCTAAGCCAGCGGGGAGGCTGGCACGATAGTACCATCTGGAGTAATGAGTAGGATCGGTGTCAAAGCTGACTGATTGCTTTTGATGAAAAGGCTTTATCTGCCTTCCCAATGAAAAACTCCCAAGGATGCACGCCGTGCCCTGTTGACAACATGACTGAGTAGCACAGATTACGGTTTGGTCTAAGGAGGGTGCTCCTTCCTCCCTGCTTTTGACAGACTACACTGGGGCAGTTGCCCAAGAGTTCAGATTTCTACTGATTCAAACATGTCTTGGAGGCAGATCTGCACTGAAGGCAGAAATGAGTGAGAACTGCCTCACTAATCAGAACAGACGGGCTCCTCCCTGATGTAAATAGAATGATGCCGTGTCTCTGAATCTCTGTCGACAAATATTTTGCAGCCTTGTTGGATATTGGTGAGAAATCGCTCTAACTTTGAATACAAACAATTAATATACAGCACAAGGTATGTGGTTGTTCATGCCTGTGTCTGATGGTGTTGTCCTGCTTACACACAGGAGCTGAGAGAAGTGCTTCTGAAACATGACTGGCAGTTGGAGGACACCCTGGAAGCACTGCGCATGTTCTCAGAGGAGGGTGAGGGCAACAACATCGATTTGTTGGTTTTTAGTCATTGAAAACATATTTGAGGTAACGGGTGGGCCCACGTCACTCCCAGGAGCTGCAGACTGATTGTTTCCTTCCTCAGGGGAGAGCCTCAGTCGGGGAGACACCCCATCGTCGTCGTCAGCTAGTTCTGCCCCCCAAACCACAGCACGTCCGCCAGCAGCAAAGCCTCCTGGTTGCCATCCATCACCACCTCACAAGCCTGTCAATGGGACCGGCGATAAGGGCACGAACAGGCGGATCAAAGAAGCCGACAGGAGACGGTGGATTCCGGAGCCGGGCACCAGCTCTGAGGACGTCTCCAGCGATGACTTGGAGTCCGCCGAGGGCGTGGAGCTCAACTGGGAGGACTCGGCCTCGGATCAGGAGGTCGGACCGGGGTCTACTGTGAAAGGCCAGATCCTCAAGTTCTTTCAGGAGGCGTCGCTGGACGAGCTGTCTCTCATCTCCGGCTGCTCGGTGAAGAAGGCCCAGAAGGTTGTCGAGCTGCGGCCGTTCGACGAATGGGAGGATCTGGTGGGTAGCACGAGCACGCTTCTGTCGTTGTCACAGTGTTCACCGTGTTGCCGTGCCCTCCACGGGTTCCAGTTGGAGTCTGGCGTTGATCGGCTCACCTGCGTGAGTCGTGTTCCTCCAGGTGGCCGCTCTGGACAGAGGGAACGGCCTCTCAGCTGAGCTGTTGCAAGGCTGCCGCGTGGTCCTCAGGGGACGGGACGTGGTGCGCTGCCTGATGACCAAGTGTGAGAACATCACCAGCAAGATGATGCAGGATGTCGCCCAGGTGATGGAGAGGGACACAGGCTCCCAGAAACAGCCCGAGATCCTCAACAGCAAGTGGGTTCAGCTGCCGTTTGATACCAGTCTCACCGACACACGTTAGAATAGTTCTGGAAAATAAACCCAGGCTGGCTCGTTTTTCTTTTTTGTCCTTACCGAATGCCCTCTGTTACTGACGTTCTCCAGGTTCCAGTTAAAACCCTATCAGCTGGTTGGTCAAAACTGGCTGACTCTGCTGTATCAGAACAACCTGAGTGGAATCCTCGCTGACGAAATGGTGAGTTGTTATTCCTGACCAGTCTCCCGACAGCTCCCAGTGAGACTCCGTAGCGCACAAGACAACAGATGCAATCCTCTGTTAATGTGATTGGGAAGCAGGTGTCTTTCTGTTGTCGTGCTGCTGTAGTCTCAGCAGAGCTTTTAATGCTTTATTTCTCCCCACGGTTGGCAGGGTTTGGGAAAGACCATTCAGGCCATCTCGTTCCTGGCCAGCCTGTACGAGGAGGGCAATATGGGCCCCCACCTCCTCATAGTACCAGCCTCCACAATAGGTAGACCTCTGGGAACTGGGCCGCACACAGTTCCCACAGTTTTCTTTTTCTTTTTGTAGTCCGTTCACGTCCTTAACAGACTTTGCTTTTCTCTTTTGTAGATAATTGGGTGCGGGAGCTGAATCTGTGGTGCCCCAGGCTCCAGGTCCTGCTGTATTATGGTAAGGGACTTTTAGGATGTTTTAATCCTTGTGTGATGTGTGACCCATTATCGTACTGAAGCTGTTGGGGTTCAGGCTTAATGTACAGCTGTCATGGTACAAGCTTAAGGATTATGTATTGGAAAGACTATAACCTCATGGTTTAAGGTGTATGTGTGTGTGTGTTTGTGTTTAGGGTCAGTGGAGGATCGTAGGTTCCTTCGGTATGATATTCTAAACAAACAGGTTGACTACAACATAATAATTTCCACGTAAGTCTTTATATTATTATTATTTTTTTAATATATATATATATATATATTTGGGAGGATATATTTATTGACGAAGTGGGAAAGATAGAGGAGATAGTGTGCTGAATAATAGCAGGCTGGAAAGAGGTATTTATGCACCAGAGGCAGTGTCTTAGACACCCTATGCCACACACAATCGAGTCTCCATGAATGACTGCTATGTGACCAAACACACACTTGGACTTGGAGGCTAGTGGGTTACTTCCTGTCCTTCGGTGCTGGCTAACTGCAGCAGAATTAGGGGAGATCTTGTCAAAGTGTCCACCGCCTAAGTCACCCCAGCCAAGATTCTGCCAACACTCCAATAATGAAAATAAATTCAGCGTTTGACTGAACCTGAAAAGGTCCTTGTACGTGGAATCTGTGACTCATTCATTATTCATTGTAATCAAGCGGTTGCCTCAGAGACTACTTGTGAGGACTTTGGGGGTTTGGCACAGCTCCTTGAACTGCTCTCTGTCTGCTGCCAGGTACGCTCAGACCATCGGCAACGACAACGACCGCAGCCTGTTCCGAAAGCTCAAGCTGGAGTACGCCGTGTTTGACGAGGGCCACATGCTGAAGAACATGAGCTCGCTGCGCTACCGCCACCTCATGGCCATCAATGTCAGTGCACTGCAGGGGAGAGGAGGGACTTTCATTGGTCACCTTGGTTGATAACAGGCATTATTGATTTGGTGCGATAACGATTTTGAGATAAGCGTTAACCTCAGCCTCTGAACAGCTTCCCGTCCTTCCCGAAACACTCTGTTGTTTACCTCCAGCGAGTGACCACACGGTTTTCCTGGTCGCTGCGGTGTATTCTGTCAAATTGTGCAAGAGGCTGCATGGTTAAGCTAGATAGATGCATGATGTACAGAATAAATCACATTTTGGTTTGTGATCAGGCCAAGTACCGTCTGCTGCTGACTGGGACGCCAGTGCAGAACAACCTCCTGGAGCTCATGTCCTTGCTCAACTTCATCATGCCTCACATGTTCTCCAGCAGCACTGCGCAGCTCGCCAACATGTTTGCCGCGGTGAGACTACAACACTCCACACACACACACACACACACACACACACACCCTGCTTAACACGCGGCCAGCCGGACTCATCCAGCAAAAAGGTCTAGCGGAAGTAGATCCGCTGACCGTGCCGTTTTCCTGATTGAATCTTTCTTTCTTGTCAGAAATCCTCAGAGGAGCAGAGCAGCTTTGAGATGGAGAGGATTGCTCATGCCAAACTGATCATGAAACCCTTCATCCTCAGACGCGTCAAGAGCGAGGTAGACAACAGCGCGGTCTAAATGAATGGCCTCGTACGAATTACCGTTATGACTTGGGACAGCGATATACCCTCAACCACTTATTGTACGTTGTTTTCACTGGGATACCTTCTAAGGGGCAAATCCTAATGTAATGTTATATTTTCCCTCAGTTTTCTGTTAACTTCAATGACGCAAAACAAAATTCCATTGAAGTCGACATTAGTGTTCTCTTCAAAAGGGGCATTTCCGTGACGTGTCTGGACTGAATGTTATCTCTGCCTCAGGTGCTGAAGCAGCTCCCGGCCAAAGAGCAAAAGGTGGAGTTCTGTACCATGAGTGACACACAGCAGCAGCTCTACAACGCCTTGATGCAGAAGCTCAAGGGATCGGCCAATGGAGAGAGTACGCTGCAGTGGGCCGGGCATCGGCCTGATGTGAAAGTGATGATAACAGAAATGAGAAGTGACGTTTTTGGGTGGATTGATGGGCTGATTTAAAAAGCGTATATCCTGTGTCGTCCCCAGAGAGAGAACTGGCCAATGTTATGATGCAGTTGAGGAAGATGGCTAATCATCCGCTGCTACACCGTCAACATTATACCACCACCAAACTGGCGGACATGAGTCGACTCATGCTCAAGGTCAGACCCACTTCCTGGCATTTTTAAGAGAACGATTACCAATGCTGGTACATGCGTTCATAGCCGTTTGTTGACGCTCTACTCACCAATGCAATCGCTGTTACTTCCAGTGGCTACCACTGTAAACGCTGTTACTTCCAGTGGCTACCACTGTAATCGCTGTTACTTCCAGTGGCTACCACTGTAATCGCTGTTACTTCCAGTGGCTACCACTGTAATCGCTGTCACTTCCAGTGGCTACCACTGTAATCGCTGTCACTTCCAGTGGCTACCACTGTAATCGCTGTTACTTCCAGTGGCTACCACTGTAATCGCTGTTACTTCCAGTCGCTACCACTGTAATGGCTGCTGTTTCCACTACGGTAGCTACTTTTGATTGGTCTGTTGGAAGCTAAGTGTATTATAGTGTGTTTTGGCCAGTCTGTGATTGAGTTCACTCAGCTGGACCCTTGACCCCTTCCGCCAGGAGCCGACCCACCGTGAAGCGGACCCGGCGCTGATCAGGGAGGACATGGAGGTAATGACAGACTTTGAGCTTCACCGACTCTGTCTGCAGTATCCATCCGTACAAGACTATCAGCTCGGCACAGACCTCCTCCTGGACTCAGGAAAACTCGTCCTCCTCACACAGCTTCTGACCTCTCTAAAAGAACAGGTAGGAATACCACAGTGGAAATGCAGCGGGGGTAGAACAGAGGAAGTGCATGGTCACGTCTCGTTCGTTGTGATCCAACTTGGGCCTTATTAATCTCCCTCCCTTGGGGCTTGTTCTTCCCCATTAAACCAGTCAGCCTTTTATTCCCCTGTCCCTCGTCCTTACTCTCAAGTACTATCACTCTTTCCTCGGCTCGCCCTCTTCAACATGCATTCTACCACGTGTCCCTGTTTTCATTAATGATGGGGATTTGTTTTGCCGGCAGGGGGACAGAGTGGTTCTGTTCAGCCAGTTCACCATGATGCTGGACATCCTAGAGGTGTTTCTGAAGCACGAGAAGCATCGCTACATTCGACTGGATGGATCAACGCCCATTTCTGACAGGTTTCTGTTATTCATCTCGCTCCCCTCGGTAGAAATTATATTTTAGATTGTAACGTATGACTTTATTTTAGAGTAAAATGTCCCTTTAAAAAATCATCTTCAGTCTTTACCTGTAAAAAAGGCTTATTTGGGGTTCCCTAGACCCCTGTAATGAGATGGACAAAGACCCCATTTCAAATGGGATTAAGGTGTATACATGTCTTAATCATTTTACTCTCATTATAACCTTACACTGGTTAAAAGGAACTAATTTACATGACTAATGCCAGACTAGTTAATATGAATGTATTCATTTAAACATACTCAATGTCAACGACTGGCATGACCGGTGGAATACTGCTTATGCACAGCATACAAATGTTTGGATGGAGGCCACCTTGCATTATGGGCCCTTCAACCTGTTCCTTCTCCCATCCTGTTGTAGAATTGTGCTGATTGACCAGTACAACACAGAGCTGGACATATTTGTGTTCTTGATGTCCACCAAGGCTGGAGGCCTGGGCATCAACCTGACCTCGGCCAATGTGGTCGTCCTGCATGACATCGACTGCAACCCCTACAATGACAAACAAGCAGAGGACCGCTGTCACCGTGTCGGACAGACAAGGTCAGTTTTGGGGGGGGGGGGGGGTGTTAAAACACATTTCCTGATGTTACCTGATGTTGCTCCTACAGTAGATGTGTGTGTGTGTTGTCTGTGTGTACATGACTCTGCAGTAAACCATCTGCCTCCTCTACATTGTAGGACTGTGAAGGTGATCAAGCTAATCAGTCGGGATTCCATAGAGGACAGCATGCTCCGCATCGGTCAGAAGAAACTCAAACTGGAGCAGGACATGACTGCCTCAGAGTACCAGGACGGTGAGCCCACTGCCCCAGCTACCTCACATCCACCACAACACACATCCTGCCAACACCGCAGCAGTCACTGTCTTGTAGATGGCCAAGGAACACACACACTGATAGTCCAGGTTTACATTACACGGGCTAACACTAGATGCATTCCCTTTGTCAGGAGATGAGGTACCAGAAGACATGGCTTCCCTTCTGAAGGCATCACTGGGGCTGTGAGGATGTATGCATTCGCCTGGAGGGGTCGTCAGTGTTGTGGATTGGCAAGCCCTTCCGAGACATGGAGCCCCACAGTTTTGCAAAGCAAGGACCATTTTTTGTTTTAAGTGAAACATTTTGGTTTTGAGAAAAACTGCCTCAGGGCAAGAGAGAACATTTGCCAGTTTATATCATTTGTCAATCTAACCACACATTTCGCCATGAAGCTGATAGGAAGTGATGCCGTTTAAAAGCTAGCTTCCTGCTTTGTAATTCAATGGTTTTTAATTGTCATTCCTGGCCATGTTCGCATTATGTGTCCTGTTATCTTCGCCATAATGTACAGTCAATGGCCAGTTTATCAGGTACACCTATCTAGTACCGTGGTCAGGCCCCCTGAGCATCCAGAACATTGTTCTTATGTGGATGCATTCTACAAGGTGTCAGAAACATTCCACTGGGATGTTGGGCTGTGCTTTTGACACAATAGAATAATTACTGCAGATCGGAAGGCAGTACAATCATGCTGCCAACAGCCAGTTTTTTTTCTCAACCCAAAGATGCTCAATTGGTTTGAATTCTGGGAACTCCCCAGGCCACTCAAGTAAAGTGACAGGATGCACGGAGTTGTGCATTCGGAGATGTCCTTCTGCACACCACTGTTATACTGGGTCATTAGAATTTACCAGTTTGTGGTCCGTCTGTCGGCTTGTCCAATTGTTGTCATTCTCCTTTGACTTGACTCATCAACAAGCAGTTTATGCCCAGACGATTGAAGCTGACAGGATGACTTGTTGAACTGTTGTTTGTGGACCATAAATACCCAGAAGGGTGGCGATTTCTTGAATACAGGAACAGGCATGCCTGGCGCTTGGTCGCTTTGGTCCCTCGTATTGTTCGTTATAACTTTCATCAAACCTTTACTGAATGCCTCGATGCCTGACTCACAGATGAGACTCACTGTCTGTGAGCCAATACATTTTTGTAATCGGGGTGGCACATCTAATAAACTGTTTAATGATGGTGGTTTATTTAATATTGCCTCATGTTTGGATCAAGGCCCTTTTGAGTTTTCTGATAACACATTTTTGAATAAAATATTGCTAAGCCGTGGTTTACTGTTGCGTTTGTTACCATGCATTTTACATTTTAGCCACTTTAACAGATGCTCTTATGCAGAGGGATAGAACTGAAAATGTGGATATGTTCATTATGTTATGATATTAATTATAATAGATTGATTTCTGTAAATACTGTTTGTAAAATGAATCTTCTGAGTGCCTAGGATGGTTTAGTTGTCTGCAGCATGGGCACTGGCCCACTGCCCTTTTAGCAGAAATGTTCTCTGTTGTTGCCTATTGTCTCTTCCCATTGAAGCAGAAATATTGACAATAGGCAGTGAGGGTCTCTGTTTGAATACTAGTAAATGTGAATTGTTAGCTGTAAAAGACTGGGATCCTTTCCGTCAACGGTATTTCAATGGAAGGGCAAGGGACTTATCTAGGGATTGTTAGAACAAAAAACAATAACTTGGAGGTTATTTGAACTTTAACCCTATCACTGACAAGACAAAAACGTTTACCCTACTCATTACATTACTCATAAAAAAAGCATTGATTAGTAACACTTAAAAAATGGTGGCCTGCATTATGGATATTTTAATATGTTAAACAAAATCTTTAAGAGAAATTTGGCTAACATTCCAACCTCAATTTAGAACTTTATTCCTAATTTCATTTAAAACGTTTTGGTGGCCTACATTTTATTTTGGTCTTAAACTATAATGTTGATTAGATTCCAGTAAAATTGAAGTCTTCTTAGATTTGTCATAAGCATACATGTTCTCCATTGTATTTCATTTGGATAAACAAAGCCATTTTGGATAGAAACATCATAATTATTGTTGAACTGGTTTGAGAGGGACATTATCCTGATGAGTAAGTTAAACAATCCACCGTTTTTTTTGTACCAGGAATTTCTAAGTTTATATACATTTCTTATAACAGTTTTTGATGCAATTCTTGCAAACTCTTTGGTGTTACTTCGAACTATACTGGATCCCTCTTCTGTACCTACAGTAGTTCCAGTGGACTCATTTGCTTTACTCTCACTTAAAAAAAATGAAGCAATACGCAAGATATTGTAACATTTCTTTATGTATATTGGATCGATGACATTTATGGAAAAAAAGTGTGGATGTTTACATACTTTTTAAATTACAGATAAAATTACAGAAGTATAATTTAAATGTTTACACAACTAGTACCCAGCTATTTATTTACTTGAAAAGGTTGAAGAAATATTAATGTCAGTTACTTCTGCTGTGAAACACATACTGAGACTGTCCTTTCCTTGTCTGGTTATGTGAAAATATTATTGCAAGATATATGTACATTTGTTTTTGATAATGTTTATAGTGAAACATTTGATGTTTGGATTTGTGATTATAATAAAAGACATGTTTCATTTAATAAACTTGATAATCATACTAGATGAATTTCATATTCATTAATGGAAATACTTACAATTTTAAAAATTAAAAGATTTTCAAAAATGAATTAATGTAATTTACTGTACATTCTCTGTACCCACCATCTCTAATAATGGTTAATGCTTGTTGGCAGTACATTTGCCCACAAGCAACGTTTTCAATCAGACTGAGTTTAGCGTATTTGGTTCAGTCACACCAGTTGAAACAGTCATTACAGTTAAACCCCACCTCTTTTCACAATTTCTCATATAACAACCTGACGAACATTGACCGCACTGAGAACAACAAGTCTAAATCCCACCCTTAAATAAAGACATGCATTTTCTAGATGTAGCCCATTTTGACTTGCGCTTCCATTTACTGGTGATCCTCCGGTTGCCGATGGCGGCGCAGTGCGCAACCGCATTGCAGTTATGATCATTTTGAATGCCGCGGGAAGATTCGAATCACACAGTGCTTAAGACAAGGAAGGTTGAAGAAGAAAACAACAACATAAACTAGCTAGCTTGTAGTCCACTTCTTAAAAAAAAGTAAAACTTCTAAATCATACATTTAAATGACTCGCATTTAGCAGATTGTTAGCTACAGTACTACTAAAGTACTATAGTACTAGTTAGCGAACGGTGGTTAGCAGTCGTTAACGATGTGGTTGAATGCTGGTACCAGTAACTTTTTTAATTCATAACTTGAACGGATATGCTTGACTGTCGGTGGTATTTAATTGTAGGTTTGATTAATTTAGGTTTGCTAATTAGCGAACGTTAGTTTTTTTCCAAAACTGACAAGCTAATGGTAATGTCAGTAGTAAGGATAGTTCGCTGCAGTTCGTTAAAATAAACATTGAATGAACAGTAGACTACTGTCGAGGCTATTCAAATCTCTCCCCTCCTTCCTCTATTTAATTTAACGTCAGGGTATTTATCTTTTTCAGCAGCATGACTCATTGCGAGCTTGAGGATATAACCATGCACCTGAACAACAGGATTTCATCTATAAGACGGGTATTGGAGCTACGGGCAATTGGTATGATGATCTGGCGAATCGTATTTGGAGGTGTATTCGTTCTGACAAATGAAACGTTTTAGTTGCGAATTGTTTAGTCAAAATAAATGTACACATTCAGGTAGGTCTCCCAACCAAAATGTTTTGTTCGATAGAAGGAATATACCCTGGAGATCAAACACATGACCTGTGTAGTTTACTGTTTCAGCTAACACAATGTCAATGTCTCAACTATTAATCAACATGAACTCAATTAACAGGTCATGACTTGGCCTAAGGTAGGTGCTGTTATTGATTTTGGATTCATGTTCTGTATATGAGCTCCACAATACATATGTTCTAATATTCTTTAAGAGGTGCTGCCAGGAGTTTATGTAATAGTAACATTATGAGGTGCTGGTACTCTGCTCTGGTGAGCTTGTGTGCTAGTCGAGGCCAGTCAATAAGCATGAAAAGAAGAGTGCACTATAAGCAAGCTTTAGTTTGTTAGTGATTGGATATTTATTTTGTTAACAATCACTAATATACAACTTCAAATTTAATATAACTGTAATCCAGTAGGTAAATTACAGTTAGTTTCAAGTTGTTGTGTTTTTACACTCTCTCATTTCTCCAATGCATAAAGACCAACCACATGGACAATCAGCAGCATAGGCTAAAATAGAAACGTATTTAACTAGCTGGCTTCCAGTAGACCATTTCCTAATTCCTAGCAATACTACTGTAATTATGAAGGTTGCTAAAAGTAACTTTAAGGCAATAATGTTTAGAAACCTTCTAAATGTTTCCCCGTTTTCAGCAAAGGATCAAGACAAGCGGATCATTCTAGAGAAAATTGGACAAGATGTTCTAGCAATAGATGGACTCCTTGACCAGTTTGAGAAATGTGTTGTCCGCCAAAAAGACCTACTTAAGCATTTAAAGGTATTTACACGCATGCTTTCCATTGTCTTTTTTTGATGGATAAATTTCAAGTTAATTCTAATCCTAGACTGATTGTGATGGACTGTTCTGTGTCACAGGAACTTGAAGGGTTCTTCCAGGAGGATGTGCAGGATGGGAAACACCTTAGGGACAACAAGCCCACACACATGCCCGGGAAGGGGCAGCAAGCCCTCCAGTAAGGAGGGTGTGGGTGTGGGTGTGTGCACTGGATGATTTTATACAAGTTACTCCATATCAATCAAGGGAATGTGTTGTCCTGTAACTTCCCCTTCTTTGATATTCCAGTGGTGGAGGGCCTTTGAGTGAGAGTAAACCGGCAGATGTGCAAACAGCCCAGCAGGAAAAGCCCAGGAAAACCTCCAAGAACCATATCAGAGAGATGGAATTCATCACCAGTGTCGAGTTTGAGTCCATCCCCCAGTGAGACCCTCTCTGTAGCCCTCCAAGATGATCCACATGCTGACGGCCACATTGATTATGCATTTCGGCTGTTACTGTCGAAAATGTGGTTTTACCCATTTCTTAATTGAAGACCTCTCTTCTGTTTCTCCCACTCTTTCTGTCTCTCACTAGGTATATGAAAGGCCGTGAGACATATGACCAGTTAAATGCAGTTGTTCAAAACATTAACAAGGCCTTGACAGGGAAATACAAGATTGTACACCAGTCAGCAAAAACCCTGAATAATGCCACACGAAAGCTTCTTCAGCGGTTTAAGGAGGAAGAGAACAAGGAAACGAAAGGTCCGTCACTCCAGCTTCTTAAGGCTTTATTTCCGTTTCCCGTTGACACATAACAAGCTTGATCGTTGCATTGGCGCTGTTGTAGGAGTTCAGTTGTTTCTTCAGTCACCTGCAAACCAGTGGAAACTAACTACTAAATACTTTGCTCTGCCTTCCAGGTGTCTTTTTCTTTGTAGAGGCCGACATTAAAGAGTTCACTCAGATGAAGGTAGACAAGCGCTTCGTGAGGATCCTTAACATGCTGCGTCATTGTCAGCGTCTCAGAGAGCTGCGAGGGGGAGGCATCACGCGCTACGTTCTGCACTGATCGGCCCATACGTGGAGAACCAACAGTTCCCACTGAGCTTGATTTGAACACGTTCAGTTGTCTTCTGTCTTCAACATATTTGGTTATGCTTGTCGTTAATTGAGGAGTAAAAAGGACCCCAAAAAAAAGCAAAGTTCTTAAGGGGGGGTGTGCACTTACAGTATGTGAGAGTGTGTTTCTTTAAATTATACAATCTCTGTGGTGATCAAGGTGACTTGGTTTATAACAAAAATGTTTTATATTGGCATAAAGGCAATAAATCTTGAATATATTTTCTCTGCGATGTGTAAGAATCTCTTTCCATATAACACATGACATGAAGTAACCTTATTCTATCCTACAGGTAATGTTTCCCTCAGGGTTACTTATTTCAACTGTGTAGGTTAACATTTCACTGCTTTCAGTTAGACATATTTTTTGTTGAGTCACAAGTGCCCACCTACTTGGCATTATTCATTGCACAAAGGACTAGCTATGTCTCATGCGTTTAAGCTCCTGGTAAGTGGGAATATTTATGACTATAACGGCAGTTTCCAATTATATCAGTGAATTAGGATTTCTGGTGTTATTTTATTTTATGCTTAAACGGTTTACTTGTGTCGTCTTATAGTTGGAAAGTCCTCTTCTTATTGCTGCCATTTTCATCACTGGCATTGGTGGGACATTCCAGTATGGATTTAATATATCTGTCATGAACTCACCATCTTCTGTGAGTACTGTAGATCATCTTGAAAAGTGTTTAAATAACAGAAATAGAGGCAGTGGAAGTTTGTCTTTTTAAAACTTGAGTGTACTCGATCTCAATAACTTTTTTTCTAATGCAACTGATGTGCACAACAATTGTGGGGGACTTCATGGCAATGAAAGCTATATTAAGCCTAGGAAATTAGAATCCATGAATGTGTGACTGAGCCACTTCTCAATGTTACTGAAGTTCATAAAGGAGCTGGTGAACACCACATGCCTGCAGCGTTATGGTAGATCCCTTGAGCCATGGGAAGTGACTCTCATCTGGTCCTTCATCGTCTCCATCTTTTCCGTCGGGGGCCTCCTGGGGGCCCTGCTTGCCGGCCGCCTCACCTCAGCGTATGGGAGGTAAGGACCATGGGGTCGCAGTGGTGAGTTTCAGTCCTCACTCTGGCTTCAGAACTGGGCTACACAACCTGGTCATGCAAAGCTGTTGGCCTCTTTTTTGAATGCGTGGTAACCTTCATGCAGTAGATTATGATGTCGATTTTGTCCATCATGTTTTCAGAAAGAGTTGTCTGTTAGTCAACAACGTGGTTGCCATGGTTGCTGCTGTGATGATGGTGTTGAGCAAAACAGCCATGTCCTTTGAGATGATTATGGTTGGACGTCTCATCTATGGCATTAGTGCAGGTAACCCGACTTTGTTCTCTTCAATAGATGTCTTTTTTTTACTTTAGCAAAACAAGGTCCTTATTATGTTTTAGTAATGCTCCCTAACTGTGTCTGTGGGGTATCTGGCGTGTCCTGCAGGCGTTGGTCTCAGTGTCCATGCCATCTACCTAGTGGAATGTGCCCCTAAGAGGCTCCGAGGGATGGTGGGTGTCTCTATAGCCACGTTTGTGTCCTTGGGGAAGTTCTTTGGTCAGTTCCTGGGCCTTAGGTGAGTCATCCGCATCTTTCTACGTCAGGGTTGTTTGTATCGGTGGAACTTTGTGGCGAATTAACACTGTGATGCTGTTTAGTGCTTATTTTTTGGTGCCTAGCCTCCTGTTGATTGTGCTCTGTCCTTGTAGTGAGTTGCTGGGCACAGAGGACCTGTGGCCCTGGTTGTTGGGCTTCACTGGTGCAACTGCCCTGCTGCAGCTCTCCACACTGCCCCTACTCCCAGAGTCACCCCGATACCTACTACTGGATCGCGGTGACCGCCAGGGCTGTGAGAATGGTGAGACATGGGTGAAACTCTGTGAAAAACATAAACATTAACAGGCTATCTAAGAAAAGCCACCTGACCTCTGCTTGATGCGTCACTCCTTTTCCCTTTGCTCTACATTTGACCTCTTAGTACTTGAAATGCTCTTATTCAGAACCACTTACTGTAGTAAGCGTACACTTTTATACTTTTAGTTTCTACATTTGAAACAATGTGTTATGATTTGTTCGATTTACATCCGGATGTCGAATTCTTCAAATAAAACTCCCTTTCATCCTACTCGTAAGCCAGCCCCTTTTCATTGCTGCTTGCAGCTGTGTTTCACCAGTGCTTTTTGGCTGTCTCCCCCCCCCCCCGTAGCCATTCGCAGGCTTTGGGGCAACAAAGATCACAGCGCAGAGCTGAAGGATATGCTGGTAGAGCACACATCCATGAAGGGTGTCCGCAGTCACTCTGTGTTGGAACTGATCATGGACCCGGCTGTACGCTGGCAGCTCCTCACTGTCCTGGTCACCTTCACCACACTGCAGTTCTGTGGCATCAATGCTGTGAGTTGATGCATGAAGTCAAACTATTAATCATTGTGTTTGAATTATGGATGTGTTGAGTGAGATTTCGAGGGGGCAATCAGGATGTACACATGTACCCTGGCGTGGTTGTATCATGTTGCGATCAAACCTCACGTCTATAAGTTCATTCAACATGTCTGACTGATAGAATAATTAGCTTTGTCACTTTCTTATCAGAGCCTTGTGTTTTAAGCTCTTTAAAAATATATCTGACTGACTGAGTGATTAGCTTTGTCACTTTTTGATCAAAACCTAGAGTCTTAAATTCATTCAACATGTCTGACTGATTGAGTTATTAGCTTTGTCACTTTCTGATCAAAACCTTGAGTCTTAATTTCCTTCGACATATCTCGCTGATTGAGCTTTGTCCCCGGTGAAAATGTTTAGCCTTAAGTGCCTTCTGCACATCTGACTGACTGAGTAATGAGCTTTGTCCTTCTGCACATCTGACTGACTGAGTAATGAGCTTTGTCCTTCTGCAGGTGTACCTTTACTTGTTTGACGTGTTCCGTACGGCTGGGATTCCTGCCCACCAGTTGCGCTATGTGGCCTTGGGAACCGGTCTGTGTGAGGTCTCAACCTCATTGGCTTGTGTGGGTCCTGTTTCACCATATCCCTCACCACTAACCATAACCAATCATCATATTAATCAGTATGACCTCCGATCCCTGTGAATGGAAAGTGGCACGTCTCACGTTTTGGTCGATCCTGTTTGCAGCTTGCCAACAAGACATACAGGTTTCCGAGCGTCTTATTGATATGAACCGATAGTTCCTCCCTTCAGTGTGTCATTTCTTTGTATTTGACAGGAACATTTCCCTCTGTAAATACTGTCACTATGTGAGGTTGATGGTTAACCTCCCTTTGGAATGGCAGGTGATGGTGATTGAGACCACGGGAAGGAGGCTGCTTCTCTACAGGGGTTACCTGTGCATGGCCGCCACACTGGCCCTGCTGACCGTTACACTGTACCTGCAGGCAAGTCCCCCAGAGGCACACTAACATTAAAACTATTACTTTGATTGTTGTAGCTATAAACTGTCTTGTTGCGAATCATTCATATTAGCAGAATATAACATTTTAAACTTAACATTTCTCTCATTTCAAAATGTCTATGTGAAAAACGTTAGTACACCCAATGTTGACGTCAACTGACAGGAAGAGACTACACATACTTGGCCTATATGGGAGCTCAAGAAGAGAGAAGCGTTTGCCAGACAACACTTGGGTCAAAAGTGGAATTGTTTGGGCGCTATGCCACATGTCATGTTTAGCAAAAGCAAAATAGCCGCCTTTGAACAGAGAAACCTCATACCAACGGTAAAGCATGGAGATAGTGGCATTATCGTTTGAGGCTGCCTCAGAGCCAACTTGCCATCATTGAGTCATCCATGAATTAGATATTGTAGAATTTTTGAGGAGAATGTGCGGCCATTTGTCAAAAAAACTGAATTGATCGATCTTTGCAACTGGACAGTGATCCAAAACACACAAGCAAATCTATAACAGACGGGCTCAAAAAGAACAATTGGAGACTTAAGGAATGGCAGTCAAAGCCAAGTGTAACGACTCGTCTTGGTGTAGCGTTGGAGGGAACCAGGCGCAGGCAGATATCACGTTCGTTGGTTTTATTAAACAACAAACAAACCAAACACGAACGGAAAACAATACTAATGACTGAATGAAATCAAAGTGCGCAACATGCGTCTTAACAATAAACATTCAAACAATACATTAAACAACACTCACCGATTAACTAACAAACAGCAACAATGACAGCGACAGCAACAATGATCCACAATGTGGGGAGCAGAGGGGAAACATATATACACATACAAACGAGCTAGATTGGGACCTGGTGTGGAAGATGGGAAACATGTGACAGTCCGGGATGTGTTCGTGAGAATATGGGAACTTGTGGAAATATGGCATGGTGGCGCTGCTGCTCACCGCACCATGACAGTACCCCCCCCCCAAAGGCCCGGCCACCGGACGGGCCAAGACGAACCCCAGCCCAAGGGAGGGGGGGCGGGGCAGCACAGTACCCCCATCGGCACAAACCCGCCGAGGGGGCGGAACAGCCGAGACTAACCAGGGTGGCGGAGCCGTCGGGACAGGCCGGGGAGGCAGAACCGGCCGAAGATCAGGAGCCGGCGGAGGGTCAGGAGCCGGGAGAGCCGACGGAGGGTCGGTGGCCGGCGGAGGGTCAGAGGCCGGGAGAGCCGACGGAGGGTCGGTAGCCGGGAGAGCCGACGGAGGGTCGGTGGCCGGCGGAGGGTCGGTAGCCGGGAGAGCCGACGGAGGGTCGGTGGCCGGCGGAGGGTCGGTAGCCGGGAGAGCCGACGGAGGGTCGGTAGCCGGAAGAGCCGACGGAGGGTCGGTAGCCGGAAGAGCCGACGGAGGGTCGGTAGCCGGAAGAGCCGACGGAGGGTCGGTAGCCGGAAGAGCCGACGGAGGGTCGGTAGCCGGAAGAGCCGACGGAGGGTCGGTAGCCGGAAGAGCCGACGGAGGGTCGGTAGCCGGAAGAGCCGACGGAGGGTCGGTAGCCGGAAGAGCCGACGGTGGGTCGGTAGCCGGAAGAGCCGACGGTGGGTCGGTAGCCGGAAGAGCCGACGGTGGGTCGGTAGCCGGAAGAGCCGACGGTGGGTCGGTAGCCGGAAGAGCCGAAGGAGGCGCCGGGGCGGCCGGGACAGGAGAGGGCGGTGGCAGCCAAACCCCGGCAAGCTCAGGCGGTGCAGGCCACTCCTCCTCGGCCTCAGGCGGTGCAGGCCACTCCTCCTCGGCCTCAGGCGGTGCAGGCCACTCCTCCTCGGCCTCAGGCGGTGCAGGCCACTCCTCCTCGGCCTCAGTCGGTGCAGGCCACTCCTCCTCGGCCTCAGGCGGTGCAGGCCACTCCTCCTCGGCCTCAGGCGGTGCAGGCCACTCCTCCTCGGCCTCAGGCGGTGCAGGCCACTCCTCCTCGGCCTCAGGCGGTGCAGGCCACTCCTCCTCGGCCTCAGGCGGTGCAGGCCGCTGCCACTGGCAGGAAGGAGGCGCTGGCTGCTGCTCCAATGCAGCAGGGGGCGCTGACTGCCGCTGCTGGCAGGTAGGGGGCGCTGACTGCCGCTGCTGGCAGGTAGGAGGCGCTGACTGCCGCTGCTGGCAGGTAGGAGGCGCTGACTGCCGCTGCTGGCAGGTAGGAGGCGCTGGCTGCTGCTCCAATGCAGCAGGGGGCGCTGACTGCCGCTGCTGGCAGGTAGGAGGCGCTGGCTGCTGCGCCAATGCAGCAGGGGGCGCTGACTGCCGCTGCTGGCAGGTAGGAGGCGCTGGCTGCTGCTCCAAAGCAGTAGTGGGCAATCGGCGCCGTGGCGCAGGGACAGGGGCGGCGGAAGGCCGCGGAGCAGGAAGCGGTGTGCGCCTAATTGCCAGCCTACAGCCTGGCCAGCCTGCACGGGGTCGAGGAGGCACCGGACATAGAGGGGGCGCCGTCGGGACTTCCCCCGGGCACCCACTCAGCCCCCCCCTAAAATTTTCCTGGGGGGACCTCGGACCAAGCGTTGGGCACCTCGCCCTCTTCTTCCTCCGGCCTCGCCTGTGTCCTGTCCTTCCTGCCTCCTGCATGTCCTGCAGGAGACCCTTCACCAGCTCCCCTTGCTCTTTGGGGTGGGGCTTGACCACTCCATACTGGTCCATGCCCCACAGTGGCACCCCGAACCCGTCTTGGGGCAACCCCCAGCACTGCTCCCCAAGGGGATCCTCCTCCACTCTCTCATAGACCGCTTCGTCGTCATCTGAGGAGAGGGAGTCAGACCCCCAATCGCCCCTCCAGGTATATACCCTCTCTGGAGGGACTGCCTGCTGGTTCCAGGTTTGGTGGATCATTCTGTAACGACTCGTCTTGGTGTAGCGTTGGAGGGAACCAGGCGCAGGCAGATATCACGTTCGTTGGTTTTATTAAACAACAAACAAACCAAACACGAACGGAAAACAATACTAATGACTGAATGAAATCAAAGTGCGCAACATGCGTCTTAACAATAAACATTCAAACAATACATTAAACAACACTCACCGATTAACTAACAAACAGCAACAATGACAGCGACAGCAACAATGATCCACAATGTGGGGAGCAGAGGGGAAACATATATACACATACAAACGAGCTAGATTGGGACCTGGTGTGGAAGATGGGAAACATGTGACAGTCCGGGATGTGTTCGTGAGAATATGGGAACTTGTGGAAATATGGCATGGTGGCGCTGCTGCTCACCGCACCATGACACCAAGATCTCAATCCTATTGAAATGGTGTGGGGGGACTGCAGGCAAACATGACATTGTTGAAACTGTACTGAAAAAAAGATTGGGCAAAAATTCCTTCCAGTAGAACAGGGGTGTCCAAACCATTCCACGGAGGGCCGTGTGTCTGCAGGTTTTTGTTTTTTCTATAAATTGGTTCCCACACCTAAACGACCAGGTGAGGGTAGAAACTAACACAATTAGTAACCTAATTAGTCAATCACATACAAGGAGAGAGCAAAAACCTGCAGACACATGGCCCTCCGTGGAATAGTTTGGACACCCCTGCAATAGAGACTTACATTTCAGCAAAAGGGAGCAACGCCAGATACTGAAGCTCAGTGTGAACATATTTTTTCTGCAGTATGAAATTGCATTTCTGTTGATTTCGAATGAATAAATGATTGCTAACTATAATAATTTAGTGCCATTTGTTGAATTTGGTTACATTTATCTCTCAGTATTGCAGAAATGAAAATTATGTATCAAATATGTACAAAAAATGTACTTTCCAGGGGGTGCACTTACTGTTTCACATGACTGTATGTAATTAACAAATATGTAAGATTTAGTGGAGGTTGGTACTAGTCCTTTGGTTGAGATTTGTACTATTGCATTGCCCCATCTCCAACACACTGCTCTGCCATGTACCACTTTGTATGTGAGGAATGCAACCATGTTCATTGCAAATAAATTAATGTTATTCTCAGAGACATGTCATCCAGCTCTAAAGTTCACAGAACCCCTGTATATATTGTTAGTATGTTACATTAATATTTTTTTTACAATGGATGTCTCATCAATAAGTCACACCCTTTGTTTTTCCCTTTCATTTTCAGACCCTATTGTCCTGGATGCCCTACTGCAGTATGGTCCTCATCTTCCTCTTTATCTTCTTCTTCTCCAGTGGGCCTGGTGGGTCCTATACCCTCACATAGAATGAAGCTAAGCTAACTGCAGATCAGTTTACTTACATGTTTCTTTTATTGTTTCTTGCTTGTAGCTGGAGTGACAGCACCTCTACCTGGCGAGATCTTTAACCAGTCATTCAAATCAGCATCCTTCACCATCGCCTGCACGCTCAACTGGCTGGGCCTCTTCCTGCTAGGGCTACTGTTCCCTCTTATAGTGGTGAGCACAGCAATCGCTGCAGGGGAGAACAGTACTCAACAGGGAGAACAGTACTCTAGGCATAATTTGCCTGCAGCGGATTTTATGTAATACTGGAGTCCTGACTTTCTGGTCTGTAAAGATCCCTTGGGACTGTGGGGGTGTTAACCCAGGTGTTGTGACGACATTTCCAATTTGGCCTTCATACTAACATGGCTACCTAATCACAACCATCTTCTAGGTGGTTGTATTTGTTTGGACTTTCACATCCCTGCATGCCCTCACAGTGTGTTCTTTTTCACAGGAGAATTTGGACTACTTCTGTTTCCTGATTTTCTTTGTGTTCTGTTTCCTGTCTGGGGTGTTTGTTTGGTACCACGTGCCTGAGACCAAGAATCGCACTGTCATGGAGATTACTGCCCAGTTTCAGATGATGCATCCCACGAGGGAATCCTCAGAGGAGGGGAAGACAAGCTTTGAATTAAATCCTAACAAAGCATGTACAGCCACCAAACTCTAAACATTTGCCATAATTGGCTAATTGTTTTATCCTTCCTGTTCAAACATTGTATTTATGGAAGCTCCTATTTTATTAAAATTTGACTGAAGCTTAATCTATTTCAAGTATTCTTTCATCTAGATGGCAAATAATTTTGACCTTTGCAATGGTGAGGAATGTCTCTAGGCACATATTAAAGTAGTTTGTTTAGTTGTGTGAGCAGTCTCTGTCATTGTTATGAGGCTCTAGCTCCAGGCAAATGTACACTAATCAGGGAAGGAAGAGGTTTTTATCCTGGACACCCACTGATTGAGCATTACGGTATGTGCCTTACTTATTTTAAGTTTCAGTACATAACTTAAGGCATGATTTAATTAGATTGCTTGAAAGTAACTGAGTTTGGTCTACCATACATATATATACGTCTCTGGAAAAAATTAAGAGACCACAGCACCCTTTTCTTTCCTTTCCAAAAAAGTTGAAAAGGATAGTTTTGAGTGAGGAACAGAAACGTCCAATTTGCAGTGGTCTCTTAATTTTAACCCTTGTTCCTCACTCAAAACTCACTTTTTTGGAAAGGAAAGGAAAAGCTGCAATGGTCTCTTAATTTTTTCCGGAGCTGTATATATCTGTCTGATTTATAACACTCATGTAGGATGTTGAGTTTTTTTGTTAATGTATGATTATCATCAAAATGGAAACCTAAATTAAGGTAGACATTTATATCGATATAATCTATAGTCTAACGTAAAACTAGCAGTTTAATAGTAGTTTCTTTTGTGTTTTTTTCCAATTGCTTGGCCTTTTTCGAATCCCAGAAAGTGTTATTTGCCACCTCGAGATAAACCCACGGTTCCCTCTGCATGTGTACGCGTCTGATAACGTTATCATGTTTTAAAGGCAGCAATTCAAGTCCAGCGTGCGTGTGACCAATTCATTTACATTATAGGAGGCCCTTAGTCCGCACCCACTTTTTAACTAACAAACTACGTTGTTAAATGGGAGTGGTTGTTTACTAGCGTATGTTGCATCTTTAAATGCTTCGGATAGTAAGCTAGGCCATGTGTGAGATGACAGCTAGTGCTGTGGGGTGTTGTGAGATCTGATCTGGATAACCTCTGTAGAGGCTGTAACATCGTGGGCTATGGAGGATCCGATTTGGAGTGCGAGAGGTCAACCAATTAAATCGGATACAGACCCGAGCGTTTCGCCTGATGTGTCTTTGGTGAAAAGCAAGGACCATCAGCACAAGTGAGTTATTTGATGCAGCATACTGTTTTATACTCAAAGCTGTGAGAATTATAGCATAGGCTAGTTGGCATATTCCAACACCAGTTGACAAAATCGGCATGCGTATGAATAAAGTAAGCGAACAAAGCTAATGGTTACTATCCTGATGTGAGTAAAGTCGTGTCATAAGCCTCAGATTTACAAATACTTGGAACCTGAAGAAAGCCTGCTGTGTAAATTGCAACATTATTATAATGCATTATCCGATTATTAATGTGCTTATCCGATCTTCTGAACTTGCGAATTGTGTGGCAGTGGTGGTATAACAGCATGTCAGTGTTGATATTAGATGTATTGAGCTATTGCCTATAGGCTACATCACACTTAGAGAAACTTCGATATTCCGATGTCCAGTAGAGTCGGTGACATTTTTTACTCAATTACAGCCAATAGGTTACATTCACTATATCCGTCTAGTGACACATTTTAATGTGAGCATTCTGAATTCCATATAGATAGAAAAAAATATTTTTTTAAAATATGGAATATGTTTCCAACTGACTAAACTAGCCTACCTTTTTTGTTTGTCACTCACAGCGTGAAATATCAGAGAAATATATTTATTTATATTTGTTTGAGTACCGAAAAACATCTATAGTCTGCATTTTCGTCGCATTTTCAATACCACATATCGGGGGGTTTTCACCACGAAAATGTTCATTAAAAGCAAATGTGTCAAATCTGGTCCTTGCTATTGCACGCCAGTCAACTTGCATACAGATCGGGTGGGCTAGTCTACAGGCTATGATTATCGAGGCAATATTGTTTCTATTTGTTAATAGCAGCCACTTCTCAATCATGTCAATTGAATAAGACCTTAGACTGACTAATCAGAGCCACAGCTTGTTTATCCCCGGGCCGTGCAGTTTCTGTAAAGTTCATTATAATTAATTTAAACTTGAGCGTAATAAACTGTGAACCTGAATGACAGTAGGAACACAACAGAACTGGGTTAGACCAAATTCGATTATCGTCTTTATGCGACATGACTTTACTCATTAAAACAGTGGATTGAAACGTGTTTGTGACATGATCACTGTTCCAAGTGTACTTCAAACCAGAAAGATCATTCAGCACCCTTGTTCAGGATAGAATATGTCACCTAAACACAGCAAACCTCTTTGTGGTTACCTTGTCAGCCTGTCATGACTGTCTGATCACAGTCAAGAATTGATAAGGAATCTCTCATTAGCTATTTGCACATAAGGCTGGCACAATTTCCATATGTCCATGAATAGCTCTGTTATGTAGTCTCATCATGAAAAACAACCTAATTACCATTAATGAGTATGCTTCCAAGGACCCTTTAGAAAGCTGTTCTGTAAGGCATTTAACCCAAATTGCTTACCGATTTTTGCTGAAAAGAGCAGTGTTCTTAGTCACAGTTACAGGGAAAACTAATAGTACATCTTTTTTAATGGTTATATTTGTGATAATTGTCATCTAAAATCCCATGACTGTCACAACCCTGGTTGATTGCTACTTGGGGTAATTGATATACAGCTCCAGAAAAAATTAAGAGACCACTGCACCTTTTTCTTTCCTTTCCAAAAGAGTCAAAAAGGAAGGTTTTGAGTGAGGAACAGAAGGGTTAAAAAAATAAAGAAAATAATAAAAGTGCAGTGGTCTCTTAATTTTTTCCAGAGCTGTATAATGTTAGGGCACTGGAGTGGATTTCGCATCTCAATACAGAGTGACTTCTATTTATTTCCTAATTTTCCCATTCTGTCTCTTTGTGGCTTTTGTTTGTTTTGTTTCTGCTACAGTGCATTATTTGGTTACAGTAAACCCTGAAAGTTGAATCATGAAACGATAATCATGGAACAAGACTACGTCATTAAAAAAGAAGCAGTGCCAAGTCTCAATAAATCCTTGCCAATAATATTGCTGCCTTTAAAAAAAGACTTCACATTTCATAATTTAGCTCTAGGTTCATGGACTTGATGGTCCATATTGACTAGATTAAATACATGTGCTACTGACCTGATAAGAGTAGGACTGTAATGACGTGACTGAATGTAGGATACAGAGCCCACTATGACGTAACCAGCTGATTTGACAGAATTTGCGGCAGAAGATATTCTTGGTTGGTTCCATAGATTATATTTAATAAAGCTTATGGCAACTTGGCCTGCCTGATTTTCTCAGGATATCGATTTCCAAGGCATTTTCCAAGGTATACTAAGAAATAATAGAATTTATGGCTTTCCAGAATTATACCACTTTAGCAATTGACTGAATTCTCCTGATTTATCTGACGGCTGTAATTTTGTGTTGAGTACAAATAACATGTGCTTTAATTAAACCAAAAAATTCATGTAACCATTTGAGACATGTTCTGTGAACTTTTTAAATGAGTGTTACCATTGTGGGGTCTGGTCTTAGACAACTGATCAGATATACAGCCCTGTTCACGTCATTCAGTGTTCATGAACTGCCCACGTCTCACCACAATGGGTGTAGCAGATCATGTCCGATACGCCAACTGTCCTGTTTTCCTTTGATTACAGGGTGTTTGTTAATAGGAGTGTAACTTTGGAGAACATCAAATGCTATGGCTTTGATATGGACTACACTCTGGCAGGTGAGTTAATCTAACAGACCCAGTAGACCTTCCAACAAAAACAATATGTGCCTTTTGATTTTGTTTAATCAACTATTTAGAATGTATTTATAAACTGTTTATAAGTAATTTATTAAGTAAATATAAACAGTTATAAAGTCATTTATAAACAGTTGCCCATTATGACTCAGTATTCAAACATAATGTAAATCTTAATTTGCTAGTTATTAATAGTTATTTCATGAAACATCCTTTGTTGCATGCTAATACCTTTCTTGGGTACAGCTGTGATGTCTTTCTGAGAAATTAAACCGGTCATTTAAAGCATTTATAACATTTATAAAGCATGAATTGCGGCCACTAAGTGCTGAAAAACGTCTGTACTAGTAATTAGTAAATGTTTTATGTTTTTATGAATCAGGGATTAATCACTAGTAATTGACTGATACAAATCCATGCATGGTTGTAAATTGACCCTTAAAATAGCCTTTCCGATGTGCTTGTACATTGTGGAGTGGAGAGCCGAGAAATACGGATTGAAAATATGAAAATGTATTGTAAATTTTAAGTGTGTAATCAGAACTGTTTTGAAAAGTTTGTGAGTATGAAAACATTGTCAAATGTTCACTGATTCATGCATTACTGTTCAATGTGTCCTGTGTATATAGCTTACAAGTCTCCTGACTATGAGAGCCTGGGCTTTGAGCTTCTCAGAGACAGACTGGTGTCTATAGGTTATCCCCATGAGCTGCTACGTTACAGCTATGACCCTACCTTCCCCACACGGTCAGTTCTCTCTCCCTGTTCGTCTCACACCCATTCACATACTGTTTACACATTACATCTGGTAGTAACATGACCCAGTATTAACAAAGTCAATTGTATACATTCATTGGCATGCGTTAGATTTATTGAGAAAACACTCACCTAACCATGTTTTTTAAATACATTTATTTCTCTGTGCTCTCTGTTTTATTTGTCCTCAGTCCAGAGGGTAGCTAAGCTTGAGAAACATTTGACATTTTATCATTCCATCAGTAAAAATAGCCCTACTGCAGAGATGGTCTCCCCATATGGCTGGTAGCCGTAAAACGACAAGATCGGTCAAAATAGAGGAGAAATAAAAAGTAACCTGGTGATACTATCAAGAGCAGCCACATATATAAAGGATTTCATCATCTTGCCCTCTGCCATCCATTTCTCTCTCTGCATAACAAACACCCCCCTGCTCTCCTTCTGTTCATCCCAATCTCTCTTCCTGTCCCAGTGGCCTGGTGTTTGACACAATGTTTGGTAACTTGCTAAAGGTGGACTCCAATGGAAACATTATGCTGTGCACTCATGGATTCACCTTTCTAAAAAAGTAAGCAATGCATGGAAGGAAATACAATTGTGTGCGTGTGTGTGGCCATGACTTGTGTTGTGGTAGTGTTTGGCATTCGGTAACAGGATGTAACGGGGTCCACACTTTTACTGAACGCACATCTGCACAATCACTTTGCAAACATAAACAAGGGAACAGGGGAATGAAACAAGCAATGATTGGCCATGTCCAGTCAGTGGATCAGCAGGGCCAAAAGGTCTTCTGTCAAACATCAGAAGGACAATGTCACAGAGAACCATAGGGACAACTATTGGCTGAAAGCCATCATATATGAGACCATATACCATGGGAATGACAGAAACTTTATTTTTACTGTTCTTATTAAAATAGCAATTAGGCAGGTTTGCAGTATATGGGAAATGTACCACAGGTTTTGTAAAGACAGTTGGGCTGCCCCACAACAGATCACAACAGAGGCCAAGGTTGCCTGATTCAGACTATGGTCACATCTATCTGTGAGCATCTGTCTCATTCCAAAGTTATATTCAGCCTACAAGATTTAACAGTCCCCATTTCCCTTGTTGTTTTACAGAAGACTGAAAACTGACTCCATAATATCCCTCCCTTTTTCGAAACATTAATGGATGCAAAAATAAAGTATATTTATATCCAGCACCTGGTGCCGTGGTATTTGAGAATGTCTACATCTGTGTTTGCGTATATGTAATTACTGATTGCTTAAGGTCCTTTTGATTTAATCTTGGGTTATATGTATGTATATGAGTTTTATGTGGGGCTATGTGTATCTTTTTTATATTACATTTTTCATGAAGATTCAAGACTATGTTGATTATACAACCCCGTTTCCAAAAAAGTTGTCATGCTGTGTAAAACAGAAATAAAAACAGAATGCAATGATATGTAAATCATTTGAACCCATTTCAAATGTTGAAACTGAAAATGTTTATTGTTCCTTGAAAATGATATGCCCACTTTGAAATTTGAAACATTTGGTTCAACATTTTATATGTTGTCATTGTACTATTTTCAATTAAATATAGGGAATACATTTTTTTGCATATCCTTGCATTCTGTTTGTATTTGCATTTTACGCAGTGTCCAAACTTTTTCGGAAACTGGGATGTACTTTACTTGGGCCTGCCTATCCTACATTAATAAATCAAGCTTTAGATGCCTTTAGGATCCCCTACCAGCAGCTAAGCTATAGAGAGGCTCCAGTTCCAGGTTAAATCCCCTCAGTCTCCTCTGCCTCATGCACTAACAGTTTGGCAGACTGTAATCTCGCTTCAGTGGAAAAGGTCTGTGGATGTTTCTATTTCCACCTCCAGCTAGAACTTCAACACACCTGCCAAAGCTGCAGTTGACAGAATTGTAAATGTTGGTATTTTCTAATGATGTTGCAACATAGCAAAGCGACTCAAAGAGAATCATTGATTGTGCTGCTTTGTTGATTAAGGATTTCACAACTTGACAACTTCAAATTAGATGGTTCCTCACCATAAAAGTCAATGGGGTGAGAGAAAGTGTAATACATATACAGTTTTCTTTAAACAGCCGTCCCCAACTTTAGCTTACTTTAGCATCCGTTAGCTAACAATAAAATAAAACATTTCCATGTTACACGATCACTTCCAATGATTTGAATCTAATGGTTGCTGAGTTAGAAGTTTGTGATGGCTGTTTTGGACAGTGCTGTGATGTCTTGTTATCAGTGATGTAGAGGTAAATAAAATATGTGGGTTAACAGATAGCTGTCTTGGTGGAGAAAGCACTCTTGCCATAAATTTTTCTGCATTTGTTGAGTAAAATGCTTTGTTCTCCCTATAACTCCAAATTGTTTGGTGTCATTAGAGAGAATGTTGCATATCCTTGCCATGTTACATGTCTTTTCATGCATCCTTGGTTGCTTTATCTTATTACTAGTATGCATACTTTCCTTCTCTACAGGGAAAAGATCCAGGAATACTACCCCAACAACTTCATTCAGAAAAGCGACACGGACCGCTTCTATATCCTCAACACTCTTTTCAACCTCTCAGGTAGTAGCAAGTGTTATTTTGTGCATTTCTGTTCAATCTTACTCTGAAGAAGGTGAAGTAATTCCCACCTCCCATCCTGCTCCTCACACAGAGACATATCTATATGGCTGCCTTGTGGACCTCTTCAATGGTTGCAGCAGATACGTAAAGTTAGTGAATCTGTTCTTGCTTCCGCGTCTTGTTGCATTGGCTTTTTGTCTTCAGCTGGAATAATATCTTGGCATTTGAAATAAGTGAATAATGCGACTGTAGTTTTATCATTTGAAATAAGTGAATTTTACTGAAGATATTTGGTGTTTTTTTACAGCTGCCAGAAAGGTTACAAATATGGTGACTTGTTCACGTCCTTCAGAAGCATGTTCCAGGATGTTCGAGACGCAATGGACTACGTTCATGAGTCGGTTAGCATTATACATACACCTTATTAAGACACACTTGCAAAATGGAAAATAACTGTCTTTGTGTAAGCACTGACTCCCTACCTTTTTTCACATAGGGCAGTCTGAAGGAAAGAACACTGAAGAATCTGGATAAATATGTCATTAGGGATGTGAGTGAAGAATACTTTTTTGGGGAAATACATTACTGTCAGAGTGCTTTGTAAATATTTGGAGTTTATTAAACTGAATATATTTATGTAAGTTTATTAAATGATACTTTAAGGAATTGATGACTTTAAATAAAGTCTCTGAGATGACCTAATGTTTTTCTGTCCTCTACTTTACCTTCTCAACAGCCAAATTTGCCAGTTCTCCTGACTCGCATTAAGCAAGTGTCCAAGGTTTTCCTGGCGACCAACAGTGACTACACCTACACTGAGGTCAGTTAGTAAGGGTGCATGATACATGATATCTATTCTGTCACTGCACATTTACAAACTAGTAATGTGTCTGGTCTTCTCCCCAGGCTATCATGAAATACCTTCTTGAAACTCCACCTTGTACCAAGGTACAGTATCTAGCTGTCTCCAGTTTAAAAATAAACATTATGTTTTGGGGAACAAATGAAAATGAATTCTAATTAAATGAATTATTTTTTATTTTTTTTAAGAGGCCAAAGACACAGTGGCGTGCATACTTTGACCTTGTCGTTGTGGATACAAGGAAGCCACTATTTTTCGCTGAGGGAACTGTGTTGAGACAGGTGGACACGGTAAGGATCTCATGGTATTGCTCAAATGTATTTTTATCCTCAACAAACAATAGATTGTTGTAATCTGTCCACCACAGAACACAGGGAAGCTACGCATTGGAACCTACACAGGAGACCTCCAGCATGGAACTGTCTACTCTGGTGGTAAGAATGTTTTCATATCACTACATTCTAGGAAAAGGGTAGAGGGGAACATGGAAGACCGGAGAAAGCCAAAAAGTTTGTGCTAAGATGGTAGAGGAAGTGTGTCCATCTCAGTATCAGTGGACGTCACATCTTGCAGGTTCCTCAGACATTGTGTGTGACCTGCTGGATGTGAAGGGGAAGGATATTCTCTATGTGGGAGACCACATCTTTGGAGACATCCTTAAGTCTAAGAAGAGGCAAGGATGGAAGACCTTCATGGTGGTGCCAGAGTTGTCCAGGGAGCTACAGGTGTGGAAAGACATGAGATGTAAGTATGAATGGGGTTTGGAAAATGTGTGGAAAGACATGAGATGAAGTATGAAACCTCACAGAGAGCCTAACACTGACTGTTCATATACCACACCCTGACTTCACAAGGCTACGTACCTTGTTAAATAATGTAACCTAGATGTAGGGTCCACTGTTTTGTTCATCTCTCTTTTTTTTCAAGATCTCTTTGAGGAGCTGAAGCGTCTTGATGTGTTTTTAGCTGAGTTGTACACGTGAGTTGGTCTTTCTTCTATTCTCTGGGTGACACGTTTCTATTATTACGTTTTCTAAACTGTTTGATGTTAATCAACATGACTGGCAATCTCTCTTCAGGCACCTGGACAGTAGTTCTCCAGAATGCCCAGAAATCCATGCCATCCAGACCAGGATGAAGGTCAACTTTGCCCACTGACTTAAGATCCCTCCCTGAGAAATGCTATTAGTTTTTTCGTCTTTCCTGTGCATCATGTTATTTAAATGATTCATTGAGGTCTATTTCTAGTTTTGTCTCGCTTTTACGATTGCTGCTAATTTGGACTGCCTGGCCGTGTGTCTGATAGATGGTGACCTATAGAATGGATATGTCCTATGGGAAGATGGGCAGCCTGCTGCGAAGTGGCAGCAGACAGACTCTGTTTGCCAGCCAGCTCATGCGTTACGCTGACCTATACTCTTCAAACTGCATCAACCTGCTTTACTACCCATTCAGCTACCTGTTCAGAGCCACCCCTACCTTGGTGAGTCCCACCTCAGATAGTTGTGAGATAAGAACAGGGACGTGCATCCACTTTTGCACAAAATCTCATGCTAAAAACAATGTTCTGCCCCTGATTCTGTCCAGATGCCCCACGAGACTGCGGACCATCAGTCCTTTGACATCCCCACACCTGACTTCTTTGCTCTGGATCAGGTCCGTAGAATGGCTGAAGGCAAGGTTTGACACTTCGATCTTTGCAATGATTTACAAATGTTTTAGTTTTTCTGTTTTATAAACAGTGTGACTGAAACAGTGTGTCAGAAGTCTTTCATGAAAAGTCAATAGGTGTTGTCTCTATATTCAAGTCCACCTTGATTTTAAAATGTATAACCTTTTTTCTTGCAGAACACGATTGAACAGGGTGACACACAGGATCTAAAAGAGATGTGAGGATGTGTTTACCAAAACAGTTCTGTTTTGACATGTCTACCAATTAGGGGTTGTGTGTTTCTTATTTTTTACTGCTAATTGACTACAAAATGTATAAGACGATGTATAGCGCCACCTGCTGGAAGACAGTTAAATAACTTGTCTTCCATCTATCAGACCCACATTTATCCAACATGTGCATTGTATAAAGCAGGGGAAAATACCACTTGGACACTGGAGATGGGACAATAAACCGAAAATGATTTACATAATTCATTGCAATTAGTCGCCTATACTAGAGAAATGCTATGTTTTAAAAACGTTTACTGTTTATCTGTTTGATTGTCAATGAGAGAACTGAACAACCATCAAACTAGACACTGGAGAAGGATAAAGGATTTCCCTCCAGTATCTCTGAGCTAATAGATGCAGATTTGAAGGGTATTGTTATATTTGTTTTTATTTATTTGTTTTTATTTTTGTCTATCTATTTGGCTACATTACTTACAAGCATTTATACAATGCCATTACTTTTATACATTTATACAATTCGATTTCTGGGTAAATGTGAATTAACTTTTGAGCATGTAAACCGAAACAAGCACATTGCCTATTTCTGAAATATCAAGTTTTCGTAGTGAATTATAATGCAGGCTTGCTTATACAGCCAATGTTCAATAAAGACGTAGGCATGCGTATGTAGGGGTTACGTGATCAAAGCTCAGTGGATTTGTGTAAGTGATGACATGAATAAGTGACAAAACTTTCTCATTCTTTCTCTTGTGTTGTCTTCAAAGCATCCCATATTATATTTAGAAGCCTACCCGTGCCTTTGTAATTAGTTGTTTATTAAAGATGTATTAAATACGCTAAAAGTCCAAAATGGATCCTTCCTAAAACGTTGAAACCAAATGACCCTGTCATTTCCACATTGAGAGTAACAATTAGGGCTCTTGGAGTGTACTTGCGCCCTTTGCCCACTGGATGGCATCAGATTGTGCAAAACACTTGTAGCCCACTGGAAGCAAACTTATGGATGAGTTTTAACTTTTTTATTATCACAATTTAACCTATAACACTGAGGCTCATTGCCTTATTTGTTTCATCTACATATACAGTAACAGAGATTTAACCCCCTTAACATCAAAAACACATGTCAATTGTGTTCAATACTAAAATATTATTAATCGACTATCAAGAGTAGTAATTTTATAGTAGGCATAGGCCATCTTCATGTTGAGGTGCAAGCCTGTGATACAATGTATGTTTTTTCGTTGTCTTGTTATATCGTTGACATTTAAATAGCATAAGATCTGATTAGGTTAACTGCATTTGTGGTGAAAATAATTTTTCTTAAGGATTTCTTTTTCTTAACACAGACCCTTAGCAATTTCAACACATTAGCTTCAGATCTGACATTAAGTCTATTTTATTTGCTAATATAGAAATTATATATTACTATTACTTTCCAGCAGTTTTGAGTTATTATATTTGGTAAATGTTTAAATGGTTAAAAGAAATATGAAGGCTTAGTGATATTAATCACATCTCATTATTTTCTAACCTAAGTCTAATTGGTCTTTTCCGGTTGAAAAAATATATATTACTATTCACTGCAGAAGGTAACCCCAAAAATGTTCAGGCTGAGTCACATTCGGGAACACAGGGGCGTGTTCCCGATTGTTCCTCATTATTCCAGGGCCCTTTCTATAGAATAGAAAATCATTTCAGACTTAACTTTAACTTAACTATAGCCCCACAATATTTAATTGCATGTAATTCGTTTTCAAGACAAAAACATGCACTTAAAGGAAACATGGCCTTTACCAAGTAGATCTAAAAATAGATCAAATACAATTATTCTTAAAATCTTTCTTGCAATGAAGATCAATTTTAATGTTGAATCAATTTAATGTACAGACATTATTTCAATGCAATGTATGAAAGAATAACTCTCCATGTGTTTAATAAAGACAAAATGAAAAAGGGAAACATCTAAAAACTCTATATAAAAGGTTAATGTCATCATTTTTATCTTTTTTAATCTTATTTTGTTAAAAACATACAGTATATGCCACCTCATTCATTCCAACAGAGCAGACCAACACAGAACTGATGAAAACCCTTTTATTTCCTTGACACATGGCATGCACTCACTCAAAAACATAATTTTAACATTGAACTCAAACATCTGCTTCTTGTTAGTCAAAATGAGTAGGCCTACATTGTGTCTAACTCAGCCTATGACTCGGTATGACTAGCTAATTAACTCATTTACCTTTCCTTTGCTGTAAACTGGGAGTAATGGGGCTTGCCTGAGCCACACATAAGTGGTGCGCCAAAGCATTGACCTGTTGGATTCAGTGTAGACACTGAGTGCTCTACCCAGTCAGATATGACTGCAGACACACCACCGTCCCCCATTCCACGCATTCCAGGATTTCCCAGAAAGCATTGCAAGCGAGCCTCAACAAGTCACATTCTTTACTCTGGGAGAAATTCACACAGTCAAGTGGCTGAGATAGCTCTACTCCACCTTAATAATACTCACTTCAGTATGGATGGAAATCAATTACTGTAAAATATCTCGTCCCTCCCTAAAGCAAACAGAATTGCTTTTTAATTGAAATTCTTTAACAATTGACAAAGCCTGACAAATTATTGTCAGTAATATCACATCAGTAACAGAACAGGAATAAACCCACAGTATTATTAGGACTGAGCCCCTACTCCTGTTAATCAAATAACAGCAGTGGACCAGCATTGTGTATCACTGATCAAGGTGCTTTGGCTTGAGATCTCCCACACTAAAACTGTTTTCTTTGTCTAGCTAAGATATTTTTTGGAGGGAACGGTTTTTGGCATTTGACTGTTGGCTTAAACGTTCATTTGATTTAGTCATGATTCAAAAACCAACCTTGATTCATAGTGATTTGAAGCACAACAATACATTTGAGGATGTCCCAACCAACTTCCCCAGCAGTCTGATCCTTTGAAGGGCTCCCAGATGAGGCTACACACAGGAGCGCCCCTTAAATCCCAATCCCATCTCACCATATCCCATCCCCCATCACCACCACCACCATACACAGAACTGGACCTGCCTCCCTGCATTCCTCCCAAACACTCCCCTCCCCCTCTGACCTGCCCCACTACAGAGGATGCTCAAAACAGACCAAGATCAGCTCTACTTGAAGACATTTCTTATTTACTTTGGGAGACCTTACACTTGGGGCTCAATAACATTCTGTAAACTGCTTTCTAAACCATCTAAAGACACAAACATTTTACCATTTATGAGCTATTTTTAAAAGGACAGCTGTTTTAGAAAACAAATGTGCCCAGTGTCTTGCCTTTGGCTATATTTATATTGTTTGTAAGAGTAATGTATACAGCTGTTTGATGGATGTGGTATTTACCACTATACACACTCTAATTAAGTTAGGATACTGGAGTGAGCTTTTAAAAACATTTTACAGTGCTTTTATGGGCTACTTTTAGATTATCCTCTTCTAGGAAAAGCATACCCTAGCCACATGTCTATAGCTCACAAGAGGTCACTACTATTGATTTATGAATGCTATCTGATACATTTAAAGAAATACAACTAACACCGTCCATCCCACCATACCCTAACCACGAATTCAGATAGAGCTGAGGCCAAATGCTATGACAATACTATTGCACTGCTAGAATGGATGGTACAGTAGTGCAACATTGTCAAAGCAGCTGACCTCAGCAGGTGTCAGCATGTTCACATGGGTACAGCCATTTTCTATTGCCAATAGAAGAGAACCATCTAAAGCTAAACAGTTTAATGTAAGCCTCTGGGTGTAACACACTTTTCCCATCAATAGTTTAGACAATACTTGGGAGGTTATTTTTTTACACCTTTACATCAGAGGTAACACAATCATGGCTGCAAAATACTGTTCAGCTATGCATTTTATGTGGGCACAATTCAATTGACTAATAGACAAAGCTGACATAAACTCTCCTGACAATGTTCCACATATTTAACTTCAGAAACACAAAGAACAGAACAAGTTGAATATTTGTATAGAGGTTATTAAGGCAAATAGCCACACAAACACCCCACATGCACATGTGTAGGCCTCATATTTATGGCCTGTTAACTCACCGAGGGGTGATAGGTTAAGGCAATAGAGGGAGGTGTGGGTCTCCGTTTCATCAGCCAATGCCCTTTTAATATTGCACTGCTCATCTCAATGCCCAGTAGTACAACAGAAAAAGGGCAATGGACGACAACATGGACACCATCAGCCTCATCTGAAGATAGTTGTCCTTCTTACTGCAATCCGCCTGTTCCACCATGAGACTGTCAATCAAGCAATGGGTGATCAACTCTGATTTGTTAGATTCAAGGACCAAGTTCAGATACAAGATTAGGTTGCTACTCCATAATAAGGTTGATTTGAAAATACACAATTATTATTGTTAACACAAAGTCGTTTAAGAAATGTAACATGTGGAGAAAGGAAAATAACTGAAGTTGTCAGGAACTAATTTCTACAGAGCACTCAGAATAAAAACATGCACTTTTCTGAGACATCTCATAAAGTAGGCTACCTGCCTATTTAATTCCTGAATATAGAAACTGAAATCTTTTTTTATTTTTTTTTACCACATAGCCCTAAGATGTTAAGAATTGTATTGATTTCGCTTTATTTTAAAACATACACATTTTCAATCACCTGATTATTTTCTAAATGTTGAGTAATGCCAAAATACTTTTTATAGGCATCATAAAAAGGAACGTTTTTCTTCACATTGAACTGAGAGAAGAGGGGTTTTCCAGAATCATTACTAGTTCTAATGAAATGTATTCTAATTCTGAGAACAGGGGGACATTTTGTTACTGTGCAACATTTTCATTTAGACTTTGTACTCTCAAAATCATGGTTCAAACTTAATCAGACAAATTTATAATTGTTTCCACTTTTGTGTTGTGTCTAAAATCTTACCTTAAAAGTAATAATTTATTATGCCTATATTTTGTTTTAAACGTACAAAAAATATTGAAGCCTATAATTTGTCGACCATTCAAGCGAAAAAGTTTTGTACATAGTAACCTCTTCACTCATCAAACGTATCTACAACTGCTAGTTAATATCAGTACATTAAGCCATGTCATATAACGCACATGTTCTTAGGCTTCTTTATAGCAATATAAATACATAAAAGTGTCCTAAACAAATTTCAATTAGGCTAGTGTACCCCAATCGTTTCCATGCATTACAATTACATAATATAAATATTTATATTTTAACATCAACAGAGAGAGCACAAACTTGTCAACGAACCTTTGTTTTCCTTGAGCTTTCGACTTCAATATAAAAAGATAATTATCATTATTGCAGGAACGGATACAATCTGCAAACAAAACGTGCCACCTCTTTCACTACCACGCAGATGACTTGTTACATTGTAGCCTACTGTGTGACTCTAAGCACAATCCATGGTCGACAATGTCCATTGCAATTCTTATCAGACAATTTTACTTGATGCATCGATTTAGGACTATAATTCAAAATGTCCTGCTTAATCCAGCAAAAGGAAAGCACGAATTGGTAGAATCTTGTAGAGAGGGAGGTCTTCGTTCCCCAGTCTTTAAAGTCCTGATGCGCATGAAAATGACAAGCCCTTCTTGATGTCTTATCTTCGCCTAATTATTTTAAATAACCCTTTGATGACTCCCACATCCACCCTTCCCAACTTGCCAGTTTCGCCCTGAGCTCCCGCCATTTCCGCCCAATGCTACTCACACAAACAGAGGACCCCCCAAATTCATGAATGGTATGCTACCTAGCCAAGGGAGGGACAATCAATCCGTTAGACAAAAAAGGAAAAGAAGGAAAGTTGACGGAAAAATAGGGACAAGCCCCACTATGAACAACACATATATGTCCAATACATTTTGGTTTCACCCAGTCATTTCCACATGCGTTAGTAGAAAGCTCTTTCCCTCGCGCTTGTAGATAAAATATAAAATCTTTCATGCACAACCGCACGGCCTCCGAGATCCAGACTCCATCTTTGACTACTTGACATTCAGAGCCTGCCGGAGCAAATTCCTCGTTTGCATGCCTTCTACTGATTGGCTTCTTCTTGCGCTAGTCTTTGCCATATGATAAGCCATTGGTTTATTTTCGGGGTGTTCGACGTTTTTATCGGTTCCAGGATTGGTCACATACAAGGAGCGCCACAGCCTATACCGAATGCATGATTAACTATCTCCCATTCACAAATTTCTCATCACCATTACTTTTCAGTATGCTATATATCTACTTCTTCCATAGCAAGTCACACGCGTCTTTAAAGGGATTAGGCCTATAACAGGATTAAACCATAATGATTATGATTATGCTTGTGGTTGTTATTTGCCTACAATAATTTAAGCAACACAAAGACTAGCTTCAGGGTCCGGGTACCTTCTGGTCATTGGTCAGTGGATTGGATTGTTTTTTGCAATGGAAAAATAGAATAAATAAATGTTATTTCTTTAATATTTTATATACGATATTTAACTTCAGATTCAAAACTAATATTGGCCAAACAGGAGAGAGGAATTATTTTGTTTTCCATTTCTGACTGTGAAACAAAAATAGACTTAATTCTAACTTCTGTTAAAATTGGAGATGGATTAAAAGTAAAGAAAAAGCAAAAACATTTTTTTATTTTTGTTTTGTTCATGCCAGGAAGTGCACATTTCCTCAAAATATTCATAAGCTTGTCATAGAATATTTACAAAGATTGGTTGGTTGTGGGTTTACAGCCTAGTTTAATTATAGTGCAAGCTTTTAATAACTTGGGAAATTGATAGTTGAGGTTAAGCTTCCTGACCAGAGATACCTGCTGTTGAAAGCTTAGTAACATTTAAAATGTTGAAGCTAATGAATCCAGATAAATGTTGTTTTACATGTTTAGGACTTCCCAATGTAAAACTTTTTTAAATGTCTATTGAGGGCACCTGGACGGTGCAGTGGTAAAGTTGCCGCCTCAGAGCTACGTCATTGCATGACTAGGATTCAAATCCAGCTTGTTAATTAGCCCAGGCTCCCACTGAGGGTGGTGCAATCTGAGACCACTGTGACAGGGATGGGGAGTTAAAAATGTAAAGTCAAGGGTAAGAATTCCAAACTATGTGTACCTAAACCCTTACAAAACAGTCATACAGAATCCTGCAAGAATGATATACTTTATGAAGGAATTGTGTATGTGTCCTGTAGGAAAACTAAAGCATTGACAAAATGTAGAAAATCCTGCACAACCATGACAATTTCTTGAGGGTATGGCGACTCATGCAGTACAATGATAGTTCCTACAAGACCGAAACCTATGACTATGATATTCTGTCATTATATTTATATCACTCTATGTAATATGCTATGTAATATGCTATGTAATACGATGTACTTGAATGACACAAAATCTGAAAACAAGAGCATAGCTAGTTACCCCAAATAGTAACATCAGCTACCACCAGTATCAAAGACTTGAATTGCCAGCAGTATAATTTCTGCACCTCAAAAATGACCAGACAGTCAAGTAAAATGAATTTGTGTATCATTTAACATTAACTGTTGTAGGGAATTTGATTTCTCAAGTTTGAATGGTTCAAGAGACACCGTTGATCAGTTAGTGTATGCAGATTATGCTCATTAATATAATCATAATTGATAAATGTTTAAGGGCCGGTATTGAAAACACACATTAAGCCTAGTCTAGGACTGAAATATCAAGCTCAATGGAGTTTACAAGTCCAAGACAGTGTCTGTGAAACCTGCCAGAAGAGTTTTATAATAGGACAACGTGAAACAGAAAGTTGTTTGGCGTCACTAGTTGGTAAGCCTCATCATGTTTCACATTGACTTCCACAAGCTATTACTAGCTGGCATTACTATAGTCAGTAACCAGGTAGGGCTAGCTAGCCAGTAACCAATTTGTTGGCTATGCATATACTGGAAGCTTAGTTAAAATGTTATAGAGTTTGTTATGTAGTCATGCTAACTTCAAGTTCTGAATCTTAAATAACATTATAATTTGTACCCCCTGTCACATTCACACAGTCCAACTTTTCTTTGTGCTACCAAACTAGGCTGTGACATACACCCTACTAAGCAGTAGACATATTGTATGAGGAGATTATATTATATAAGGGTCCAATGAAGACATTATATTATATACCAGTCCAATGAAGACATTATATTATATAAGGGTCCAATGAAGACATTATATTATATAAGGGTCCAATTAAACATTATATTATATAAGTGTCCAATGAAGACAATATATTATATAAGAGTCCAGTGAAGACAATATATTATATAAGGGTCCAATGAAGACATTATATTATGTAATATGGGGAAGTCATATGGGGAAGTTCTAGTATAAACAAAACATAGTATTCTTTTTTGGATTAACATTATACAATATTTAATACCCAGAGAATAAATCAACCCAAATCAAATTGAAGAGTATGACATTTTCTGTTTGGTAAATACTATTTTTGAATCAAATATCGGAAATCAAAATCGAATAACTTTTTTATTATTCTGTTTTGCCAGTGTACAAAATAATGCCCAAAGGTACATGTTTTTTAGGATGTTATTTAACTTTAACCACACTTAAGATGTTTATAAAATAGCATAGACCACGACAAACAGGATATTATGTGATTAAATCCCATGTTAAAATGTTATATTTTTGTGAAACATGCAGCAGTTAAATGCCTTTATGATTTCGGCATGCATGCAACTCAAATAAGACCATAATAATTGAATGAGAAAAAATACTATAATATAGTATGATCAACTTGTCTTCAGTAGTGATGACTGTTTTGAAACCTTATATTAGTTGAATATAGGCTATACATTTTTGGGGGCAATGGGTTTGGTTTTAACTGGCCAGTTGACCAGTAGGGGTGGTTCCAGTAGGCGCCTGAACCCTTGCAAAGCTTTGATTGACGCCTGGTGGAGAGTAGCGGGCTGTGAAATCTGGCATTCCTGACCAGGGGAGCTGAAATAATGGCATTGTCAAGCAGGAGAGGGCCCACTTTTCACTCCCCACCCCACTCTGAATGGATCTGATTGTGCAGCCAATCGGCAAAAAATATTTGCTGTAAGGCGGGGCATGATGAATACAGAGGGGACAGAGATGTAGAGGCCAGGGATGCTCTTTATCTTCTGGTTAGCACACCGCCATTAAACGCCACACATTTTTGTCTAAATGTCTCTCTCATCTCTCTTAATGAATCGGTCTGCTAGTCTATTACCACTCCCTAGATCTTCAGAAATAGTCTGATCAATCCATGCTTGAGAAAAAGAGAAAATGCAACAGTCAAGAACTTTGATCAAGGCTCCAAATATGGACTTCAAGGATGCCAATCAAAAAAGGTTTATTGACCGCAAGTCTGCCCCCAAATTCCTCATTCGTATTTCCTGTTTTTTAAAGCACATGGCTTGGTATGGGGTATAATATCATGTACGTTTCTCTTGGTATGGGGTATAATATCATGTAAGTTTCTCTTGGTATGGGGTATAATATCATGTAAGTTTCTCTTGGTATGGGGTATAATATCATGTAAGTTTCTCTTGGTATGGGATATAATATCATATATGTTTCTCTTGCCATATCAGACCAAAGACCTCATTATCTTCTTGATTTGTATTAGTTAAGTTCAAGATCACAAACTGAAATAGCACTTGAATGGAAAAACATTAAACATTTGGATAATTGATAAATTGGTAATCATGTAGATGATCAGATCAGACAGATATATGAAAGAGAATAGAGGTGAAGCTAAATTAATGTAAAGGAATCCACACATTTGACACAATACTGGACAGCTGTGTTTTCTAGTCTCTTATTTACATTTGATTGCTGGTCCATAGGCATGCAATGAAAAGCATTATGATACTTTATTTTGGGAACTGTACTAATGGATTTCTAAGGGGATCTTAATTCGATCTAAAACGCATTAGTATCTGTTTGATCCTGTGTGTGGATAAACCTTCATGACGGTTAACTCCATGGTTAAAACAATTCATGTTATAACCATGGAGTTAAACCGTCATTTATCCAATGAGGGTCTAAAAGTATCTAACCCTTTGCTCTGTTCAGGAGCACATACAGTTCTCCCTGCTTTAGGAGAAATTAGTGTCTTAGCCTAACACTATACAGCTTTGTACATATACTAATATATTAGTGGGATTGAAATTGGTGTAATTAATATAAACATTCAGCATGAAAAACCAATTGGTTTAGGTTTATTTGACATTGAGTCTCAACATAAATAAACCTTTAAAATGTGTATTTTTCATTACCAATTTATAAGTTAAATATTCAAAAAGATTGTGTTGAAATTTGAATATTACTATGTGATATGTACTGTATATTAATTGCTACTCAACATGGTTGAAATTTGAGGCACAAACAATACAAGATTACAAACCAGTAATGTAGATACTAAAATATATTATGACAAAATATAATTGTCTTTTATTCTGTCATTATCAGTATTATTGTCTGTATTATAATGATATACTAAAACAAAAGATGTGTATAATTGGTTTGTAGTAATTTAATTTATAGTACAATTTAGCTGACAAATGAATATAACATTTGTGTCAGAATACCACAGATATAATCAATGATATAGGTGTATAATCTTGGTTTTTATTCAAAAAAAAATTCTGTTCACCCTAAGCAAAGTGGTAATTCTAACTTTTCAGATCAACAATTTATTTCATTATTGTCTCACTGCTGTTACATGTTAAGTAGTTTATTAAAATCTAAAACATAACTGCATTATGTACACTGATTTAATTAATGTGACCAAGGATAAAACATTAGCAGTTTCATTTAAACTCCTTGATGTGAAAGAAGCTTTTTATTAAAGGTTATTTAGTACTTTAATTTAACAAATAATAAATGTATATATTTTATATTTTCAGGGGTTTGTTGTTAATAAATGAATAATAAATTATGAAACATGTAACTCAAAACCACAAACTTCAAGAATTTACTGTAGTTGTGTTTTTGGAAGGGCAATTGTGTTTGATTGAAAATAAACATCCTTCTCAAAATAAGAGATTTCTTTCAAATAATTATTTTTATTATATTTTAAGATAACGAAATAAGTGTATTCCATCATGACAGGTTTACATCTGTGTATTTCCCGATGAATTAACTAAATATCCACCCAAATGCTTCAACATTTAAAATGCCAAACTTTAACAAAACAAGTTATTTATATTCATATATAAATTTTTTGGTCAATTTACTCTTCTGACCAAGTTAAAAAACGAACAGTTGCAAAAATATGATTAAGATTAAGACTGTTATAATTTAAGCACGTTTACTTGAATATGCTCTTATTCATGCTTTGATTTAGACTGTATTGCAAATATTTGCCAGCTGTCTGTCTTCAAAGTATTTTGTGACACTAAGGCTAGACATTCCAATTATTTATGGATTACAAATAGAGGGAAATGGGCAAAAATACTTCAGCTTTGTCCAGTATATGAAAGGAACAGTTTGATATATAAAAATGGAATCTTGACATACATTATCAATATTGTTAATGGATTTATTTGTTAAAAAATATCAGTCCAAGACAATAATTAATAGCCTAATTCAATATTGTGTTTAGACGGTGTGAATCCTGAAATAACCATGAAGTCCCCTTTCCATGCTTTGATTCTAAGCTGTCGACTGTGAGGTGTAGCGGGAGCTAAGAGTATCTCTTAAAACATGGGAGATATTGTTGCCTTCTTTTTCAAACTCCCTCCCAAAATGTACCTCCCAGTCCCTTCTTCCTCTGCCCTTTAACCTCTCCCAACCCCCATCCTTCCAGCGCACGTCTCTTTTCAGATTCCCTCTCATCAGGAGAAAGGCAAACAACTGTGATGGATAGTCATTGATAATTCCCTACCAAAAAAGGTTAATGGATAGTTTTTTTGGGGTGTGTGTTAGTGTGGGGGCAGGGTGTGAGTGCTCCCCATCTTTTCTCACACAGAGTAGACCCCACCTCTTACACCCAGCCACTGTGTGCACCCTCTCCCTGCCGCAGAAGGCTTCCTTCTCCCCTTCGTCTCCATGCACGCATTCCAGTTGTGTGTGGGTGGCACTTTCTTTAACAGCGTCTCCAGTAGTACTCCAGAAAACACCTCAGATGTTCTCTTAAGCTTGACAGATTCACCAGGTGCTATAGGGTGTGTCTCCATAATGACGGCCTAGTTCAACTGGTGAAGGGGGTGTTTGTACAATGTTGCTAACATTTTCCAAAGGTAATAAAAGTGTAATTGAACCAAGGACTGTTGATCAAATTAATAGATTCCTTTGCGATTGTATCCATTGTTCAGAAAGAAAAATAAAAGGACATCGTACTTTAGGTGCAAATAATGACATAAATCTAAACTATATAGCAAAGTATCTTTCACTACTATGATAAAAGTAAATAGCAAACGGTTAAACATGGAACATTTATTTACTTCTTTAAGATTCCTCCCTTGCCAAAAAACATGAGGGTTATTGTTGAACGTCTGTATGTAGGAATGATATTTCACACAAACAAACTATGGCTCTGTGGTTCATCGGTGTAAACTAAGATTGTTTTTCCTCCATTGGGGGACTGAGGAGCACAGTCCAAAGGACGGAAACTCCCCCCCATTAACTGAACTTCAGAGGAATTCCTCACTTTACATGCGGAATGCACTTAGGGTCAAAGGGCAAAGGGCCAGAGGGGAATCCACCCTTGCCCGGGCAGGCAATCCTTATTTAAACAAGCCTGGAATGCCAGGCTGGAAGACAGGAGGGGGGTGAACCACTATCATAGGTGTGAGCACAGGCCATGACCAGAACATGCATGCAGGCTACCTGAATGTTTACAACATTTCTACACCGTGGCATTAAAGTACAGCAGTTAGTTAAGGCCAACAAAGGACAGATGCAATTTTACTGAATACTAAACATGATTATTCAAACTACATGAAGATATTTTAACTGTACTGAAAAGAAAAGGTTCGCTGAAGGATTCTTTACAGGTGTCAAAATTTAAAATAGCTGTGGAACCCCTTCTTGTGAGGAAAACCGTTCAACTTAGAACCACTTGAAAATGGTTCTTCAAAGAACTTTGAGGCATATTTTTTAAAAGCTAGTTTCAAAATGAACCCAAAATTTTCCCCAACAACTCACATTCTAAAAACTACTAAGCAGGGCTGCCCAACCCTGTTTTTCTACCTTCCTGCAGTTCTGTCCAAACGCTGATTTAGTCTTTCATCCAGATAATTATTAGAATCAGGTGTGCTGAATGTAAGATGGACAGAAAACATCCAGGACTGTAGCTGACCAAGAACAGGCTAGGGCTGACTTGATGGCAGATAATGACTTGGCTGAGATAACCAGAATGACAGATAGCATGGCGGGTAATGTCAGCCTAGTAAACAAAAGGTTGGTGGTTTGAATCCCAGTGCTGAAAAAGTCATTTGAATGCTACGCCTTTGAGCAAGGCATTTAACCCTAACTGGTGCTTTAAGTCACAGTAAATAAGCATCTGTTACTTGACAAATGTATAACATAAGCTTACATTCTGAAGAGTAGATTACTGTTCAATTTCCTGAGCGTGTGGCTAGTTCTTGGGCTGGCCTGGTTATGACGGTTTTATCAGAGAATTTTATTTGAAAAATATGTTAGGAGCTCCTCCTCACACAGAGGCCTTCTCCCTCCCTTGCCTCCCAACACCACTGCTCCCTCAATGTGTTTGATCTCCATCCCCCAGCACTACTCTACCTTTATCAAATGGTTCAGAATACCTAGCAATATCTGCTGGGTCTTTTGAATTACTACAAAAGGTCTATCCATCAGTGTCAAGGTAGTTGTTTTAGTAACAAACAAAGCTTTGTTATAGCCATGACACTAATTAAATGACACTAATTAAATGACACTAATTAAATACAGCTCACCACCATTCAACAGCCTATTTAGATCCTGTAAATTTTTTTTTGGGATGAAGTTAAATTGATGTTCCTATTTAGATAGACAAATGTAACAGAACTAGAAGAGGTGACTCAGCAGTTTTGCCACCCATTACCCCTTTGGTCCAGTGGCCTTTCACACTGTGCTCTATATACATCCCTGACTCAGCATCTCTGGTGCACAAGAGGCAGCCATTTTCCCACAGAAGCGAAAAAGGCTCCTCCATTCTAATGTTCCATCAAATCTTTGAAGTGCTGTAGTTTCTCTGACGGACCTAGCCTAGAACATGGAAAACAGAGCAGAAAATAATCTTAACCAATACTGACCAATTCTGTCAAATGCCCAACAACGGTAAAACCTACATATACCTTAGACGTACAAGCCATTGCACATCCTAGGGATGCTTACCAAACACGTGGGCACCCGCCCAAAACACCTTAGAACATACTGACTTCACACACCAAATCCACACCAGCAGGACACCTTCAGCAGGGCACAAAGCATCTAAAACTTAACTGGGACAAACTGTGAGGAACCGCCACAATGTGTCTTAATTTAAACGTGGTGTGAATGAGGGAGCAGTTCATCACGCCTAATGTAGAGAAGTATTTTCAGCCGACCTCAAGTATCTGGCCTGGACTGTGTCACCATCCAGTGGTACACCTTGGAAATACAGCACCAATTTGCATGAACACAAAAGCAGGCATTTTGCTCATATTACAGCACATGAACACATTTGAACCTCTACATAACAGAGTATGAATATACAGCATCAATAACATTGGCTTTGTCACAATGAGTCTGATTGAAAATGACACTTTTCCCCCAGATACTGTGTGGAAGAACGGATTTTAAAAGGTTTCAGGGACTTCCCCCCCAAGTAGCTCGCTGATGCTGAGCTGACCTGGTGCCTGATAACATAATGGCGACATCACCCAGTAGGAAATCAGAGATGGAGGCAGGAGCTGTACAGTTAGAGTCATGTTTATTTACAGCAGAATCCTGACTGAATGGGGGAAAGGAGCAGGGAGGGGTTAAAGGAGACAAATGTTTTAGATTCAGCTCATCAGGATCCATATTTCACTACACAGTTCTTAATTTATTTAAATCCACTTTCTTTATACAGAATCCGTTCAGCTGTAATGTCAACGCACCAACAGAGCTGTAAAGGACAATGAAAGTATAACATGGAGAAACTAAATCTACAGCACTAAGAAAAAAAAATTACAAACAAGGGGGATAAAAAGAAATCCATATTCCATAAAAAATGAAAACAGTTTGAGTAATTTTTTCTTCTTCAATTATTTCTCAGTTTTTGCTTTTCTTTGCCAGGTCCATAAAGAGGCAGAGGCCACAGGGATGGGGTGTGGTTAAATCAAGTCTAGGTTGTCTGATGGTGGACTGGCCCACATCCGGAGAAGGTCCAGTTAATGATCAGCTACAGTCAAGTCAGGGCTGAACGGGTCTAAAAAAACCATCTGCAGAGTGGCCTTTTGGGTCCGAACTGTTCCGGGTCCTCCCGACTATGAGGCCTTTGTCCATGTAACTTTACTCCGTGCAGCCTTGCTGGTCAAGCCCAGTGCTTCAGGACAGTCTCTGAGCTGCAGGCGCTCTGTTGATGCCGTCGGAGGAATGACACGCACTGTACATTTGACATGCAAGGCCAGAGAACCAACATAAAAAACAGGTACAAAATAATACAGCCCCAAGACAGGAAACCAGTAAACTGCATTGTCCATTCAAGTCTCTTTCCCTCAGACTTTCGTTCCCACACACTCACATAATTATTGTTTAAGCTATGACGTAATTGACAAGCACCACTAAATTGTGGGAGGAATCGACATCCAAAAAGTGTTGGGATACTAAACATTGACAGTAGAAGTAGCTATGAGTTAGTTTTAATCTCTCACGGTCCATTGAGTACAATCCTTTAAGGTACACTCACACACGCACTCTAGGGTTCTTCTGTGACTTGTAGGGGGGAATGTGTACACAAGTGAACCATCACTACTGTACCTAACCTGCCAGAACAGAGCTGGGATCCATGTCAGAGACAAGCCCAATGAACTATCAACCTCCATCCCCAAAATGTCCCTCCACAAGATCTCATTGTCAATGTCTTTTATACCTGTCCTGGATCTAAAACATTATTAAATTGTTCATTTAAATTGAAATAATCTCACATTCTATGCTCGCTCGCGCACAGCAAACAATGATACCCAAATATGTGTTTACACATATATACAAAGACAGACGCGTCCCTCGTCAATAGTAGAGACACATTCACAATTTATAATGCATCTTTCTGTATATGTCAAGAATAAAATCTTTTCTAAATAAAATACATGTATCTGTGATAGGGAGCGAATGTGGGACAGTGGGGAGTGTGTTAGAGAGTGGGGAGGAGGGGGAGGGGTGTTGAGAAGTATTCAGGGAACGGAGACACTCTCCTATAGGCTGCTGTTCCTGTGCACGGGTGTCACTGTCCTGTGCCCTCGTCGTCGTGGCAGCAGCAGTTCCGCCCAATCTCCTGTTTTCCTCCGCGTTTCATTCCAGAATAATAAGAACAATAACCGCAATGATGAAGATGCAAAAAAACAACCCAGTCACGTCCCACAACCAGTAGTCCATATATGGGGATGCCTGGCTTTGATGTCCAGCAGAGTCAGGGAGATGCACGGATGGAGGGGGCGCCAGTGAGGAAAGACAGAAAGAGAGACAGAAAAAGAAACACGGAGAAAGAGAGGCCTGGTAAAATGGAATGGGCCATGGTAAGGAGGGGGCAGAAAGAGGAAACGGAGAGAGGGAGAGTAAAACAGAAGAGGAGTTGTGCCTGGCAATGATGTCCGCACACTGGTGTCCATATGGGAGGTGTGCTGCTCACGGGATGGGTGGGAAGTGTCAATGAGTCGTGGTGATGAAGGCAAGGCCTCTCTTCAGTGTCTCCCTCTCACAGGGCCAGGTGTCCCTGGTCCTCCGCGCGCTGGTTGTGTGTTCCCAGGGTGCATCATACCTCCAGGAAACGAGAGCTGCTGGCCTTTGTGTGGAAAGGCTCTGACCACATGCGCCGCAGATCTCCCTGTAAGACATGCCAGGGTTACATTCAGATTATTGGCAGTGGATCGATGGATAACTCCTAGATATCACCCCTGCTGGCAGACTCCACCACAGCTAAGACAACACTGCATGTTCCCTCCATCCTGGGTTAGGTTTTTAACACCAATCTATTTGGATTATGACAATCAGATAGCATTGAAAATTATGCAATAACTGAGTTTGTCTTCACATCAGCGTGATTATTTGTTGGAAACACTGCAGACATCCAAAATAGCAGTTCATTTGATTCTAAAATATATTATTACACTTAAAAGTCAACATTCACCAGTGAGTTACATGGCTGTAGCTCACTATATAAACGACAGGCTTTGAGACGTTCAGTTACTGTTCAATTCACCGTTAGAATGGGCAAACTGACCCAAAGGACTTTGGTGTGGGATAATTGTGGGTGTCAGGAGGGCTGGTTCCAGTACCTCAGAAGCAGTGGCGATCCTAAGCTTTTCACACGAGTGTTTAGGGTTTATAGAGAACGGTGAGTCAGATGAAAACATCTAGACAGCAACAGTCCTCTGGGTAAGCAAAGCTTTTTGAAGAGTAAGGTCAATGAAACCAAAAAGGACTGTAATAATAACAGCCTTCCCTAACAGAGAACTCATTAGTCCTTAAACACGGGCTGTTACAGCAGATGACCATACCGGGCTTGTACTGCCTTCAGTGAAGCTTGCTGATGGTAAATTCAGTATTTGGCATAAGCAGTATTTACCAGTGGATCCATTCTGACCAGAGCCAACAGTAATAATGTCAGCTCACAGTGCACCTCAGTTGTAAAAACAGATTTCCAATTGTAATTCAATAACCATCACCTAGATGTCTCTGTACCCACTTTGGTTATAGCAATCAATTCCCAGTTAAGAAATTAACACATTGTTTTAACTAATGAGTCAAAGTCAACAATATACGGGCAACAATCATAACTGAAGAACTGAAAACTGAGTGACAACTATGAAGCAGCATTCAGTAAAATAATAATTTAATAAAGTTATGAACGCCGATGAGATGTCATTTTCAATTTGACAGACGTTTGCTTGAGTTAATATTCCCATGTGGGGGAAGAATTATCAAACCAAAATGCATTCATAAACAAACATGTTTATCAAACATTTAATACATTAACAATTTAATTGCTAATACTATTAGCAATACACTATAATACCATGATATTTATTGAGAAGATTATCATTCTCACACTGTTACACAATAAAATGCATGCAAATGTCCTACATATATGAATTGAGCGTGGCTCCTTCCAGGGATGTTAATGTTGAATCGAAGGTCGATTGTCAATATTAACAAGATCGACATAGGCGATTTCAGTTTAGCATTACGTGAGGATGCTATGTACCTTGTTGGGGAATCTACAGCGGTATAACCAAATGATGTACTTGACAAACAAACATTCTATTGTCTTGGCTAGGGGTTCATCCTCCTCTCAAACGACCATTATATCGATGTTTGCTAGAAATAACTGTAATCAACAACGAGCAGAGAGGATAAGAGATTTGCCAGGTAAAAGAGAAAGATATGATGTCAATAAATACTGTAGACGGTGAAGGTTTTTGGGGTTAATGAATTAGGTGGAGGTAAAGTCACCAGGAGCATAGAATGGCAGGAGATAAAGTAACTTTCTGTGGGATATTCTTCCACCGCTGGATGGAAATCCAATGGACTGGTGGAAGGTAGGCTAAATGAAGGAAGATTCCCCCGGCAAAAACATGTGCATCCCTGCGACCTCAGTGCCATCCATGTGGGTGGTTTAAATTGTTTTTAATGGGGTTTTTTAGAAACGGATAGCTTGTTTATGTTTGATATGGTTGTATATACTATTCATGGTACTGTATTTCCACAGAGTGCATTGTCAGGCTCCTTTTAATGTAGTAGGCCTACACATCAAAAAATGTGAGTTCGATAGATTTGGTCTATTTAAATACTTATTTTTCATTGATCTTTTGACTATGTCTATACTGTTTCCATTTTAATCAAGCAAGGAGGTATAAGAGCACTGTGCACATTTAATGATTATTTGGTCTACATGGTATCAAATACACCTTCAGAAAAAATTAAGAGACCACTGCAAATTGAACGCTTCTGTTCCTCACTCAAACTTTTTAAATTTTTTTCCAGAGCTGTATGTCCATGTCTTGCAAAAAAAGACACATAGGAGATTTTCTGTCACAGTCAAAAGAAAAGAAAAATCAAAAATACCCTGTCCAAATGTGCAACTTACTAAAGAAAAGGGATGATGCAATCTTTGCGAGAGGGTGCCTGATTATACTGGTCCTCAACTCATGGTTCAGTCATTTTATTCAGAGTTAACAGAGTTAACCTGTCACAGAACATGTTTGCCTGTGTAAGGAAGTGTTACTGCAGAAATGTGGTACATGGGTAAAAGGGGAGCCACCTTATGACCAGTCAAGCACAGTTGGACAACCCCCTGGTATCTCATCTTCTTGAGATTGGACTATTCCTTGAAGCCTCTTAAACACCACCTTGAGCCGTTCGCCGCAGCCTCTGACCATCAACATTCAGTCAAAACGCATTTTGACACGCCCTGCATCACAGACAAGGATTCCCCAGTCACCTGACATACGGTCACGGCGTGCCTCAGCACGTCGTCCCAGCCACCTCCCTACATACCTTCAGGTAGGCCATGGTGAGGAGAGGCAGCAGGGTGAAGGGCACCAGGTAGAGCAGGGCAGGCTGAGCAGCACGGTGGATCCGGGAGGCCACGGTGGCAGTCAGCAGGCCTGGTGGGAGCAGACACGGCTCAGAAACAGCTCAACCTCACATGCCGGTCACAGTCCGGGAGACTCGGCAGTGACATCAGGTACAGAGCAGGGATTTTAAGCGGCGCGTACAGGGAACGTGAGCAACACGCCCAATTATTCTCTGGTCCAATCAAAATCAATGAGCCAGAACAGTTTTTTTTTTGTGGGGTACCGAATTGGAAATCAAAGTATGAATTCTCGTGACATCCTTAGGACTCACCCACAAAGTATCCGATTAGAGTGCAGTGGAAGTAGGAGACGCGCTGCATGCGTCCGGGAGTACCCGGCCCAACAGCCTCCCCGCTGGCCTGCTTCTTGTAGTTGTCGTAGCGCAGCACAAAGCACAGCAGCAGCCCCGGCATCACAATGTCCCCAATCCCCAGCATGGAGAAGTGACTGCCTGTGGAACTGGAGAGACATGAGATGTAGGGAGACAGATTAAACAGAGATACAGGGCATATTATCCACAATGAATAAGGTCACAACTTTGTGGGTTTTAGTAATATTTAGGGAGGGAAAACATGACACCAAAACATGCTAGGTAATCAAACTTGCAGTCTTCAGGCATGAAAATGTTGATGCCTCCATAGCCAATATAACCAAATGCAAGAGATTTTTAAGGTCAGGGGTTTGTATGTGTAGGTAGATAATCAGGACAGATCTGGGCCAGGCCTGCCTAACAGAAATCGGACTAACTTTGGCCTACAACAAAGTTGTCAACACACTAGCTGTCAGCACTCATACCCAGGGTCAATGGAGGTGGTGGCAGTGTCATGGGTTAGGAAATTCTGCTCTGTACCACAAAATTATATTACATATCAGGCCAAATATCTGTGGGCTGAAGCCCAGCTGGCTAATGCAGTGAGACAAGTGTACATCATTATGGAACCAGACATTTCAGACCTATGCCCATTGAGATGTTGTGGTTGGACTTCATGTAGGACTTCAGTTCTTCATGAAAGAGTGGGCCACAATAACCATTTTGAGTCTTAGTGGGAGATTATTTTTCCCATCACAGGGGCACTGACTTTTTCATTCTGGTATAAATGAATTGTGTCAATACTATTGTTTATTCACTCAGATTCCCTTTTATCGAATATTTGGTTTTGGTTGAAGACTGGTAGTTGAAAAGAGGTGAAGAGAGACTGGGGATACAGACAGCATGATGAAATAAAGGATAGAGACTGGAAGTATAGACAACAAGATGAAAAGAGGAGAGAGGAGAGATTGGAGACCCAGACAGCCGGATGAAAAGAGGTGGTGAGGAAGTGGTGGATTGTATTACAGACGCAGAGAAAACAACCAAAAAGGCAGAGAGAGAGATAGAGAGGGAGAAAGAGAAAATACAAGCTCAACTTTCTGATGAGCCAGAGGTTAATCAATACAAGCTGGATGTTTAAACCCAGATCCAGGTGGTGTTACCTGGGGAAGACCAGCTTGCCAGGAAGGGACAGACGGGGGACGTCGCGGCCCATCCCGGGGCCCAGGTGAAGCTTCCTGGACAGTACGTCTAAAGGGTTATCAGCAGGCTGGGTGGCCACCTTCACCATCACGTTGCTGTTGAATATGTAGGCTGAGAAGAACACCTGCAGGACCGGCAAAGAAGGAAGCATTATCTAGGCAGGCTCACACAACCCGCTGTTTGTAGGGTTTGTCTTTAACATGTAGTCTAAAAGCGAGTGTTGCAATAGAAGACAGAGGACATTACAGGAGAAATAATCAGAAATCTCTACTGGGCAGTTAGCATGGACATGTCAGTTCATCTAGTGTTCCAACCCCATCCACAAATCAAAACCCTCCTCTGGGAATTCACTTTTGTTGTAGCTATTCAACAACTGAATTGGTTGACCTGGTTCTGGCTCAGGAACAGAACATACGTTTTCAAAAGGTGTCCAATAATTTTGACTAAAATAAAATAATCACTTCCAAAAAGAATTAAGTTGGGAACATTAAGGGTATTATTAAGCAATGCATATTGTTTAGAATATTAATAGGCCTTTATCTACTGCTTCTAATAACATCTACAATATTTGTGTTACAGGTTATTTCTGTCAACAAAGTCTGCAACTGCATAAATGGTAGTCCTCAAAGGCCTTTTCACTGTGATTTGGTGGTCCTCAGAAGAGTTGGGAACTGCTGTTACAGACCAAATCCATAGAACAACTTGGGTCCCCCAGGGGAGGTCTGGAGAAGCACTGATTTAAGAGACCTGGAACCACGGTCTGCAGTAGCACAGGTCTTAACAAATGTACTGCCGTGAGCTGCTTTCACATTGGACCGATTGTCAACTGAACTTGGTCCCTAAGCCCTTTATCGAGTGGCCACTTACTACAGTTTTCCATAGTGATCACTCCAGGCAAAATGAGAACTGCACACTCGACATCCCAACTGCCAAAATCCATTTACGAGAAATATCTCCTGCGACCGGTCACATAATATGAAACATGGACACTCGAATACTCCCATGAGAATTATTTTATATAGTATTTCTCCAACTACTGCTGCTCAAAATGTGAGTAATTATATTGGCTACCAGAGATATTATGATCCAATTTAGCATGTTGTAGCTTGCTTAATGTTAGCTAGTATCACGCACAAAAATAGTGAGGGAATGAAATGTAACTCAGTGAAAACTAAACAGTGAACCAAATTAGAAAAATATAATGACCCCCTCAGTGAAATCAATGGAGTGCAATGTTCTGTTGTTAAAAAAACAAACACATGTAGCTTGAATGTCAGTTTTAGACTAAGCACCAGTTTCCTTAGCACCAATTGCTAGGTCTTAGCTTTGTGTCAGCTAAGCTGAGCGTTGTCAGCGCTGCAGAAGCTAACTCAATTATTCAATGGTCTGTAGACAAACATCCCTTCAATAAAATCTGTTCACTTGTACAGCAGCTAGTTAACCAGACAGCTCCAAAATTAGAACATCAGCTGCGTAATTGATCCTGCAGGTGTGGACTACATGATGACATTGCATATTCTACAGTGACAGGTCAATGACGGCCCTAGCTTACAAATGTCTATTTTCTACACTTTGCATGAGCTCCCATGACTACGCCCCAAGGATAGTATTCAGCACTTACTGTCAGTACAGCTCTACGAGTAAACTGCTTTTACATTTCAATATGAAATGCCTGATAGAAAGATAATAGATACATCTGTGAAAGAAACACCCAGTCAACAAACAAATCTTCTTAGCTAGATGTAGATTGTGCAACTAAGGCCTGCTGGGCAAACACTTCAAACTAAACGACAAATTTATTGATTTAGTTGTAACTATTGAAGTCATTATAACTATGCTGTTGCTAGGTAACCCGCTGAGATTCATGGGGAAAACTTGCTGCCAAGGGCACATGATGCCCACTCGATAAGCGTGTCCGAAAAGTGCAGTGGAATGTGACAGCAAAGAAATGTTTCAGCCACCAGGTAGAGCTGTGGAGTGGTTCTTTGTGTTTGATGCCTGGTGACTCACAACCCTGTGCGTGTTTTAATGGTTGTATTCGGGTCGGCTTGGTGGTGATGGTGAGGTGAAAGGAGGAGCACCATTCTTACCCAAAACACATCATAGATGAGTAGCCCTGACAACAGCAGGCAAGACACCTTCAAACTGGGCAGTCGCACAAAGGCTATCATGGCCACACACAGGCCCATGGCAAGAGCTGTGGAGAGAGAAACACATGAGGCTGGGAGGAATCAAAACCACTAGAAAAATGAGTGACACATACACATAGCTAAAAACAAGGAGCTTAGTGAGTCCCACAAACTAAGAGAAATAAACAAAAAAAAGGGCCAACATTACAATGTCAAGAAATGGAAAAAACATTTACTGTTTTGACGCCAAGTGTAACACACTGCACTGACTCAGCGCCAGCACCTGTTATGTAGCTAGCGCTGTAGATTGAACATGGTTTCTTCCAATCCAAATCTTTCAGCAACGGTTTTGTAGGAAAACTTTTAAATTGTATGTTTGCAAAGTTTTTTTTATATACAGCAAAAACAATTTGTACAATTACATGACTGAATAACTCTTCATAAAATGTGAGATGCAAATATTTGTCCTTTTCCACAGTACCCCAGGGTTTTTCCTGGCTCAAAATAAGCCAATGGTGGTACTCCAACCCCGGCTACCCCACGCTCCACTGAACACCCCTCTGTGATACACTTTATATAATATCTGGGTACACAACTGAAAAAGAAAACCATTATAGTGTTAAATCTGCCCTGTTGTCCATGTCCTCCCTAAAAGCAACTAAAACACAAGCACCATTTATTGTTAACATATTAACATTATTTAAAAATGAAATAATGCATCAGCTTTATAATTAATCACATAAAGCTCTATTTTGTAACTATAAAGCTCTATTTTGGTCTCGTCACTCCAAATTAGTGTCAGAAGCTGTGAGGCGTGTCAAGGTGACGTGCATATTGTAACCAGGCTTTTTTGTGGCACTGGCACAGTAAAGGCTTCTTTCTGGCAACTCGGCCATGTAGCTAATTTTTGTTCAAGTATCGTTGTATTGTGCTCTTTCAAACAACCACACCGTCTTTTTCCAGAGCAGTCTGTATTTCTCCTGAGGTTACCTGTAGGTTTTTCTTTGTATCAAAAACAATTCTTCTGGCAGTTTTGGCTGAAATCTTTCTTGGTCTACCTGACCTTGGCTTGGTATAAAGAGATCCCTGAATTTTCCACTTCTTAATAAGTGATTGAACAGTACTGACTGGCATTTGCAAGGCTTTGGATATCTTTTTCTTTCCTTTTCCATCTTTATAAAGTTACATTACCTTGTTACTCAGGTCTTTTGACAGTTATTTTCTTAGTATCGAGCCTGCTCAGTGCAACCACGTGAGAGCTAACAAACACATTGACTATTTATACACAGACACTAATTGCAATTCAAAAAGCCACAGCTGTGGGAAATTCACCTTCAATTGCCATTTTCATCTGTGTGTGTCACCTCGTGTCTGTACATTCAAGGGTATGTAAACGTTTGATCAGGGCCATTTGGGTGATTTCTTATCATTATGATTTTAAACAGAGCCAAACAACTATGTGATAAATGGCTTCATATGATCACTATCCTTAAATAAGAGTTTTTTGCATGATCAGTCATATTTTCAAAATCAATGCAAATTTCTACCAGGGTATGCAACTTAATGAGCACCACTGTAGCAAAAATCTGGGTAGTATTGCTGAACATTCAGATACGGCAAGTATGGCAGTAACACATACAGTGGATATAAAAAGTCTACACACACCTGTTAAAATACCAGGTTCTTGTGATGTAAAAGAATGAGAAAGATAAATCATGTCCGAACTTTTTCCACCTTTAATGTGACCTATAACATGTGAACAATTCAACTGAAAAAACAAACTGAAATCTTTGAGGGGAAAAAAAACTCACAGCCTGGTTGCATAAGTGTGCACACCCTTAAACTAATACTTTGTTGAAGTACCTTTAGATTTTACTACAGTGTTCAGTCTTTTTGGGTAGGAAACTATAAGGATGGCACATCTTGACGTGGCAAAATTTGCCCACTCTTCTTTGCAAAAGCGCTCCAAATCTGTCAGATTGCAAGGACATCTATGCACAGCCCTGTTCAGATCACCCCACAGATGTTCTATTGGATTCAGGTCTGGTCTCTGGCTGGGCCATTCCAAATTTTTTTTTTATCTTCTTCTGGTGAAGCCATGCTTTTGTGGATTTGGATGTGTGCTTTGGGTCGTTGTCGTGCTGAAAGGTGAACTTCATCATCAGCTTACTAATGGACGCCTGAAGGTTTTGTGCCAAGACTGCATGGTATTTGAAACTGTTCATAATCCCCTCCACCCTGACTAAGGCCCCGGTTCCAGCTGAAGAAAAACAGCCCCAAAGCATGATGCTGCCACCACCATGCTTCACTGTGGGTATGGTGTTCTTTGGGTGATGTGCAGTGTTGTTTTTAAGCCAAACATAACTTTTGGAATTATGGGCAAAACATTTTTGGTTTCATCAGACCACAACACATTTTCCCATGTGCTTTTGTGTGCCTTGATGTTTGTTTCTGCAAACTTTAGCTGGGCTTGGATGTTTTTCTTTGTAAGAAAAGGCTTCGGTCTTGCCACCATACCCCTTAGCCCATTCATATGAAGAATACGGGAGATTGTTGTCACATGTAGCACACAGCCAGTACTTGCCAAAAATTCCCGCAGTTCCTTTAATGTTGTTGTAGGCCTCTTGGAAGCATCCCTGATCAGTTTTCTTCTCGTCTTTTCATCAATTTTGGAGGGACGTCCAGTTCTTGGTAATGTCTCTGTTGTGCCAAATTTTCTCCACTTGATGACGACTGTCTTCACTGTGTTCCTTGGTATATCTAATGCTTTGGAAATCCTTTTGTTCTCCTGACTGATATCTTCCAACAATGAGATCCCTTTGATGCTTTGGAAGCTCTCTGCAGACCATGGCTTTTGCTCTGAGATGCAACAGCTGAACTTTATTTGTGATTAATCAGAGTCACTTTAAATGATGGCAGGTGTGTAATGACTTCTATTTAACATGAGTTTGAATGTGATTGGTTAATTCTGAACACAGCCACATCAAGTTATAAGAGGGTGTGCAAACTTATACCAGGTTACTGTAAGGTTTTTATTTTTCCCCTTCGAAGGTTTTGAGAATGATGTTGAAGTTGTGCGTGGCCCACAAAGTTGTGCATGAACAGGGAGTACAGGAGGGGACTGAGTACGAACTGTTTGAACTACGCCACATAACACTAGAGATATTGTAAACATCTGGTAAAAAGTTTTTCGGTCTAATTGATGATTGCTGATTCAGTCTGAACTTTTTGCTGCTCTCTGTAAGAAAAACTGGAACACAATTCCCTTTTCAACCATTGTCCATTGACAGTTCAAGGAACTTGAAAGTTTGAGCAGTTTTGCAAAGAAGGTCAAATTGTGTCAAATCTAGATGTGTACAGTTGGTACAGACTTATTTCAGCAGGTTCACAACTTTAATTACTGCCAACTGTGCTTCTACCAGATTTTAACTCAGGGGAATTTTATTTTATATTAATATAATAAAAATTTCACAAAGGAAGAAATGCTGAGTATTCATAGGTAAGTGAATGACAATCATTACTGAGATGCATTCAAAATGACACAAGAAAACAACTTATAAAAAGGGGTTTACATTTTCTACAGGCACTGTAGCTCCTGCTAAAGTTGTAGTTACCAGGTCAAACGACTTTTACAAATGATTTAAATTCCTAGTACTAGCAGCTTTGAGAAACCAAACTTTTGCACACCTGAAGATCGACTGGTATAAAATAAATTATTTAATTTAGAATGCCTGAAGATTTTGTCCCTAATTTAATTCTCCTCCCCTCAATTGCATGATATTCAACTGAACCTATGAATGCTTCCGAAGGAAATACAAAGCGGCTTGGAGGAGTTAAACATAATTTTAGACATTCACACCAAACTACTCAGCGTGATTCTGTACATGTCCAATCAGGAAGTCAGATCAACGCATATGAGGTCACGCTTCCCATACTGGCGCCATCAGTTAGCTCTGCAGGTGAAAACCTGCCCAAGGGAGTAACTAAGACAGTATGAGTCATACAGACGGTGACAAACCCCATTGGGGGCGATGCTTTGGTATTGCTTGGCACTAAACAAAGAATGCCTTCAACCTCTGCGCTACCTGGGAGTCCACACACTCTAAACTGCCCCTCCACACACAATCATAACCAGGCAGCAAGGACAGTGACATACCGTCCATGAGGAGCCAGTGTCCAGTCAGCACCCAAATGAGTACCAGCATGACAGACAGGGAGAATGAGAGGAGTTCGGCCAGAGTGAAGCGCCCACAGCAGCCGAACGAGATCCTGTAGTGAGGGGGAGAGGGACATTACATACAGTGGAAAATAAAGGAAACAAGACAAATAGCTAGAAAGTAGCGATGTGCATTGGAAATGACTATCATTCGAATAGTATTTGTTGTTATTCATATAATATTCCGTTACCTGAAATTTATATATTTTTTAAAAGAGGTACTGATAGAACATGGACACTGTTGTTCTATCAGTAGCCAAATCATTTTCATAGGCAACAATTAATTCCAATAATATGTTACATCGTACCTTGAATTACTTCACGTTTATCCATTTGCTAACAGTATACTATGCATATACTGACTGGGCCACAACAGTACGGCTCTGATTGGCAATTGTAAACAAAAACACACGAACGCAGGCACGCCATAAAAACTACTCTGAAATTCGAAAAATCAGGTACAGAACTATTCATTCCAACAAAAAAAATGCATACATCTAAAATACTCTTTGAGGGGTAAAAATCAATACACACATAAGTACTTGAATAGTAACTTAATATAGATTATTTGAATACTTGACTAACAGTGCCGATGCCTACAAGAATGGCCGCCATAGTTAAAAAGAAACTTTGATAAAAATGGATATAATGGAGTCTTGTTAAGCAGGTTCTTCATTGACAGACTCCTCAACTTCCAGATGTTTTACAATATTCGGGCAAATTTGGGGTAGGTCTGGTGGCACACATCCACCAACATGGTCTTTTGCCAATAGGAAACACATGGAAGAAATCCTAGTGCTTTTTATTCCAGGAATTCCTGGTTCCAGGGTCATATGTGCAGGGCTCTATAGTCTGGGGATGAGGGGTTACGCCTCAACACACAAGGTCAAATATACAGCCAATTAGCATCCAAATGTGGGTTTCAGGTTGAAGGCGACCACTCAGTTTGACATGTGGACCAACTTGCTATTATGCATCTGTAACATCCCACTGAGGAGACTGAAGACAGAAGGGAGACAGTTCTGTCTATAGAGGGAATAAGGGTGCATTAGCATTTTCTGCGGAAAGAATATTGACACTTTGCCATTTGTAGGGCAAAAGTGATGACAGGCCAACAAGCACAAATCGATCCCACACATGTCGATTTACATAGCGTTATGCAGATTTGTGAATTACATGAAAGAACCCTAGAAACAAAACACAGAGGGAGAGCCTTATAGGAACACAGCAGGTTTTTGAAAACGAGAGGGATGGTGAAAGAAACTTCCTTACTTGTTTTGTGGGGAGCAGGGTCTGGTCAAGTACTGGCACATTGGCAACAGGAGGAATGCAAAAGCAATCGTCGCAAGAACTGAGGAGAAAAAACAAAGAGGAAGTTGGACCATACGGTACAGTCCATTATCTTCAGTGTGCAGAGATGTTTTTGTCAAATCAATGGATGACTTTCACTTTCATTCACTGTACAACTAATAATATAATGCCTTAAGGAAAAAATTCAATAGCGCTTGGCTTTAGACAAAATAGCTCTGGGACAATATGCCTAGAGCCTGACCGATATCGTTTGACCAATTATATCGGCCGATATTAGCAGTTCATCGATATATTTGTATTGGATATATATTCACAGAGGTGAGACCGATATATGTTTGCAATTCATTATTTGTTCTGAAAAGGGCGCTCTATCACTGGATATAAGTTTGCGCTCTACAAAAGGATGACACCCAAAATCTTAAAACAGTGGGAGAGAAGAGAACAAACTGATTTTAAGTTGAGTTTAAAGAGAAGCTTTCCAGTGTCATAAGGTCCCACAATACGCACACAAACTGTTATATTTAAACTGGCATAAAAAGGTATTTCCGGTTAAGCAACTGAGTTGTTTGGAAGAATGGAAGCTACACGTCGTAGCACTGATGCTATGGCCAAACATAGTGGTAACTACTGTACTTCTAGGTACTCTAGCTACATTGTTCCTGAAATTGCACAAAAAATTACTCTACTTCCTTAGTATAGTGCCTGCAAAGTTAATGTACAACTCAAGCACTGGCATTAAAATATTTTTAGAGACAGGGGCATTTCAACAGACCCCCTTTGTATTAACCCAGTATGGGTTTTTCAAAAGGTCAACACTTGGGTTTTCTAATGTCCATGACAACTAGCTATCTAAATAATGTTAGCTCTGTGGGAACAGGGAAGTGTGTTTCACATTGTTTACTGAATGGGCATGTTTAGATTTGACTGAAGTACTGTAGTTTCATCACAGAGCTAACATTAGTTAGCTAGCTAGCAGTCTTGGGGAGTTTAGCTTGGAAGAAAGCAGCATTATATCACCAGTAGACCAGTTTATTTTGTGATTTCCTTTTAAAATAACTTAAAGATAACTATAAGATTTACATGGCAAGTTCCTACAGTTGATAAAAACATAGCTACATCCAATAAATTGTAGATGTGTCATCTTGTTTTTGTTGAGTTGGCTAACGCAAGGCAGCTCAGAGCAAATACTGCATTAGATCCACGTTTAGTTGTTGCTACAATTGCAGTAGTGACTGGTTGTTCGACACTAATTGCAGATTTCTGTTGAACATTGGTAAATAAATTGCATCTGTGTCAAGAACTGTTAACGAGCGCCATGATTTGTCTACTTAAAAAGAAAAATCATACAATGATGAGCAAAACGTTAAGAACGAATACTGAAGTGCACCATTCAAGTCAATACGCATGTTTTCAATAGGGTTATGTGTAGTGAGGGATCGTTGGCAAACAAATGTCGTCTTTTCGGTGAACATTGATAACAGAACCGCAATTGTTGAAAAGATCCATTCATTTGGCTCAATGATTTGCCCGTTACTAATGTCAGGTAAAAATGTAGCAATACTTCTAATACTTCTTTCAGATTGCATGTTTAAGCATGCATATCATGATCAGAATATAATTACAGAGTAAGTTTTGAGCTGCCGGGTGCCAAGCCTGAGAAGCTGTGCTTCCTATACTCAAGTGGCGGTACTAATGACTGTAAAACTAAAGAGATTTGAGATCATTAAAGGAATATTGACTTTCCATTTATTTTTGCCTTACTGGTGGTTATTTAAAAAATAAAAAAATTACTATGTTATTTTTGTAATTTAATAACTTCTATTGTATGGAAGACGTTGTTACAGCGTAACAATGAGTGGACTTTTTTTTTTAAATAAATTGTTTTAATTTAAGAAATCTACTTTAAGTATCTCTGTAGGCTGGTTTTGAGCACAATCCTTGCAGAAAAAGGTAAATCTTTCATTTCAGCAATAATAATACAAAAATCGGCACATATAAGTGAATTCGGGTACAAAATAACCCATATTGGTCAGGCTCTAAGGCCTTATGTGTGGCCGTCTCTCTCTAAGGGTCAGGTACCTGCTGTGCAAATGGTGAAGACCACCTGGACAGAATCGAAGAAGAAGAACATAACGAGCAGAGACACAGAGGCCCCTATTGGCAGAAACAGCGCCTGCGTGGAGTCTATGGTCTGAATACCTGCAGGAAGACACACAATGCACATCGAAGTGAGAATGCTCAAACAAGCAGAGATGGAGAAGGAAACAGTCACACACACAAAGGTTGAGACATAGGAACACACATCTCTGCATGTGCTACATCTCCTGCCTGGATAACAGCCAACAAACCACTAAATATAGAATCAAGGGAACGAAGACTTCCAACTTGTAAACAAACAAGAAAAACACACGCGCTGTATGTCTTATGTCTCACCAAATATGTGAGACTCACTGTTGTTTGTGTTGCCATTGTTGAAGGCCCCATTGGTGACAGGGTTACCATCCTTATCCTTCTCTTGGTTCTCACAGTCCATGTTTAATGATCTGCACGGGGACACATGGAGGGACGCCAAGGGGAAAGGGTGGACAGAGAGGTTGACCATCTGAAAGCAATCTAGCTTTTCTCACAGACAGAATACTAAAATTAAGAGTACAACCTATTCATTATGATGTGAGGAACACGATAAAGACCCAATGGAATGATTTGACACAGGCAGCCCAGTTCTTGCCTCCCCCCAACTTACGTGTTATGACCAATCAGATCTGATCAAATCCTTTTCAGGGCTGCCTGTGTCAAAATGACCAATGAATGAAAAGAACATGTGGTATTTTTGTCTCAACACAGCCACAGAGACCAGTGCTAGCCTAACAGTTATGTAAGCCAGTTGGACAAGTTAGACTCACCTGAAGCTGCCATAGACGATGAGGAGGATGGAGATGAGGAAGGTAGACACCTGGCTGGAGTCAACAAGGGAGTACGCCCTATAGATACAGATTCCAGATTAGCAATTCCTCCATGGAACACAAATTATAAACCATGTGCTTTGAATCCCGATTGGCTGAAAGCCATAGCATATGAAAAATGTATATCACAGACATGACATCACTATTTAAAGTTACAATATCATTGGTAACAAGTTAATAATAGCGAACTGTATCTCAGGAGTTTGTGGTATATGGTGATGCGTTGTGCCTAAGAACAGCTCTTAGCCGTGGTAGAGTACACTGGCCACACACCACACCTCCTTGTGCCTTATTGCTGTATCCTAGAGTATGCATTTAACATGTTCTACAGTTTCCATGGTGCCTTAGCAGCAGCCTAAGTAAGGCTCCTGTATAATGAAACTAAGTACTGGGACACCATTTACAAATTAACCTTCACATAGGCACCCATTTCAGGGCACCAATGGTATTGGGACAATTGTCTTGGCAGGTGTTTTAGGTTAGTCAGGTGTATTTTGTCACAACACTTGTGCAGGACTAGGACAGCTGTCAATTTGCAGTCTTAACTCTAGGCATTTAAATCTGTCAACATAAGGACACACACACACACACACTTAAATCAAGGCAATAATGTGCTTACAGATTATGTTCATTTACTTAATTACCATAACATTTATTTTCCTATAGATTATGTAAATGTTTTTTGATAGTTTTAGTTAAGATATATAGAAGGAAAACTGTTGTATGATTGAATTTGCATGTTGAAATTAAAAGCATCATCATAAGAAACATTTTGATTTATTTCATACCTGGTTACTCAGGTGCAGGTATTCAATAGCATATGTATCTGTTGATTGTGTTAAGACCTGGTGCAGGTAGTGTTACAACTTGGGCTTTTATGACTGCCACTGGAACTGTTCACTAGTCTTCACTGATTGTGAAAATGTAATGGTAAAGTAAAAGCAAGTGCATCCAAACACATGAGACAGTGCTTCATTACACAGCAACACATCCCCATACTGCCATGTTAACAGGGGAGGTTTATTGGTCAAATTGTGAAGTTCTAAATCCAATTTATGCCCTTTATTTGCAAAAGGTGAGATATGCAAAAAGAACTCAGCACAAAAGACAACTGAAAGCTGCAGTGCAGACCTGACATGACTGACTTTTTGAGATTAAGCACATTAAGGAGCGGCCTTAAGTTTGAAATGAAGACAGTAATTTGGAAGTGGACTGGTAAAATGGACCACTGGCAACCATTATGAACAGTGGGGTCATTATTATCTTTTGGTAAAGTGCCATTTCAATGTTTTGCCATAATCCACCTATCCATCCATCCACAAAGTACCAGTCAAGTATGGGCACCTACTCATTCAAGGGTATTTCTATGGTTTTTCCATTTCCCAACTTGTAGAACAATAGTGAAGACATCCAAACTATTATATAAAACACATGGAAACAAGAACAGAAACCAGGCAAGCGTAGTTCTGCCGCCCTGCGATTAGAAGGGCTGAATGTTTTCGATCCATGGTTTCCTATGCGGCAGTCTTTAACGACACCTGGGAGCCAGAAATCTTTCTGATTGAGAGGGGATCAAATAATTTTTTCACCCATTAAAATCTAAATCAATTTATAAAATTTTTGACATGCGTTTTTTCTGGATTTTTTTTGTTGTCATTCTGTCTCTCACTTTTCAAATAAACCTACCATTAAAATTATAGACTGATCATTTCTTTGTCAGTGGGCAAACTGACAAAATCAGCAGGGGATCAAATAATCGTTTCCCTCACTGTGCAGTTCATCCATTGCACTATAACAATAAACAATTTTACTTTAATTGTACTATAATGTAGCTACTCAAGCTTGTAGCCAGCGAAGTTCTAGTCTATCCTGAACAAATCCTAATGCCTAACTTGTTTTGTCCGTGGCGAAGGATTTAACGCAGGTCAACGGGAATGGATAGTGGAATAGTAGAACACCCAAATTCTATTTATTATTAGAGTACTGAGTGTGTGTATTTCAATTTGCCTCCATCTTTTTTTAAATGTATTTATGTATTTTTTGGTTGAAATTAATTGACCGCAATATCATTTTTCTAAATACTATAAACATTCCAATTCAAAACGTGATGATAGAACATGACGTTAAAATGTATTTTTTTAATAACATGCTCCATTACGTGTTTGTTGTTTATAATCGTCAATCAAAACGGTAGTAGTGTGTTGGGGTCCAGTCAATCAGAATTATGCAATATTTACTGCATAGCCTACTGTCACCAAGTGGATGAAAATTAGCTAATTCAAGGACAATGGAATATATTCACTGAATTAATGTTACTTAGTGGCCACAAAATGCTACGTAAAGTTTGGCTGTGGAATCTAAAGGTGGTTGAGTGCAGGAAATGGTGAGTTAAGCAAATAGCATTAGCTAACTTGCTTTACTAGACTCTTCCATCCAATAAACTCAATGTTGTGTTGATAAATATTGTCTACTAGTACTGTAGCAGAATTTCACGTGTCTACCTCAGAGCTCCCTCTATATACAAGCCCATCTTTTTCTCACAAATGGCCATTATGCCAATGTTACATGAGAACTACACCCACTCCATTGTGCGTTATGTAGTACTGCTTGTTATATCGGTAGTTTAAAAAAAAAAAAAATTCACTCTTCGGATAGTAAAATCTTGTCCAATGCACATCCTTACTACATAGCAGTGCACATAACTATTTAACAAGGGGTAGTCAGTCAGGCACTCACTAAGAGACATTTGCTCTTCCTGGTCGGCCCCGCTAATGGTGTCCAGCAAAAAGCAGTAAGCAAAAACTTGTTAGACAATTAAAGTAGATTTCATATTGCAGATTCATCAAAGTAGAAATCCTTTGCCTTGATGACAACATTGCACACCATTTGCTTTCTGTCAATCAGCTTCATGAGGTAGTCATCTGGAATGCATTTCCATTAACAGGTGTGCCATGCTATAAATGGATTTGTAGAATTTCTTAAAGCATTTCAGCTAGGGTTGGTAAACAGAAGATCATTGTTGTGTCAGTACTGTATTAGTCCATTTTATGGCAAGAAAAGCTCAAATAAGATAAATGACATTCCATCATTACTTTAAGACGAAGGTCAATCAATATGGAAAATGTAAAGCACGTTCAAGGTTTCATCAAGTGCAATAGCAGAAACTATCAAGCGCTATAATGAAACTGGCTCTCATGAGGACCACCACAGGATGGAAGACCCAGAGTTACTGAAAATCAGCAGTTAACTGCACATCAGATTGCTGCCAAAATAAATGCTTCACAAAGTTCAAGTAACAGACACGTCAACATCAACTGTTCAGAAGAGACAGAATAAGGCCTTCATGGTCGAAGTGCTGTAAAGAAACCACTACTGAAGGACACAAATAATAACACACTCCGGTCAAAACACATGAGAATTGGACATTAGATCGGCAGAAATCTGTTCGTTGGTCTGAGGAGTCTGAATTTGAGATTTTGTGTTCCAACCATACATGAGAACTCCTACAGGCCTGTTGGAAAAGCATTCCCAATGACTATCTCATGAAGCTATTTGAAAGAATGCCAAGATTGTGCAAGCTGTCTGAAAGGCAAAGGGTGGCAACTTTGAAGAATCCAATTTAACATGTATTTTAACAACTTTTGGTTACTACATGATTACATGTGTGTTATTTCATAGTTTTGAGGTCTTCACTATGATTCTACAATATGGAAAATATTTCCCATCCATCCACTTCAATGTTTGATGTGTTGTGCATTCAGATGCCCTTCCGCACCAACACTGTTATAACCAGTGATTATTGGAGTATTTGAGGCCATTGTCATCTTGAATGCATCTGACCATTCTTCGCTGACCTCTCTCCTTAATTAGGCATTTTCGCCTACAGAACTGCTGCGTACGGAATGTTTTTTATTGCACCATTATCGGTAAACGGTAGAGACTGTGGTGCATGAAAATCCTAGGTGGTCTGCTGTTTCTGAGATAATGGATCAAGTCTGGCACAAATTCCCCATTGTAATGTTAGGTAGAAAACAACAACAACTAAACCTCATGACCATGTCAAAGTGAAATAGATAGATCTCACATTATGCTGTCTGACTGTTAGTGACAACAAGCATGTGCAATAAATTGCCAGTGTAATCAAAACTAGGGATGATCATTGGCCATGGTTGTATTATTTGAATAGCATTTGAAATACATGCTTCCAATATCTTCACTGGTACATTTTTAATGTGAGCACTAAATAAAATGCAAGCCATTACTTAATTAACTAATAAACAGGAGTCTAGAGAAGCTAATTTGCTAAGCTACTCAGGTACATCATATTCTATTTACTTAACTTGCAGTGTTCAGCACTTCCCAACCACCTTCAGAGTCAACAGCCTAACTTTTCCTCGCAAATATGTAGCCAAATAATTTGTCGGTAGCTTTTAATTTAGTAAATGAACTCCATCTTTCCTTGAATTAGTGAACTTGCTGTCCTCCACTTGCTAACAGCATTATATTGCAACTTAGATTGGGCCACCACAACACCAGTCACTTTGACTGAACAACATCAACTACAAACACACGTGAAGGAGCAAATGTAACAAAAATCACCTAGAAACATTGCGTATAGTATTTCATGTCTTAATAAATAGAATTGTAAAAATTCTAGATTGGAAATTCAACTGTATTTAGAAAAAGCATATTCAAGCATACTTATGTCTCTTCACAAACAAGTAATTCCAAATATTGGAATACAAACATGGCCACCCATAATCCAAACACATGCAGATTGAGCTAATGATTGCAAGGAGAGGAAGACTGATGACAGTCCAGCTTTGGCCGTTACAAAACACCTGCCGAGCCCTACCAATGCAGAACTACTGCCAGGAAACCTTCATTACAAAACTACCAGCAGGGAGCACCTCATTTACAAAACTACCACCAGGGAACCCCAACAACGCAAAACTAATTTGGATGAATTACAGCACTAAGCAGATTAATAATAGTAACTTAACTATTAAAATGGCTCAAGTGAGTCAGAAGGAAGTAGGACTCCATAGGTGCTAATTATACTCCACAGTGTGGTCCTAACCACTGTTATTGGAGGGTTTGGGGACTGAATGAATGGAAAATACACACAGGAACTTAATTGTGAACCTAACAAGAATGAATCAAATGTTTTTGTATGCTATTTTTTCCCCTACTTTCCTGACTTCAGCCAATGGTTACAAGTGTCCCTTTGAGCCAAAACAGAGCCCTAAAAATGATGCATCATGTCAGGTATGTGCCTCATGTCATCAAATCCACTCACTTTTAAACACGGAACGTAATGGCTGACTGAGACCTGACAGTGATTATACATATAGATTAAGCACATATAAACATCATATTCCAGTCCAAAATGGGAGTTCTCTTCTTTAATAAGGATACTGGCTATTCATTTGGTAAGGCTGTACCAAAGTAGCACAGGAAACTTGTAAATGTCTCCTAGACACTCAATGAAACAGCTAACTAACAGCAAGGACTGTAGACAATCTGATATTACAGAAGCAGCACAGCGACACATTTATGCATTTAACATTCTAACTCCCTAATCTGCAGCTCTAAACACATCTGTCTGACATGCCTGTCTCTCAGAGATGCTCCTCAGTTGAATTGGGCTTGAGTATGTCTAAAACACGCATACACAAGCTAAAAATTATTGAACAAACACAGGGTTACAAACCGATGATGGCATTAATGAACACATAATACACAGAAACAAGTATTCGGTTTAGAGCTGAACCCATTTTGTCCTCCTGCAGATATTCATTAGGCTCTTGGTCCATCAACATTTTACCATCAAGCTGTCAAAATGATGCATTTTCTTCAGAGACAACTGTCCAACATGTGCCTGCATCAGTAGAGTTCTTCATTGTGGAGGGTGCAAGTCTCTCAGTCAATCACTTTAGGGCAGTTCACAAAGTAGCACTCAAAACAATTTTTGAACAGCACTCTGAATAGGCAATAGAAGTTTTGAACAACCACCTGAATAGGCAATACAGCTCTAATAAGCTACCTATCAAAAAATATCATTAAAAAAGTCCAGAAAAATAATCCTCACAATACAACAGAATGAACAATGAATTTCGATCATACTTAAAAATTATAGTATTAATACTCTGGCTGTTTTTTTATTAGCCTGTGTATTTTCAGAAATTTTTCATGCCATTCATAACTACAATTGAGGACAATGAAAATTCCTTATTATGAATACTACATTACTACCACCTACCACCACCACCTACCACCACCACCTACCACCACCACCTACCACCACCACCTACCACCACCACCTACCACCACCAGCCAGATCGAAAATATAGGGGATCTTGAAACTTGGGAGAACATACTTGGACTAACAACGAGAATGCAATGTTTCCTGTTTTTGGCCAAACAAAAACAGATTACTCCTATGTTTATATTTCACATTTAAAATACCGTTACGCAAATTAATAACAAGAGCATCTTTGCCAGATTTATAAAAAGTATATAATTTAATGGATCACTTCCTTACTTTCGATGTGTATTAGACCGCCTTCAGTATTAAGGCATGAAGAAAGATTGAGGAATATCTTTATGAAATTGAGGAAGAAGGCCTACCCAGTTGGCAACAAGCTCTGCCCTCAAAAGTGATCTGAGAACCTCTGCTGCATACAGATTCCTCTAGTTCTGGAATCCAGAGAAGAAACATGATATCCCTAGCATATCTGCCTAACATGATGGACTCCAGCAAAACTATTTGGGACTAAAACACATACCTTGCATTATGAAATATGCAATTTATAGCAGCCTAATCACAGGCTATATTTGAGCAACAATTGTGTGTATTCACGTGACAAACGAAAAGTTAGAGGTGGGTAAATCTGACCAGCCACTTTAGCAGATGGCCAACACGTGTTCAGTAGAACCACAATTAACTGTCAAACCTACTTAGATATACCAAGAATACCTCTATTAGGTCCACCTTTCTGGTATCAATGTTGTTTGTGTTGCACCATACTCTGCCAACTAGAGACAATCCTGGGAGGAATGCTTTTTGAGATGCTGGAACCACCACGTCTGGGACCAACAATCACACCATGGACAAAGTGGTTTAGATCTCCCCTATTTCCCATTCCAACACTGTCTAAACACAAACCTGCATTCTTTACACCACCCTGTTTCCAAAGTCGGGACGCTGCGTAAAAAAGGCCAATCAAAACAAAATGCAATGATGTGCAAATCCTTTATCCCTAAATTTAATTGAAAATTGTACAAAGACAACATATCAAATGTTAAAGCAGAAATGTTATTGTTTTAGGAAGAATACATGCCCATTAAGAAAAGTTCGGACAGGGGCATGTTTACCACTGTGTTGCATAACCTCATAGTGCACCAAAGGATTTCTATGGGAGACAGGTCTGGACTGCAGGCAGGCCAGTTTAACACCCAGACTATTTTACTACGGTGCCATGCTGTTGTGATACGTGCAGAATGTGGTTTGGCATTGTCGTGCTGAAATAAGCAAGGCCTTCCCTGAAATGTTGCTCCAAAACCTGTATGTACTGTTCAGCTTTTATTGTGCCTTCACAGTTATGCAAATCACCCAGCCCATGTGCAATAATGCATCCCATACCACCACAGACACTGGCTTTTGAACTGTGCGCTGATAAGAAGCTGGATTGTCCATCTCCTCTTTAGTCCGGAGGATGTGGCGCCCATGATTCTCACAAATAATTTAACCGTTTTCCATGGATTCTTTTGTTATTGTGTCTCTCACTGTTCAAATAAACCTACCATTAAAGTGATAGACTGATAATTTCTTTGTCAGTGGGCAAAACGTACAAAATCAGCAGGGGATCAAATAATTTTTTTCCTCACTGTTAGAGCCACATATCCCCTAACCGTATCCCTAGACCAGGCTGGATGTGCCAAAGCTAAATTGGACAGAACAGAGATGCCTGTAGACAGACAGAGTAGACTTCATTTATTTTCAATTCACCAGACAAAACCATGAGCAGAAAACTAATCTTTAAGTCAAAATGCCACGGATTGCAGACGGTCTGTGTAATAACAAAACTAGGGACCTAATCACACACCTGTAATAACTACTCAGCTGTTGCATGGGAGAAAATTAACATACATAGAACAAGACACTACAGCTCACTGCCTCTACAAACCATGTAATTACGTCAAAATCAAGATATGGGCTGTTAAATTAAGTTAAATTATAATTCAATTTTATTGATAGCCAAAAATGTCATGCTACCAAGCAAGCTAACAAAACGAGTCAGTCAAATATAGTGCAATAAGCCATTCACATATTTCGTTGACACTGGAAGAACAGACACTACTCAATGTGCAGCAGTTAAAAGATTTACAATTTAAAAAAAAGACGTTTACAGCACACCTGTGTGGCAGCGGCAGTATATCAATCTGAAAATGAGTATTTTAGTGTTTTCCCATTTACTTGCACAATGACATGCAGATCATCATGATTTGACTCCTGTCAAATCATAGGCAGTCATTTGGATTTTGAAATCAGAACTCGTGGTTGCCAATTCTGTCATAATCCATAGAGCTGTGCCAGGGGAATGTTTTATGCAGCACACAGCACAAAGCATATTCAACACAGTGGCTGTTGGCCAGAAAGGTTATCCCTGACAATAGTATAATGTGGTTCCTCTTGATTCATGTATGATATCACATTATTAACTGCGCTTTTGAAAAGAGGAGCACAGAGCATTATTGACTTTCTTAAAATGTTGGTAAGATAAGAAAATGGTAAGATTTGTACTTTAAAATGTCAACCAATGGTTAAGAGAACAGACCTTTGAGTTTAGATTGAGTTTAGTGGGATGCAGACTGCAGAGCTCTCTCAGATGTGGGCATTGGGACAAATGGATGGCTAACAGGAAATCTTATATGCTCACATTGGGCGGCGTAAACCTTAGGTACATGATTGTTTACTTACATACCATCCATTGGCTTACATGTATGTCTATGCCCCTGGCATGGCAATTATTACTGTAAGATGTCATAGGTGTGCCGAGGAGATGGGGCGGGGGGTGTCAGAGGAAGAACATTTCCCATTACTTGTGTTCCACTTCGTGAGAAGAAAAAGCCTGTCCCTGTGGTTCATCTCAAGGGGTAAATAAAGAACTGCTACACCATGTCACCATGTCTTTATCTGAGAAGTGACGGCTCTCCGTTCTCTGTGCAGCCAGCCACGACCGGAGTGAAAACGGTTGTCAGGTTTAAGAGGATGCCCTGATAAACACCAGCTTGGCTCGTCATAACCCATTGCCCGCCATGTGACAGCACTTTAGGACCAGGGAGAGAGAGACACACACACACACACACACACACACACACGCCTGCAGCAACATCACAGTGTTCCATTCAGCAGTGTATACACTAGGCAGCTTGAGGTGCCAAATTAGCCTATCAAGAAAGAGGCCTGTTGCACATCTACAAACCCTTTACTCACAAAACAGCCATGCCTGACATGTCCAGAATATCTGTGACGTCTTCACTATTACTCAACAATGTGGAAAATAGTAAAATAAAGAAATACCCCTGAGCGAGTGTCTGTTTCCAAACTTTTGACTGGTACTCTTATGCTCCGTTTCCACGGTTACCTTTGACACAAACTGTTGACGCTCGGCCAGTGGGCCGTGGCCGAGTAGCCCGGCTCTCGCTTGGTGCCAAGAACAGGGACTTTAGGACTTAGGGTAGGGTTTGTGGGATGGTGCGTCACGTGCATGGTCAGGTGGGAATGTTTGGCAATGGACTCAAGTTAACCTCATGATCCGTGCATCTCACATTCAGTCAGGTCAGATGTCGATGAATACGTAGATGAGGCTGTGTAGTATACCTTTTCAATGTCTTCCATGATGCCAGTCATGTACGCTGGATTGAGCGTGAGACGGTTTTGTAAAAATGTATCTCCGATATTACAGACCGTGATGAATTTCACCATGATCTGAACTTCCTCTATTCCTTCTGTCTGTTTTGCTGTTCAATTTAGAAAACCAAATGCAATGAATTCCAAATGTCACCCAAAAAGCCATAAAAGGTTCACAAAATACAACCATTATATCGAAGTATGAAGCCCTGCAATATCCTCGGTTGAAATTAATGCAGTACTCTGAGAAACATTTTGTTAGTTGTTGGTATAATAATCTTATCTGCCACAGAAGCAGAACACCAAGGGTAGTTGCAGGAACTGTTGCACGGTCAAGGTGTTTTATATTCTATTACACAAGGTCTGCATGGTTTGGATGAAATATTGAATTGCAATTTCTTTGACAAATATGACAATTACGGTTATGATTTGGGTGTAAAGTGTAGATAATCTCAATGTAGATGAAAACAGTGTAGATAAAAAATTGAGACGGTAGCCAACATAATGGGCTTTTAAACTGAATATAAATCGAGTTGAAGTTCACTGTTTTCTATTTTACACTTATTACCAATTTGAAAGTGTAGACTGTCGTACTATTTGTTTAACTGTTCATTAAACGCAATGGTGTTTGCGTCGTTGTCATAGCTGGTTAGGCAAAACGTCTCAACCCTTGAGGTTTATTTTTTTCCATATTAAGTCTGTTTGTAGGCACCGACATTGAGGCCGAAACTTTTAATAACCATGCTGTTGTGTAGGCTATGTGGGACAATATCTTGGTGCCACTTGCTAGCTTGAAGCAGATGTCTTCGCTAGCAGTTGCAGTGTAAACTCAAACTAACATTGAAAAACCATCAAGTATTTAAAAAAATGTGTCCAGGAATTCAACTCATCTACAAAAATACCTACAGCACCTGCAAAAAAAAACTATTACAGATGCATGCCCGTTGCCTCGCGTGAAGCATCTCTCATTCACCTTTTTAGGGGGCTGAAAATCGCATAAGTTGGAGATTTGGATATTGCACGTCAATATCGCTATTTCGATTATAGTTCGATAAATCATGCGGTCCTAAATTACACCATACGATGGATAGGATGAGGAAAGAAGAGGTGCTTTACATCTGACAATTATACATTTGGACCGTTACTAAGGCATTTGGCTACCACTTTCCTACCGCAACTGCTTGTTTTGGTCTGAATAGAAATGGTTTTCAGGTTCCGACTCAATTGCCTATTTTGCGTGATGGCCTTAGTGCCCTCAGCGGGGTGGCCTTAGTGCCCTCAGCGGGGTGGCCTTAGTGCCCTCAGCGGGGTGGCCTTAGTGCCCTCAGCGGGGTGGCCTTAGTGCCCTCGCAAATTAAGTATCCCCTTAAGGCCCCTGTGGCCTTGCCCCTAAAAATGAAATATTCCCTCCCCGATTAAGAGAACAAAACAGGAGCACAAATTTGTGAATTACTGTGAGATCAGTTTAATTATTTTCTGTTTTTAATATAAAGCCACTATATCAGCATTTTCCCCCCACCAACACAGGCTCATAATTCCAAATAAGCAACCCATTATTGCCAGACCTTATGTATAAAGCTAAATTCTGAAGCCTGGACCCAAACCGAAACCCGCAAATACAGAACATGCTGCAGTAATATACAGTCCATGTAGCGGTAAGATCAAGCACCTCACACCAAGTGACTGAGGCGAGGACAGGCAGCTGATATGTAGCTTAGACTGAGAGGAATACTATGGCCCAGTTCTCTAGTTCTCATAGATTATTGCAAAAATGTGTTAGGAATAGCAATGTCATTCAACTCGCCCACAACCCACTTGCTCTTTATCCAATTAATATTTGATGACCACAAACCCGTCTGCACCGTGGATATAACCGCAGGGCCTAGGGGTTATGATGAGAGATAACCAGCGCATCTCTAGGCAGGTATAACCTACTGGAGGTGCTCTTGGTACCTGGCGGCACGCTCCTGCCTGCAGTGCGTGAGCACTATTTTGAATGGAAAATCAGCCCCAGCATACACTGCAACTAAATCACAAACCTGCCGTAAATGAAGATTCAAAGAAATGGCGGCTTGACATTGTCAAATAGTAACAATATGCAGGAAGTGATAACAGATTCCACAGAGATTTATGGGACAATGCCGCTATATCACTGAGAAATAGAACACCGCCTACTGAACGCAGAGCTAAACATACTTTTAGATTTGCAGTAATCCTTGACTAGGCTAAATGCAGTGATACTAACAACATTGCAAGGACAAAAACCAATATTAAATGGCTGTGATCTTCAGGTCCTCTAGCGACACTACATTAAAGACATGATTCTGTAGGACATCACTGTGTGGGCTCTGGAACACTTCCAAAAACCCCTGTCTGTGAACACAGTACGTTGCTGCATCTACAATTGCAAGTTAGAATTTTGCACGCAAAAAAATAAACCATATATAAACAAGACCCAGAAACGCTAAGCGCATTCAAGACTGAGGTGAAGTGGAAAACTGTCCTGTGGTCAGACAAATCAACATTTGAAATTACGGACAGCGCATCCTCCGGGCTAAAGAGGAGAGGGAGCATCTGGCTTGTTATCAGCACACAGTGCAAAAGCCAGCACCTGCAATAGTATGGGGGTGCATTGGTGCACATGGCATGGGTGACTTGCACATATGTGAAGTAATGCTGAAATATACAGGTTTTGGAGCAAAATGTGCTGCAATTTTAGCAAGACAATGCCAAACCACATTCTGCACGTATTACAACAACATGGCTCCATAGTAAGAGTCCTGGTGCTAAAATGGCCTGCCTGCAGTCCAGACCTGTCACCCACTGAAAATGGGGAAAAAAAACTGTTGTGCAGCTGAAATACTTTATCAAGCAAGAATGGGAAAACATTTCACTTTCAAATCTACAGCAATTGTGCTCATTTCCCAAACACTTACAGAGTATTGATAAAAGATGTGACGCAACACAGTGCCAAACATGCCCCTGTCCCAACTATTTTGAAACATGTTGCTGGCATCAAAATTAACACGGGCATGTATTTTCCAAAAAACAAACATTTGTTATAATATCTGATGTGTTACCTTTGTACCAATTTCAATTAAACATAGGGATAAATTATTTGCACATCATAGCATTCTCTTTTTATTTGCATTTTACATAGAGTCCCAACTTTTTGGAAACGGGATTGTATATTTAAAATTATTTACTTCGTTCAATTAATTTACGTTGAATTACATGTTTGTCTGGATTTTGTGATTTCACCCACATCAAACAATTTTCAATGCGTTTCCACTAGGAAAGCAAATGAACAATAGGTGCACAGTTCGGAATGTACCGTGGTTTGTGGCTCACAGTAATATAGTAGTATGGTTTCGGTAAGAATGACAATGTGAGAAGGGTTCCCACTCAAGAATCCAACTGTGACATAGCAATGCATCCAGACTGTACTTTGTGTACGGTCTTCTTACCCTCGTCATCGTATTGAATCAACAAATATCATGACAAATATTTTCACCTATTTTTCAATAAATAACTAAATAGATACAGAAAAATTCTATTTTTTATTTTGGTTGACAAAAATTATTAAAAAACAAAATTCTGTGATGATATAACTACCATAATTGGACAGGAGGAAAGGGTGCTTTTAAGTGTTTTTGGGCAAATAGACTGCAAATATCCTGGTGATGCCTTTACCATAACGGCTGATATCGAACTAGCCGATGTCAACCATTATGGTAAAGGCATCACCAGGATATTTGCGGTCATTTGCCCAAAAGAGACAGAAATTCTAACCTGGTGGCAATGGATTGACTTGATTCATTAAGAATATCCCCTCAGTACAAATAACTTGTAGAAAAACGGGGCTGACATTTCAAGGCACTTTAAAAATCACGTATGGTAGACTCAAACAAGTCAGAATGTAGTGTTTCCGGGCGAACACAGCGTTTGCAACCACAAGTCCACAGAAAAATACCACAAACATCAAAACACAATTGAAAGCGCATCATCCAAAATTCCCAATATATGCGCATGTAAAAACTGTGGTGCGGAGCCTGGAGAAGTTGGTACACCTTAACTTGTCAGCTACAGTATCTAAACGTTTTCAATCTGTTCTCCTTGTTCTTACATTTCTAACAGATATCACCATCCATGTCAATTAATCTACTTGAACTATAACATGTGCTGTACATATTTCGCACTGGCCAATTACATTTTGGAAATTTCACACATATCCATAGTATGCACGCTGCGCTTAAAATCATAAATAATAGTAGGCAATACCAACATTGTCCAATACATTCTGATATGTTCCATCAGCCTTACTTGATATTGTGTATAGCTTCCATAAACAATTTTGACATGTATCAGTATGGAATAAAGGAGTATATACACAAACTTAGTGTATAGCCCCACTATTCGGTTTTTTCCGGCTGATTACCAGTCAACGCTGTTGTAACTGACTTCATTGGACAAATCCATTCATACATTTGCGTTTTAGAGTTGTTAAAATAGATTTCACCTCCCAGAATCACCTTTATTTTCTGTAGATGAATGCGTTCTTCTAACTTGAGACTAGAATAATCTAATAATGTTCATGCAAAAAAATTGCTAGTAGAACCAGACTATGTATGTTTGTGTACATGGAAGTCAATGTTTAGTAGGCCTATAGGTTAGAGAAAATACTCTTCATTTGACTAAGATGTGAATAAAACATAAGAGAATTTTGTTGACTAAAATGGCTCACTGTTTTCATCTTTTTAACAATAATTAGACAATCCTTATTCACATGACAAAAATGGGACTAAAACTGTAAGATTAGTCATAATTACTCAAATTTGACTAAATCATAAAAAGGTGCCAAAATTAACACACTTTGAAAATCAGCGGTGCCCCTTCAAATCTGCTTCTCTCTGTCTCGCTAGTGCTTGTCATTGATATGCTGGAGCTAAGAGTAGTCATTTCTAGTTGCCCCTCTCTTCATGGGGTCCCTTTAAGGTGGTTTCCTACAGAGATATAATCGAAAATCGTCCACTGGTTGTTTAAGGGAGAGGGGGTTGCAGTCACCGCGATTGCCACATTTTGAGACATGGCTGTGGAATAAAAAGTTTGTCAGCCCTCAGGAACCCCATAACGGCCTGGGGCCCCAAGCAGTTGCCTGCCTTACCTGTTCACAAGTTACGCGTCTGGTTCTGTGGATCTGAATCTACCATGTGTGTGTAGTCTGAAGTGCAATAAGCATGTTTTGGAAATTATAGGGGGAAAAACGGCATATCGAAACACCACGGTTCACATGTGTATTGAACCGTAGAGAGCGTACCGAATGGTTTGATAACATAACGTGTACCGTTGCATCTCTAGTTTCCAAATATTCTAAGCAGGATAAAGGTCTGAGCATTGACGGGGCAATGCCAGGACACTGGCTGGTTTATATGTTTGAGCCACTCCAATGCACCTTTGTCGGTATGTTTGGGGTAACTGTCCTGCTGGATATGGTTTTTTCTCCCAAGTCAGTTCAACAGGTTGTCTTCCAGCATTTCTTCATACGTTGCCGCATCCATTTTGCCCTTTATCTTTACAAGCTTTCCAGGCCCTGACACAGAGTAGCATCCCCATAGCATGAGGCTGCTGCCACCATCCTTCACGGTAGGGATGGTTCTCACAGGATAATGGCTTGCACCAAACAAAAACTTACTTTTTGTTATTCTCCCATTAAGGCCACTCAGGTGAAGCACCTAGGGTATTGTGAATGCCCAGTCTGCCAGCTCAGTCGTGAAAGTCTGATTCTTTGAGTTGCCATAGGCCTCTTGGTTAGGCCTCCGACTAGTGTGGTTCTTGCACAATACTAAGTTTTTGAGGATGGCCTCTTTCAGACAGATTGACAGTTGCGCCATAATATTGGAGGATATTCAATGTCTTAGAAATGATTTATATCCTACCACTGACACAATTTTGAAGAGACATGTTCCATTTTTGCTTTGTATATTCCTTTGTCTTCCTGTAGTTTTTGTTATAAAATGTACAGGGGGACCAGAGACAGATGTATTTAACCTGAAATCATGTGAAACACCTTAACTGCACCCAGTTGACTTTTGGTTGCACCAAAGCTCATTCAGGTTCATCATAGCAAAGTAGGCGAATAGATACGCACTCTATTCTGTTCATTTAGAAGAACTAAATTGGACCTTGTGTTAATAAGTGGCAAAAACCCATGTTGAACACTTACAGCTAGGACATTTTGTTTCAATTCTGGTTATTGCAAACTTTACACATGCATTTGTTTTAACAGTGACATGTCCAAATACACAGACGTGAGTACAATGTGGTCACGTAATTATGTGTCACCGTATTCATGTTGTGTTTGGCTAGTCACACAACATGAATACGTTGTTCAGAACTTGGCAAACTAGCCGATATCAGCCATTATGGTAAAGGCATCACCAGGATATCTGCAGTGATTTGCGGTCTATTTGACCAAGAAGGTGGCACAAAAACAACAGGAATTCTGCAAATACTGAAACATTGTCAAATGGAGTATCATCTCCAAATCACCTGTAGTTACATAAAATATATTCTACATGTAGAATTGTCCCTAGATAAAATGGAGCCGATTTTGGTTTAGCTATAGGATGCCAGGACATACGTTAAACAGGACATATGTTGTGATGACATGCATTGCAATGTGAATAAGGCATTGCACTCAAACACTGGTTCTGCACAACGACTGCCAATGTGGACTCTTGTTTGTTGATCAGTCTCTCACACTGACGTGGAAGAACTTCAGCCCACTTTTCCATGCAGAAATCCTTTTACACAGACACATGCTCATCTAAGGTCCTGCCACAACAATCTCAATTAGGTTCAGTTCTGTCCATAAAAAGTATGGCATTTTGGGGGCATATTTGGCCTTTCGGCAATATGATGAAAGCATTATTCACATCCGAAGTCTCTGGGTACCTAGAGTTGCTATTAAAAGGTTCTCGTAAGAACAAATCCTGGAAAATGTTTGGTCCGATCATGTAAATCCACATTTTAATGACTGGATAGACATTTGGCCCTTATATGGTGGTGAGGTTGTTCTTTTAGTGTCACAATATTGCAAACATTTGACACCAGGACGGGCAATGGCATACTAATTCAAAATACAACTGGCAAAGTCAAGTAATCTAAATGGTTACCTCCAAATCAACAGGTAAAGACAATAAAGGACAACACTATCCATGCATGTCACGCAGTGGGACAATAAAAAAAAATGCTAAGATCTTTAGCAGTTAGACCCTAATAAACAAAGCTAAAAAACTAACTTGCTAAGTAGAAACCTTTACATTACCACATTTCCAAATTAACACGAGATTCGAAATGGAGTTATGTACTGTTTTATTTGTAAATCCAATGGTTTTAACTGTACCAACTGCTATCATAACTATCTACAAACATGAAACATAACTATGTTACGATAGCCAGTATCATTGTTGTGGCACAAGGAATGCTAGCTAGTAGACTGTAGCTAGCTATCTACAACGCTAGCTAACACCAATGCGGGAACATACATAATGATTTTAAAAAATTATGAATGATGTATTAAGTTAGCCAGCTGTCTAGTCATTGTGGGGCATGCCATTGTGATAAAAGAATGAGGACTTACCATTTTAGCAAGATAGCTAGCTAAACTAGCTGTGTTGACTAACGTTAGTTAGCAAGTCAGCTGCGCACTTCATTGCTAACTAAATAAAAATGGTTGACTAAGAACCGTCGTTATTTCTCAGTCTTTACCTCTATCCTCAACATATTCCAAAAGCAATAATACAACTGTCTTTCAAACGTAGTAAATAAATTAAATGAATACATTTGAGGTTTTCCGCTAGTCTAGTTAACCAGTAAGCGTGAACAGGCTAGCTAGTTAGCTACGCTCATAGTAGTAGGCTCCATTTCTTTGTGTGCAACTGGCTAATAACGAGAGGTAGCAAAAAAAAATAGTTGTTTTTCACCATAATCACGATGGACTGAAATACTAATTAATTAACATATTTGGGTAGCTATTAGTTGTCTAGATACAATTTTTCTTGCATTGTTACAGTAAACCATATTACCGTTTAGAAGGGGCAGTGCCATTGTTGGTACTATGATGAGATGCTAGTAGTAAGAAAGGTACAGTTAGCTAAGTGGCAACTAGCTAGACCTGTTCACGCTACTATAACTTGAAACATAGCTGGCTAACAGTTACAAAATAAGACAATCTGGTTGTAGCGAATGAAAATTGTTGATCATTTTGGAACAAAGCATGTTGTTGTATCTATCAATAGTTCTACATCAATCGTGTAAGACTGCTTAGCCAGCTCGCGCAATGCCAAGCTATGCGCACTCACCAAGAAGAGTACCCTTGCTCCGCCATCTCGCCGACGACAACAGTCAGTTCGATGGGTTTCGCGAGTGCGGAGATTCGGGCTCCCGTGGCAAAACGGTAGGACCTGGTGGACTAAATTTCCGCCTTTGGTTCAAGACTGGTATTTTTAACAGTCACCATTTGATAACAACATGGCGATGTATACCAGCTCCCAGCTAGCAAACACTACTATCCAAATAGCTTCCAATCGAATGACAATGATGATGGTTTGCTAGGTGGCCAAGACAAAGCACCCCGAGAAAAAAAACTCCAGCTCTATTTCGTCGGTTTCACAAGTGTCCTGCCGTCTCACGGCCCCCAAGCAGGCCCGAGTCTCAACTAATCCTATACTCGCTGTAAATCCATGTTTAGTGGTGTTTTATCCGGTTTATATTCAGCTATCCCCGAAGTCTGTACCTTCGGCTATAATGGAAGCCGCGCTAGAGCTTGTTTTCTATGGCGAAAGAGTCACGGGCACGCGCAATATCGCCCTTGCTAGAAAGGTTTACAAGTTGTGGTGTTTGCGACTGTGCGCTGACTGAAATGTATGGAAACCCATTCCCACCACCCCACAAAAAACAGATTAAATAAATTCTACCCGGTGTTCTTTACCTCTGACTCCGACTCCTGATTTAGCATCCCGGCCAGGGGTGTTACAATATGGAAATATAGTTGGTTGGTTTTGTCTCTCTTGCTTGGATGTGTCAAGTGATACTATTAATTTAAGACAATTATGCAAATATTAATACAGTTATAATCAATAAACTAGTCATTGCAGCAGGAATGGAACTTGAGATGAAAATAGATAATTCAGAATACCATACCAAGAGTATATTAACTATATAAACTTACCTACAAACAACCAATAGCTTCTTAAGAAAGCCCAGATATGAATTACACCACCGTTCAAAAGCTTGGGGTCACTATGTGAAGTAGTTCAAACAGAACTCAAGATGGGATCCCTTCTTGCCAACCTAAACTACCTTTCAAAAGTTTGGGGTCATTTAGAAATGTCCTTGTTTTGGACAAAACTATTTTTTGTCTGTTAAAATAACATCAAATTGATCAGAAATACAATGCAGCCATTGTTAATTTTGTAATGGACTATTATATCTGGAAACAGCAGATTTATTAATCTATATTAGTACTCCCTTCACAGAGCAGTGCAAACTGACTCCAACCAGAACAGATAGAATGGGAAGCCCCGGTACACAGTTGAGCAAGAGGACAAATACATTAGAGTGTGTAGTTTGAGAAACAGACATCACAGGTCCTCAACTGGCATGTTCGTTAAATAGTACCCGCAAAACACCAGTCTCAACATCAACGGTGAATAGGCAACTCTGGGATGCTGGCCTTCTACGCAGAGTTGCAAAGAAAAATACATATCTCAGACTGGCCAATAAAAAATGTATTAAGATGGGCAAAAGAACACAGACACTGGACAGTGGAAGATTGGAAGAAAGTGTTATGGACAGATGGATCTAAGTTTGTCAATCGTAGTTTGTTGTGTATGGTGCTGCATAGCCACAGAGCAGTCAGGATGCCCATGCTCACCCTATACACTGCCGAAAGCATCTACAATGGGCACTTGAGCATCAAAACTAGACCACAGAGCAATGAAGGAAGGTGGCCTGGTCTGATGAATCACGTTTTCTTTTACATCACGTGGATGGCTGGGTGTGTGTGCGTCGCTTACCTGGAGAACACACAATGGGAAGAAGGCAAGTCGGTGGAGGCAGTGTGATGCTTTGGGCAAGGTTCTGCTGGGAAACCTTGGTTCCTGTCATTCATGTGGATGTCACTTTGACAGGTACCACCTGAGCATTGTTGCAGACCATGTATCGCCTTTCATGGCAGCAGTATTCCCTGATGGCATTTGCCTCTTTCGGCAGGATTATGTTCCCTGCCACAAAGCAAAAATGGTGCAGGAATGGTTTGAGGAACACAACAAAGAGTTCAGCATGTTGACTTTGCCTCCAAATTCCCCAGATCTCAATCCAATCGTACATTTGTGGGATGTGCTGGACAAACCAATCCATGGAGGCCCCACCTCCCGACTTACAGGACTATACCCCCTAAGACCTGAGCTTTGATAATGTATGCATTTTTTATTTCTCTTAGCTATTTGGGATTAGTAGGACCTGCTTACTATAATATCTAAGCATTGTATTTGAACAGGAAGTACTTTTTGAAAAAATAAAAAATTACAAATTTGGAAACAGTGTGAGTGAGTTTATGTATGTGTGTGTGCACTAAATGTGTGTGCATTTCAATGCCTGAACATGGCAACAAATAAGGGCACAACTGCTAATGACATATGCTGTCAAAGTGTTTTATTTATATACTGTGCATCATAGTACTGCATTTGTCAGTACCAGAGAGGTATTCAAAGATCAATAAGTAATGCATTTTACATGCACCAGCACAGAGGAATGAAGTACATGGTGCAGGAAGCCTAGTGTCCTCATATGTGGACACAGGTTCTCAGGAGGTTAAAGGATCTGCTGCTAACTTTTTGGTGCCAGATACCACAGCACACCTTCAGAGGTCTTGTTGAGTCCATGCCTTGACGGTTTCAGGGCTGTTTTGGCTGCAAAGGGGGACCAACACAATATTAGACAGGTTGTCATAACGTTATTGTCGATAGTGTATATTATATGCCAAGATGTTCATGTGTAATGAAATGCATACAAGGCTTTATTATATAATCCCCCTCCCCTCCCCCCTAGTTTTGTAGTACCTTAGAGCATCCAGTTCCCTTCCATTTCACCTTAAAATATTCCCCATTTGTGGCATATCCAATTGTAAACATGTCATTAAACAACTCCCCACTTATTCAGGAGAGCTGAAGATTGCTTCAATCCAAACCATTCTGCTTTTCAATAAATCATTGTTTTTATAAAAACTAATAAAAAGTACTGCCGGACTCAGTTGCTTGTTGACATGGGCTGGCAATTTGGAGAGATGTAAATCGCTACACAATGATAAATAAACCACATACGTATGAACATTTTTAGATACAAATCAAAAAACATATATTGTCTCAAAATTGGGATCCAAACAACATTATCGTTTCTTGGGCGGTGGTGGGAAAGGGCTTCCATAATTATTGTTGGACTGGGTTTTCTCCTGAATCTCTCACTAGTTGGCAGTGTTGCAGCAGTGGAGATACACTGTGACTGAATGCACCTCAATACCACTTGAACCATTTTGATTAGATTCTTTTACTAAGGCATTTAAAAACAAACACAACTAAACGCTGTAAAATCCACTATGAATCTACTGATAGCTGAGCGAGTCATCTTTCTCTATCAGTTGAATGACAATCAGACCATAGGATGCACCTTTGATGTGATGAGTTGGGATTCACAGTATCTCGTCAATAATACATTCAAATAAAAAGTTATTACTATGATATTTAATAATCGATAAATGCTCAGGTTATTGAAGAGGAGATTGAGCAGACATGTGCCATAGCTGATGACAACGTTTATCATCCTAGCCAGCTGTAAGGGATGGATTCAGAAGGCATATGTAGTCACTGTGACAGGCGACCTGTGAAAGCCCAATGCACATGGGGACAGGATAATGGGTATGGTATCTTTGCTCCCCCCCTCCACGCCAGAAGTATCAGCATGGGATTACCAAAATCTGGAAGGAGCTCTTCTTAGAGATTATGTACAATCTGTTCCTACTTCTTCCTACCACGACAACCACCGATTTAGACAAGACAAACATCATTCAGTATTTTCTAGAAGCTTACATTATTTAGAGCTCATGTAAGTCAACTGTTATCTGAAATACTGTATGCCACAAAATCCAGCATTGTTTAATTTGTGGTCACTAAATGTCCAACTTCTGTGTTTGGATGTATTGTATTTTACAAAGACATGGAGCAGGACAGGACTGCTCCATGGGCCTCTATTAGGCTGTTTGAAAGTAGGATTTGACTTTGAATATGAGGTTTCTGGCAAATAAAAACTCACTGCTTCACACTCAAAATAAGTTAGCGGGAGTGAGGAAGGGCCATGTCTAATATATGTGTGGGGAAGTGTGTTTTCTTTAAGTGTGTAGGTTCTTTTCTACTCGGTTTTAATTTCCAAACAGGAGACTGCATGTTTACATGTTGGAGAAAATATGAATGCATTATGGATGTTGCATATAGTAGACACATTTTTTAGGGAGACTTTCTGTGTAAGTCATAGTTCCAAAACATGAATAGCCATTTTGTAAGAAAGGCTCATCACAAACATTGTACAACCCCGTTTCAAAAAATTTGGGACGATGCATAAAATGTACATTTAAACAGAATGCAATGATGTGCAAATCATTTAAACCCTACATTCAATAGAAAATAGTACAACGACCACATATCAAATGTGGAAACCTAGAAATTTTATTGTCCTTTAAAAACATATATGCCCACTTTGAATTTGATGCCAGCAATATGCTTCAAAAAAACTAAGCCTGGTGGAATGTCACACAACTAATTAGGTCAATTGGCAACAGGTCAGTAACAAGATTTTGTATTAAAATATCATTCCAAAGAGGATGTGTCTGACAGAAGTGAGGAGGGGAGGGGTTCACCACTCTGTGAAAGACTGCGCTACTTATCAGTGCACAGTTCAAAAGCCAGCGTCCGTGATGGTATGGGTGTGCATTGGTGCACATGGCGTTGGTGACTTGTACATCTGGGAAGGCATCATTAATGCTGAACAATATATACAGATTTTGAAGCAACATATGCTGCCATCCAGACAACTAATGTTTCAAGGAAGGCCTTGCTTATTTCAGCAAGACAATGCCAAACCACATTCTGCACGTATGACAACAGCCTGTCTGTTGTAAAAGAGTTTGGGTGCTAAACTGGCCTGCCTGTAGTCCAGATATGTCACCCATTAAAAACAACTGGCGCATAATGAAATGAAAAATACGACACTGGAGTCCCTGAACTGTTGAGCAGGCCCTATCCTAAATCAAGCAGTAATGGGAAAATAATTCACTTTCAAAACTACAGCAATTTGTCTCCTCAGTTCCCAAACGCTTACAGTGCATTGTTAAAAGTAGAGGTGATGCAACACAGTGGCAAAGATGCCCCTGTCCCAAATTTTTGTAAATGTGTTGCTAGCATCAAATTCAAAATGGGCATGTATTTTTCCAGAAACAATACAATTTCTCAGTTTTAACATTTGAAATGTTGTCTTTGTACTATTTTCAATTGAATATAGGGATACATGATTTGCACATCATTGCATACTGGTTTGATTAGCATTTTACACAGCGTCCTACCTTTAGTTATTTAGAATTTTGGTTTTACTAGTTGGTTTTACTATAATTACACTTTTGGATGTTAACTCTGTTGTGGATGTTACACTCTGACGTGGATGTTGCACTTGGTTGTGAATGTTACACTGTGGTGGGTGTTGCACTCTCTGTAGTGGATGTTGCACTTGGTTGTGGATGTTAAACTCTATTATGGATGTTATACTGTTATGGTTGTTACAGTCTCTGTTATAGATGTTACATTCTGTTGTGGAAGTTTCATTTTGGTTTTAAAAGACTGCCGCATAGGAAACCATGGATCGAATACATTCAGCCCTTCTAATCGCAGGGCGGCAAAACTACAATTGCCTGGTTTCTGTTCTTGTTTCCATGTGTTTTATATAATAGTTTGGATGTCTTCACTATTGTTCTACAAGTTGGGAAATGGAAAAACCATAGAAATACCCTTGAATGAGTAGGTGCCCATACTTGACTGGTACTTTGTGGATGGATGGATAGGTGGATTATGGCAAAACATTGAAATGGCACTTTACCAAAAGATAATAATGACCACACTGTTCATAATGGTTGCCAGTGGTCCATTTTACCAGTCCACTTCTGCATTATTGTCTTCATTTCAAACTTAATGCCGCTCCTTAATGTGCTTAATCTCAAAAAGTCAGTCATGTCAGGTCTGCACTGCAGCTTTCAGTTGTCTTTTGTGCTGAGTTCTTTTTGCATATCTCACCTTTTGCAAATAAAGGGCATAAATTGGATTTAGAACTTCACAATTTGACCAATAAACCTCCCTTGTTAACATGGCAGTATGGGGATGTCTTGCTGTGTAATGAAGCACTGTCTCGTGTGTTTGGATGCACTTGCTTTTACTTTACCGTTACATTTTCACAATCAGTGAAGACTAGTGAACAGTTCCAGTGGCAGTCATAAAAGCCCAAGTTGTAACACTACCTGCACCAGGTCTTAACACAATCAACAGATACATATGCTATTGAATACCTGCACCTGAGTAACCAGGTATGAAATAAATCAAAATGTATCTTATGATTATGCTTTTAATTCAACATGCAAATCCAATCATATAACAGTTTTCCTTCTATATATCTTAACTAAAACCATCAAAAACATTTACATAATGAATAGGAAAATGAATTTTATGGTAATTAAGTAAATTAACATTATTTTCTGTAAGCATATTATTGCCTTGATTTAAATGTGGTAAGTCAGATATTAGAGCTGAGGTCCTGCACATACGGTTGAAATGAGACTTTGGGGGAGTTGAGCTCCTGTGTTTCCACGTTTAACATTTTAAATCGAATTGGTAAGTAGAAAGTTGGGCTCCCCTACTTACCAAATACCAATTGAACCTCTGCTTGTGTTTAAGGTCAGTTGTCAGCCACACTAGTTCAATTTGGACATTTCTAACTTTGTGGATTCTCATGTTGAACTTTCCATTGAATAGCCCTTATGCAGTACCTTGTAGTTAAGTTCTGAGTTAATCCATTTTGTTTCACTTTCATTATCTCTACAGCTTTAATACATTGATAATGGAAATAATTGTAGTTCTTGGAAAGGAGAATAATCACAGATAAATTCCCAGTAGCGTTGATATTCAAGATTTATTTTTCAGACTATTCATTAAATTCCACTGACAGTTTTTATGATACTAATGCTAGAACCAACCAAGAAAAAACTGGCGTAAAGCATTAGCTGTAGGAGGAACATTATTTTTACACTCTGTAGGTGTGTGTGCGTGTGTGTGTGCAAAATAAAAGCTGAATTAATGTTTAGATAAGGTTTTAGTGAAAAGGCGTTGGTTGTTTGTAAGCCACTTTAACACCATTTGGAACAGGTTGGATATATTACATTGATGATATACATACATTCATTGATATAGTGATATTGTGACAGTAATGTATTGTATGAATGCATTATCTTCAGTATTTTATTGTGTCTTTCCTTATTCTTTTATATTTTAAATCTATTCAAGCATTAAGGTGATTGACAACCAATTCTCATTTTCAGTGGCAACCTGGTCAAAGGCATAACAATTTCAAGACAAAACACATGTGAATAGTATAAAAACAAAAGAATGCAATAACATTATCAAGATCCCAATATATTAGGTGATACCTTTACAGCTAGATTAGGTGCATAGATCACTATGTGAAGTAATGCTTATAAACACAAAAGGAGGTTGGTGTGGAGTTTCACACCATATAAGGTAACATAAATACAGTGGGCTAAGATGCTTAGCAGGAGTGGTGACAGTTAGCGACAATTACATTTTAAAAGTTATGGAGTGAAGAAATGAAGTATCAAGTCTGATGATCTTTAGCAATTCATTCCAGTCACTGGCAGCAGAACTGTAATGAATGATGGCCGAAGGAGGTGTTGACTTTAAAGATGATCTGGTATCTCCCAGAATGCAACGCTCTGTTAGGTAGTCTGATATGGAGGAGCTGATTTAAAGTGGGGATTTGTCTAAGATGGACTAGATAAGCTGGTTCCAGTCAGTCTGGCAATGTGTGTGCAGTGAGGGCCAGTTTTTAACCTGTGTTTGGATATTTGGAAAGGTAAAGGAGACTAGGGGCAAGGGTATCAGTTCATTATTTTATTTCACAGTATTGCTCAAAGACCTGTCCAACCCGGTCAGTATTTTATTTCCATAGGAAACATAGTTGTTTTGCATAAAGTTACATTACAGTATTTATTTGAAACCAAAAATAGGGGCAATTTCTTAGCTTGGGATTATTTGAACACCGTGTTACCCCTAATCTAGCTGCCATGGCAACACCTCATGTACCTAGCAAGAGATAATAACACCAATGTTTAGCAAACATAGTGACAAAATGTATATACCTGTATACCAGCTTGAATTATTGAACAGCTAGTTGAAAAACAAGTTCCATTCATTCAATACAGAACTTTTACCGTAAAACATACAAAGAGTAATTTGTTTTTGGATCCTACCCTTTCAAGGATGGAGAAAACTTCCAGTAAATGGGCATGTGTTATTTGAGTTTTATCACTCCAGCTTGTTTCTTTTTAGAAAAATTCTCGATTTTTACAAGAAGTTACAATTACTGGTTTTTACAACCACCCCTGTTATCCTCTACAACTTCAGAACAATCTGAACCTTACATTTACATTTTTACAAGTAAGTAATTCAACAGACACTAGTCCAGAATAACAATGTCTCAGATGTCTTTTGTGGCCACTAGATGTCGGGCTGCACATTCAAACCATGGTGGAAAAGGTATCACAAGCAGAAAACGGAAAACCAGATCCATCCAGTCATTATATTTTACCTGAAATGCTCAATCTCAAACATTCATCCGGATTCTCACTTTCCAAAAATTCCACTTGAATGCCTCAATGCACGTTTTTTTTTTCTTCAGAAAGGAAGACAGACAAACAATATATAGATAGAGGACCGACAGAGCAAACGAGGGAGATGTAGATCGAGAGATGGAGGTGGACAGAAAGAGATGGACATAGAGAGAGCCGGAGAAAGACAGCGCACCACAGACTGAGAGACGGATATAAAAAGAATGCAATACATAGAGATGGGGAGAAAGTGAGAGACTGATAAAGAGATAGATCAAGACAAAGAGGGAGATAAATAGATAGATTAATACTGTTGGATTTTATCTAGGTCAACGGAGGGAGTGCTCGTCCTCTGAAGCACGCCAGCATGCCAAATATGTGATTGAAGATTTTCTGTCAGTCAGGCCCTCCACCAACTGCTGCAGCTCCGCGGTCTCCCTGCTTTAAGTGTCATCCCTGCTCATTGAATACCCATACGCCATCACCACGTCAGTCCTGGTTGCCTCCATGTGGCACCGTAGTGCTGGATGGCTATTGACCATCTAATGTCAGTGAGTATATCTCACTCCCTCCTTCCCACTTCCATAGAAGCACCATCACTGTTTTAGCAATGTCATGGCAGGTCAAATTTCCGGATGTCGGGCAGATGATAAGATGTTTTAATCAGATCGGTAATACTCACACCAGCTACTTTATGCCCAAAGGTGTGCAAAAACAAGAAAAACCCCAGTAAAAGCACGGAAATGAGCAGTACTTGAGAATAAGATTGCGATCTACAGGGGAGAGAGAGAGTTGTGGCGGTGGGTCATATATCAGATTCTGAACATCCTGTACACAGCTGGGCCAGGCTAATGCTCAGTCTCTCAGGCTGATTCAAAGCACCTGATTACATTTCTCAACTGATTAAAATGATGTCTGAGCACGGTGTCAGTGTTGTTGTGGATGCAATGAGAGCTTCAGCCCGACGGTCATGTGAAATATGGGCAAATGCATCGCTTGTGTTGGATTCATTCCTCTTAACACCGCTAGGCCTTATTTTCCTCTGTCTAATTGAATTGTTTATGCTCTTTAACACCACCAATCCTAGACTGTTATCCTTTTTTATATTACCATAAGACATGCTGTCTCTTTTGCGTCCTCCTGAAAACCAGTCACTTACAGCAGCCTCAGCTGTCTAGAGACCTGAGACGGGCTGGTCAACACTCAAAGATAGATTAGACTGAGATACACAAGCCCATCCCAAATATTATAGCATGACGCTCTGACCCTCCCCTTGTACTGAAACAAATGTAGACACCCACCCTGCTAATCAAATCAATTCACAAAGAAGTATTACAGACACAAATAACATGAACTGTAGCAACGCTGTGAATAATCAACGTGAATCTTGTCTTACCACTCCTGCATGGTTTTGTGGCACAGTTGATGTCCCTCGGGGCTACAGTGTGAGAATGAGGGCTGAGGTTTTGCTGACCACCACGGATTAGCTCACTCTACTGCCTGTGTTACTCTACTATCAAAGCTCTTTGCAGACATTGATCAGCTACTGTGTTTCTTTACCCTATACCAAATTTTCTATATTCTTCTTTTAACGTTATGCGTTTAAAATGCATGCAGTGCAACACGTTCAGGTTTTGTTGTCAAAATGGAAAACGCCATCAGAAATGACAATGCTTGTTTAATAATACTTTTTAGTAAATAAATATTGGTTATCGACATGTTAAGATAAATTAAGAAGTATAAATTACAAAATAAAACCTGCTAAATGGTGAATGTGAAAAGGGAAATTATGCAGTACACAAAAACAGCCAAACGTTTGAGTAGGACATCTTTATGACTTAGATAAGCAAAGGCATCTTTGTTTATCTAAGTCATAATAATGATTCTCTATACTCAACAACCTTCCCAATACATTGATTATTGTCAAATAAACTACAAATGATATTCTACAATATATATATTTTTTCTGGTGGAGTGTGGGTGCCAGCGGGAAGCCTTTTTGACAGAGTACACGCTGCGTCGTGTCTGGACCTTTCCCTGGTGGATGTCCTTTGCAAACCTGACCTTTACAGGAGTCTAGCTTTCCTGTTTGTGTCACATTTCTGCCACCTTACCCAGCATGAGTTGAGTGACATCCCTGCCATGAAATGGGCAGCATGAATTATCCCTAGCTGTGCCACACAATGCCCGACACCAGTGCCAAAACTTGAAGCACACTCTCAAGGAGAGGATTCAACAACAAAAATCCCTTACAAATTTAAGTCACATTGCCTTAAAAAATGAAAGCCACAGTAAAATGATGTGCCAGTGTAAATCAGTTATCTGTGAGCTGCCAGTTGTGATGCTGCAATGAATGAAAGTGGAGAGTTAGCTTGTCTGCCCGTGTTCCACAGTGGCCTGGGTAGCTGGGTGTGTCCTCCTGCTTGGAGCGCCTCAGCTCCTCTCCGTCCCACTGGGCTCCGGGTTTCTCTGGGATCTGGGGGAGCCAACACTGTTACCACGTCTGATATGAGAGCCTGATCAAAGCTGCCCTGTTTCCGCCTGACCGATTTTCACAGGATTAAGGATTAGGGAGACAGGATGCTGGGAGAGGCACAGAATGTCTGAGAGAAGGGGAAAGGCAGAGGGAGGGGGAGATGGGGGGAGACAGAGAGAGAAAGACAGGTGAAGGAATAGTATTTGAGAGGGTAACGAAAGAGGACGAACGGTGTAGTAACGGGACACTGGAAAGGACAATCGCTATTAGCATTGCTAGAATTCAGCTGTGGTGACATAGCACCGCTAACAGGATACATTTCCTACCACACTTAATAACTGTCAACATCAAGAAGATCATGAAAAATGATTTACAAGTATATTCAAGGATGTTGAGTACTTTAAACGTCTTCCTCTTAAACGCTGCTGCACTCATCTGTGCCCTTTTTGGCAACAGAACACTTGACCGTAATCTAGCTTAGTGGTTTCCAAAAATGTTCTGTTACTCTACCATCAACTCAATTTTGCTCAGCCAAGAGTGCCCCTGAAGTACCCTCTCGTGTTCTTTTTACATGTAAGCCCATGATCTCATCAGTGTTCTTAGGTATCCCTGCTGATAGGCCAAGTATCCTAAAGGGTCCCAGTACCCGTGGTTGGGAACCACTGGTTGCTCAAACAACATGGGCTCTATGATACAATATGCATAGAAGAATGTTCTTCCTATCCTATCGTGCCCCCATGCAGTTATACTGATCTATACTTTCCAGATTGGTTAGAAACACATCCCTGAGCATGTGGGCTCAATTCCAAACAGAATAACCCTTATCTGCTGTTGTAGCATCTTCACTTGTTTGTTATAATGCTTGCACATGGCTAATTAGCTTGGCATTGCAGAAGAGGGTGTGGCCCTTGACTCTTTACCACCATGTAAAGTTGCATGGCCTTACTATCTCATAGAACATTTTTCAAGTTGTTAGAGAATGAAATTAACAGTAACAGACACTAACAAAAACAATGGTGCTTTTCTGGCTTCATTACTAGCACTTTCCATATATAGAGTGGGGCTCACAGCTGGAGCAGTGAGGATGAAGTCATTATAAGAAACAGTCTGTCTAGCATGAACATTTCAGAACAATGATGACTAACAATATTGAGAAACCTACCTCTGGCTTTTAAACAAGACCAGTACATTTGTGTTTTTTGGTTAGGAAATACATAAAAAGCATGTTTACAGTACAAGAAAGTATTTCTGAAAATCCAACTAATTCTTGTCATCAACATGATGATGTGTGCTTGTGCCTTGTGGTACTGCAAAAATATAGCTGTCATTGATATGACTTTGATTCCTGGTGAACATGTTTCCATTCCATTCCACATTTCTGGTGAGACAGTTAGATCTCTTGAGATAAATACAAGGTATGCAGAACAGGTTGCACATATTGAAAGTTTCTGTTCAGATACATTTCCTGTGTATTAAGATCAGTCAAAATGTTAATTTGTCAAAGATTGAATCTCCTCACAGAGATACACACATTTATTATTTAAATGAACAAATACTTAGATGTTCTAAATCAAGTTAACATTACATCCACAGTAAATCTTTCAATGACCATCATTTTTCCTAGCACTGACACATGAAGTATACATGGGCATCAGAGCAAATATACTTGATTATTTCAAGTGGGATATAACAGCATTTCTCAAAAAAATGTGTGTTTCAGACCAGCAATAAATGGCCTTATTCCTCTGGGGACTGCTTGCTTAAGAAAAATATTGTCGATCTTATTTTATTTTATTATCTTTTGGAAAACACTTTCTCTTTAACAATCCCTGACATTTACTTCCCTTACACAGTGAATGATTTTAACATAGTCATAACATGGTCCATCAAGCAAATTCATTTTCTATTTTAGGAAAATTTTAGGCAGTTGGAACAATTATATGATTAAATAGAAGAGTGCTTTTGGCCTTTAGGCTACTCCCATAGTAATTATTAAATCAAATCAAATGTATTTTATAAAGCCTTTTTTACACAAACAGTTGTCACTAAGTGCTTATACAGATACCCAGCCTAAAACCCCAAAGGGCAAGTAACAACGAGACATTGATGCACAGTGGCTAGAAAATATTCTCCAGTAGAGGGGGAAATTTAGGATTTATAATAAACACACCTAAATAACATGCACATTTTCTTTTCTTAAAATATCTAAAACAAATTTAGATGTAAAGGATTTAGATCTATAGTTTTAAGTTAATGAAATACTTTAAAGTGGTAGTCGGAATTTTATGTTTTATGGAAGATGTTTTTAAATCATTTAGATCAAAAAGGTAGATCACCTACTAATCACTCTGTGAAATGAAGCCATGCATTGCTTTTAATAACGATGTCAGTGTATTCTGTCAAGAAGACATTGTTCAATTGTGAGGCAACTTGGGTGGCTTCATCCATGTTTCATGTAATTACTCAAGACGTTGAAATTATCTTGTCCAAAAGCTTAGTTGGCTGGCAAATCTCTTTTAGAAAGACTACATAACCATAAATGGTACTGTAGATCTATCATAAAACAACAGTTTGTGTGAAATAATGAGAAGCATTAGTTCCGGTGCTTTGAACAAAAGTCTTAGCATATTTCAAATTCAGGGAAGGGGAAATTTGGCCAATACTTAACACAATGTGAATAGTTTCACTAAACTTTAATAGTACATGGTTATTAACCCAGAACTAACTTAGTTAAAATTAACTAATGAAATAACTTTAACCATCAGATAGCTACAAACGTTCATCAAACTGCAAATCAATGATGCAGTAATTTTATGTCAATGAGGCACAACTCAATGTTGCTCATACTTGAACAGCTAGCTAATTAAGTTAAAGGTTTATTTAAATATATGTATAACAATGTCAGCACCAAAATGTCTAATGCATGCACATAATTTGAACCCCAAACGACCACAACCAACTAATATTAGATTTTCCATTGACTGCCACAAGTCAAACACAATATTGTTAAATATTAATCATGCTTGCTTCCAAAAAGCAAAGCTAGCTAAAAAAGTTAATAGTAAAAAACTAACTTTTGCCAACACTGCAGTACCCATTTATGCATGAATGGGCATTCCGTTCAATGTGACTTGTTAAGCTAACTAATCGACTGTAGTATTTCTTTCCCGCCTTTTAGAATTCTTGTCTACAGTAAAGGCTGTATTAAATGTGCATGCTGACAAGAATGGGCTAAACATATGTCTGATTAGATGGGCTAAACGTTTGTCTGGGGATCATGTAAAACACTGCAAAATGCTTTTCCAGGAGAAGCACAACAAATCCAATAGGTAAATGGAGGCAGAAACTGAGAGACAACACCACAGAGAAAACTCAGTAGTTGGCCTTAGCTCATCAATGATCCATGACTAGATAAGGCTAAGGTAAGACAATGGCAAGCTTCCGGTCCAACTCACAGCACACGTCTGTCAGGCTGGATTAACAGGCCTGGGCGAGGACTCATGGGAGACAGACATATCTACCTACCCCTACCACATGTGCTCAGAGTGGATCAATTTAATTCATTTAGCAATAGTTTAATAGCATTTATTGACAGCATGGTGTAGCTGTTCTAAGACCGAAAGTTCACATTTCCTCTTAACACTACCAGCAATCTGATACTGGGTTTCTTCACCCTAGCCAGCTGTGTGTGTGAGGAGTCTCCTTACACACATTTCCTATATCCTTAATGATGGATGTGCAGTCAACGTCATGCAGCAACTTACGCACTGTAACCTGAATGGGTGTGGGTGTTTTGCCTTGTTATGGGTATACAGGACACCAGGCCTGTTTTCTTTTACCAAAGATAGATGGGCGATTAGGAGAACAGCAAGCCCCACCCCACATAGTACGATTTTTTATTTGTCAGCATATCTATCTGTTGTTGCTTAGAGCCAATCGCAGGTCCCTCTGTCACAGAAACAGTTGGCACGGAAACAGCACATTACACCATTATCCAATCCCCCTCCCAGTCCCCTATCGTCATCCCTCTTCTCCCTCCCTTCCTTTCCTCTCCTCTCTTCTCCTCTCCTCGCTCTCTCGTCCTCCCCCTTCTTTATCGTGCACGCTATTCTCGGCCATCAATGAAATCACAACCCAATCCTGCTGTTGACTTGTCACAGTCCACATAAAGAGAATAAGCGTGTTTGTGATATGTTGAAAAGCTCTTACAACCCAACCTTTCTACTGCAGCTTGCGGGGCTCTTTGTTTCCTTTAACACTTCTTTCGTTTTCCTTTTGCATGCAACGGAGCAGCGATGCACTCACAGCCCTGTGTTCTGTTTAGCTTGGTGCCCTTTTTCCTCCTTCTGTTTCTCTCATGATTTAATCCTGTCCGTTTTCCTCTCTCTATCCTTGCTGACTCCTCCCTTCATTTTTCTCTCTCTTGTACACTCTCTCTCTCTCGCTCTCTCTCCCTGAGCTCTCTGACACACTCAAACGTGCACACATACACACACCCTCCTCCCCCATCGCTGCAGTGCCTCAACTGCCTTGGAGCCAACGCAAGAGGAAATAGAACACAGACAATAATAAGAGAAAGAGTGGGATCAAAGAGAGTGTGAAAGGAGAGAGATTTGGAGGATGTTGGACTAAGAGTGGATTGCACACAGCCTTTCTCTTACTCAGAGGTTTGTCTGCAGTATCCTTGGTGAAATGGACGCAGGACGGTGAAACGGTAAGCTTGCCTGCTTTATTTTCTCACACACCCTTTTTTTTTTTGTCATCACGGCCAAGTTGGCCTCCTTCGAGACCCCATTGTCCGTCTGGAGCTAGAGTCAGGACTGGATGTTCCTCTGTTCATAATTTGGAGGAATAGGATAATTTTTTTTTGGCTTCAGCCAAGATCAGGATGGTGAGGTTCTGAGATGCAACCAAGGCAAGGCTGCTCCTCCACTCCCCTCCTCCACCTCTGCTCTCTGTGTAGATGGGGACATGGAATACGAGCACTGGTCCTGCCCGTCCGTGCACTGCTCCTCCTTGACACATCCTTGATACATGTCTGGTCAGGTCTATAACACGGGGGGTTTTGGGGTAAAACGGGCTGACGCGTCAGTAAACAACATCAAAGATCTGTTTGTGCATCGTCCATGCCACCGACCACGAGAGGGAGACGATGGGGGGGGGGGTGCTCCGTAGAAGCGCTGCACGTAGGATGGAGTGTATGGTTGTCATGACGGCTGGCTGGGTGAGACTCGATGTGACACCCCCTGTGTGGAGCGTTGAAGTGCGGGCAGACCCTGGGCTGGACGGACCCACAGTTGGCTTTAAATTCTGGCCCCCATCCGCGCTCCACCTGTCACTCCAGATTAACATTGACACCACACACCCATTGATAACCTTGTCCACCCACGTCGGGTGTGCGCGCGGAGGTGCATTTATGATTTCTGGGAAAGTGACAGTCTGTGTGTGTGTTCTCTACCCTTAGGGTCATTTGTGTTATTTTGTGTCTCTCCAATCCCTCATATCTCTAATGGGGCATTACAGTGGCTTTTGGAGACCGGGTTGGAGTCGACAATGCAGCGGTAGGAGTGTTTGTGTGTGTGTGTGTGTGTGTGTGTGTGTGTGCGCGCTTGCGCACAGGGAGGGGTCGTGGGGCTCGGGGTTTTAGCAGTGGGGAGGCAGAAGGGGCAGAGGGGCGGAGGTTGATGCAGCGATGGGAGAAACACAGTCGGAGACAGAGAGAAAAGGGAAGGCAGAGACAGAAACGGAATGAGGAGGCAGAAGTAAATGAGGAGAGAGGAGACAAGGGGAGAATGTAATAAGAAACACTGAGGGGACAAGGCTGTTTATCAGAGTGTCAGCCGGGGATGATGGATGACGGAGACTTGAGAACTGGCTGCATGCGATAGGCACAAAGAATGAAGTGAAAACGGTCAACATCCAGGCCCTCAGACATCTACAAATGGAGGCAGAAATGGTGGAAGAAAATCCCACAATGCTTTGGGAACCTCTGGAGGAACACATGGTGAAATAGATCAGATGATGATGTTAACCCCAACCCCTACCTACTAATCCTCACACCCTACAAAAGCAGATCAGATTGCGTGACGGTTTTCTTAGCGATGTTAATCTAAAGGAAAATAAAGGCACTGATGTAAACTGAAACCAAGGCTTGCATTGATTATAGAACCTCATGATCCTGACCGGCTCTCCTTGTCATTACTTGTGTACTCAAAACTTGAAGTTCCTGTTGAGCAGACACAGGAAAAAGAATTTCCTTGTCAATACTTAAATGTACGATTACGTACAGACTATTAATAGGTCAGTGTTTATTTTACCGTCGTTTATTTTATCCCTTCAAGATGTATGAAGGTGTGATCCGGTTCTGTTGACGTATAAGTTGTTCTAGAACACCTAAATGGACCATGAAGATTATTATATGCGGACCACGCATATATAACAACAACTAACGCCAGAAAGGTCAGATGTTTCACATTCTTTAAAAAGTTGCGCTTTACATTATAGGGGTAAGGCACACATTTCAGCTCGTAACCCTAGACTGACAGAACTCATTGATGTCACTGCCTATATTGATGTCACTACTTGGAGGGTTGGCAATCACACAAGTAGCTGGTGTGTCAGATAGAGCTCCTTCTGCACCACTTAAACCACCATGTTGTCGTTAACCCCATTCTGCGTTACTCTTACAGTACACGCTAACACTTCAAAGTAAAACATCAAGGAGTCTATGGGCCGTTTCATGTGTCTGTGTTTGTTGTTAGACAAAATCAAGTAGATCTCAGGATGTAACGGAACCTGATCACACCTCCATACACTCTGGAACTGGAAACTGGGGTAGAACTGTAGAATATTAATCTTGATTATATAGATTTTGTTGCACCCCCACCCCCACACCCCCCCATGATGTGATATTGGTCTGAATTTATAGCAATTAGACTACCTGTTTAAATAAAGGTTAAATTAAAGTGAAATAAAAAATAAAGACTACTGGACAGCCGCTAGAGATCTTGATCAGGTTTGGACTGATGTTTTGCAGTTAGACTGAGAGGGATGAGGGAGGGGATTAAACCAAAAGCAGTCTCTGGTAACCTTGACTACAATGATGGAAGTCACAGGTTAGCTTGTCATGTCAAAATCACATGCCCCCATTGGGTGCTATAAGGTTTTTCTGACACCCAAATCAGATCAACTAACAACCTCTCCTGACATTGCTCATATGGATACATAATACAACATAATATCATTGGGCTATTATTGCATATTTGAAATACCGGCACACCAGTACTAGCATAGTTCTGCCATTTTGTATGGCGCTGCAATAACCTTCCACGAAAGCTCCCCAAAGAACATATCAACCAGCAAAAACAACAGTTAAGGTTGACCTCTGCTCCCCCACTTTAGTGTTGCCTGAGCCAGTCCTTTGTGTGACATAATGGGTTAGGACAGTCTTAAGACAGTTCTGACTTAAAAGTGACAGTTTGTCTCTATGTGGCTTGGACTGAGAAGGATCACAGGGCTGCATTTTATGTTTTCCTAATTCAAGCAGACCTGGCCAACTTTACCACTTACACTATATTTTAGATTATGCTACTCCATTACTATTGGCCCCTGAATCAAGCAGTTTCTCAGTAGCTGTTCATTCTAGACTCAAGTTAAGTGTTTCTGCATTTCAGCTGGCCCACTATTTGTATTTGTTTCGTTTTTTTTTTTAAATTCACTCCAGGTATACTGGGCCAACGTATTGCTCTCGTATTGGATCACATTGACAGAGTCTTGGCGCTGTCTCTCCCCAGATGATACTATAAAATACAAGTGAGAGGGTTTGTGACCGTTTGTTGGACTGAACCTAATTAGATCGGGCCTTTGTCTGTTCACAGTGATTTTACAGTAAGTACAGATTAGGTATCTACATCTACATCCATGAATGTATCTCTCTCTCCAATCTTTCTCAGTAGAAGATCGGGTGCCGGCACTCACAGCTAGACCCTATGTGTGTGCCTGAGGACGATAGGCTGTGTGCCTTCCTCCCAGCGCTCATTACTGGGGGCAGAGCAAGGGGACTAACAGAGCATCTTTGTGCTCCATTCCTCACACATGACAGCAGTCATATGACAGCAAGGATGTGGTGGTTGGGGGGATGCTCTGGAATGAAGGACCTTCGGGGGTGCATTGTGGGAAAATGTTTGCGGGTTGGGAACTCATTTTTGTATTGTGAATGTTGCTGTGAACTACCCAGGTGAATACAGTACAGTGTCATATATTTGGAACTAACCTTTGACCACTATTTTGGCTTCTGGCTAAAACGAATTTTGGTGGTGTGCCTAGTTGAGGCTGTGATGGAAGATGCTGTGCCATTTAATTCATATGGGATTGACAGCGATTTGTTTCACTTCACGTGGTTGGGCGATCCGTTGTGTCCTCCAATCCGTCTCAGTCTGTTTTGCCACATAGTGGCTGTCAGTTTGGAAGACTTGGTCAAGGCTTTTTGTAGTACACGCAATATAATGCATCAAAATCTTAATGATTATGTTGTAAGTGGTAAATATTTTACCTAGCAGCCTAACCATAACCCAAACCTCCACTCTCTTGTAATTACTATAGAATAATGTGAACTTCAAATGAATTGAATCTATCCGTCCATTATTCCATTCATTCATCCATCCATCCATCCATCCAGAAGCGGAACCATTTACTTTTTATAGCATAATGCAAACAATTTTATCTTATTGTATTGTGCTCAGCAGGGTTGGTCCTGTAACACCCTGCTTCCCACAGCTGACCTGCCTCTGATGATAAGCAGGGTTGTTCTTGTAGCTCCCTGCATCCCACAGCTGACCTGACTCTGAAGCTAAGCAGGGTAGTTCCTGTAGCTCCCTGCATCCCACAGCTGACCTGCCTCTGAAGCTAAGCATGGTTGGTCCCTGTAGGGGAGACCTGATGCTGGTCATAGTGGTGTTGGAGGGCCAGAAGGGGGCAGTCTTCCCTCTGGTCTGAAGTTCAAATCCCAGGGCAGTATATGGTACATTGGTTTGAATGGAGTTCTGGCTGTCAGATGGGACACTGTGCAGGTGCCTTGATTCTTTTTTGTTCACTATAGATCCCATGGCACCTAGTAAAGGCTCTAACCCCAGTGACTGGCTGCATATCCAATCTGACTCCAATCCCATTATGTCTAACTATTGTTTCTCCAGGTTCCAGTTGGCTGTTTTCTTTTTAAATGTAGTACTGAAATGAACACAATCAATGTTTTATGGATATTGCTTTGGATATTAGTTTCAGTTAAAATATTATAATGTAAATGAAAATGTGAGGGATGTCTAAAGAACATCCACAGTTTCCCTGAGCTCCAAATAAAACCTGCAGTACATACTTATGGGAAGGGGCAAGGACATCAGGATTTGCAAGTCTACTAATGGAATTAAAGATGGCGTTGCAGGTCACAGGCCAACAACCTTGTGTTGTGCCACCCTTCTGTGTAGCTACCCTCGAACACTAAGTAAAATTGGAGAATTACATAATATCTGGCTTTTAGCTGGTTGCTGTGGTGAAGAAGACAGAAAGCCACAGATAAAAAAGGGCAACACAATTTTTTTTAAATCCCTTGTTTTATGAATGATAGCATGTCTGTCGGGAAGATACATGGAAGTACTAACGGATGTGTTTGAAGGCCAAAGTCAGTGTTGAATAATATGCTGTTGTGAGTTGGCCAATGTGGAGCAAAGTTTCCCTAAATGCATCTTAACACGCCATAAAGATTGACTGATAACTGATAACACTCTTATATGCTGGGCCGGCCTTAGCTTTTTGGGAGGCCAAAGCCAAATTTTATTTGGGGGCCCCCTCTTCCCTATTGGCCTGGGCCTCACTAGCGGACTAGGGCCCCCTAAAGGTCAGGGGCCCTATGTTGCTTAAGCCTAGGGCCGGCTCTGCTTATATGCTCTCATGTATGTCTCGGATACTGCAGTGAACTCTACTGTACATTGAAGCCTGTCCATAGTCCTGATGTCAGGACCACACTGTCCACTGATGTTAGTCCTACACTGATGTCAGGACAACACTGTCCACAGATGTGAGTCCTACACTGATGTCAGGACCACACTGTCCACAGATGTTATTCCTACACTGATTTCAAGACCACACTGTCCACTGATGTTAGTCCTACACTGATGTCAAGACCACACTGTCCACTGATTATAGTTCTACACTGATGTCAGGACCACACTGTCCCCTGATGTGAGTCCTACACTAATGTCAAGACTACACTGTCCACAGATGTTAGTCCTACACTGATGTTAGTTCTACACTGATGTCAAGACTACACTGTCCACAGATGTTAGTCCTACACTGATGTCAGGACCACACTGTCCACTGATGTTAGTCCTACACTGATGTCAAGACCACACTGTCCACTGATGTTAGTCCTACATTGATGTCAAGACCACACTGTCCACTGATGTTAGTCCTACACTGATGTCAGGACTACACTGACCATAGATGTTAGTCCTACACTAATGTCAAGACTACACTGTCCACTGACATTAGTCCTACATTGATGTCAAGACTAAACTGTCCAGTGATGTTAGTCCTACATTGATGTCAGGACCACACTGTCCACTGATATTTGTCCTACATTGATGTCAGGACCACACTGTCCACAGATGTTAGTCCTACACTGGTGTCAGAACCACAATGTCCACTGATTATAGTGCTACACTGGCTGAGTTTCAGGTTAATCTTCTTCATCTTGGCCAGACTGGGGCCCAATGATGAAACCATCAACTGCAGGATGTAACTAACGTCTGTGGCTTAGAGCAGACACAAAATGGCGGTTCCCCCACAGTTTCCGTCTGTTGCAAAGCACTTTTGTATCTTATCCGTTATGACTGAAATGAAACTGTGGGTGACTCAGTTAACCGGTTTGATGTAAGAATAGCATTAACTGGTACTGAGCAGGTCAGATTGAACAAGCTACAAAGTAGCGCAAAAGAGTGTTTGCTTCGCCGCTAGAATGACTAGCCCTGTCTTGAGACATTCGCGCAGAGACAGGCAGATACAGGCAGATAAGACACGACACACACATTCAGAAAGACAGATAGACACAGATACACACACACACACACACACAAACACACACAGCTTGTTGGACTCTCTCCAGCTTGTACCATCCTTTCCCTTGAGTGGGCCGGCTCATGGCTCTGCCTGTGCACAAACGTGCCATTGTCAGCGCTGGCTGGCCTTGTGACTCAATGTGACCTGCTCCATCGGCGAGACGGGGAGGCAGAGGGGTGCAGGCAAGCGCTGAGACAGGGGCCGGCTAACACAGAACCGTATCACAAAATACCATCTACTACACTGAGCCTCCACCCACCACCCAGCCCCTAACCCTCTCCGCAGCCCCCCGTTTTGGACGGATGAAAAATGAACACTGCCTTTCATTGTTGAGCGTGATGTACGAGTAGTGTACAGAGGCATCCAAGCGACTCCTTCTCGAACTAAACACCCAAGGCCATAAAGAGAGAGTGAGTGTACCAAATGTTGAACAAACACAATGGTCAAGGCCAGATCTTTAAACAGCTGAATAATTGTGGGGGATGGAAACCCAACCCTTTAATCAAATCATGTAGTTAAATAACTATCATTAGAGCACCTGGTGTGCGTGTTGCAAAATGCCTACTTTGTGTCCACCCGTAGTTAGGATGTGTGGGGAGAGGACATTGAAAATATTGTTTCTATTCTTGGTTTAAAATTGTATTCCCTGTACATAAAACAACCATAAACAATTCCAGTTTCTTTTTAATTAGAAGGAATAGTTCCCAGGGTCAGATACGTTGTGGACCAGTTTTATGTGTCTGAGAGGAGTCTTTATTTTATTCACATTCACTTAGCCAGGTAAGGTGATTGAGAACCAATTCTCATTTACATTGTGTATGAAGCAAGAATGAATAAGACTGAATAAGTAGTACAGCTAACTGTTCCTTTAGTCTTTCAGTCATTGCGCTAAAGATGCATATTAACTATCCTCTGCCTGTATTCAGAGGAACTTGGGCCCAATCCCAAATGGACCGAAGATGACACCTTTAGTGAATCATTTAGCCAATGATCTTTCCAACAGAGGACTGATGATATTTGTTTGGCTCATTATACCAACTGAACTCTTTATATTGACTCAGCATTACAGTCAAAACAACAAATCTTTCGACTGCTTTTCTTGATTGAATTCTGTAATTCCAGGAGCATGCCGGACCCAATATCTGAGAATGATGAGCTAAACAAGAATCATTACTTCACAGGCCTCCCACTAACCATACAGAGCTTATTTATGGAGATTTAGGTCAAAATGCTGTAAACCTGTGAGTAGGGAGTCACAAACAAAAGATGTGTTGTGCACATAATTTAAGACTCATGTAAAGATTAAAAAACTAATCATTTTATGTTAACAAAAACGCATTTTCATTAGAAACATTATCTCTGAAATTATACAAAAATGTTACCAATAAAAAATAGCCATTACATTTTTATTTGTGACATATTTTTGTAACAACATAACAACATATTGCAATATTTTAATAGTAATTAAGTAACTGAGACTTATAAAAGAGTACATCAAACTATATACACATTTATTTAGCCAAGTAAGGTGATTGAGAACCAATTCTCATTTACATTGTGTATGAAGCAAGAATGAATAAGAATGAATAAGAGTACTTCATACAATATTCACATTTATTAAGCTATGCATGCTGGGCATGCATAATATATTTTAAAAAAAATATTCCCTTCTAAAGAAGATCCATGGACAAAGTTAGGTTAACAACCAAACAAACATTTGAACAATTCTTAGCAGAATGCAATTCCTTGGCTGGAACAGGGATAAGAACAATATTGTTTTCAGGGGCTGCTGCCCTCTGAATAATTCTTATTTCTGATCTTATTGAGCATAAGCAGGCTGTCTGTGTTTTCATTCTAGAAATATGTCCATTGATAACATTCAATAATCTTTCATAATTTGCATTCATCCTTGCAGGATAAGATAAGTTATCTGTTCAAATAGTATTTTTCTTCTCTAGTTTGCCAGCAGCATTTTCTGCAGTCCTACTCACATGGACAGTTGGTGGTTGGATCTCGTCTCAGGAGCGTATATTAATCTTGTTGTAGCCTATTCCCTGTGGCCAGCCTGTCAAATATACTACTGAAAGGTCTGAGTCACTTGAAAAAAAATCTATCAATGACTTGGGCTTTAGTACCAATAGTTAAAAAACTGCACATTATTATGACTGAGATAATTGAAGGGTCCAGTGTTTTACTAAATTCAACACATGGTTTTTCAGTTCTGTTAAATCAACATGCCCTGAAGGCTTTCAGGCGCAGCGTTGCCGACCCATGTCTTAAATGTACTTAGCAGGCCTAAAACAGTGCACAGTTAATACAGACGTTAGGTTGAAGACAATTTGTCTGCTTTCCGACATTCTGACAACAGTTCACCACAACAGTGTAACACATCAGTATTTGTGATTCTCCCCTGGAAACATCTCAAGACAGAATATCTAAATGAAGTGTTTCATTTGTGAATTCAATGTTTAAATCAAGTTCAGAGGAAACATTCTTATGACCTTATCCCCACAATGATGTTATCCCTGGCAGTGGAGTAAATGTGAAGTTGGCCTGCAGTCCTAACCAATCAGCCCCAAAAGGGGAGTGAATACTCTCGCTATGACCCAGTCTCACACACACCACACCCCTCTCCCAGGGGGATGCCTGGGATGTCCTGAGGCCAATTCAAAGTTCTGGCACGAGTCAGGAGGCAAGAGGAATAAACTTCAGGATGACCTCCTTTGCACCCCAGGAGGTTTAGAAGAATTAATGATGATAATAAATGACTTGAACTTGCTGATTGATCACAAGATCTGGTTGAAGGTCTATTTCACTTATCCATTTAGAATGAAATGAGGCTGCCAGAGGCCCTGATCCTTACTTCATGTGACAGAAATCCTGGTTCATTTTGGTGGGGGACAGTGTCAGATGACACATCTTGGAGTGATTAAGGTGTTATCTATTATCTCACCCCCCCCCCCCTCTCCCCCCTCCCTCATTTGTCATGTGGGAGAGAGAACCCAGCACTAGAGAACTGTTCATAGTCTGAGTTTCTGGGCTCTTTGAAGACTTTCATCATTTGTGGTCTACATATGCACTAAAGTCAAATAAAGTGTGCTATCTGTACATTCCAATTTCGCTGAGATGTCTGACAGTTGAACTAATGTCTGATAATGTAGTGTCACACCAGATGACTGTTTGCAATAGTGTGGTAAATTTCAGCAGTATTTCGCTTCTCAAGGACAAATGACAACGAGGAAGTCATTATTCTAAACTGTTTGGGTCATTACAGATAAAACAAGGACCAGTTAGAGCCTTAACCAACCATCATATTGAGGCAACAGCTCTACTCAGGCCAAATGTTCAATCTTGCATAATGCAATACAAAATGCTGAGTGCTGTTGATCATTCAGTCTGCGACCTACATATGATATGTTTCTGACATAGGGTGGTACAAGCGGTAGTGACTCACCACAGCAATACAGGACATTTTCTTGAAACCTATGCCTCAAGCTTCCAACGAATTTTCACTACATTTCTATGTTATTCAAACTGTGAAGCCAGTCATCATCTTCAGAGGCAGGAGGACATTGTGTTTTCTGTTTGTGATGGAGTGACATTGATCTGTTTCTCTGCTGCCTGAGGGATATCGACTTTCTTGTGGTTGTCTGAGTTTTTAGAACATAGCCTGCTGGTATGTACATTTTGTTATGGGTGTTTTGCCTCAGCTAAAGTCTGTATTTTAACACATTTAAGGATAATCACTTCTAATCAAATGGATCAAATTCAATACACTTTTAATTATAATACAATCCAATACTAATGAGACCCTATGATTCACACCTTGGAAGGTCTATGGTGGGTGTTAGACTGGGCTTAACATGGGCGGATCTAGAACTCGCTCTCTTATTATTAAGTCAGTTATCCATGAGAAATAATTATATTTATTATGGAAGAATATATGCTGGTAAATATTATTGTACACCACTATCCCAGTCTGAAATACTGCTTGAATGTATTGTTTTAGATCCATGTATTTTCATGGTTAGACAAAAAAGTACAGAGATTGAGGGTAACAGGATCGGTTGTTTCACAGAACACAGGTTTGAAGTATACTAGCCCCATACACATTACAGTAGATGTTGTTATGAGTGTAGCGAAATGCTTGTGTCTCTGCTTCTAAAACAATACCATCAGTCACACATTCACACATTTAAAAAATATTAAACCAAGTAAACAGAATATAAAATAATACGAGAAAAATAACAACGTAGATGGTACAGCATTTGTAGTACAGTACAGCAGTGTACTGAATTTGGACTGTGTTTCTATAAATTTCTATGTTGATTGAGAGTCTGTAAGGTTGAGTGAAGAGAGAATGTGTCCATGGAGTGTCTGTGGTTGAGTGTGTTCATGGGGAGTGTATGTACAAGGTCTAACCTCGTCCCCAAGCTATTACACATATAAGCCTGGCACAATAACTATTCCCTAAGTTTCCATAAGTTGGCCACTCCCACTAAGTTCGCCTTAGTGGGAGTGGCCGTATCATTCTACGCGTGGGAGTGGTCTTACTGAGTAAAGTTATATCGATGTAATGCAAGGCATGACTTCAAATGGAATGGAAGACTTTTAATAATGTTCATGGAAACACTTGTCCATTACATCCAGTCAAATCTGAGCAATCTGCTTTATAAACTTAAGGGAACATGTAATCATCACGGAATAACATCAAGTCAATTAAACTTCAGGGATATCTGTCCAGTTAGGAAGCATAATTAATAATTATGAATTAATGTCACCTGTTTTGGTGTAAATTAAAGTGACAACAGATGCACTGGAAAGGCAACAGCAAGACAACCCCCAAAAAGGGAATGGTTTTGCAGGTGGTGGCGACAGAAAATTGCTCTATCCTTATCCTTCTTGACTGATCCTTCTCTAGTTTTGCATTTTGCTAGTGTCCATGTCACTACTGGTAGCTTTACCCCCATTCAGGTTGCACAAGTAGTCCAGCTCCTCCGGGATGGCACATCCATACGCACCGTCGCAAAACGTTTTTCTGTGTCTCCAAGCATGGTCTCAAGAGCATGGAGGAGATACCAAGACATGGGCCATTACATAAGGAGAGCTGGACAGGGCAATAGAAGGGCATCAACCCAGCAGCAGGACCGATATCTGCTCCTTTGTGCAAGGAGGAACAGAAGGAGCCCTACAAAATGACCTCCAGCGGGCTACTGGTGTGCATGTTCCTGACTAAAATGTCAGAAACAGACTCCATGAGGGTGGCATGAGGGCCCTACATCCTCTAGTGGAACCTGTACTCACAGTCCAGCACCATGCAGCTTGATTGGCATTCGCCATAGAACACCAGAATTGGCAGGTCCACCATTGGCGCCCTGTTCTCTTCACAGATGAGAACAAGTTCACACTAAGCACATGTAACAGACGTGGAAGAGTCTGGAGATGCCATGGAGAATGTTATGCTGCCTGCAACATCATCCAGCATGACTGGTTTGGCGGTGGGTCAGTGATGGTCTGGGGAGGCATGTCCTTGGAGGGACACACAGACCTCCAGGTGCTAGTCAACGGTACCCTGACTGCTGTTAGGTACCGGAATGAAATCCTCAAACCCATTGTCAGACCCTATGCTGGTGCAGTGGACCCCGGGTTCCTCCTGGTGTAGGACAAAGCCTGGCCTCGTGTCCAAAGTGTGTAGGCAGTAACTGAATTACAAAGGCATTGATGCCATTGACTGGCCCTTACGTTCCCCAGACCTGAATCCAATTGAGAACCTTTGGAATGTTATGTATCGGTGCATCTGACGCTGCCAAGTAGCGCCACAGACAGTCCAGGAACTCAATGATGCCCTGATCCAGGTCTGGGAGGAGATCCCACAGGACACCTTCCGCCGTCCCATCAGGAGCATGCCCAGACGTTGTTGGGAGTGCATACAGGCACGTGGGTCCATACACATTACTGAGTCACATTATGAGTTGCTGTGATGAAATTCACACAAGCCTGTTATTCCAATTGTTTACTTTGATTTTCAGTGTGAATTTGAATCCAGCCCTCAATCAGTTGGGGATTTTGGTTTCCACTAACCGTTGTTACATAATTTCGTTCTTAACAAATTACACAATGTACAGTAAATATTTGGATCTATAACATATTTCTTTCATCAAGACCTGATGTTTGATTTAAGCAATGCCTTAATTTTTTTGAGCAGTTTATATCACAAAATACAATGTTCCTTTACTAAGCTAGCTAGCTAGAGTAGTAACATTATCAGAATGAACACATTTTATTGAAGCATTAACTATCTTGTTCTGCCCAGGGTCAGTATAATATCTATCGTCAGCTTAGCTGCACTATATGCTCTTCCATCACACATCAATGTTACACTCTTGTGCTTGGGTGAACAAGACAAGTGGTTGAAGGTGATGTGGATGATGACTGGATGGTAGACGAAGCCTATCAAGCCAATGCCCTAGGAATTTCTTAAATGTACTCTTGAAAGCCAAGTTTGATTTAGAGTTAAGCCCGACAAGTCATACATTTAGGTGGAAATATCTGGGAAGAGAAATGGAATGATCCAAACCTACACGGCCCTGTGTATCACTGTCAGTAGGGCGTGGCACTTTCATCACCAGGGTTTGGGGTTTTGGTCCCATGGGGTTCAGTACCAAACATGTATGCACTCACTACTTACTGTACTAGCTATGAATAATGGCATCTGCTAAAAGATGGAAAAGGAATGTGAATTTCTATGTGAGTGTACACATTGTGCAAATAATCCTGAATCACTCATTGTTAAGCCTACTTCTAAACAAAATACCTTTTGGCATTAAGTCTAATAAGATAAGGGTGCAATGTTGTTTGGTTCATTGTTGGAACAGTTCATGGGGAATATCTCAGAATATACTCAGAATATACTCTGAATAATTTGGTAGAGAACATTTTTTAAACATTACCTTAAAACACCAACTGGAGATGTCTTCTGGTCGTTTATGCTTGTATCTATGCAAATAGTACAGGAAAAAAATGTAATATGGCCCCTTTAACCACTGACTTCCCTTGTTTTGTGGCTGAAGCCGATGCCGAGTTGTGCAATTTGCCTAGTTGACAAAACATTTGTTAAATAAAAGTACTGTATATATTGAAGGACCTGCCTGAAGGACAGCAGTTTCACAAGTCAAACGTTAGTACAGGTAAGCATTTTCAGAATTGAACTTAGTTAACCCCAAGTTGTTGCTAGGAAATTCAACTAACATTGATGACTGCCCAAGATTCACTAGAATGAGTTGAGCGTACTTAACCATGCATAGGAAAAATGTGTGTGTAATCCAATATCGTCAAGCACTCCAGAGTTGGTATTGTTAATTGATGGTGACTACTGTAGCATTTTAGCTAATGTTGTATAGCGCAACATCTCCAAAAACATGGTTCTTGACAAGGCTAAATTTAGTATGCCACTGCATCAATTACTGCTTTCATTGAAATGGGGATAGTTTACACTGGCGGTTACACATCTTAAAATAGATAATTTCCTGTCTGTGTTACAAGTCTACATATTGACTTCTATTGAACCAGAAATAACATGAGGGAGTAGTGTGTCTTGCATCCTATTCAGTCTCTTTGTTGAAGCAAGCCACATAAACCACGTAGCAATATAAGCATAAGAGAGGTTATTGTGGATGCAAGCCGAAGCATACTTCTTTACCATAACCCTAAAAAAATGTACTGAAAGGGGAAGCTCACCTATTGTTACGTGGTGTCATTTCCACTATTTTTGTGCTAGTGCTATAGGTGATATGAGTTAGTTTATGATATGCTTAGACACATTGATGACAAGTGATGACAACAAAATGTGAAAACCAATTTTCTCTGTAAAGAAAGGAACAGTTTAGATATGTGTTGTTAGTCCCCCTACTCCCCTACATTTCCTCAGAATTCCCGTTTCTTGTTAAGAGCAGCAGGTACCCTGATCTCAATTAAAATGTTTACAACTAAACATATTCCAAGATTTGTGATAATTTCATAAAGTTTAATATAAATTGCTCAAGTAACGGATAATTCATTCACTAGTTATTTTTTAAACTCCCTCCCCCTTCCAGCTTTCTGTTTTGATTGCCCTGACAGGTGCCCCAGACACCACAAGGACTCTCTAGAATGCAACTAGGAATTGCATTCATAATCAGTTAAGAGTAATCGCGTCGCCTTCCACGGGACCCCTGGGCTAATCCGAATCCTGGTCTTGCTACAGTATGACACAGGTGACTGTGAGACGATGACTGTGCCATTCAGGAGACCCACTCACTAGTTCTTAGATAAATATACTGTTAATAAACCATCTCCAGTTAATGAATTGGGGTCACAACACAGGCTACAATATGTGTTGATAATGACAGTGATTTCTTAATGTTCCATTAACAGCCATTTTATGGGTTTGGCCTCAGTTTATCATTATTTATTGTTTCAACCAATCTCAGATTTTATCACAAATATTTATTGTCTCCATAACAAAACAAAATATAAAATAAATGTTTGTGAGTGTTCCCCTACTACTGTAGCACAAAAAGATTGAATGTGGTCTCTCAAAAATGGGTGAAGCTTCCTTTTATCCTTGCAGTCAATTACTGTACCATAAATCCATGTTTTGTGGATTACTGTACCATAAAAAGTTGCATTAAGTATTAATGAATCACTGGAATTGTTTCATTTGCTTTTTATTAAACCTTTATAAGGAGAATCAAACTGGAATAGGGGACTCTTTTACAGCTGAATCTTGTGTTACAGCCAGTAAAAACATTACATTAAATAAATAAAAGCAAATAAATATTAAAATATTTACAAAAAACATTCACCCTGCAAAACATAAATGTCACTTATCAGGTATTTGAATTGCCTTACAGTCTTTACAGTATACATTTTAAAATCAGTGCAGAGACATTATCCAGAATTCGATTTGGATATAATGAGTTGGCTTATAACTTGCTTGGACACATTTTCATAGTACATTGTAAATGAGAAATTTATAGTGCATTGCAAATGATGAATTCATAGTACATTGTAAATTATGAATTCATTGTACATTGTAAATGATGAATTCATAGAACATTGTAAATGATGAATTCATAGTACATTGTAAATGATGAATTCCTAGTACATTGTAAATGATGAATTCATGGTACATTGTAAATGATGAATTCATAGTCCATTGTAAATGATGAATTCATAGTACATTGTAAATGATGAATTCATAATACATTGTAAATGATGAATTCATAGTACCTTGTAAATGATGAATTCATAGTACATTGTAAATGATGAATTCATAATACATTGTATATGATGAATTCATAGTACATTGTAAATGATTAATTAATAGTACATTGTAAATGGTGAATTAATAGTATATTGCAAGTTATGACTCAAAATTGCATAACACTTGACAAGCAATTTTTTGTAACAAAACACAATTTCCCAAATGTTTTGGAAATTTGTCATAATTTCCCCTAACTGCCAAATTACATTTTCCTCATGTTTCTGCTTTCCTGTTATGAGCAACATATCCGCTTAATAAACTTCACAATTCAAGCTATTGTAAGCATTGGCAATTCCAGTGATTTCTCTGTTTTCGAGTAACATCCATGTTACCTTTTCACTCTGAATCTACTTCAATCTTAATATAAATTGTCTGTTTTGTTAATAGAATTACTGGCTCCTGACATGAAACCTGTCCTGACAGGAAATGTATTATCAGGAAAATTTTCTTGTCTCTGAAGACTCTTTCACAATGAGACCAAAGCTATTGTAGCTGAGTATTGCAGATAGTGGAAATCCCCTGTATGAAGTCAAAGTTGTTTCGCTAAGATACCTTCATGTGGGTGCTAACAAGCTTGCTTGACTCAAGCTCTTGCTTAAGTCAAGCTCTGACAATGAAAAATGTGTTAATGGGTACAAAATTAACAGCATTAATCATGCATTAATTAATTACATGCATTAAAGCTTTAGCTTTGACAGCCCTATTTACTTTAAATATTTTTCAATATATGTTATACATGCAGTAATAAAAACTCATAATTAGCACTCCTATTGTTCGCTCCTAAGAACTTAACCCCTCCTCTTCCCCTTCTTTTCCTTTAGCTAAAATTTGTCTTCCTCCTGGACCCTTGGTAATGTGAGATGGAGTTCTCAGAAACAATTTAATGGCTGATTGAAGTCATGTGTACTACATCAACCAGTCAGACGTCATAGTGCACCTTGGAATCCCTAGTTTGGTGCCACAAAGATTGAAAACCCGTGTCTTCAATCCCTAAAAGTAATTTCCCACAGAACAGGAAATACCAAGGCCTGTTTTTTTCAAAGTAAATTAGCAACACATATGTGCCGCAGTAGTATTGCATGGCTTCATCCCATTGTGTACTAACTGCTTCATTGAAAACAAAAGGCCTGTGTTTGCTAATTAAATGACTTAGCAGCCCAGAACCATTTTGTGGTGTACATTTTGATTTACAATAGATCAGTTGGTTGGTCACAAGGCTGGCAAGCCATCGTCACTGTGTCCTTGTCTGTTTATTACCACAGTTACCCAGCTCTTTGCTATCTAACCAGCTAAAATTCATAGGATTATTAGGTCCAGACTGAGTCCGCATTAACAGGTCCTTGAGATTCTTGGTAGCCTAAAGAGAAAAGACAATTATATCATTTTTGAGTTGTCTTGCACAGCCCCATAAGTACAAAATGAAAGCAATCTGATTAGCATTCTACTCAGTTTATTAATGATTATGATAAAGAAGATAAATGACGAGTCAAGTTGCGCAAAACAACTGCACCAGTTTAGTTGGCTCACTGCTCCACATGCAGTTGTATGATTGCCCAGATGAAGAAGTTTGGATCGCCTAATGCAAAACATCAATCTAAATGATCAGGAGTCCCATCAGGTCAGCTTGTCTTTCAGTCCCATCTTTCTGTTTTTTAATCCTGTTTTTCAGGCCAAGTCCGTCACAGTATGTAAAACTTACTCGCAACCCTCTTTGGTGGGACTGCTTTTGTCATTAGGGTTGAAAATGCTACTGGCAAATGTGTCCCATAACTGTCGCCATGTCTACCAGTGAGCCATGAGGGTAACTGCAACTTAATGACCAGTGAGTCTGGTGTCCTCAGAGCCCTTAATGACCAGTGAGTCTGGTGTCCTCAGAGCCCTTAATGACCAGTGAGTCTGGTGTCCTCAGAGCCTTTAATGACCAGTGAGTCTGGTGTCCTCAGAGCCCTTAATGACCAGTGAGTCTGGTGTCCTCAAAGCCCTTAATGACCAGTGAATCTGGTGTCCTCAGAGCCCTTAATGACCAGTGAGTCTGGTGTCCTCAGAGCCCTTAATGACCAGTGAGTCTGGTGTCCTCAGAGCCCTTAATGACCAGTGAGTCTGGTGTCCTCAGAGCCCTTAATGACCAGTGAGTCTGGTGTCCTCAGAGCCCTTAATGACCAGTGAGTCTGGTGTCCTCAGAGCCCTTAATGACCAGTGAGTCTGGTGTCCTCAAAGCCCTTAATGACCAGTGAATCTGGTGTCCTCAGAGCCCTTAATGACCAGTGAGTCTGGTGTCCTCAGAGCCCTTAATGACCAGTGAGTCTGGTGTCCTCAGAGCCCTTAATGACCAGTGAGTCTGGTGTCCTCAGAGCCCTTAATGACCAGTGAGTCTGGTGTCCTCAGAGCCCTTAATGACCAGTGAGTCTGGTGTCCTCAGAGCCCTTAATGACCAGTGAGTCTGGTGTCCTCAGAGCCCTTAATGACCAGTGAGTCTGGTGTCCTCAGAGCCCTTAATGACCAGTGAGTCTGGTGTCCTCAGAGCCCTTAATGACCAGTGAGTCTGGTGTCCTCAGAGCCCTTAATGACCAGTGAGTCTGGTGTCCAACGAACCCTTAGTCTGCAAGGCTGCTCTACCTCCACACGAACCTCAACGACAGACAGGGAATAACTCCCTGTTTTCTATGTCACACACTACCACTGTCACTGCATGGCCACGGGCCAGTGGGTAAATGGACAATTAAAAGCAAAAGCTGGATGTAAACTCTAATGTAACCAGGTGTGATTAAAGGGATGTGGTCTAGGGTGCCAGTGTGTAGAGGAGGTGAAGGGGCAAGTTGCTTTGTGTATCAATAGCATTCCTCATTAAGACAGCGATGCCGCTGCGCTTTTTGTCTAAGTCTTAAGTCCTTCATATCAATATATTTCCTGCCAAGGCCTTTTTATTGCCTGGGGAATGGTGGCACACTAAGTAGGTGTGGTAACTTTGAGCCTGGTGTGTCTGGTAGGGTATGGCAGTCCATGGGGGTGGAAGATGGTCCATAGCAGTGTTTGGGTGGAGCCTGGGGGAAGCCTGGGGGTCCATGGGGGTGTCTATGGTAGTCTGGGGGGGTTTAGGTGTCTGTGAGAGTCTGGGTGGAGCCTGGCTGTGCATGGCGGTGTCTGTAAGAGTCTGGGTGGAGCCTGGCTGTGCATGGCGGTGTCTGTGAGAGTCTGGGTGGAGCCTGGCTGTGCATGGCGGTGTCTGTGAGAGTCTGGGTGGAGCCTGGCTGTGCATGGCGGTGTCTGTGAGAGTCTGGGTGGAGCCTGGCTGTGCATGGCGGTGTCTGTGAGAGTCTGGGTGGAGCCTGGCTGTGCTTGGCGGTGTCTGTGAGAGTCTGGGTGGAGCCTGGCTGTGCATGGCGGTGTCTGTGAGAGTCTGGGTGGAGCCTGGCTGTGCATGGCGGTGTCTGTGAGAGTCTGGGTGGAGCCTGGCTGTGCATGGCGGTGTCTGTGAGAGTCTGGGTAGAACCTGGGTATCCATGGCGGTATCTGTGAGAGTTTGGCTGTCCATGTCTGGGGGAGTCAGGTATTTAATGACGGACATTATAAATGGCAATGATGTAGTACAAATATGCATGGTTGTCTGGTCCGTCTGTCATCCTCTGTCTGGCTTTAAATGTCTGTCTGACTGAATCACTGTCAATGTCTCTCAGCCTCTGGCTGTCTGTCTGTATATGTCTGTCTGACTGAATCACTGTCAATGTCTCTCAGCCTCTGGCTGTCTGTCTGTATATGTCTGTCTGACTGAATCACTGTCAATGTCTCTCAGCCTCTGGCTGTCTGTCTGTATATGTCTGTCTGACTGAATCACTGTCAATGTCTCTCAGCCTCTGGCTGTCTGTCTGTATATGTCTGTCTGACTGAATCACTGTCAATGTCTCTAAGCCTCTGGCTGTCTGTCTGTATATGTCTGTCTGACTGAATCACTGTCAATGTCTCTCAGCCTCTGGCTGTCTGTCTGTATATGTCTGTCTGACTGAATCACTGTCAATGTTTCTCAGCATCTGTCTTTATATGAATATCTGTCTGACTGACTCACTGTCTATGTCTTTAAGTCTCTATCTGTCTATCTGTCTGTCTGTGTATATCTGTCTGACTGACTCACTGTCAGTGTCTGTAAGCATCTGGCTGTGTATCTATAAATGTCTGAATGTCTGTCAATGGGGAAAAAAAATTGGCGGTGACATTGCATACCACACTCAGGACCACGTAGTTTGTCATTACTACAACACATTTAGCATTAGGATTTTGGAGAAATCGCATTCCATTCGACTGGCATACTTCTATGTTTATTTAATCACAAAAATGTTTTGTTGTCAGAAACATAAAACTATCTTGAGTATGCTCAACCTTGAACACCAAAAACAAAAGCATTCCTCCAAAAACAGAACTCCTGATAAAAAGAAAAGCCTCCTGTGTGTTTTCAGTTGTGTTAAGCAAACTCACAATCCTATTGTAACTGATTGTCCTGCAATTGTTTGTGTGAAACAATATATTTGATCAATATTTGCACCAAAACCTGCATGTGCCCCTTATAACATTGTTGGTAAAAGGCAGGACACAGGCACAACTTAGGACTTTTAATGAAAAGAACTAAGACAAGACAAACCCAAACATTAAAAGAAAGATGTTACAAAAAAGAATGGAATACAAAACAATGACTGACGAGATGCAAGAGAGGAGGAACTTAAATAGGGCCAGTGATGAGGAACACAGGTGAGGACAATAACAACAAACAGGTCCGTGCTCTGAATGAGGGAGAGAGGGCATTGGATCTCACTGGCACGGCAGGCCTGCAATGCCAGGATGTGACCCCTGTGGATTCATTCTGTTAAATGTGGACCATCCAAGTGGATAAATGGATGCTAAAAAGACCTTTGCAAACATTATTTAAAATTAAACCTTAAAACTCAGAAAAAGACAATGCCCATGTAAAAAAAGATTTGGATGTGTGGACAGTCTTGATATCTCATTTCCTTTAGGGCATAACATACTAATACTTCCTAAATAATATCACATACACATTTTCATTTCCTTTCAAACACATACACATGCGGAAGCAATGAGATATATACAATGAGATATATACATTTTACAGAATGCAACAAGAGTAAATCTTACATTATCCAACCCTCTGTGGATTAACCCGACCTACCCGTCTCATATAACTAACCTTTCTGGTACCAAACTGGTGCTTACTACAATCATGACAGAAACGGTCCATTATACCACAGTGACAGAATGTGACTGCATTTACATGTGCAAATGTATTTTAATAATATTGTAATTATTTGAGGCACAGCAATTTGCAATATGCGGTGAGCTCTGGGAGACGAGGCAATTGTGTCGTTTGCAGAAGCAGTGAAGGAGAGGTGAGAGAATGACCGGATGGGTCTCACCCAGACTATCACATTACCTCAGCGCTCACCATTAAACATGAGTCTGGCTTGGCCTCTCTCCATGGCCCATTCAGTGCCCTCTCTGTACACTCTTAAAGGGACAAACCTCCCCACGGAACATAATAACTCAGTAAACTGATGAATTGTGCTCTGGGTAATAGGGTTCAAACCTAATACATGCCTTACAAGAGAAAGCTTGCTGTTCCTAAGTTGTGTAAGAAGACGAGGCACTCCAATGGGCCCATTAACCAGTACCTCAACAGCTACATTTACAGATTGGCACACTTGCCAACCGGTCCCATTACCCCTGTTTCCTCCATTGCTAAACTAATCCAACACTGTCGTTTTGTTAAGTCGGTGGCCTCCACCTAGACGGGGATAATGGTTCTGTCAAATTAACTGACAATTGAGGTATAGGACAGTCTGTACATCCAGAGAGGTACATTACTGTGTAAAGTATGAGAATATTATTACACAGTCAAGAAATGCAATATCCATCATTCCACCACCTCAGCAATTATCTAAAGAAGCAGTAACTCAGGGAGAAGGCTGTACGGTAACTAGAACGCTGAAATTGCACAATGAAATGAGCTCATCACCATTCCTTTTGAAATAGCTACTTTTATGGCCTCTGAAAATCCATGATGTGACAATTTCTAACCAGTTTTGAGAGCGATCAGGTCCCGAAGCAGAAGAACAATACTCTCCCTTCTGTCTGTGTTGTGTGATGCTTTGTTCTGCTGTGGGACAGGCCTTCTTTTCTGCTCTCCAGGCACACGCATCACTGATTGACAGCTTTGGGGAATGTGGCCTCTCTCTCTCTCTCTCTCTCTCTGTCTCTGACAGTTTTGAGGAGTGTAAGTCTGGCTAACAAAACTAGGCCACAGTGTAATTTCACATTTGTTACACAGCCAATAGCATACGTCTGTCCTGTCACTGTGCATCTGTTTATCTCAGAGTCCCAGGGGAACGCGGCCCATTCACTGCAATATACAGTATGTACAGTAGGTCACATAACATGCAGTCTGTGAACACACTGTAGTACCAATATGATAGTAATCCATACAAGTCCATGTGGTGCGAAGGTTTTCAACAGTTCCCTGTCAGCGTTTTTGTATGGCACTATGTTTGTTTTCTGTCGTAGGCCATATAACCAATGATTCTCAACTGTTTATTACATACTGGAGGTTGAGGCAAAGATCAGGCTTTTCAGTGGAATGAAAGAGCGAGGCACAACTGTCAGCTTCTGGCAGTTATTTTCCACTGTTATAGTAAATAGGCACCTGATATCAGTTTGCTGAGCTTTGGGTGGACAGGGGAGTGGGAGAGTCCGCGGTGAGTGAACGTAGAGGCGGTGAGAGCGGCCAAGGGGGACCGACATTCATCCGTTTCTGTTTCACATCCTGGATACCTTTGTGTGGACTCGTGTGTTTGCATGCATGCATGTGTGTGTGTGTATATTTGATTGTGTGTGACTCTGCTTGGACTGGGTCTATGGTGACACAGGGCTGCACAGGAAGATACCAGATAGAGAAATGCTGGTTAGAAATCAACCGCAAAGAGGAAGTGAGCACTAAAACGGACTGCATGACAACCCAGCTGAGGATCAGAGAGGCAGGTCAGGGCATTGATCAAGTGAACGCGTGCTTCACAAAACGTTATGCTTTTCTGTCTGTGTCACTGTCTACGTGATTGTGTGAATGTGCGTCTGTATTTGTTTGTGTTTGTGTAGAAGAGGTTCAGGAAGTAGCTCAGCTTCATTTCTTAGACTCATCTGGGGGGGTCCTGCGCTCTGATTCATCATGACTCACTGATCATGTTTCTCTTTTTCCTTTTTCGTTGGCAGAAAACGGAGGCCTTCGGTTGCCTGAGACGCACCAGGAGAAAACAGAGCAGAATATAACCCAGAGAGAGGGCAGACGACTCACGCAGGACTGACGTGGAGGATTGGGGTCACAGCGATTGGGAGAAGCGACGCGAGAGCCATGAGGGAGGAAGGTGGGGAGGACTGGCTGCATTTACCCATCATCCCCGGAAACCATCTCCACTAATACGTCGGTCCCCATTCCTCCTCTGCAAGCTTCCTCACGGGGTTGACCACTGATATGACCCCCGGCCCTTCTGGCAACAGGAAGTCCAGCTCCAGGCTCTGTGTTGGTGTCCCACCATATCCTGGTAGAGCCCTGCCCCAACGCCAGTCCTAAAGCTTGGGATAAACCGACAGAAGACCAACGGACAGCTTCTGGAACACCAGAAGAATGAAATATTCCTGAGTCAATCCTGCTTTGTGGTTCTCATTTCTTTCTGTGTGCTCTGAGTAGAAAGTGAGGCTCTCTCTTCCCATCAAGCCCTTGTGGCCGTAAAGATTCAGACATTATCCTATATCCCTGCACGGACATTCATCCTTCTCTTCGTTCGCAGAGCCTCTTATCTCTGCTCCTTTGGCCGGTTTGACCCCAAACATCCCTTTTCGCCGAACGGCACGTTCTCTTCTGCGATCACCACGTTTTCCTCAGTGTTCGCCGCGTGGCAGACGACCATGGGTTGCCGGCAGAGTTCGGAGGAGAAGGAGGCAGCTCGGCGCTCCCGGCGTATCGACCGCCACTTGCGCTCCGAAAGCCAGCGGCAGCGCCGTGAGATCAAGCTGCTCCTGCTGGGTACCAGCAACTCTGGCAAGAGCACCATTGTCAAGCAGATGAAGATCATCCACAGCGGAGGCTTCAATCTGGACGCCTGCAAGGAATACAAGCCCCTCATCCTTTACAATGCCATCGACTCACTCACGCGCATCATCAGAGCCCTTGCCGCGCTCAAGATCGATTTCCACAACCCGGACCGGGCCTATGACGCCGTGCAGCTCTTCGCCCTGACCGGGCCGGCCGAGAGCAAAGGGGAGATCACGGCAGAACTGCAGGGGGTCATGAAGCGCCTATGGGCCGACTCTGGGGTGCAGGAGTGCTTCTGCCGCTCCAACGAGTACCACCTGGAGGACAACACGGCCTACTACCTGAACGACCTGGACCGCATCTCCTCCGCTGACTACATCCCCACCGTGGAGGACATCCTCCGCTCCCGCGACATGACCACGGGCATCGTGGAGAACAAGTTCACCTTCAAGGAGCTCACCTTCAAGATGGTGGACGTGGGGGGGCAGCGCTCGGAGAGGAAGAAGTGGATCCACTGCTTCGAGGGCGTGACCGCCATCATTTTCTGCGTGGAGCTAAGTGGCTATGACCTCAAGCTCTACGAGGACAATCAGACGGTAAGGGAAGCCATAGGGGCAACTTGCACAACGTTAGCAGTTACACCACCAGCCAGTTCCTGTCCGCCCTTTGTCATCACACCCTTGTTCCGTAAACCGCATCGTTGTGGCATTCGCCTCTTCACACTTTAATTCAATCTATCTCTACCAGGCTTTCCACACCACGGTTTCTGCAGCACTGAATATACATCATATTATGTTTAAAAATGGTAAGGGTCTTGGAGATGACCCCTAGCGTGCTCCCTCATAACGTTGGGGTTAAAAACAGGTACAGTAAATGATCAAGTTACTAACCGGTTCAAAGAGGAAGGTAGTTCTGACATTCTTTGTGGGTATGATAGCTTTAGCCTGTAAAACCATGAAAAGGGAAGAATGTGTTCAGAGATAACGGGTTAGTGAAGCAGGCTGTTGTGTGAAGCATTGAGAGCAGATAACACACCCAAGAGCACATGAGCCTGATGGTATCTCTGCTGAGTCATCACTATTCTATGGCCCTCTTTCTTTACAACCTTCTGCATTTCCCTGCATCTACTTCTACATCGCGGTTACAGGAAGTGCGTATTCTCAGTATCTGCACTATATTTCTTGGAAAACGCCTTAGTTACAAAGAGGATTGGATCTTTGCCGCCGGACAAATTGTGGGAAAGATGTTGCTTTAACACATAAAAACCACACATTTGTAACTTTTAGCAATACCCCACCATCATGTGGCAATGTCTGCGGCCTGATAATGGATGTGCCACACAAGACAAGATGTCCTAGGCCCTCGACGAGTTAGTACATGAAATCAATTAGTCTCAGCAAGTTATAAATACATTCTTGAGAGGAAAATGCAGTCAGGTGTTAATTGAGTTCACAGTGGAAGGTGTGAGGGTATACTGTACCTGTGAGAATTAGCAGCTTGTGAGGGCACTGTGCAGCAGTGGGACATTGCAGGTGCTGGAACAACTGACTTCCTAGATGGGAAGGGGGAACCTAAGAAAAGGCAATGAGAGTAAGTGATTTCAGGAGGAAAAACTGACTGGAGGAAATCGGAGCCGCACGGCCACACCCTCCCCCCGTGCACGCCCCTGTCTGTCGGCGAGGCCTCAGATGGTGAACATGATTTATGAACTCCGCTCCAGGTGTAGTTGGCAGGCACAGCTGATTGGGGCCTTATCAGTGAAACGTCTGTTGATGTGATAACACAGCCCTTTACCGCGGGATGCTTTTTCAACCCATTGTGTGTGGAGGTAGTAATCGTTTTACTGGTCCAATCAGTGCAATATGAAGTAGTGCATTTAAAAACATTATTTGGTTTGGGTGCAAAATAACCTGACCGAAGCCCAGAAATTCTGCTGACCCTAACCTTGACCTTTGACAATAATATTTATGCCTATACTGTATGTGTCCTTGCCCCGGATGCCTAAACCTTCAAGTAACCATGTGTGGTAAAATAAAATGTTAACACCTATGCCCAGCTGTAAGTTTTTCCCTAAAAGTTATGGATAAAAACATATTTGTGTGTGAGATTCACAGCTCACATTTGAACTTCATTGTTAGGTGGCTGTCAAGTGTGTAATCATAGTGTTCTCAGCGTACAACACTGCAGTCCAATCAGAACAGCTCAACCTAATTACAATTCCTAGCCCCCTATTACAGTTGTGATGCAATGCACATCATGGAAATATTTAAAGTCCCAAACCCTATTACTTTTGAAATGCAAATGTGTATTTATGTATTAATTTATTTAATGATATGGCACATTTAGTCCTCCATAATACATAACCCCCCAGTCTGGAGTGTTTGGTGTGATTTCTGCAGTGTGGACATCTGCTTCCCACATGTGCGCATACTGGATCACACCCCCACAAAATTCAATGGACACTTAAACCCCAGGTAGCATTATGAGTCAATATGTCTCCTAAATCCTAGAAGCCAGATGGGAATGTGTCTGAAGATAGCCAGGGATCAACATGGAGTGAGGCAGAGGCAATAAGTCAGAGTGGAAGTCAGAGACTGCCAGGGAGGGACTTTGAGAGAAAGGGGTGAGACTGAATTAGATTATTCAACGAGTGCTCAACGCATTATAGCTGGCCCAGATGCTCAGTGGATGGCCCACATCCTATCTCTCACAGCTCCACCCATATCCCCACTGATGGAGTCGATGCCACTCAATCTCAGATAACTGTCTCTCTACTCAAACAGAGCAACAGAAAGGGGATTGATCAGAAAGAGGCTTATGGATCATTTGGTAGGACAAAATGTGATATGTTTCTAGTTTAGAGTGTGCATCAGAGGGGAACTGTCTTTTAAGGGGAGAATCCCCTTTTTGAAATAGTAAGTTCTTGCTTCCTTTCCTTGAACAACCATGGGGTGTCCCCACAAATTCAGTGGGAAGGACCCCTAAATGCTACTGAAGGAACCTTTTTTAAGAGTGTATCTTTGATGGAATATCTGTGAAAACTGATTAGTTGTTTTTGTCAGTGGTCATACATCCTAGATGGTCTATGTACAGTACAGCCTCTTTTGGGACTGTCGTTAATCCGTGCAGCAGCGGGAGAAGACTAAGAGCTGAGGTGCAATGGTGACCTTAAGCAATATTTCAGAACGGTTTTAACATCCTTCGAGTAATTGGCTGATTTTGAATGTATAAATAGTCTTATTTTGTGCCGAGGCACACTGATACTTACTCAGACCAACCATTAACACAACAATGATGAAGACAATTACGTAACCAGAGGATAGACAGGGAATTGTTCTTTGCTTGGTTGTGGAATGAGATTGATCAAGGGGAGAGTGTAGGCAGAGGGCTCTCTACCTAGAGATTTAATTTTCAGCGACTGGATAGAAAAGATCCAGGGGTAATTGAAGGGATAGTTTGGCACAGGCGGATGCTTGGTGGACACTATGCTTTTTGACTGTGAAACATGAAACATAAAAAAAGAAGGTTGAACAATAGCAAGTTGAGCCCATCCTCACCTGAGAAACCAGAAATAAACAAATAGACAGAATCATGTATGCTGTGTACGTGGAACGATGAATTGGAATTGGACTTCCTCACTCCACCGCAGCATGAATTACTAGATCACTTGCTGGCCATGTTACACAGGAACAATTACAGTAGAGCAAAACATTTTGACCACCAAACCATTTCCTGATGCATTTTCTCTGTCCCATCCGTGTCTTCATTATGAACCTGTTGCCATGGCTTCAGTTGCCTAGCAACAGGCCAGTCAAACGACTAATCCTGGGCTGTTGACGGTAAGCTGTGACTTAGAGAGTGTGTGTATCTGTCTGTCTGTGTGTATGTGTATATTGTATATATACATATATGTATATTTGCATATATATATGTACATATGTAGATAGTCATGTATATTTATACAGAATGAGTGTGTGTTCTATCTGCATGGGTGTGTGTGAATGATTAAACTGTTATATGCAGAAGGAAGGGCTAAACAACCGAATTGCACATTGTTTGCACGTGAGGTGAATACAAAGCACAAGGGCTTTCTGGTTGTAGTGGCGTGCACAGTGGACATTTCACAGAGCTGTTAGTGTGACCTGTGATTGCACTCTAAGCCCAATAGACATAGCAGAGACTTTAATTTAAAGTGTCCAGTGACTCCAGAGAGAATCCAGAATAGGACCACACTTCTCAACAGATTTAACATCCCCAAATATGGAGTGTAAGAATACAAAGTAAGAAATATTGTCATAATTTTACAAAATGAAGCACCCCAAGGGAAAAATACACATTCTAATGTAATACAACTGTATTACAAGTATAATACAAAGTCAAATAAAATACTTCAAACACAGAATATGTTATACATTTAATATAATCTCTTGAAGAAAGCATTACTATTTTGTGCATATTACCCAGCCTCCTTGTCTGCAGCTGAAATGTTTTCTTTATACTTATTTACATCATATTTAGACTACTGTTTTGATGTTCATTTTGAAACTGAGTAATATTGCATTTTTAACTAATATTTGGTAACTTTAGTCACTTTAATAAGAACAACTACAATCTGATGATTTGCAGTATGATAAGACACAGCATATCATTGTGAGATCTGCATCAGTGGACACATTTATCAAACTCTGACGCTGCTTAACCTGCTTTGGAGTTGTTGTAATAAGGCCACTATTGCAAACTGGACTTCAAGGAATTAGGAGTGAATAAAAATTGAGAAAAAAGGTTAATTGGTCCACTGTAATCAGAATATGTTGTACCAACCACAACTGTATTGGGGTGTGTTGGAGTTTTGGCTGAAAGGATGGTTTGATCAGTCAAGGTAACTCTGGCTTGGATGTTACAGCATCTAACCAGTGACCAGAATCTTGCTAGATGGAATCCCTGAACCAGCAATGGAAGAATAATTGTTCATTTTATCCTGGATGTAATCATTCTAGGTAGATTCAGCAACATGATGTAAACGCAGAAGGTAAACGGCAAAGTTAGAACATTGTACATTGTGTGATGTGCAATGATTAACTTACAACAAATCACTAAATAGGCCACTAAATTGTTTAGGGCATACCAGCAACAGATGTAATACTATATACAGTCATGTGAACAACCCATGGAAAGTTGTCTTTTTCTTAACTTGATCACATATTTGGATAGTTGAGCAAAATTCCAACCCACATTAATTGATTAAAGTAACCAATTTATCAATTCACACAAAACGAATAAACCACTTATGCAATGAAAATAAAGAGAAATAGAATTTCCTTCTGCAAAGAAAGTTAGTACATCCCTACATTTGCCATTGCTTAAAATAGTTAAAATTAAAATAAAAAGGATGCAAATGATCATTGGTGTGTAACTTGGGAAGGTCCAACCTTTGATAAATATTTGAAACTCTGGTCTGGTTTGGTTGTGTGTGGTGACAAATCATGCCAAAATCAAAATACCTGATATAAATAGCTGAGGCCCTCAGAAGAAAGATTGGTGCCCATGAGTCTGGGAGCGGTTACAAATCTGTTTCCAAGCAATTCAAATGACATCATTCCACTGTCTAACAGATCATGTACAAATGGTCGCTGGCAATCTACATAGAACAAGTCATCCTACAAAATTCAAGACAAAAGCTGACCAAAAGATGGTCATAGAAGTCTCTTAGAACCTGAGGTTAACATCAAGGGATCTAAAGGCCTCTCTTGCCACAATGTTGAAGTACATGAGAACTGTCAGAAACAGACTCCACAAACTTGGCCTACTGTACGTGGGTGGGCAGGAAGGAAGAAGCCTTTGCTTTAAAAATGGACAAGACACTACTGATGTTTGCCAGAGAACACCTGGGTAAAGACTCCTGGAACAATTTGCTCTGGACAAATGAGTAAAAAATGTTGTTGTTTGGCCGCAATGCCAGATGCCCATGTTTGATGAAATCGAAACACTGCCTTTGAACAGAAGAACCTTTATACCAACCTTAAAGCTTTGAGCTGGTTGCATTACGTTTTGGGGCTGCTTTAATGCCACAGAGCCTGGCCAACTTACCATCATTGGGTCACCATGAATTCCATATTATAGCAGAGAATTCTTGAGGAGAATGTGAGGCCATCTGTCTGAAGCAGTACTGTAAAGGAAAATAGGCAGAAATTCCTCTCAGGCGATGTAAGAGATTGACAGACATTTACAAGAAGCAGCTAAATTAAGTTACTTCAGTCAAAGCATGCAACACCAGCATTTATAGATAGGTGTGTACTTGTTTTTACTGTGCAATTAATTAGCATTTCTGTAGATTTTTATGAATACACAATCGCAAAGTATAGTCTTTAATTACATTTTTTGAATTACGTTGCCAATGTCTGTTAATAGTGATAAGAAGTGTACATGGCCAAATAATTATAAAGAAAATGTTTCCAAGGGGTATGCTTACAATACATATTACAATACATACAACAATATGTGTGTATAGGTATTAAAGCATGATTTTAACATATTTACATATTTAAAACAATTTTACAGCTGACAGGAATACAGAGTAGGACTATTTTCAGTTTACCAACAGAAGTACTAACTATGCAAATAATTGACAAGACATTAAAAAAAAATTACATTTAAAACTTAAACTGGTCTTTCTCTTAAAATCCATGTAAAGACTTTCTGAAATGAATCTTTCCAAACATACATGTAAAACAATTCAGTGAAGTACTCTGTGCTGTAACCCAACACTGTGGCTGTAAATGATAATGGTGTCTAGCAACCAGTAGTATTCATGAGAGTTAGACTTTAGGGTCTTTGGCCTAAGTATACATTGTAAAACACAATTTAATATGTTATGGACAGTCTATGGGGACATCAATGACAGTAAAATATTGAATATACTAAGATTAATCATGGAAGCTTCTTGAATTCAATTTAGACTGGAATTAAATGTTGTTTGTAGTCTGCACATTTAATTGAATCTGGAAGAGCCCAGAGCTTTTGATTGAATGAGGTTGCCATGAGCAGAAGCATTGTGAGAGAGAACACAGATAAGAGACAGGGTGGGGTGGAGAAAGGAAATGTGTACACAGCTACACAATATCTGATGAAGAGACGTATATACATTTACACAATATCTGATGAAGAGATGTATATACATTTACACAATATCTGATGAAGAGATGTATATACATTTACACAATATCTGGTGAAGAGACATATATATACATTTACACAATATCTGGTGAAGAGAGATATACACATTTACACAATATCTGGTGATTGGGAGGGAGAATCCAAGTATTCAGGTAGCATTACAAAACAGAGAGAAAGATAAATTACCTTGATTAATAGCGTAGTGTGCATAGAGAGCCTTTTGTTTAAGACTCTGGTAGTTATAAGGTAGTGCTGTTTGAATCAAACCATACTGAATTGAATTATACAGGGATTGCTCCTCACTCACTCCAGTGATTGGTATTCACTGGAAACAAAGCATTAACACGGGATTGAACCTCCTCATTATAACTCAAGCTTAATTAAGACTTATGTGTCTAGAGTGCTCAGGGAGGGCGGGGGGGGGGTCGGGGGGGGGGTGCTGCTGGGAGGCCACCGGGAGGGAGTGTGTCAGGGTCGGGGAGGAGAGAGCGAGAGCTTCATGCTGTGTCCTGGGATCCCGTCACCTTTCCCCTCCTTCCCCCTCTCTCCCGCTCAGTGAAGCTGGAACTACAGCAGTGATGGTGGGCAGGAGGAGGATAGGGAGTCCCAAAGCACAGTTGTTCCTGCTGCCTTCCTCTCCATGCAGCAGGGATCTGTTGTCGACACCCTGTTGTAGAACACATGGAGAGGGGAGCTACTGGCTGTGACCTTTAGTGTACACTCCTCAGTACCATGAGTTCAGATCCTAAGGAAGAGAAGAGCCTGCACTGGTCCCTCTTACTGTTATGCCAGAGAGAAGAGCCTGCACTGGTCCCTCTTATTGTTATGCCAGACAGAAGAGCCTGCACTGGTCCCTCTTATTGTTATGCCAGACAGAAGAGCCTGCACTGGTCCCTCTTATTGTTATGCCAGACAGAAGAGCCTGCACTGGTCCCTCTTATTGTTATGCCAGACAGAAGAGCCTGCACTGGTCCCTCTTATTGTTATGCCAGACAGAAGAGCCTGCACTGGTCCCTCTTATTGTTATGCCAGACAGAAGAGCCTGCACTGGTCCCTCTTATTGTTATGCCAGACAGAAGAGCCTGCACTGGTCCCTCTTATTGTTATGCCAGACAGAAGAGCCTGCACTGGTCCCTGTTTCCACAGAACTCTTTTAGATCCACAACTAGTCTGTGTATTCTCCACTAGGCCAGAGATAAACACTGGAAAGATATCTGAGTTTATTTATTTTATTTATTTGTTTAACATTGAACAACACTACATGTCCTGATATTTGATTGAGACAGCAAACTGGGGGAAATATAGACTCTGTCCCAGGGGTGTCGAAGGTATGCATGTATGCATTTGGCTTTCAAAGAGGTCCAGTAGTAGCTCTGAAGATTTCTCAAGTCAGTTGATTTTGTTACCACACCCGCGAAATGTGTTTATGCATAGTGGGCCGGATTGATTCCCTTGTGGATCTGGCCCGTGGGCCATATGTTTGACACCATCACGTTATGCATTACCACCATCTTTTTAAACTGTTATTAAAATCTTTAAATTCCTATGTTTTGTTGTTTCTGTCCTTTCTCTTTCTGAGCAGATCTTGTGATTTGCTCAGAGCGCCATGATGTTTTGAGTAACCTTTTAAACAGCATCTCAGTCTTCGAACTGAACTCCTCCCTCAGTCACAAGGTACTAGATACACACCACATGCCTGCAGCTCTTCCAGCCCCACCCATATCTCTCTCACTTTCCCTCCCTCCCTCCCTCCCACCCTCACACACACACACCCTCACACACACTCCTTTTCACACAAAGGCACATTCTTGCTGTGAGTCTAAAGTTCATTATTTTTGTACGAGGGTCTTTAACTGGAATATCATCTATATCAGGCCACATGTTTTTGTTAATAGTATTGTACTGGTAGGGGCATCATTCATTACAGATGCAGCTACATCTGTCCTTTGTCAGTCAGACTGCTAATCTTGTCACACTAGGTTGCACCAACTGCTCAGTGCTACCTTATGCTCAAGCTTCATACGACCATATGATTTACTGCAGGGCTGCCCAACCCTGTTCCAAGAGATCCATCATCCTTTCTCTGCAACCCCATTTGTGACTAACCTGACTTAGCTTTCCATCAAGCTAATTATTAGAATCAGGTGTGTTCAATTAGGGTTGGAGAGAAAACCTACAGGATGATAGCTCTCTAGGAACAGGGTCGGGCAGTTAATGATGAACAACTGTTTCCTTGTTCTACTTCAATATACTGTTTAGCTTTACTAAGTAATTTGTGAATACTTTTTCAGTATGTCAGACTGATTTAGGTATCTTTCAATTTTTTGATTCAGCATTTTGAGTTGAAACACAAACATCCTCAATAAAAACCTTTTTTGGAGCATTTGATCATGGAAGTTATGACTTTGGCTCTCATGGCTATATATTTCTGCTAACAGAACTGGCTCCCATTCAAGAATTTGGAAAATATCTTATGCTGGGGTTTTGATAATGCACCGCTAACAACTCTTAGGCTGCCTGAACAAATGGGGCTTGGTCTAGTGGCAAATAATTAAGAACCACAATATTTAATATTGCTTAATTTATTATGCTGACACAAACATCCAAAACAACAAGCATTTTGAAAGCATATGATCTTGAAAGTTATGACTTTGGCCCTCATGGCTATATCTTTCTTGAATATCTGCTAACAGAACTGGCTCCCATTCAGGAATTTGGAAAAAATGTTATCCTAGGGTTTTGGATAATGCACAGCTGACAACTCTGAAGCAGCCCAAACAAATGGGGTTTGGTTGGTGGCGAACAATTAAGAACCACAAGAATTAATATTGCTTAATTTATTATGCTCCAAAAATACTATCATACCCTGGCTCTACTAATGATGTCTAAACAGCAAATGATAACCGGTATGAGCAGTATCGGCACAGGATATTTGAAAATCCATGAGCATTTAAGTGTTTTAGTCTTAAATACATTAATTACACTAAACATACTTCCTATTGGTTTGGTAAGCTATGACTTTAGTAAAGCAAGCTATAATTGCAATGATTTAGCTGATTTTTGAAATTTAAAAGGAATCTAATAAATCAGCTGTTTCCAGCTACAATAGTCATTTAAAACATTGACAATGTCTCCACTGTATTTCTAATCAATTTGATGTCATTGTAATGAACAAAAAAAAATGTTTTCCTTCTGGCAACAAGGACATTTCTTGGACCATTATTTTAGTGCATCTGTCACACACTGGATGAAGGTGTCATATAGCATCCCCAGATGTAGAACTAGAAATAATGGCAATCTATCAAGAGGTATAAAACAAGGATGTCCATTGTTTCCATATTCATTCATTATACCCATTGAAAAATAAGCTATTAAAATCAGAACAAATAATAACATCACAAGTGTTTAGAAATCCAGGGGATAAAAACAATGGTCTCCATCTATGCAGATGGACTCCAAAAGTCAAAAGATTTAATCACTGTGCTATCTCATTTGGGACCCAGATAACATTTGCCTGGACTAAAACCCAATTATGATGAGTGCACTATATTTCGTATTGGATCATTAAATTGTAAAAGCTTTAAACTGACATGTGGTCTTCCTGTTGAATGGGCTGATGGGGAAGTGGATGTCCTTGGTATACACATTACTAATCTTGCAAATAGATAAGAAGAAGATAGGAAAAGACTGCTTCTAACTAGTTATACTAAAGTTGCCTTGGTCAACACCCTGGTGATCTCACAATTCACTAATTTGTTCATGGCAATACCTACACCAAGTGAATTGCTTTATTTGGAATGGTAAACCAGACAAAGAAAATGAGGCATATTTATTAAATTAATATGAGTTGGGTAGAAACCAGATTAAATATGATTAAATATGAGGGCTTTAATTAAATCTCTGAAAGCCTCTATTATACCAAAACTAAATCTAATCCAAAATAGTTTTCAAGCAGACTAAAAAGGGTGGCTCATCCAATGTTTAAACAAGCTTGGGACACTGAGCCTGAGACATATACACTGCTCAAATAAATGAAGTCTTCAGTCTTGATGAAGGAAATATATTAAACATCTTTATTGTACATTGTGTAATTCGTTGAGAACAAAATGACGTAAAAAGGATCAATGGAAGGGCTAGATTCAAACTCACACCTGGATCTCTGAGCTCCTGGCGCTACTGGCGGTGTCAGATATACAATACATAACATCCCAGAGGTTTTCAATTGGACTCAGGTCTGGGGAACATGGATGCCAGTCAATGGCATCAATGCCTTCATCATCCAGGAACTGCCTACACACTCTGGCCACATGAGGCCAGGCATTGTCCTGCACAAGGAGGAACCCAGGGCATACTGTATTAGCGTAAGTTCTGACAATGGGTCTAAGGATTTCATCCCAGTACCTAACAGCCGTCAGGGTACTGTTGGCTAGCACGTGGACAGTTTGGTCTGAAACAAGCACACCAATAGCCCGCTGGAGGTCATTTTGTAGGGCTCTGACAGTGCTCCTCCTGTTCCACCTTGCACAAAGGAGCAGACACTGGTCCTGCTGCTGTGTTGATGTCCTTGAGACTGTACTGGGAGACACAGCAAACCTTCTAGCGACAGCACGTATGGATGTGCCATCCTGGAGGAACTGGACTACCTGTGCAATCTGAATGGGCTGCAGGTACCGCCTCATGCTACCAGTAGTGACAAGGACACTTGCAAAACGCAAAACTAGAGAAGAATCAGTCAGGAAGGATAATGAGAGAGCAATTGTCTGTGGCCACCACCTACATAACCATTCCCTTTTTGGGGGTTGTCATTTTCATTTGCACCAAAACAGGTGACATTGATTCACAATCGTTTATCCTTCCTAACTGGACAGATTGATATCCCTCAAGTTTAATTGACTTGGTGTTATACTGTGTTGGTTATGTGTTCCCTTAATTATTTTGAGCAGTGTATTTGCACAAAGGAGAAATGCTTGGGTAGCCTATTCCATGATGTTTCTACTGGAGGTATGGGATGAGAAGATGTTGCTTTCTCACACCAAGGTGCCGTGGTTAATCTTATTGAGAAGAGACGTTGGAAAGGAATTGGAAAGTTTTTTTCAAATGGATCTTAACTATTGTCATTCATTTAGAATGGATGTTAAACACTACCAACGTTCTGTGAGGTTTACTTTCAGAAGTGCTGCAGCTCTGAAGATGAGTTATTACAATTACTAGACATACCAAAATGCGCTCGAATTAACTCTACAGGGTAGTTAGGTTTTTTCTGTGTGCTCAAGCATAAGTCCTGTGAAATAAAATAATGCACACTAATTAGTAGAAGGCATTCCGGAGAGAGAAGTATTATGTGTTTCACCACACACTCCTTCTCTGTTTGCCTTAACATTTTAAATGTTCAAATGATATGTCATTATGAGAATACCAAGCTGTGAACTGTAAATCATGCATTAGAAAGACCTGGCCACAATATAAAATGCATAGGCCTATTAAATGTTAATGTCTCAATGCTGGAGAAGTGAAAATAATTTGGCTGGCTTGTGAGAATAAAGCATGCATTTTATATATTTTGTATCAATTGTGGTAGGATACATATCCAAACCAATTAAGATCCAATTCCCCGTCATCTTGGAGATGTTTTAGAATCGGATCTGGTTGAATTTGGATCTCGGCCTTACTGGGTATTACATTAAACCAGAAAAGGAACCAGGCCAACCTGGCTCAGCCGGCCTGCAATTAAAAGTGATTAATGTTGTTGCTTTCATTGGATTAGAACCTGGGTCCCCCATATAAGCAGCTGTGTCTTTAACCACTACACCATGGCACCCTTTGCCAGTATAGCCTCTCGACATTACATCATTATTGTCACAGATTACACCCAGTTTAGGCTTAGTTTATGCTTTACTGCCCAAGGGTTTTTTCTCTAGCATACATTACCCCAAAAATCATGCACAGATGCATATTTCGCAAATCCATCAGAAGTTGGGTAAAGTAATGCATAACGTGTGTGTTGGGGAGAACCAAACAATGGAAATGTTGTGAATGTGGTGTGGGAAGATGCTGTAGAGGAAAGAGTGTGAATCTCCTCATTGCCACCCAGCTACAGTGGATATAAAAAGTCTACACACCCCTGTTAAAATGCCAGGTTCCTTTGATGTAAAAGAATGAGACAAAGATAAATCATGTCAGAACTTTTTCCTCATTAATGTGACCTATAACATGAACAATTCAATTGAAAAACAAACTGAAATCTTTGAGGGGGAAAAATAACAAATAAAAATCTTACAATAACCGGATTGCATAAGTGTGCACACCCTCTGTAGACTTTATATCCACTGTATATATGCCTACATTTATGGTACAAATCTAAGTATGAGACCGGTTTGGATGTCAACTCTTATACAATGAGGGAAACAATTATTTGATCCGTTTCTGATTTTGTATGTCTGTCCACTGGCAAAGAAATGATCAGTCAATAATTAAACTGGTAGGTTTATTTGAACAGTGAGAGACCGAATAGCATCAAAAAAATCAAGAAAAACGCATGTCAGAAATGTTATACATTGATTTGCATTTTAATGTGAGTGAAATAAGTATTCGACCCCTCTGCAAAACATGACTTAGTACTTGGTGGCAAAACCCTTGTTGGCTATCACAGAGGTCAGACGTTTCTTGTAGTTGGCCACCAGGTTTGCACACATCTCAGGAGGGATTTTTTCCCACTCCTCTTTGCAGAACATCTCCAAGTCATTATGTTTGTCAACTTGAACTTTCAGCTCTCTCCACAGATCTTCTATGGGATTAAGGTCTGGAGACTGGCTAGGCCACTCCAGGACCTTAATGTGCTTCTTCTTGAGGCACTCCTTTGTTGCCTTGTCCGTGTGTTTTGGGTCATTGTCATGCTGGAATACCCATCTATGACCCATTTTCAATGCCCTGGCTGAGGGAAGGAGGTTCTCACCCAAGATTTGATGGTACATGACCCCGTCCATCGTCCCTTTGATGTGAAGTTATCCTGTCCCCTTAGCAGAAAAACACCCCCAAAGCATAATGTTTCCACCTCCATGTTTGATGGTGGGGATGGTGTTTTTGGGGTCATAGGCAGCATTCCTCCTCCTCCAAACACAGGAAGTTGAGTTGACGTCAAAGAGCTCGATTTTGGTCTCATCTGACCACAAAACTTTCACCCAGTTCTCCTCTGAATCATTCAGATGTTCATTGGCAAACTTCAGACAGGCCTGTACATGTGCTTTCTTGAGCAGGGGACCTTGCAGGCGCTGCAGGATTTCAGTCCTTCAGAGCGTAATGTGTTACCAATTGTTTTCTTGGTGACTATGGTCCCAGCTGCCTTGAGATCATTGACAAGATCCACCTGTGTAGTTCTGGGCTGATTCCTCACCATTCTCATGATCATTGCAACTTCACAAGGTGAGATCTTGCATGGATCCCCAGAACGAGGGAGATTGACAGTTCTTTTGTGTTTCTTCCATTTGCGAATAATCACACCAACTGTTGTCACCCTCTCACCAAGCTGCTTGGTGATGGTCTTGTAGCCAATTCCAGCCATGTGTAGGTCTAAAATCTTGTCCCTGACATCCTTGGACAGCTGTTTGGTCTTGGCCATTGTGGAGAGTTTGGAATCTGATTGATTGATTGCTTCTGTAGACAAGTGTCTTTTATCCCTTTAAGAGTGTGCTCCTAATCTCAGCTTGTTACCTGTATAAAAGAGACCTGGTTGACAGAAATCTTTCTGATTGAGAGGGGTTGAATACTTATTTCACTCATTAAAATGCAAATCAATTTATACATTTTTTGACGTGTAGTTCTGGATTTTTTTGTTGTTATTCTGTCTCTCACTGTTCAAATAAACCTACCATTAAAATTATAGACTGATCATTTCTTTGTCCGTGGGCAAACGTACAAAATCAGCAGGGGATCAAATAATGTTTTCCCTCACTGTATATGTCTAATCATCACCAATACACTTTATTACAGCTAAAAAATTGAATTCACTTCTAAAGTTGTTGTTACCCTGGGGCTCTTCAAGACTTGTAAGACCATCTTTCGGTCAGCTCTTTTGCTGAATTTGGTTGGACAACCTGTCCTGTGTAGATTGGCAATAGGTTGGAATTTTCTCCATCTGTAGATGATCTGTTGGACAGTTTTCTTCAAATTGCTTGGACATTGCTTTGTAAGCCCTCCAAGACTCATGGGCTTCAATGATCTTTCTTGTAAGGGCCTCACATTGGTTTTTGATCTTAGAATAATGTCTTCCTAAACCAGACCAAGTTTAAAATCTTTAACCAAGTTACTCTCCACGTGTTATCTGATCATGCTTGTCTGTTTTCTTAGTTATCAAATAAAGTGCAATGAGATTAAGATTAAATAGATTTTTACATTTTTCACTTAAGATTTTCGAAATTTTCTGACATGCTATTGATTTTCTGTTAGCTGTGGCTAAAGTTGGCAATGGCTTTTCAAAGAAACTACACTCCACTTTCTTTTGTTTCATGAACTAAATTCAGGTTGAGTAATCAAATAACATAAAGGTGAATGATACGTTTTATCCCTCTTTAAGCTAGATTAAAGAAACTGTATCTCTGTTTCATTTCTGGTTTCAACTGACAGACTGACGATGTCCCTGAGCGCGTTAGGCTTAAGATCTTTACACAGCCAATCATGAATATTCTGATTGCTATCCGTTCACACCGACAATTGTTCCTGGAAATGGTTACAGTTAGAGTAGCACATTACAGAGATTAATTTCATACCCATACTGATCTGACCTCAAAAACAAGACTTTGATGTTTTCTTGTACTGTGAAAAGTTCCAGTAACTCTGTTATTGCTTATCATGTGGGCAATGTTCTCTGCTCATGCTGAGCTAGAATTGAAAGAGTGAAGACATGTGCTCTGTAATCCTAGGGGATGAGAGTTCAAGTGAAGGTCTTTGTCTGATAGGCTCCGTTTACACAACACAGAAAAACCACACCTTTGGCTGCTCAAGTATAGATCATTAACAGGCAGAGCAACAGTCACAAAAGTCTTTCATCTACACTTGGCCTAAAGGGTCAAGTCCTGTTTTCATTTTCATTGAGATATTATTTGTTTTATTTCATGGAAGATTTAGCTGAGTTAAGCATTCCCAATACCAAAAGATTACAGATGAAATACATTTTCGTCCCATCAACAGCTTCTTTCACCTATATGCCAGCCGGCTGTGTGTCTCATCTCAGACAACTATAGGTTCATCACTTTCTCATCTTTTCTGTGTCTTTCACCCTCTCTGTCTCCTCTACAGAGTCGTATGGCGGAGAGCCTGCGTCTTTTTGACTCCATCTGCAACAACAACTGGTTCACCAACACCTCCCTCATCCTCTTTCTCAATAAGAAGGACCTGTTGGCTGAGAAGATCAAGCGCATTCCGCTGACCGTGTGCTTCGCCGACTACAGAGGTCAGAACACCTATGAGGAGGCGGCAGTCTATGTGCAGCGGCAGTTCGAGGACCTGAACCGCAACAAGGAGACCAAGGAGATCTACTCACACTTCACCTGCGCCACAGACACCAGCAACATCCAGTTTGTGTTTGACGCCGTCACGGACGTGATCATCCAGAACAATCTCAAGTACATCGGGCTGTGCTAGGACTGGGGGTAGGGTGGGGAGGGGAGAACGGGCTGCGCGGCAGCAGAAGACCGGTTCGTTACCAGGCCCGGTATACCCAAGACCCGCCTGTCTGTCTCTTTCAAGAGGGGAAGGAAGGTGAAGACTACAAGGCGGAGTGAGGGCTTTTGGGATTGTTAGGGACCGGCTATAGGTTCAACTGATCTGCTTCAAATATTAAAGTTGAGGGTCAAAGGTCGAGATGGGATTTCCCCAAGGTCAGCATAAATGTGTTTGCACTGAATATATGAGTATGTAGAGACACACACAAACACGCATACCCACACATTCTTATGTTTGCTCACACACAAGAACTTGGGATCAACTGTCAAGCACTTGTTTGACATGGAAACACTGGAAAACGAAGACGGCTACCCCAAACCCTCTGCCTGCCAAACCTGGGATTGAGCAGGAGTTCTTTACTGGCAGTTTCAAAATTAAGTTTGTCTTTTTGGGTTGTTTGATTTGCCTGAGTCAATTAATGCTGCTTTATGAGAAGAATTAAAACAAGTCAAGTTGGTTTACCTGGGTGGTTATAGGGAGATAATTAGTCACACGGGGGTCCTGGGAAGTGCTTTGGAGGACAGGACTTATGTTACAGGGTTTCCGTCCAATGAAGAAAACTGCCACATTCAAAAGCTGAAGATAAGGGTCTTTTTCTACAAACACTGTATCTATTTTTTTTAGGGCTGAATAGCTCTTAAAGATTATCTGTTTGTTATTTCTTTTCTTATTATTATTTTTCTTCTTTTAAATTTTTTTGATTTTTAAAATGAGTGTGTTTGTGAAACCTGACTTTTATAGCAGGTCTCTGACACCAGGAGTGTTACACTCTATAGTCCATAGATTCCAATTCCATTAAAACAGTGCCAATTTTAGTGTAAATAAAAACAGATCCCATCAATAATGTTACCTTTTTGGTTTTTATTGATAGAAACATTTAAACATGCATGATTTTGTTACTTTGGGATATTGATACATTCTTTCTTTTTTTCTGTTCTTTTAGATTTAACTAATATATTTCCCAAAATATATAGAAAAGTCAAACACTGTGTACAATTGTACAGCTGTTGTCTAAGAGGAATTTATTGAAAGATTTCTATAAATTGAGATTATGACAAAGATGATGATAATGATGACAAAGGTGGTGGTGATGATGATGACACCAATGACAAGCTCTTTGCAAACCCAACATGAAAATATAAAGTGGGTCGGGGGAGGATTATAGGAAATAAAAGTTTGAAGGCCGCAAAAAACAATATGAGAAGAAAAAAAAATGAGTTTAATCCTCCTTTCTTTATCTACGTGGAAATTGTTATAAAGTGGGTATGATGTGTAAATATACTGTACGGTTCACTCTTTGTTCAAACAAATAATGAATAAATGGTTGAGTTGGAATACTGCTAGTGAAAGAGAGAGAGGAAGAGAAAGGAAGCCCTATTCTACTTCTCTTTTCCAAACCTCGCCTTTTCAGAGAAAGAGGATGATGTGCAAACAGCTTAACTAAGGACTTTACTTGACAGGATGTTCACTTCAACAAAAAACTACCAATTTAGCAGAACTATAAAAAGAACAGTAATAACAAATAAAAATAATTATGCAAATTCTGGTTGTTTGGAGAATGTTTTGTGTTGGTGGTCATGGGTAGTGTGGGTGTATGAAGTATCTGCTTCTATGTTTCCGATTGTTAAAAGAATAGGTTCTACAAAGGTAATTTCAGAAACTATGGATGAAGCTGTTTTGGGCCAACATGGTGGCCCAAAACCATATAAAGTTTTGGGCCACCATGTTGCACTTCACAGGAGGGACAAATAATTAACACACACAGTGTTGGCAGTTCAGTTAAGTTAGGTTAAACTGATTCATGTGGTGAAAATTGTGTTGCAGCAGTGGTGTGTCAGATGCGGTTATGATGGCCACATTCTATTACAAAGCCCCCTCACCCGTTAAAGTCAAGGCAACCTGCTATGCACTCGTATACTGTGCCTTTGGGAAGTATTCAGACACATTTTGTTGTGTTATAGACTAAATGTATAATTGATTAAATATATTTATTGTTGTCGATCTACACATAATACCCCATAATGACAAAGCATAAACACAGTTTTTTATATTTTTGTTTATATATTGAAAATTGAAAACTGAAATCTCTGATGTACGTAAGTATTTAGACCCTTTGCCATGACACTCCATATTGAGCTCATGTGCTTCCTGTGAACTTTCATCATTCTTGAGATGTCTCTAGAACTTTGGAGTCCAGTTGTAGCAAATTCTACTGATTGGACATGTTTTAGAAATGCTAACACCTCATATAAGGACCAACACTCCCACAAAGTGATTGTCAGAGCCAAGCCAGAAACCAAGCAATAAGATCCAAAGAACTGTCTGTAGACCTCTGAGAGAGTTGTGTCATGGCCTAAATCTGGGAAGGTTATAAAAAAAATTCTGAAGCATTGAAATTTACCCGGAGCACAATGGGCTTTATCACTGCATAAATTGAAGAAGTTTGGAACAAACAAAACTCTTCCTAGAATTGTTCGTCCTTCCAAACTAAGTAATCGGGCAAGGGCCCGATCAAGAAGGGCCTTGATCAAAAAAGTGACCAAGAACCCAAGGGCCACTTCATAGTTTCTGTGCAGAGCTTCATATTTTCTATGCAGAGATGGGAGGACCTGCCAGAAGAACAATCATCTCTGCAGCTCTCCATCAATCAGACTTTTATGTAAGATTGGGTATATAGAACTCCTGAATAAAAGGCATTATATGTTGTCTGAAGAACTCTGACAGAATGAGGAAAAATATTATTTGATCTGATGAGATCTATCAATTAGGTTTGAATTCCAAGCTGTATTACAGACGAAAACAAGGTCCCGCTCATCACCTGGGAAGTACCATGATTACGGAATAGAGGTGGGAACATCCTGATATGGGGATGCTTATTAGCATCAGCGAATGTGAGAAAGGTCAGGATTGACAGAAGGATGAACAGAGCAAAATACATAGAGGTCCTTGAAGAAAACCTGATCCAGAGTGAACAGGTCCTCACACTGGGGTGAAGATTGCTCTTTCAGCATGACAACGAGCTATAGCACACAGCTAAGATTACTCTGGAGGCTTCAGGACACGTTAGTGAATGTCCTTAAGATCGTTGTTCCCTGATGCTCCCCATCAAAATTTGACCGACCTGGAGAAGATCTACAAGGAAGAATGGGAGAAACATCGCAAATCCAGGTGAGCAAAGCTGCTAGAGGCATACCTAAGCAATGACTGCTGCCAAGGACTCTTCCACGCAATGCTGAAAAAAGGGTCTGATCACCTATGTTGAAGACATATTTAAGCTTTTTATTTCCAGTAAGTTGGCACAAATTTATTTTCTTTTTTTTGCTGTGTCAGGTGACGTTTTGTATATACATTTGTGATTTGGAAATTAATGTTATAACACTACAACAAAAAGTGCAAGGGTCTGAATGTTATCTAGAAGTTCTGTTAATGTTATGAAGTAGAGTAGATAAAACATCTTAGATGCCGTTGTTTTCAGCAGCAAACAAAAGAGGGATCGTCTGCATCTTATAGTTTGGTTACTGCTAGACTGAGCATATATAGTGTATTAACAGTAATATAATCATAAGCAGAATACGGCACGTCGTATGCATATGTTATATAAAAAAAATATCATTCAGATATAACAATTAGACAACTTTATGCAAAGGCCAGCAAAAATCTTCTAATGACCCCGCACTGAAATACTGACAATGGCAGCAACCCTTACCTATCTGTTAATGTCAGACTGGATCTGTAGAACTATTTGGCATAGATTCCAGAATAAAACAATAAAATGCATTTTTAAGACTCTCTTGACTGCCTTTTGTCATCAACATGGGATGACTGTTGCTATTTGAATTGAAAGTTAAAATGTTAATTGAGTAAAATAAAAGGTTCTATATGGAACCACTTTTTAATAAGTGCATGCTTTTATTGTGCAATTAATTTCCTCATTCTACTTGCAAGATTTAGTTTCCAACAACAAAGGAACATTACTGACTGGCACTCTGACCTCCAAATACAGATTACCCACTTGCCAGCACAGAGAGTTAAGGGGGAATTAAACATCAGCTATCAATTCCTCTAGCTGTTGTTAGCTTAATCCTCAATAACCTTTTGCGTAGTGATTGAACTCTCAAGGTTCATTGCCTTCCCTGGATACAGAGTGTATCAGAAGAATACATACATTATTGCTTTGTTTAGTTCACATGAAATGATTGACATTACTTCTTTAACAAATGTCAAATTAAAGATAGTTTCTCTTCCAGTTTAATGAATAGCAATGCGTTAAAATGGCTTTCAATTTCATGAATATGAATTAACAATTTATTTCAAAACATTTGTACATGTGACATGATGCAGATGAGGTATCTGGCTGAAGGAGAAGATGCTCCCTCTGACCCTTAGTAGGTGGCCAGTTATCCAGTCAAGATTATGACCAGATAACTGTCCAGTTGTGCCGATTAGATGATTTCCACAGCTTTTCTCATAGATTTTGTTGCAGTAGTATAAATATTAGTACAAATATTACTGGTTCATCGTTAATATATAACCAGGAGGTGGTTTGTTGAATGTTCTGTGGTGGTTAATGCATTCCAAAGATATTTACTCTGAACACAACTCATTCATTCAACTCATGCACTCATTATAAAAAAACAGTCACAACCAAGTCGTTGTGTAGAAGTCACTGACATTTAATAAGAAAACTCCCATAATTAAAATCCTAACACTGAACAAAATGTTGTTGAGGTGTAAGTATAGTTAGTCAATAAACAATCAGGAGGTTGGCATGAATAAAAAGGGCCACAGGTAAGGTAACTTGTGTTTCGGAACAATGGATGACTATCAGAGAGTGAGGTGGAGGAAGGGGAAATATCCCAAGGGAGGTGGACTTGGGAGATGAAGGAAAAGAAGAACAATGAGATTGGTGTAAGTGTACTTGACCATATCTGTACCATATCTGACCATATCTTGTACATGGTATAAAAATGAAGGGATTTGGGCTGAGAGTACAGCCAAATCTGAGCCATTTCAATGCTGGGTCAATTGTCTGGACTTCCAGAACTGGGAATAGATGACTTACTGTAGAGGTGTGTGTTCTGAGTACTATGCTGAGCACCCTGTTTTCTGTACTCAGAATCTTTATGCATTACCACATGAAGGACGGTACTGGATAATTACATGAACTTGAGACTTATTCTATAAAATACTATTTCTTCTTATAGAACTGAGAGACTACAGTGGATGGTGGTAGACAGTGCGTGATTTCTGAGACCCATGAACTAGCCACTCCAATCATGATCTGCCTAGAAACACTTCGTTTTTCCCTCTTGTCTAGGGCTGAATTTCAGGTGTTACAAACTCCCTTACAAAAAGAACAATTAGGCTATTTGTGTATTTTCGGTACACTTAAACATTCATTCTAGACATAATTACAGTCTATAATATCATACAAAGGGCAAAAGTAATAGGGGGAATTCTAGAAAACATGATGGTTATTGACTCAGTAATGTATTTATGATATTATTTTCAACTCCTCTCACCAGTGTACAATGTGTATTTAGTAGTATCATTGTATGTGATGCTTTTGTGGGAGTTTTGAAGGCAAAGTTTCATTTATATGCCAGACAATATGTTTTTGAGTATGTTTCATTTTGTGTAAAACAGGAGTTTCATCAATATGGGCTGAATTTCAAGAAGTGTATAAGTGTATTTATAGCTTAGGGAGAAAAATATAGTATTACACATTCAGAAACTGCGTGTCAGCAGTGGTGAAAAAACACATTTCGGGGTGGGGATTGACGTGGTGAAATCCATAGAATATTATGAATGTAGTTTTCATACTCATCAAACCACTCAGTGACCCCTCATACCCTGTGGGTAGAGGCATTGTCTTCCTGGAAGAGACCCAATAATGAACCCTCTTTCAAAATCACTTAGATCCTTTCCTCTTGCCATGTATCCAAAACCGAGGTCAACTGAGCTTGGTCAACAATTAATTACTTAATGGAATCATGCAGTACACCTGTATGGAAGCATCTGGATTCATTATGAGCCCCCGCTCATTTATTCAGGTTTTTCCTGATTTGTCCCCCATCTGTATTAGGTACCTGATTATCTCACCTCAACCATAACCTAATGACAATGTTGTAACACATGGTTTTAACCTTGTTTAGATAGAAGCATTTGTGTCCGTGTTTCAGTGTCTGTGAGAGAGATATCACCAGACCTGAATGTCTTCAACAAAACTGCTATTTTGTGAGAGTGGCTGTATAATACTAGTCACAGTGACAGTGGGCATTTGTTTGAGTTGAACGTGCAATGAAAGCAGAGGCTGCTAAACCATAGAGTGTAACTGTTATGATGTGTGACAGTGACTTAGTAACACTACAACAACAACAAGATGTTGATGTACTGGAAAGGAAAGATGGCTGGGAGTGTATAATTTAAAGTGGAAATGAACAAACACACTTAAGATCTTCAGTGATTTTAATCATCCATCAATCATTGAAATTGACCTTAAACTGGTCATACTTGGCAAAGGGCGGATGTTCATCGACAGTAGGGATGATCACAATGTTGTAGTTTTGGCACTTACAAATTGAGCAATCCTTTCCATCCTAAGCTGGTGTAATAACTGATAAAACAAACACAATGACAGACCTAACATCCATGCAGAAGGTCAAAAGGGACACACAGCATGTCATGTGAAAAGTAATTTCCAGCCAGATTGGTGTGATAATCCACTGAGGTACCGCGGTCACCTATCTGTCCTGTCTCTGCAGAAATGGTTTAGCAAAAATACGGGATTCATGTTAGGGAAACCGCATGTAGTCTTACATTCTCACATCATTACTGATCAGTCATAACAATGAAGAACACCTCGGCTGAGGAGTTATTTCACATGGATTTGGGTTAATGGACATTAGTTGGCACAAAACGTTGGCACAGTGATTCAGTTCCTCCAACTCAGCCTTCAGGCCAAGGACCTATGACAGTTGGAAAGTCCTTTTGAATGATCAGATAATGCTAATAGTAACTGGAGTAAAATCAAACCTGCTCTGCGTAAAACAGAGTACATCTTTTTCTAGACCTCTGCTGCCTTCCCATGGGTGAGATTGGAACTTCTAGCAGTGACAGATTCACTGCATACCAAGACGTCTGAGGTGTGCGGGATGTATCAAACATTACCTTGCCCCAATCAGCCAGACAGTCTGCACCTAGAAACAGTGCTTAAGAGGAATAGGTGGTCTGTAACTGTCTCCCACCCTGTAGCCTCATTGAGCCTTGTACCACAATCACTTCCAAGTTGGGCTTTTTGTGAGTGACCATATCATTTTACGGGTGAGAGCGAGTAACATATTTGTCATCTTGATTGTAGCTAATCAAAATACTATAAGGTGTGGCTCCATATGGATCAGTATTTCGGGGGTTTCATAATGTAAATGTACAGTTGTCCATCACATCCAGTCTAGCCGGAGCTTACAACACTTAATGTGGTGCTCTTTCAGTTATCAAGCAAGCGACACAAACAAAACAGTGGACTTAGTGGGGGAATTCAGAAAACACCCCCCTCTCTCCGCCTTTGAAAGTGAGGGCGCAGCTGTTGATTTGGAAAAATCATTGAAAATCAATGGGACAATTAATTTCCCACAATCTCGGGTAGAAGGACAACATCACAATTAACAACCAAGGCCCACCAGGAGTGGAGTGGACTATTTGCTGCAGCTAAAAAAGAAAACCCCTCCCAGTCAATGTTATATTGAAGTCCTTTAGCAGACGCTGTATCTAGAGCAACATACAGGAGTGCGTGCGTGTATAGTCATAACGGCTCCCTTGTGAGTTTCTTGTGTGCTAGTGTCATTCCTGATTCGGCTCAACACATCAATCATAAGGTCCATCTCCAGCTCCTCCATCATTATCATCTAGTTAGGGTCTGTGTTGGATTTTTAGCTACTCAAGATACTATGAGGTGTGGCTCCAAATAGAGTAGTATCTCTGAAGATTGATAATGTAAATGTACAGTTGTCCATTACATTCAATCTAGCATGAGTCAGCCACTTCATATTATAATGAAGAAGCTATCCAGCGGCTAGCTTACAACACACAATGCAGTGTTTTTTTTTTTCATTTTCAAGCTAGCTACTGTAGAAACATCATTTTATCCCCATTAACAGGTGTGTATTAAGCAGTAACAGCCTTGTTCTCTCCCAAGGTCAGATGGTGGCTTGGTGCATTGAAAATAACCTGGAACTCAAAACAAACAAATTCATGGAGGTAGTGGATGACTTCAGCTGGCCAAGTTTGATGAATTGTTCCACCAGGAAATCTATGGATTTGGCTGGAAATCTTTTACCCCTTAGACTTTTTCAGCTGATGAGCAACTCGCTATAGCCAATACATTGTTCATTAGGAGAGGACATTATTATTCTACATTCAAGCTATAAATCATTTCAACAACTGGGCTTATTTACTGCCATTAATTGAAAAGTGCCTGACACAGGGAATGTTCCTGAGTTGCCAAGTTACTTTAATCTTTCTTAAAATGTATGTAACTCAATGAACTCCACTGTTTTCCGGCTAAATTGGGGTACTTTTGAAATTATCTTGTGAGTAAAAATATATTGGTCATAGGTGGCAGGTTTTTGGGCTACTTCTAAATTACACCTTAGCCCCCAGTGTATTATTTTTTTAAAAATGTGAATCTATTAATTCCACTGTGACCTTGCTGCCGGGTTGCTGATGATGAAAGAGTGAGCTGTAAAGAGGGAGGGAAGCACCAGAGTGTGTATGTGTGTGCGGGGGGGGGGGGGGGGGGGGGGGGGTTTACTTCACTACCAAAAGACTCAAGACCAAAAAAGTTAATAAATGCAGCAGCCTTGACCAGAACATCAGCAATTTGAAAAGTGGTAAGGTAAGGAAACATAGCGATTGTTTAGTCAATAATCATGTCCCCGGAACTTATGTCCAGTAACCTGAAGACAACCTCAATTTGATCAACTGTTGGCTACTATAGCATCTGTGTCAGTCTGGCCTAATATGCTACCTTACCCTGGCCACAGGAAAGTAAGCAATAATGTGTATTAATAACACATATGTGAATGGGGCTCAAATGTTATCTGATGTCACCCTGGATGAAAAAGCCCCCCCTGGGCTCCAAATGCAAAGTAGACAGCCCCAAACTCATACACCCTCAGGCCTTCAATAAGCCTACCTTTTATATCGTCACATCTGTGCGCACCTTCCCAAGCAAGAGAGTGATGATCAGAGTTAGTTAACTTCCTATGGAGTTCACCAAAGCTGTGCATCACACCAGGCGTCTAAACAATGAGGTTTATGTGTGACACACAAATGTAGTTGTACACTCACCTAAAGGATTATTAGAAACACCTGTTCAATTTCTCATTAATGCAATTATCTAATCAACCAATCACATGGCAGTTGCTTCAATGCATTTAGGGGTGTGGTCCTGGTCAAGACTATGCAGCAAAGCATTTGTGAAGCCACAACATGCACAACCTTGAGGCGGATGGGCTACAACAGCAGAAGACCCCACCGGGTACCACTCATCACCACTACAAATAGGAAAAAGAGGCTACAATTTGCACGAGCTATCCAAAATTGGACAGTTGAAGACTAGAAGAATGTTCCCTGGTCTGATGAGTCTCGATTTCTGTTGAGACATTCAGATGGTAGAGTCACAATTTGGCGTAAACAGAATGAGAACATGAATCCATCATGCCTTGTTACCACTGTGCAGGCTGGTGGTGGTGGTGTAATGGTGTGGGGGATGTTTTCTTGGCACACTTTAGGCCCCTTAGTGCCAATTGGGTATCGTTTAAATGCCACGGCCTACCTGAGCATTGTTTCTGACCTTGTCCATCCCTTTATGACCACCATGTACCCATCCTCTGATGGCTACTTCCAGCAGGATAATGCACCATGTCACAAAGCTTGAATCATTTAAAATTGGTTTCTTGGACATGACAATGAGTTCACTGTACTGAAATGGCCCCCACCGTCACCAGATCTCAACCCAATACAGCATCTTTGGGATGTGGTGGAACGGGAGCTTCGTGCCCTGGATGTGCATCCCACAAATCTCCATCAACTGCAAGATGCTATCCAATCAATATGGGCCAACATTTCTAAAGAATGCTTTCAGCACCTTGTTGAATCAATGCCACGTAGAATTAAGGCAGTTCTGAAGGCGAAAGGTGGTCAAACACAGTATTTGTATGGTGTTCCTAATAATCCTTTAGGTGAGTGTATATTGCCTCATAATGACCCCTGGTGTTAGATAAGTGACTACCGGTTAACTGACCACTCTAAATTTTTTCACTCCTCTTCTCAAGCTAAATCAATTGTAGAGTGGGCAGCTTTTGTAAATGGACCATTACTTAAGATGGCTGCATCCGGTTTGGATGAATATTCCAACAAGGAAAGTGTCTAGAGGTAGTGCTTATAGGGGCAATTCACTTTGCGAATGGAATCCAAAGCTGTCCTGCATATTTCACCCCGAAGAGGGAAGTATTTTCACCACATAAATGTGCATAATATTAGAAACAACAAAACGAAGTACACAACATTAATTTATACTAGGATTTCACACGGATACGTCGCTGTGTCTGCCGAAATATTCACATGGCACACCGACTTTACGGATGCTAGTCACCGCCTCCGATTAGACATACTGTAATTTGAAATTCTATATCATGCTATGTACTGAAACAACTAGGACATTTTATTTGTAATTACCATAAATTAAGAACAAATCGTTGAACACTGGTGTTTGTCAGACTAGCCGTCATGTTTTCCTCACGTGGTTGTTGTCATGGAGATGGGGGTAGGATCTGATGCACGCAGCTCGAGAATCAAAATCAAATTAAGATATTTTTGCAGCAACAGCGGGACGATTTACAGAAATCCGTGAGTTACCTTGCAAGTTATAACATATATTCAGGATTTAAACGTTGCTATATTGCATATTGTGATAGCGGACAGCGTACTTTAATTGACAATGTCTTGTCATTTTATCGATTTTTTTAAGTTGCTACGTAGCTTAGACTTCCAAAATAGTCCTTCAACATTGGATTATATGCATGTCATCAAGTGTTATATTTTATAACGGTCTCTAAACTATTGCTGTTCTGTAATGTAATGAAGCACGGCACACAACCCGTCTTCATACGGATTGATAACCATTACAATGTTTTAGCGAAGGAGTTGCTTCCTTCACTTGAAACTGCACGGAAAATATAGCTTATCAGTACATTGGTCATGGCCAGGATTCTCGTTTATAGGTTGACCACCGCAGTCTACTATAATGCAGGATATGGGCAACGGGATGATGCACTTCGCACCGCATGTGACCAGAGACAGGGTCATTTCCAAGTTTCCAAAGGTACGTTACCTACATACCAGCTATAGCCATATGCATATCAACTCGAAGCTAACATAATTGTGTTACGGCTCTGGGATTCCGTAGTAGTCAGTTTGTTGAGGTAACCTGAAGAGATTTTACCCCATGCATCCTGTAGCACCTCCCACAAGTTCGATTGATTTGATGTGCACTTCATCCGTACCATATGGTCAAGCTGCTCCCACAACAGCTCAATAGGGTGAGATCCGGTGAGATCCGGTGACTGTACTGGCCACTCCATTATAGGCAGAATACCAGCTAACTGCTTCTTCCCTAAATAGTTTTTGCATAGTTTGGAGCTGTGCTTTGGTCATTATCCTGTTGTAGGAAGAAATTGGCTCCAATCAAGCGCCATCCACAGGGTATGGCATTGTGTTGCAATATGGAGTGATAGCCTTCCTTCTTCAAGATCCCTTGACCCTGTACAAGTCTCCCACTTCACCACCACCAAAGCACCCACAGACTATTGCATTACCTTCACTATGTTTGACAGATGGTTTCATGCACTCTTCCAGCATCTTTTCATTTGGTCTGCGTCTCAAGCAGTTTTCAGCTGTGCTAACAATTGCAAAATAATTTTCTAATAACCAATAACCTTTTAAAATGATAAACTTAGATTAGCAGATGGTTGCTTATAATTGGCCTCTGTGCGCCTATGTAGATATTCTATTAAAATATCAACCGTTTACAGCTACAATAGTTATTTACAACATTAACAGTGTCTACACTGTATATCTGATCAATTTGATGTTATTTCAACGCAAAAATAAAGCTTTTCTTTTGAAAACAAGGACATTTCTTAGTGACCCCACAGTTTTGAACTGTTAGCTAGTATAAGTAGGAACATATAGGGGGTCTACAGTTGTCTGAATATGTGTGATCAGAGGGCTATAGTCAGTTTCCCTGAAAATAGCACTAGTATGAAGAACAACAGTAGAAATACACTTTTACCTGATAGACAAGTAAGCATTAACACACAGACTGTGCGTTGCCAGTGAATAACTGCACATCTCAGCGGTGTGAGAAGACACAAGGCCTGTTCTGTTGCCCAGGATAATATTGATGTTCTCAGGCAATGTTCAGCTTGAAATTTTATCCAGTATGGTAACAAGAAACCAGGCAAGACTAGTTCAGCCGGCGCCCGCAATATAATGTGTTAATCGCGGCTAACCTCTTGAGAATCGAACCCGAGTTGCCCACATAAAAGGAATTGCTGTTTTCCACTACGCCACCGAACTGCACACATGCCAGGCATCCCTCTTAACATCATATTATTTTCACTCATTAACATCACGCCAAGTTTGAAAATTTTGTTAGACACCATTAACTAGCGTTAAACTGAGTAATGTTTCTTATTAAGTTTACCTCCACCACAAATAGCATCTATGAACTTTATGGCTTTTGTCACTTGCTGTTTTAACAGCTTATTAGCCATTCGTGAATGACATCGATACAATAACTACTGTATCAATATAGGTGACGATAACAGACTTTTTCATCAAGTGAAAAGACGAGAGAATCGTGTAGCCAGTGGTTTGTCTATCCTGAACAAATCCTGAGACATAATTCGAAAATCCACCAGAAATAGTCGCAAAGATAGTAAACAGTTTCATTTTAGGCTTCCCATAACATATCTACTCAAGGTTGTAGCCAGCAAATGTTTTTGTCAATCCTGAACAAATCCTTTTTTGCCACTGTCCGTTTAACAGCTAATTAGCCATTTGTGAATGACATAGATACAGTATCTATCAATATAGGTGACGATAACTAGTGATGGCCATTCATGGCTTCATTATCGTTATTTTAGCAGCAGGATATTATGTTGGCAGCACTCAGATTTTCTTTATCACAATAAAAGCCACAATTTAAATGTATAAGGTAATATAGTTAACAATCTAGTCTGTGAAAAAGAACAGACAAGAATAACGTTGGAACGGACATTAAACATAAAATGTACAGACAAGATTGTTAACTTTATTAATATATATAGTTCAATGATGGCTTTTATTTTGAAAAAGAAAATCTGAGTTAGCACTGCTAGCATAATATCTTGCTGCTAGAAGAATGGTAATGAAACCTGGAATGGGCATCACTAACGATAACTGACTTTTTTAAGTGAAAAGACGAGAGAATCGTGAAGCCTGAAAAGTGTTTGTCTATCCTGAACAAATCCTAATATCCACCAGAACCGTTTTATTTCAGGCTTCCTATTATGTAGCTACATGAAGTGGTAGCCAGCAAAGTTTTTTCTGTCCTGAACATCAGGCATAATTTGTTTAGACTGTTACGAGAAACGAATGCGGGACCTGGGGAGCCCCCGTCGCTAACCACTACGCTAGTTAACAAGGGTCAGTCGGTCAGGCGGTCGGTCGGTTTGATTGTACATCTTAGTAGTATGTACTGTTTTTTTTAAAATACTTTTGTTTCCAGTGCTATACTCCACAGGCATGTCTACAGATGAAGGATGACTGGGATAGTCAGGCCAAGGCTGCCTGTAAACACAGAACAGACAGGCATCAGGGGTGAGTTACCTGGTTAGGTCAATGTATTGTCTACTGATTCCTTGATTGATTTATATTTGGAAGTTTCCAGAAATAATGTTTTTATTTTTTATTTGAATATTTCCTTTGAAGATGGGACAGACTGAAGATGTCCAAAGCTGTGGTTGTTGGTGACCTTAATGTGGGCAAGACCTGCCTAATAAAACGGTAAGTTATTCAGCTTGTAACTTGGCTGCTAAATTTTATTTCTATTAAGTGGTTAAAGCCCACTAAAGTTTATATTTTATGGTGCACTTTCAGGTTTTGCAAAGATGTATTTGACAGAGACTACAAGGCCACCATAGGAGTAGACTTTGAGATTGAGAGATTTGAGCTTTCGGGAGTTCCATTTTCCCTTCAAATGTGAGTGAGGCTCATGCTCTTACATCATTGGGATGTTTTATTTGTTTAGAGGTGAGATATTTTCTATTAAAAGTATTTTTTTGCTTCCCTTTTTCTATGTAGCTGGGACACAGCTGGTCAGGAAAAATTCAAATGCATTGCTTCAGCATACTACAGAGGAGCTCAGGGTAAGAGAGACTACCAGTGAAATGCATTTGTAGAGTACAGTAAATGAAAACCATGGGGACTTTAGTGTTGCTCAATCCAACCTTTGTGTTTTATTACAGTGATAATCACAGTCTTTGACATGGCAGACATTAAGACTCTGGAGAACACGCGGTATGTTTATTTAAAGGGCAGTAATGTTAAAGTGTGATTTTCCTGTTTGTTTGATGAGATTGCCTCAATTTTATCTCAAAATAAAACTAATTGTGGTAACCTTTTGTGTAGGAGCTTTTGGTAATAACATTGCAAACATTCATGCAATTGCTCCAAGGTCGTTTAGCTGTTGTTGTGGCAGCCCCAGGCCTAGAGGTTAGAGAACATGACAAGTAACTGAAAGGTTAAAAGCTCAAATCCTTCAGCTGGCAAAATGAAAAATAAGGAAGGCAGGTAACCCTTATTGTTCCTTAGATTGTTGATGTAAATGAGATTGTGTTCTCAGTCAACTTTCCTAAAAATAAGGATAAGAAATACTGGCCAGCATCGCCAGGGATCGGAGGAGACATTGATGGAAGCAATTTCCTTGACTTGTTATACACTCACGTAAAGGATTATTAGGAACACCATACTAATACTGTGTTTGACCCCCTTTGGCCTTCAGAACTGCCTTAATTCTATGTGGCATTGATTCAACAAGGTGCTGAAAGCATTCTTTAGAAATGTTGGCCCATATTGATAGGATAGCATCTTGCAGTTGATGGAGATTTGTGGGATGCACATCCAGGGCACGAAGCTCCCGTTCCACCACATCCCAAAGATGCTCTATTGGGTTGAGATCTGGTGACGGTGGGGGCCATTTCAGTACAGTGAACTCATTGTCATGTCCAAGAAACCAATTTGAAATGATTCGAGCTTTGTGACATGGTGCATTATCCTGCTGGAAGTAGCCATCAGAGGATGGGTACATGGTGGTCATAAAGGGATGGACATGGTCAGAAACAATGCTCAGGTAGGCTGTGGCATTCAAACGATGCCCAATTGGCACTAAGGGGCCTAAAGTGTGCCAAGAAAACATCCCCCACACCATTACACCACCAGCCTGCACAGTGGTAACAAGGCATGATGGATCCATGTTCTCATTCTGTTTACGCCAAATTCTGACTCTACCATCTGAATGTCTCAACAGAAATCGAGACTCATCAGACCAGGCAACATTCTTCCAGTCTTCAACTGTCCACTTTTGGATAGCTCATGCAAATTGTAGCCTCTTTTTCCTATTTGTAGTGGAGATGAGTGGTACCCGGTGGGGTCTTCTGCTGTTGTAGCCCATCCGCCTCAAGGTTGTGCGTGTTGTGGCTTCACAAATGCTTTACTGCATACCTCATTTGTAACGAGTGGTTATTTCAGTCAAAGTTGCTCTTCTATCAGCTTGAATCAGTCGGCCCATTCTCCTCTGACCTCTAGCATCAACAAGGCATTTTCGCCCAGAGGACTACCGCATGCTGGATGTTTTTCCCTTTTCCCACCATTCGTTGTAAACCCTAGAAATGGTTGTGGGTGAAAATCCCAGTAACTGATCAGATTGTGAAATACTCAGACCGGCCCGTCTGGCACCAACAACCATGCCACGCTCAAAATTGCTTAAATCATCTTTCTTTCCCATTCTGACATTCAGTTTGGAGTTCAGGAGATTGTCTTGACCAGGACCACACCCCTAAATGCATTGAAGCAACTGCCATGTGATTGGTTGATTAGATAATTGCATTAATGAGAAATTGAACAGGTGTTCCTAATAATCCTTTAGGTGAGTGTATGTGACACTAATCCAAACCGATTTACAAGCATTATTGATTACATACATTTAGTACCCACAATTTAGATTTCATTTTCCAAAGACAATCCTGGTATCAGATTTTGCTTATATTACACCATGTAATTTCACCGATTATAAAAAACACACACAGAAGAAGCGAAAAGTGAAAGAGTTTTTTACTGTAGTTTCTGTAATTTGTCAGTCAGTTTTAGATAATCAAATATAGAGGGCAGTACTGAGCCAGCCTGCGCAACGTTGTGTCCTGGATTAACTCTATAATGTATAATAATACTATACTGTATCCTGGAGACGCGATAACCTGGCTATTGAGTCTTCACATGAATGAATTGTCTTGTGATCAGGTTTTTGTCTGCATATTGCCCACACTGGTAGGCCGAGCATTTCGAATGCTTAAGGAGTCTTAGAAATATATCTCTATGAACGTATGTATTTTTATTTTCTCCCTAAGTTTGTGATCCAATTTGTAAATTGGGCACTGCTTCATTGCAGCAACTCAAATATTGTTCAGAAATCTGTCTAAATCTGTGTTAGTGAGCACTTCTCCTTTGCTGAGATAATCCATCCACCTCACAGGTGTGGCATATCAAGATGCTGATTAGACAGTATGAGTATTGAACAGGTGTGCCTTATATTTGAGAGAAATAGGCCTTTTGTGTACATAAGAATGTCTTAGAGCTTTGAGTTCAGCTCATGATAAATGGGGGCGTTTATAATTTGGTTCTGTGTAAAAAACAGTTTTCTAAAATGTTGAGACACTGTGTAAAATGTAAAGAAAAACAGAATGCTGTAACGTCGTAGTGGAGAGGAGGAACCATGCGCAGGCAGACTTACATACGTATGTTGTATTTAATGGGAACAAACACCAAATACCGAAACAAAGGAAAGTACTGACTTAATGGCAAATCGAAACACTCACCTGCTACGTGTGACATATAGAGACAATAACTGACAAGTGAAGGGAGGAGAGGAGAAACATTTAAACACAAATTGATGGGGAAATTGGGGCCTGGTGTGCATGATTAATGGGGACAAGACAATGAATGAGTCCAGGTTGAGTTCATGAAGTGACGGGAACCGGGAGTGCACGGCACAATGTTGCTGGTCAACACCAAACCGTGACAAATGCAATGATGTGCATATAATTTCAACCCTATATCCAATAGTAAATAGTACAAAGACAACATGTCGAGTGTTGAAAAATGTATGCCCACTTTGAATTTAATGCCAGCAACGCGTTTCAGAAAAGCAGGGACAGGAAAAGTTGTATAATGCTAAAAAAAAAACCTGGTGGAACATCTCACAACTTATTAGGTTAATTGGCAACAGGTCAGTAACATGATTGGGTATAGAAAGAGCATAACAGAGAGGATGAGTCTTTTAGAATAAAGATGGTGAGGGGTTCACCACTTTGTGAAAGACTGCATGGGCAAATAGTCCTACAATTTAAGTATAACGTTTCTCAATGTAAAAAGAGTTTGGGGTTCTCATCATCTATGGTACATAATATCATTAAAAAATTCAGAGAGTCCATAGAAATCTCTGTACGCAAGGGACAAGGACGAAAACCAATATTGGATGGCCCGGGGTCTCTGCATTAGAACAGACAGGATTCTGTAGTGGAAATCACTGCATGGACTTAGGAACCATGGCCTGCGAACACAGTATGTTGCTGCATCCACAAATGCAAGTTAAAACTCTACCATGCAAAGAAGAAACCATATATAAACAAGATCCAGAAAAGCTGCCAGCTTCTCTGGGCCCAAGCTCATTTAAGATGGACTGAGGTGAAGTGGAAAACTGTCCTGTGGTCTGACAAATCAACATTTTAAATTATTTTTGGGAATCATGGATGCCGTGTCCTCCTGGCTAAAGAGGAGAGTGATCAACAGGCTTGTTTTCAAAAAAAAAAGTGCACAGTCCAAAAGCCAGCATCCGTGATGGTATTAGTGCACATGGCATTGGTGACTTATACAGTGGATATAAAAAGTCTACACATGCCAGATTTTTGTGATGTAAAAGAATGGACAAAGATAAATCATCTCAGAACTTTTTCCACTTTTAATGTGACCTATAATGTGAATAATGCAAATGAAAACTAAACTGAAATCTTTCAAGGGGAAAAATGAAAAATAAAAACCTTACAATAACCTGGTTGCATAAGTGTTCACACCCTCTTATAACTGGGGACGTGGCTGTGTTCAGAATTAACCTCATTCAAACTCATGTTAAATAGAAGTCATTACACACCTGCCATCATTTAAAGTGACTCTGATTAATCACAAGTAAAGTTCAGCTGTTCTAGTAGGATTTTCCTGACATTTTCTTAGTTTCATCTCAAAACAAAAGCCATGGTCCGCAGAGAGCTACCAAAGCATCAGAGGGATCTCATTGTTGAAAGATATCAGTCAGGAGAAGTGTACAAAATACAAGAAGATAACTGGTCAGGGAGGCTTCCAAGAGGCCTACAACAACATTAAAGGAACTGCGGGAATTTCTGGCAAGCACTGGCTGTGTGCTACATGTGACAACAATCTCCCGTATTCTTTATATGAATGGGCTATGGGGTAAGGTGGCAAGACGGAAGACTTTTCTTACAAAGAAAAACATCCAAGCCCAGCTGAAGTTTGCAGTTCTGAAGTTTTGCAAAAAGTCCCTCAAAAGCAAAAATGTGTTATGGTCTGATGAAACCAACGTTGAACTTTTTGGCCATAATTCCAAAAGGTATGTTTGGTGCAAAAACCACACTGCACATCACCCAAAGAACACCATACCCACAGTGAAGCATGGTGGTGGCAGCATCATGCTTTGGGGCTGTTTTTCTTCAGCTGGAACTGGGGCCTTAGTTAGGGTGGAGGGAATTATGAACAGTTCCAAATACCAGGCAATTTTGGCACAAAAGGTTCAGGCTTCTCAGGCTGAAGATGAAGAGGAAGTACCCATTTCAGCACGACAACGACCCAAAGCACACATCCTAATCCACCAAAGCATGGCTTCACCAGAAGAAAATTAACGTTTTGGAATGGCCCAGCCAGAGCCCAGACTTGTATCCAATTGAACATCTCTGGGTGATCTGAAGAGGGCTGTGCACAGGAGATGTCCTCACAATCTGACAGATTTGGCGCACTTTTGCAAAGAAGAGTGGGCAAATATTGCCACGTCAAGATGTGCCATGCTAATAGACTCCTACCCAAAAAGACTGAGTGCTGTAATAAAATCAAAAGGTGCTTCAACAAAGTATTAGTTTAAGGGTGTGCACACTTATGCAACAAGGTTATTGTGAGTGTTTTATTTTCCCCCCTCAAAGATTTCAGTTTGTTTTTCAATTGAATTGTTCACATAATAGGTCATATTAAAGGTGGAAAAAGTTCTAACATTATTTTTCTTTGTCTCATTCTTTTACATCACAAGAACCTGGAATTTTAACCGGGGTGTGTAGACTTTTTATATCCACTGTATATCTGTGAAGGCACCAATAATGCTGAAATATACACTCACCTAAAGGATTATTAGGAACACTTGTTCAATTTCTCATTAATGCAATTATCTAATCAACCAGTCACATGGCAGTTGCTTCAATGCATTTAGGGGTGTGGTCCTGGTCAAGACCATCTCCTGAACTCCAAACTGAATGTCAGAATGGAAAAGAAAGATGATTTAAGCAATTTTGAGCGTGGCATGGTTGTTGGAGCCAGACGGGCCGGTCTGAGTATTTCACAATCTGCTCAGTTACTGGGATTTTCACGCACAACCATTTCTAGGGTTTACAAAGAATGGTGTGAAAAGGGAAAAACATCCAGCATGCGGCAGTCCTGTGGGCGAAAATGCCTTGTTGATGCTAGAGGTCAGAGGAGAATGGGCCGACTGATTCAAGCTGATAGAAGTGCAACTTTGACTGAAATAACCACTCGTTACAAATGAGGTATGCAGCAAAGCATTTGTGAAGCCACAACACGCACAACCTTGAGGCGGATGGGCTACAACAGCAGAAGACCCCACCGGGTACCACTCATCTCCACTACAAATAGGAAAAAGAGGCTACAATTTGCATGAGCTATCCAAAAGTGGACAGTTGAAGACTGGAAGAATGTTGCCTGGTCTGATAGTCTCGATTTCTGTTGAGACATTCAGATGGTAGAGTCAGAATTTGGCGTAAACAGAATGAGAACATGGATCCATCATGCCTTGTTACCACTGTGCAGGCTGGTGGTGTTGGTATAATGGTGTTGGGGATGTTTTCTTGGCACACTTTAGGCCCCTTAGTGCCAATAGGGCATCGTTTAAATGCCACAGCCTACCTGAGCATTGTTTCTGACCATGTCCATCCCTTTATGACCACCATGTACCCATCCTCTGATGGCTACTTCCAGCAGGATAATGCACCATGTCACAAAGCTCGAATCATTTCAAATTGGTTTCTTGAAGAGTTCACTGTACTGAAATGGCCCCCACAGTCACCAGATCTCAACCCAATAGAGCATCTTTGGGATGTGGTGGAACGGGAGCTTGGTGCCCTGGATGTGCATCCCACAAATCTCCATCAATTGCAAGATGCTATCCTATCAATATGGGCCAACATTTCTAAAGAATGCTTTCAGCACCTTGTTGAATCAATGCCACGTAGAATTAAGGCAGTTCTGAAGGCGAAAGGGGGTCAAACACAGTATTAGTATGGTGTTCCTAATAATCCTTTAGGTGAGTGTATATACAGGTTTTGGAGCAACATATTCTACCATCCAGATTACATCTTTTTCAGGGAAGGCCTTGCTTATTTCAGCAAGACAATGCCAAACGAAATTCTGCACGTATTACAACAGCATGGTTCCGTAGTAAAAGAGTTTGGGTGCTAATCTGGTCTGCCTGCTATCCAGACCTGTCACCCAATGAAAACATTTGGCGCATTATGAAACGAAAAACACGACAAAGGAGACCCCGAACTTTTGAGCAACTGCAATCCAATATCAATCAAGAATGAAAAAACTTCTCACTTTTAAAACTACAGCAGTTGTTCTCCTTAGTTCCCAAACGCTTTTAGAGGATTGTTAAAAGAAGATGTGATGGAACACAGTGGTAAATATGCCCCTGTCCCAACTTTTTTGAAAAGTGTTGCTGGCATCAAATTATACAAATAAATAAATACAGGAATAAATGATTTGCACATCATTGCATTCGAATTTTATTTGCATTTTATACATCATCCCAACTTTTTTGGAAACAGAGTTACAATATGCAACTTATTGTTTTATCCATAAGTTGCACAAATCACCTAATTCTTTTTAATGCACTTAACACGTTTGTTTTGGAACCCACCCCTGGTAACTTAAGTAGAGAAGACATGAGTTGTGGCATTTCTTTTTTTTTTTTTTATAATCTTGATATAATGAAGCCACATGATGATGCCCATCTTTCACAGGCAGTGGTTAGAGGAGGCCATGAGGGAGAATGAACCTGGCTCCTTTTCGGTTTTCCTGGTCGGAACCAAGAGTGACCTACTTGTGAGTGCACAAAATGTGATTCTGGTTAGCTATATAATCTATCATAAATGCAAATATTTTGAATACCCAGACATGGATGGATCGTGCTTTTTGGTCAAATTTCTTATTAAACAACATGTAGAAAACCATCCGTGTGAAACCTTTGGAAACATTTGTTCATCGGTCAGGGAATGTTCCCACAATCCCTCCCAAAAACAATTTCTCAGAATGTTCTGAGAACAAAATTTGCAAATACGATTGCTGAATCTTTTTTCTGCCTGTGCCCAAGGCTCCAGAGGAGCACCAGCGAACTGAAAGAGACGCAGTCAAGATGGCAAATGAAATGAAAGCTGAGTTTTGGTCTGTTTCAGCCAAGACAGGTACAGACCAGAGCAGATACTACTGTTAATTACATGGGAATGTCTTCAACTGTTTTCCTTTATGATTTGGACCAACCATGTCTGGGCTGTGCAATTAATGCATGGCTGGTCTTGTTACTGTAAAAATAAATTTTTGATTATCTGATAATGTGTGACTGTCTTTTAGGGGAGAACGTGGAGGAGTTCTTCTTCCGGATGGCAGCTCTAGCTTTTGAAGACTATGTACTGAAGGACATGGAGAGAGGCATCACCCCCTTCAGTATAGGAGGAAGAGACAGCATCAGTAAGAAGCAGCTCAAAGATCAGTAGTTGTTTAGGCTCTAGAGAGTGTGAAGGAAAAATAATAATGGCCAAAATACAGGTTTTACAAATATAGGTTTTACAAATTTTTATGAATGTTATTAGTTAGTTAGTAATCTCTGAGATGGGATTTAAACATTCATGTTTGTATATCACATTACTCTGTATTAATGTTATCTTTTCCATTAGAATCAGACCGAGCCAACCTGGAAGATCCGCAGCCCAAACTAGTGAAAATGAATTGCTGCTAAGAGATGAGGACGCCAAGTACATGTCAAGACAAGGAAGGAGTGCCTCCAAAAAGAGATAATTATTTGAATGGCGGAGTAGAAAGAAAGAGGATAGTGAGATGGGTAGAAAGGTGGCGAAAGAGTGGATATTAAAAGTGACTGATGCCATAAATTATTTCAGTCGTCACTGGCAGCATTCATACGTGACTCTTTTTCTAGGAAGGACACATGAGTCAACCGCCTTTCCACTGCCTTTTGTGGTATTAATGAATCAACATATTTGCTTTTAATATGGTTATCAATTGTTTATTTTATGCATTATAAAGTATTTTCTGATTTCACAGTATTTTGTGTTATTTAGTAAATGTGTGTGCATTCCATACTAATTTATAGAAGTGATTTGTAGTTGTTTTATATAATGGGTTATTATGGTTATTATAGGTTATTATTATATAATCATGTCGCTATGCCGAACTGCTACTGCTCAGAGCTCCAACTGGTGAATGAAATAACAAATCAAAAAGTTTAATGTTTTGGTATGGGTCTATTCATGAGATAATTATGGCTCAGTGAATCATCTCAAGTTCAAAATAATGCTTTGACCCCATCAGCGAATCTCAGAACAGAATAAACTGCAAAAAATAAAAATGCTATTGTGGCATAGCTTTGTAAGCGTTAAATATGTCCACCCTCGAATACAGAAAATGTTCATTTTCATGAAATTGACCAAACATTTTCAAATAATTGTTCATGAAATCCTGATAAGTCTATTCGCTCAGTTCTATGGTTTGCTTGGTTACCTAAATTATTTTTCCGGCCAATAGCCAAACGCACACGTTAGAAGGTTTTGGTTGTAGTCATCAGGCAATCACTTTGCAGGTAAGCTGATTGGGTGTTCGCAAAGCAATTCACCAATCACCTAAGGCTTTGTATCCTGTGGGCGGTACGTGCAATATTTTCCAGGAAGTCGAAAAATTGCTCTGAGTTGAAATCCACAAAATGTTGATGTAGATGTTTCAAGGCTTTATATACTCTTCAGTTTCGTGTAAATGTGTTTTAAAGGCAAGTCTTCATCCGATGTATGTGTGTGTGGGCTGACGTAGCGTTTCTTGATTAAACCTCAAATATAGCACCAGCCGCATTGCTCGGTATTTACGAGTCGTAATATTAATTCAGTGAAATACTGTAGTACCGTAGTGTCCCAATGCACTGAGTATTGCCGTAATGTAAAACTTTCCGCAGTGTTATTAAATGCAGAACTTCTCTTTCTCTGGCTAGCTGTGATACAGCTGGCTAATTGAACGTGTACATCATACGATGTTGTTAACATGCATTGTCTGCTTTTTTTTTTTATAGCTTGTTCAAAATGAAGAATAAAACATACAAACTTGTGGTGCACAAAAAAGGCTTTGGAGGCAGTGGTAAGTTAATTCCTTGTCTAGACAGCTTTATTGATCACGGTTTTTGTGGACAAATGCGATTCTGTTGTTTACAATAACCCATGCTACTACACAGATGATGAATTGGTGGTGAACCCCAAGGTATTCCCTCAAGTTTCACTTGGGGATATTATTGAGATTGCGCACCACACAGATGAATACAGGTGAGCAGGAATCCGCGTGAATTTACTTTGGCCATATGGGTCTATATTGGCTATTGGTCAATAGTTTTTGGTGTTTACCTGTTGAAGTAGTTTAGCAGTGTCAGAATCCGGTAATACTGGATTCTGACACTGCTTTGTAAAGTATTATAAGGACGTTTTCAGTTGTTACATGTACATGCTATCTCGGGAACCTTATTGCTACTATCCCTGCATTTCAGTTGCACATGCCACCTTGTACCTTCAACTTGCCTTCATTGCACACTTAGAATTTCCATTTGTACGTTCATTTAACTAATTTCACAACTATCCATCCCTCTTGTAACTTGCATTATACTTAATACTTGTACATTTTCTGTCCTCCTGTACTTGCTTTCATTGCACATTTAGAAGATCCATTTGTACTGCATTTGCCTTCACTGTCCATACATTTCTGCCCTCTTCTATTTGCACACTGTACTCGTACTGTTCAATGACAAAGCTGAATCTAATCTAGTTTAGCCAACATTCATATTCAGAGTAACTTAGAGGGCGTACGTTTTGATACGTTTTTGCATCCTGGCCCCCCAGGAATCCACCAGTTATGACAGAGTGCCCTCTTTTTTCAACAGCCCTCTCTTGCTGCAGGTGAAGAGCCTTAAAGAAGACCTCCAGAAAGGTGAAGCATGACAAATTTCTTCCAGTTTTAGGGAAAGTCCTTTTATAACCTACCTAATGAACTGACCAGTATCATAATGTATTGTAAATGGCATGCACCCATGAAGCTCATTTATCTGTAGTCTAAATACAATGTATTTTCTCACACCTGTAGAAACAATCAGTGTGGACCAGACAGTGGCACAAGCCTTCAAACTCCGAGCATACCAGGATGTCGTTGTGAACATTGTAGACCCAAAGGTGATTTGTTGTTGCTATTTCCCATAGGATCTCATAAGACCTCAGAGCTCATACAATGGGGAGAACAAGTATTTGATAACCTGCCGATTTTGCAGGTTTTCCCACTTACAAAGCATGTAGAAGTCTGTTATTTTTATCATAGGTACTGTTCAACTGTGAGTGACGGAATCCAGAAAATCACATTGTATGATTTTTAAGTAATTAATTTGCATTTTATTGCATGACATAAGTATTTGATACATCAGAAAAGCAGAACTTAATATTTGGTACAGAAACCTTTGTTTGCAATTACAGAGATCATATGTTTCCTGTAGTTCTTGACCAGGTTTGCACACACTGAGGCAGGGATTTTGGCCCACTCCTCCATGCAGACCTTCTCCAGATCCTTCAGGTTTCTGGGCTGTCACTGGGCAATACGGACTTTCAGCTCCCTCCAAAGATTTTCTATTGGGTTCAGGTCTGGAGACTGGCTAGGCCACTCTAGGACTTTGAGATGCTTCTTACGGAGCCACTCCTTAGTTGCCCTGGCTGTGTTTCGGGTCGTTGTCCTGCTGCAAGACCCAGCCACGACCCATCTTCAATGCTCTTACTGAGGGAAGGAGGTTGTTGGCCAAGATCTCGCGATACATGGCCCCATCCATCCTCACCCCAATATGGTGCAGTCGACCTGTCCCCTTTGCAGAAAAGCACCCCCAAAGAATGATGTTTCCACCTCCATGCTTCACGGTTGGGATGGTGTTCTTGGAGTTGTACTCATCCTTCTTCTTCCTTCAAACACGGCAAGTGGAGTTTAGACCAAAAAGCTCTATTTTTGTCTCATCAGACCACATGGCCTTCTCCCATTCCTCCTCTGGATCATCCAGATGGTCATTGGCAAACTTCAGACGGGCCTGGACATGAGACTTGAGCAGGGGGACCTTGCGTGTGCTGCAGGATTTTAATCCATGACGGCATAGTGTGTTACTAATGGTTTTCTTTTGAGACTTTCTTTGAGCTCTTTTCAGGTCATTGACCAGGTCCTGCCGTGTAGTTCTGGACTGATCCCTCACCTTCCTCATGATCATTGATGCCCCACGAGGTGAGATCTTGCTTGGAGCCCCAGACTGAGGGAGATTGACTGTCATCTTGAACTTTTAACTTTCTAATAATTGCGCCAACAGTTGTTGCCTTTTCACCAAGCTGCTTGTCTATTGTCCTGTAGCCCATCCCAGCCTTGTGCAGGTCTACAATTTTATCCCTGATGTCCTTACACAGCTCTCTGGTCTTTGCCATTGTGGAGGGGTTGGAGTCTGTTTGATTGAATGTGTGGACAGGTGTCTTTTATACAGGTAACGAGTTCAAACAGGTGTAGTTAATACAGGTAATGAGTGGAGAACAAGAGGGCTTCTTAAAGAAAAACTAACAGGTCTGTGAGAGCCGGAATTCTTTCTGGTTGGTAGGTGATCAAATACTTATGTCATGCAATAACATGCAAATTAATTATTTACACATACAATGTGATTTTATCGATTTTTGTTTTAGATTCCATCTCTCACAGTTGAAGTGTACCTATGATAAAAATTACCTCTACCTCTACAAGCTTTATAAGTAGGAAACACTGCCGATTTTACAAATAAATATATATATTTCTATGGTAGGATGTAACGTTGGACCTCGTGGAGCTCACCTTCAAAGACCAATACATTGGAAGGGGAGACATGTGGAGGCTGAAGAAGAGTTTGGTAAGAGGGAGTCTGTGTACCTGGGTGGTCAGTACCTTACTTCTTGAATCTGTCTCCGGAAGAACTTAATTAACACTATTTTTCATAGGTTAGTACCTGCGCTTATGTGAGCCAGAAAGTGGAGTTTGCAGGGATCAGGTATGCAGTACTTGACTTAGCACATTAGTAAAGCATGTAATTGTGAGTTTCTGTCCCTCAATTGTTTTCCATTTTGTTTCCCACAGAGCCCAGGCCAGTGAGTTGTGGGTGAAAGGAGAGAAGGTCACCTGTGGCTACATCAGTGAAGACACCAGGGTAACCAATAATCTGACCACATAATACACTTTTTCACCTTTAAAATGAATGTCTATGAAGATAGGTTACTGGAATCTGTTCCCCAGAGCTTTCACTATTTTTGATGTACAATGCAGGTGGTGTTCAGGTCAACCTCTGCCATGGTCTATATCTTCATCCAGATGAGCTGTGAGATGTGGGACTTTGACATTTATGGTTAGTTTCTTGTCTTGCAGGTGGTGGTCTAGAAGGTGGTACTTTAGATAGATGTGTTGCTTTTGGTGTTCAGTGTGTGAGTCTTGATTTGTAAAGTGAATGTCATTTTGCAATGAGGAGGAAGATAACACTTAAATAATTTTTTTCAGGGGATCTCTACTTCGAAAAGGCAATCAGTGGGTTTTTGTCTGATCTTTTTGCCAAATGGAAGGTTTGTGACTTAACACTTAAACTGCATACGCACATTTATCAAATAGAATATGGACATTTCTAGGCAGTGAATGAGGTAAACATCTTGGTGAGGCTTCTGTTTACTTTTTCAGGAGAAGTATTGTAGCCATGAAGTGACAGTAGTGCTTTTCTCACGCACTTTCTACAATGCTAAAAACTTGGGTAAGCCTTTTTTTCCTGTTTTGATGAAATATCTAAGGAATGTCACATGCTAGCTGATACTAAATACGGTTTTCCCCCCCTGCTATCAAAGAGGAGTTTCCTGAAATCTTGAGAGGTTCCGTCAGACAAGACCACGAGGGCCGTTTCTATGAAGATTTCTACAGGTATACTCTTGTTCATCCCAAATATTCATGATATCCTTATGCTCTCTGTTGTCAATCTATCCACCAAATGTCAAAGGTCGGACTGACTAGCAGTGTTCTTCCGGTTGTGTCTCTGTAGGGTGGTGGCTCAGACCGAGAGGCGTGATGAGTGGACATCTCTACTGGTCACCATTAAGAAGCTCTTCATCCAGTACCCTGTGTTGGTGCGGCTCAAAGAAGCGGGTAATGAACCGGACACCACTCTGTGCACTGAGGCCACTTACGAACGTCACTGTGTTATTTATGTTCACTGGTTGTACACATTCTCATTTTGGTGATAGATGGTTTTCCCTCCGGCTATAACTCTACCGCTGCTCAGGGGAACTACCTGGAGGCCATTAACCTGTCTTTCAATGGTGAGCGAATTGTCTGGTCATTATTTTTGGTGATGAAACACTGATCGTCTGGTGTTTAATACCATTGTTCATTTCTGTGTCTTTTAAAGTGTTTGACAAGCACTACGTAAACCGCAACTTCGACCGCACCGGTCAGATGTCTGTGGTCATCACTCCGGGGGTGGGCGTGTTTGAAGTAGACAGACTGCTCATGATCCTAACCAAGCAACGTATGATTGACAACGGTCAGTTGTTACACTTCCAATGTGGGCTGCCCAGTCCTGCATGATCGATGCTCAGACTTGCTGGTGGGAGGTGATTATGCTGACTTGTCTTTTCCCTTTGGTAGGTATTGGTGTGGACTTGGTGTGTTTAGGAGAACAGCCACTTCATGCAGTGCCTCTGTTTAAGGTAAGGCTTAAGGCAGAGTATGCATTTTGGCTTTGATTGCCTGCTTCTCTTTCGCAACAGCGTGTGCATACGTCATGGCGAATGAGTGTCGTTTTGGACGTCCTCTCGTGTGTTTGTGTAAACAACAGTTTTGCAAATGAAAGTCAGGTAACCAAAGTCTACTACGCCCTAGTGATTGCATTTATCTGCAACTTTGGCAGTAACTGCAGCGATGGATGTATCTTTTCCTTAGTGAAGCCATATGTGGCCGCACATGACTCCTAGCAGCTTATCGCCCTCTGCTGTCCCAGAGTGATATTACTGCTTTTTGCCCTAGTTTTCCCCATTGTTTTAGTTTCCTCAAGTGACCACCTTTTCAGGAAGTATGAGAGCAAACACTTCCCCTTTTAAAACCGCATTAGCAAGAAACCAAAGTATGGTTCGCTTTGCTGTACCTTCATCCTCATTCTTACCAAATTCTTTGGGCCAAAGCAGTTTCTTTTCTGCAGCTGTTTTTTTTTCTTTTTTTCCCCTGCAATGTATTTGATACATCATATCACTTTCTTGTATGTTTTACTGGATGGTAATTGTACGTTTCTGCTGTGATGTTGACCAGCTCCACAACAGGACGGTGCCTGGAGACTCCCGTCTGGGGGATGACTACAACCTGCCACATTGGATCAACCACAGGTATGACCCACAGACATGGAGGACTATGGAAGAAGGGATGGAGCATGACATGGGGCCATCTTCCAGGATGGGATACCTTTTAATATGTTTGAAGATGTTTTTGAATAGTCAATTGGGTTTAGGGCAGGGCTGCTCATCTAATGCTGTCTCTTTTGTTACCATGTCTGCAGCTTTTATACCTCCAAAAGCCAGAACTCCTGCAGCTGCTTCACTCCTCGCATCAAGCTGGCAGGACGCAAGGTACCTCAGGCCCCTGTCTGGCAGACAAGATTTATGGGCTTTCAGGGACACATTTTGTTCACCATTTAAAAACTCTATATGTTATTATAGAAAAGTTAAAAGGTAATATTCTGAAATACAATGGCCTTCCTCGCTATGATAAAAGATGGGCGTGTTAATGGCAAGTGAGCACTTAGCCTTTTCCTTCCGATGATCTGATTGAGTGGTTGACTTCCAGCTCAGCTGTCAGTTGATTTCTCCATGTGTTTACTTCTAGCTCCATGCAGACAAATTGAAGAACAACCGAGAGAACAGTAAGAGAGAATGTCTTTATTTGTCCATCCACCTGTCTCTACTCCCTGCCGTCATTCCTGTCTCTGCTCCCTGCCGTCATTCCTGTCTCTGCTCCCTGCCGTCATTCCTGTCTCTGCTCCCTGCCGTCATTCCTGTCTCTGCTCCCTGCCGTCATTCCTGTCTCTGCTCCCTGCCGTCATTCCTGTCTCTGCTCCCTGCCGTCATTCCTGTCTCTGCTCCCTGCCGTCATTCCTGTCTCTGCTCCCTGCCGTCATTCCTGTCTCTGCTCCCTGCCGTCATTCCTGTCTCTGCTCCCTGCCGTCATTCCTGTCTCTGCTCCGTGCCGTCATTCCTGTCTCTGCTCCCTGCCGTCATTCCTGTCTCTGCTCCCTGCCGTCATTCCTGTCTCTGCTCCCTGCCGTCATTCCTGTCTCTGCTCCCTGCCGTCATTCCTGTCTCTGCTCCCTGCCGTCATTCCTGTCTCTGCTCCCTGCCGTCATTCCTGTCTCTGCTCCCTGCCGTCATTCCTGTCTCTGCTCCCTGCCGTCATTCCTGTCTCTGCTCCCTGCCGTCATTCCTGTCTCTGCTCCCTGCCGTCATTCCTGTCTCTGCTCCCTGCCGTCATTCCTGTCTCTGCTCCGTGCCGTCATTCCTGTCTCTGCTCCGTGCCGTCATTCCTGTCTCTGCTCCGTGCCGTCATTCCTGTCTCTGCTCCGTGCCGTCATTCCTGTCTCTGCTCCGTGCCGTCATTCCTGTCTCTGCTCCCTGCCGTCATTCCTGTCTCTGCTCCGTGCCGTCATTCCTGTCTCTGCTCCGTGCCGTCATTCCTGTCTCTGCTCCGTGCCGTCATTCTTTCGTCTTCATCTCTCATGTACCTTCACCTCTCCTCCATTGCCTCTCTCTTAGCTGTTGGCGCTCCGAAGGACGAGAACAGCCTTCCGGTTCAGGTGGACTACGATGCATATGATGCACAGGTGTTCAGACTCCCTGGGCCATCCCGAGCTCAGAGGAGCACCAACTTCAGGTGCTGATCAAACCCATTCCTCCCACAGTACCAGTAGACACCTCCCGGGACACTAATGAGACGTCAGGGGAAGTCCATGAAACAGAATTAGAGAAATATGAGGGGTCATGAAAATTAGAGATTAAAATATAAAAAATTAAAATAATTGATGCATGTATATACACTCACCTAAAGGATTATTAGGAACACCTGTTCAATTTCTCATTAATGCAATTATCTAATCAACCAATCACATGGCAGTTGCTTCAATGCATTTAGGGGTGTGGTCCTGGTCAAGACAATCTCCTGAACTCCAAGCTGAATGTCAGAATGGGAAAGAAAGGTGATTTAAGCAATTTTGAGCGTGGCATGGTTGTTGGTGCCAGACGGGCCGGTCTGAGTATTTCACAATCTGATCAGTTACTGGGATTTTCACGCACAACCATTTCTAGGGTTTACAAAGAATGGTGTGAAAAGGGAAAAACATCCAGTATGCAGCAGTCCTGTGGGCGAAAATGCCTTGTTGATGCTAGAGGTCAGAGGAGAATGGGCCGACTGATTCAAGCTGATAGAAGAGCAACGTTGACTGAAATAACCACTCGTTACAACCGAGGTATGCATCAAAGCATTTGTGAAGCCACAACACGCACAACCTTGAGGCGGATGGGCTACAACAGCAGAAGACCCAACCGGGTACCACTCATCTCCACTACAAATAGGAAAAAGAGGCTACAATTTGCATGAGCTCACCAAAATTGGACAGTTGAAGACTGGAAGAATGCTGCCTGGTCTGATGAGTCTCGATTTATGTTGAGACATTCAGATGGTAGAGTCAGAATTTGGCGTAAAACAGAATGAGAACATGGATCCATCATGCCTTGTTACCACTGTGCAGGCTGTTGGTGGTGGTGTAATGGTGTGGGGGATGTTTTCTTGGCACACTTTAGGCCCCTTAGTGCCAATTGGGCATCGTTTAAATGCCACGGCCTACCTGAGCATTGTTTCTGACCATGTCCATCCCTTTATGACCACCATGTACCCATCCTCTGATGGCTACTTCCAGCAGGATAATGCACCATGTCACAAAGCTCGAATCATTTCAAATTGGTTTCTTGTTCATGACAATGAGTTCACTGTACTGAAATGGCCCCCACAGTCACCAGATCTCAACCCAATAGAGCATCTTTGGGATGTGGTGGAATGGGAGCTTGGTGCCCTGGATGTGCATCCCACAAATCTCCATTAACTGCAAGATGCTATCCTATCAATATGGGCCAACTTTTCTAAAGAATGTTTTCAGCACCTTGTTGAATCAATGCCACGTAGAATTAAGGCAGTTCTGAAGGCGAAAGGGGGTCAAACACAGTATTAGTATGGTGTTCCTAATAATCCTTTAGGTGAGTGTATGTGATACCGTTTCTGTATAGAGCACACTTCTGGCAAAACAAAATTCAGTTCCTTTCAGGGTTTTTCCATTTTCTCAGATGTTATTTACTAGCGTTTAAAGAAACCTCTCTTCATAACGCTCCCTACCCAGTCAACCAGTTTCTGATAAAGGGGTGGAGTGACAAGGGCGTGATTTGGGACGTATAGCGATGGCAAACTAGACTAGAAGCAACCCTGCGTCTGTCTCCTAGGGTGGTTCGAGAGAGGGACGTCAGCGGGAGGAAGAGCTGGGGTTCGGCCGACGTTAGCGGGGGCGTAGGGAGCGGGGCGTCCCCGCCGATGCGCTCCGGCGGGCCCGACGAGCAGAAGAGCCTGGCGTCTGATGACAGCCTGGGTCGGGTGTCCAACATCCTGCTGATTCCCCGTCTGCCCCCGGCCCAGTATGGAGAGGTCAGCAGCTCCCTGGGCTATACCAGCACCAGAGGTACCAGGAAACACACCCTCGTAGTGTTTGGCTTCATGTGAATTACAACCGGACTAATGTGTGTGTGTCTGTGTGTCTTCCTCCCGCTCTCAGAGTTGTTGGAGAAGATGATGGATTCTCAGCGGGAGTCCAGTGCTCCCGGCCGGTTCACGGTGGGGAGCGCTGAGTCCACCCTCCATGTGCGCCCGGGGGGCTACACCCCTCAGAGGGCCCTGATCAACCCCTTCGCCCCCTCACGCATGCCCATGAAGCTCACTTCCAACCGCAGGCGATGGATGCACACCTTCCCCGTGGGTGAGTTACCGACCAATACGCGTGCGCTCCTTCTACGAATTCGACAGGGTTAAGTGTGTCACGAACACGGGGCAGGAGAGATGCTACTGATGTGGCCTTTTGACTCGCCTTCTTCGCGCTTCGGCACAAGGCTGTAAGGGTATTGAACATGCCGATGGAATGTTGATCGGTGTGTGTCTGATCCAGGTCCTTCGGGAGAGGCCATCCAGATCCACCACCAGACCAGGCAGAACATGGTGGAACTGCAGGGCAGCGAGCAGAGGGACCCCACCCAGACCTCTGCCGAGCTGCTGGAGCTGGCCTATCACGAGGCCACTGGCAGGTCAGACACGCCTCCCCAGCCCAAGGTCATGCAGCTGTTATGTCATTGTATTGGAGTCGGTATTGATTGTGGTCCGCCTGTGACCTGTTCAGACGGACGGCATCCGAGAAGCGGCAGGCGGGCGAGAGTGGTTTGTACACCACTGGTGGGATGGACCACTACACCCACGGCAGCCCAGCCAGCAGCAACAGCACCGGTACACCCACACACACCCACACACACCCACACACACCCACACACAGAATTGAAAGTCTTGAGCGGAAATAAAATAAAAATCTCTAACGGTTACATTATAACCTGTGCCGGTTACATCCCGGGACGTTTGAAAAGAATGCAGGTCGCCGCCATTGATTTTGTTTTGCCGTCGTGTTTCGGCAGGAACGCCGGTAAACCGCGGCTCGTCATTTGAAGACTTCTCCTCTGGCGGTCTGGATCCAAGTGAGTCTGTCCCGGCTCGAGGGATGAAACACCCTATACAGGCAGGCCTTGACCTAGCTACACGCGCTCCGCACGCGATCACGTCGGTATGGCTGAGAGTGTCCAACAGCCTTGCACGTGATTGGAGTGAGCCCTCACATGATGAACCCACAGTTTATTCAGTTGGACTCCTGATCCTGTGTGTGTCTCTGTGGATCTGGACATAATACTGGGGGATGTTAGGGCTCATGTAGGGTCACACGTCCCTAGGTCGGACCCCCACCACTACCCCCCCCACCCCCCGTATCCTTATCTCTACTTCTGATTATCTCTCGTTCTCTCTGCCTCACCTGTCTTTCCTCAGTTTGTTGACTATCTTTCACTGTCATACCTAATGGTGTCAATCTGCTCCCATGGTCAATTGGCCCCTTCCTGGAGTTTGCATGGTCGACTGCATGGACATCCATCTGTCATTTAGATTTGGCATGTATGTTTGCATGTGTGCTGTATTTGTTTATAATGTGTGTGCGTGTGTTGTTATCACGCCGCTGATCGGATCGCTCGCACTTATTTCAGACTTGCTAATCACATCGTCACAGAGGCTCGGTCTCCTGCATGTGTTGATCAGAGCTCCACTTCTGTCACTGGAATGATCATCAGGCGCAATGAAGGCAATGAGAATAACACTCTCCTCTTTTCTCTTCCCCCTGTTTTCTCTTTCTTTCTCTCTCCCTCTCTTTTTCTTTTCTTTTTGTGTTTGTTTGTTCCTGTCTGATGTGGGCTGTTGTTTTCTCCATGCCACCCTGTTATTCCTGTCTGCATCTTTGTTCCTTTCTGATCTTTCCGTTGATCCTTTTTCCATACATTCCAACGATACTCCTCTCCTCCACCTTGCTCAACCACTCTTGCACTCACTCCTTTCATTTCAAATGTATCTTCTCCTCTGCTGTTCCTTTCCTGTTTCCTTACCCACCACCTAAACCTCCACATATTGTGTCATGTTGGGTGCTGTTTGTGTGTGTGTGTGTGTGTGTGTCTGGGTATGCGTGTCTGTCATGGGAAACTTGCTTGTCTGTCTCTGGGTTGTGCGTTTGTGTGTCTGTCTTTGTGTTTGTGTGCCTGTGTTTGTGTGTCTGCGTGGCGTGTTTGTGTGTCTGTCTTTGTGTTTGTGTGTCTGCGTGGCGTGTTTGTGTGTCTGTCTTTGTGGTTGTGTGTCTGCGTGGCATGTTTGTGTGTCTGCGTGGCGTGTTTGTGTGTCGGGGTTCCCCTGAAGTCCTGCTGCTGTCTACGCCCCCGACAGTGCCCAGCTTCTGTTGTACGGTGGGGGTAGACTGGAAGTCTCTGACCACTCCCGCCTGCCTGCCCCTCACCACGGACTACTTTCCTGACCGGCAGACCCTGCAGAACGACTACACCGAGGGCTGCTACGACCTGCTGCCGCACACTGACCTGGAGAGGTACGGCGCACACATTCCCACATTCCCTGAAACTGTAATGTTGCTTTATGGGTTGAAACTAGGTGACCCCCCCCCCCATGTGCCCCACTCTGTGTCAGGCGTGACGACGAGGCGCCGGTCATGACTGCCCCTCAGGTGTTTGAGGAGTTCATCTGTCAGAGGCTGATGCAGGGCTACCAGATCATCGTCCAACCGAACAACAGGAAGCCCCAGCCCGCCGTGGCCCCGCCCCTCAGCAGTAGTCCTCTCTACACCAGAGGTGCTCTATCGTGGTCCACAGTCTCTGTCTTTCTCCGGGTTCCTCTCTGTCTAAACCCCCCCCCCCCCCCCCCGGACCTGCGCGGTCACATGTAGTTACGGGCCGACAGTGAGAGCATTTCCGTTGGCCAACTATAATGGAATTAGTGTGGGTAGTTGGAGGAATGCAATGGTTTGATTAAAGCGTTTACGCTGCTCTGCTAGAAGAGTTAGTTTCCCAGTAATCCTGTTTACATTGATGCATCTGAAATCCTGCCTCTGACAGGACCCAAGTAGCGGGACTTCAGTGTTTTGGCTCTAATGTGAAATGTTATTTTTAACAAGCCTATTTGATTCTGAGGACCGACACGTTGAGTTTGTGTGTCCAGATGACTTGAGTAGTTTCAGTTGTTGTGAACACATTTTTGCCCTAATGAAACTGGATGTCTCGCTTGGCTAGTTCCACCACACACGCAGATCCAGTACACCGCCGGGAATGCTAATGAAGGCCTTTATATGACTGAGGCCATCCCCGGCCTTCCATCATAATCATCTGAATACTGATGTGTGTTAACGCACCGTTGTTCACTTATGTCATAGCTGGAGACGCTAATCAAGTCTCCTATACATTTGAATTTACATAATATTAATCTAGTAGTTATCTCCCCCTCTGTGTTTGTCCTTCTTAGGGCTGGTCTCTCGGCACCGGCCGGAAGAGGAGGAGAGTCTGTACTGGCTCAGTATGGGCAGAACCTTCCACAAAGTCTGCCTCAAGGACAAGATCATCACTGTTACCCGTTACCTCCCCAAGTCAGTCCGCCGCCTTACATCAGATCCCCTCTCGCGGCTGAGTCACCCGCGGTGCCCCTGTCAGCCATCTACTTTGTGTGTTTGCGTTTCAGGTACCCCTGCGAGTCAGCTCAGATCCAGTACAGCTACAGTCTGTGTCCCCCGCACTCCGACGCCCACTTCCTGTCCTGCTGGGTGGAGTTTGGCCATGAGAGACTGGAGGAGTACAAGTGGAACTATCTGGACCAGTACATCTGCTCTGCCGGTTCCGAGGACTTCAGGTACGTCCAGGTCGCCGGCGGCCACGCACGGACGAGGCTGACCGTGACACGGCAACCGTTCTAAATGACTGTTCCCCTGTGTTTCCCGCCGTGCGCCGCAGTCTGATAGACTCTCTGAAGTTCTGGAGGACCCGGTTCCTGCTGCTGCCGGCCGGGGGGGCGAGGCGAGTGGCGGACGGAGAGGGGCACTGGGACGTGTACGGGGACGGGGCCGGCACCGCGGCGGCCAGGGATGGGGGGACGGGCACCGGGGACGGGGTCCTCCTGGACGGCTTCATCCGCTTCCTGGAAGGCCTCAACCGCATCCGCAGACGCCATCGCTCCGACAGGATCATCAGGGTAAAGCCCCTAAACGCTGGAACGAGCAGTCCTGCACAACCGCCAAGACTAGCTGCATGTCGTTGTGCTGAGCTTGTTTGGAGCTTCCTGTCAGTGGTTTCATTCTGTGCGCAGAAAGGAGCGGCGATCAAAGGCCTGCAGATGACTGGACCGCTCTCCTCCTACCCCCCAGAGCCTGCTGCCCCCCCACTGGGCAAGAAAGGCACCTCCGCCTTGTCAGCCCTCCTGGAGTTGGAGCAGAACCAGAAGTGAGCGGAGTCGTCCTGCGTCGGTGCTCTCAGCGCCGCTAGCCGGCGGAAGGTATGTGACGTTTGAAGGTCGCAGGGTGACGACGCCTTGTCCGTCCGCAGGGCTTTAGAGGAGCAGCAGCTGGGGAAACCCTCGTCCGCCGCCAGCGACTCGTTCAGCACCTCCACCAGCGTCACATACGTAGACAGCCCCCGAAAGGTGAGCCCCTCGCGTCTGGGTCTGACACGGGCTTGGTGCCTTGTGGGAGCCGGGTTCTTTTCAGCTGGGGAAATACACAGGCTTGGTGCCTTGAGGGAGCTGGGTAATATGCGGTTCTGTGTTTTTGTTTCTGTCATGAGTGCCTATTCGCATGGACACAGGGTGGATCCCTGCTTCCTTATGGGGTTTTGCTTTGCTTTTGTCTCCCTCTCTGCCTCCAACCTCTTTCCTCCTCCTCGTCTTTTCCTGTTGATGGGCTGTGGGGTTGTCATCCTGTGTGCTGTATTCCTCTTCCTATGCTGACAGGATGCAGCCTACATTTTGGATTTTATACGTAGCCCTCGTTCCTCCTACATCTATCATACCCAGGTCAGTAACTAGGGCCCCTGGACATCCCTGTTAGAGTAGAAGTGTGTGTGTGTGTGTGTGTGTGTGTCTATGTTGTCCTGTCACGCTTGCCTGGTGTGCTGCACTGGGATCTGCATGTCTGCATGTATCTCCAACTAACACGGACCTTTGTTATTACTACGGCTAGTTGAGTTTTTGAAGAAAAGCTACATTGCATGAGAGCCCCGGCTAATTTGAGCCAATTGAACCCTGTTAATGAAACCCTGATCTAAGTCTTCCTCTTCAGTCTGACCAGCATCCGAGGGGGAGCCATTGTTACCTCAGGTCAAATAAGGAAACTGAAAGGGGAGTGACTGTCTGTGAGGGACAGAATGATAACCTTTGATGATTGGCCGGTAGATTTCTGCAGATCCTGCTGAAGGAGGGGCCACGGAGAAAGGAGGCCAATCAGGGCCTGGCGTGTTGACTGGCGGGGCTGCAGGCCAGACGACAGGGGATGCTGGAGGGACCAGCGTTACCACAGAAACCAGGTGGGTCGTGTCTTTGTGTAGGAAGGTGTGTCCCTGTTTCTAAAGGAAAGGTTCAGGTAATGATTGTTCTGTCTGTGTGTGTGTGTGTGTTTCAGTGGTCAGTCTGGTAGCGGGGCCTTGTCTCTGTCCTCGTCCTCAACCCTCATGGAGATACTAGAGGCCATCAAACACCCCACGTAAGACATTCTTCTGGATCTAACTGCTTTGGGTTTGTTTGTCTGTATGTCCATGTTTGTTTGTGCGTGTGTTTGTGTGTTTTCAGCATGCTGAGCACGTACTTTAATGTACCATTTGTGTCCTCTCCGGGATTCGTCAATGACTCGACCATGGGTGTGTGTCTGAGCTTCCCAATGTCTTCCGTGATGTAGGACAGGTGTGCAGCTCCTACCTGAGCAGAAAGGCCTGCCCCCTAACTGCTTCATCAGTGCTGAGATCGTCCATTGGCTGGTCAACAACGTCGAGGGAGTGGCCACACAAGGCATGGCGGTTGACATCATGCAGGTAGGCATTTGTTAATGGGACTTCTATCTTCAAGTGCGTCCTACAGACATGCTGTATTAGTGAATGTTTGTTAATGTTTTACCATGATTCTGTGTTTCTGTAGAAGATGCTGGATGAAGGCCTGGTAACCCATGCGTCGGGGGATGCCATGAGGACCTTTGTCTATGGTTTCTACTTCTACCGGATTGTGGCAGAGAAAGACTATGAGCGAGGTTGGATAGAGTCATACATCTCAAAAACATAAACATCAAAAAAATTGTGTTTGGTTTCCTCTCGTAGGACAAGGTAGTTCTCCATTCTCCCCATGCTGACCTCTTTCCAGGCATTGATTCTCAGTGATGCAGATATTGATTGTTCTCTTTTTAAAGTTTCCAGCTATTGCTGGTGACCAGGCTCAATAATTACATCTATCTTTACAGTGTATCTTTGTATGTATCTCTACAGTGTTCTGTATATCTACTTCTGTCTCTACAGTATATCTGCTGTATATCTCCTTCTATCTCTACCATGTATCTGCAGTATATCTGTCTCTACGGTATTCTGTATATCTACATCTTTAGGGATAGATGGATGTAGAGAGACAGTCGAGACATGGTAGAGAGACAGTTGAGACACGGTAGAGATAGATGTAGAGACACTCGAGACATGGTAGAGATAGATGTAGAGACACTCGAGACATGGTAGAGATAGATGTAGAGACACTCGAGACATGGTAGAGATAGATGTGGAGACATGGTAGAGATAGATGCAGAGACAGTGGAGACATGGTAGAGATAGATGTAGAGACAGTGGAGACATGGTAGAGATAGATGTAGAGACAGTGGAGACATGGTAGAGATAGATGTAGAGACAGTGGAGACATGGTAGAGATAGATGTAGAGACAGTGGAGACATGGTAGAGATAGATGTAGAGACAGTGGAGACATGGTAGAGATAGATGTAGAGACAGTGGAGACATGGTAGAGATAGATGTAGAGACAGTGGAGACATGGTAGAGATAGATGTAGAGACAGTGGAGACATGGTAGAGATAGATGTAGAGACAGTGGAGACATGGTAGAGATAGATGTAGAGACAGTGGAGACATGGTAGAGATAGATGTAGAGACAGTCGAGACATGGTAGAGATAGATGTAGAGACAGTCGAGACATGGTAGAGATAGATGTAGAGACAGTCGAGACATGGTAGAGATAGATGTAGGGAGACATGGTAGAGATGGATGTAGAGACAGTGGAGACATGGTAGAGATAGATGTAGAGACAGTGGAGACATGGTGGAGAGAGATGTAGAGAGACGGTAGAGATAGATGTAGGGAGACAGAAGAGACATGGCAGAGCTAGATGTAGAGACAGTAGAGACCGATAGTTGTGGAGAGACAGTACAGAGAGTAGAGATACAATAGAAACAGTGTCTCTAATGTCTCATTCCCTGCTGTATCTCTGCTCTGTCTCTACTGATTTTCCACACCTGTCTCTGCTGCCCCTCTGCTGTCTCTTGTCTGTTCCAGGTCCTACATCCCAGCTACCCACCCCTGCTGCACAGGGCTGGTCGACTGCAGCCTTGGAGGACTTCACCCTGTTTCAGAGGAAGTGGTTTGAGGTGGCCTTTGTCCTGGAGGAGCGTCGGCCGTGTGACCTCCCGGCCTTCCTGCTGCCGTGGCTGCCCAGCCGGCCCGCTTCATACGCAAGTAGGCACAGCTCCTTCAGCCGCAGCTTCGGAGGACGCAGCCAGGCCGCGGCACTGCTAGGTACACACAGTCCGCTCCTCCCCCAGAGCTGAGCCTGAGCCCACCCACCGCCACTGCCCCACCCCGGATGAGCATGAATCCCTGTCCCGCCCAGTCAGACACACCCACCCAGGAACTTGCCCTCGGGGGCCTGAGAGGGTGTGGCCCGTAGCCTGTGTCACACAAAGAGTCACCGGGCCGGTATCCTGCATGCCACGGATCGGCCGGCAGATGGTTAAGATCTGGCCGGATGATTTTCTGTTAACTTGGTTTACGATATGTTGACAGTAGGTGATTAGTAACTTGTTAATGGTATGTGTGGTTAACTTTTATATAAATCACGTAATGACAGTGAAGGTTATGGTCAGTTTGATTGAGGCATGCAGGAAACGTACTCAAAAACAGCCATCAAAACCACAGTTCCCGCTAGTACATTCTCCGATTTTTAATAATTGCTCATCATCCATTATGTATTAACCACAAATATAGTCTGTGTCATCGGACTACTTTCTGCATGAGTTGGAATTCTCAGCAGCACTGCATCTCTCACCTCATTGAATCAATGACTTGCCATGTAACTAATAATTGTCCTGGTGATGTTGTTTTTTGTGTGACACAAGTCAAGGGACCTCAGTGCCTATCAGTCAACAGGGCGGCCTGTGGTTTCTGGGGAGCTGTCTTCTGCAGCGTTTTAGAGCTTGCGTTGTTAGTACACCCCAGACCTTTTCCTGTTCTCATCCCAACTCCCTTTCCCACCTGTTGTGGCATGATTTGGCATGTCAGTATGTACAGCACAAAGCAATATGCCTTACATCCAATTGTAGTAGCTATTTGTGCTACTGACGCCTAATTGACAGCAACTCCATTCAATCGGATGGATGTGATTTGCGTCTACATCCTCGAATCAGAGCACGAATCAGAGCACGAATCAATGCGGGGGTTCTGTTTGACGTCCAGTTCGAGCCCTGCTGTAGCTGTTGTTGTAGTGTTTAGTGCATGCTGTGGTAGAAGTGGCTGTGGTACAGTAGTGCAGTGGTGTGCAGTGCACCTGTCCTCTCTTTGCTTTCTCTCTCCTGACTAGTTAATACCCTATGAAAGTCCTGCCTCCTGGATCCTTGTTTTGTAGACTAAGAATGGGCTTTAAATTTGCATTGTCAAATTCATGAAACCACAACATAAGATCAATATTATAATTATTTTCTTTTTTCTTGAGAGAGATTGTTGGGCAAGAAGAATTGTGAAAAATAAGCAAAAACTACAACTCCCATCACATGTATGTCTGTCTTGACATTTTGCCGGTCTACAAAATAAGTACCTTCTAGCAATGTTCATCAAAAACGACAGGGGATCAACAAATATAAAACAAATCAAACAGGTTTTTACCATCCTGTTTGTCCTTAACAATTCAAACAAAGTTGCAATTCAAACAAAATTTAAATATAGCAATGTCTCGTACTTCTTGAGCCTCAAATATGTTAATGAATTGCATTGTGTATGCCTAAAATAATATAAGACGGAATATAATTTTATAAATAAACACGTTTTCATGAATTTGATGAATTAATCTAAAATAATGATTGGACTGGGTACAGTTGTATGATGTTAGAGCATGCCACTTCCATAGGGTATGTCTAACGTAACCACATTTCCACTATACAATGTTGTGACAGTGCAACTGCTCTGCTGAAGTCTTAAAAGGGGAACCAGTCAAATGAGAAGGAACCACAGTTCCACAGAAGGAATCCCAGTCTCCTCCCAAATGACACTGTTCTTAAAAGGTGATCTTACATACCTTGTCTAAAAGATAATCACCCTGTCACAGATAATCAAAATGAGACTCTGGTGAGGAACAGGTTGTTTTGGCAAGACACTGCTGTCTGTTTCAATGGCCTAACAGTCTGTCACTCTAGTATTGTCTTCTAAACCAATGATTTGTTGGCAAGGTGAGAAATCAGTTGGAGATTTCAGATGGCTGATCATGTGACTGTCTTCCTCCTATAAGTAATCTTTCCTCTCTGTCTTGCAATGATTTCTATTGGATGCTGTTTGAAAATGTGCTTTGATGATGTGTAAGTTATTTAAGTGTTTGGTGTTGATTTTATGGTTTATATAAAGTATCTAACTAAAATATCTAACCCTGGCAAGGAAATGGGTGTAGTTATGGTCAATGTAACCAACATTGCTCAGAGATTCATGTCATAACATTTCTCTGATAAAATCAAACTACTTTTGACAAAATTCCCTGGTAGTTGTAAATGAGAATTCACATTTCAGAACAGTCAAATATAGTAATGTATACATGAGTGGATTCCATAGTTCCTTTACAGGAGTTTATGAAACAGTGGCAAGACCATGTTTTTATGGTCCCCACTGAACATCCTTGCTTATTACACAGATCTCTGATCATAACAATCAGCTGTCTAAGAATGTAATACAGACAATATCATGGTTGAATTGACAGTACCTTCACAAATCTAACATTGCGTATGGAATCCAACAGGAGACTAATAATATGCTTAACGGAGGAGGGATACTGGGTCTTCACTGACTTCTGATTGCTTATTAAACCCATTCTTCAAGCATTATACTCCTATGGTATTTCTTACTCCATCACAAACATTAGGTGTCCCCACATCTTCCTCCCCGTTGACCATATCTCATGTTGTCCATCTTTCACCCTCTTCATCACTCCATGCATTCCCTGCCCTGTCCATCTCTCCGTTTTGACCTCGCTTCTGCGTTTTCCCCCTCTTTCTGTGTCGGCGTGGCTCTGTCTCCCTTCCCCTGTTTCTGCCCTCAGCCGCCACTGTTCCGGAGCAGAAGACGGTGACCTTGGATGTGGACGTTAACAACCGCAGCGATCGCACCGAGTGGTGCAGCTGCTATTACCATGGCAACTTCTCCCTGAACGCGGCCTTCGAGGTTAAGCTGCATTGGATGGCTGTCACTGCAGCGGTTCTCTTTGAGATGGTACGACCAGTGCAGTCCATCGACTTCCTGCAGACATAAAAGGTCAACGTTTCTAGAGACGCCGATGTTTCGCTCAACATTATTTGCTGTTAAATCTTTTCCTGACAGAGGTATTATATATGTGTATGTGTCTCCATGAATATGTGACAGGCTGCTTCAGATATTTCAGTTTGCTGATTATCTGTCCATACGAGCTCCACAAGGCTCTGCTACTCGACACATCCAGACACTACACTTTACATTAAGTGTGAGAACATTCCAACATTCCATTATCTGTGTTGAACAACAGGACCCATGTACATTTTTCCTTAAAGCATGTGTATTATGACGCTGTGAGTGAAATAAGAAAGAAAAAAAAAAACTGACATGAGATTCCTATTTAACATAACAGATTAGTCAATTGCATTTTGATTAATCCAGTCTGGATTTCAAGAAATAAGTAAGGAAACGGTAAGTTGCAAAAGATGTACGGCACTTGCCAATTGGGTAACCTCTTTTCAATCAGGTTTATCTAGCCTTTTCCCCCTCTTCAGGTCCAAGGCTGGCACAGGAAAGCTGCCTCCTGTGGGTTCCTCTTGGTGCCCGTCCTGGAGGTGCCCTTTGCCCTGCCCTCTTACTTGTACGGTGACCCCCTGCGGGCCCAGCTCTTCATCCCACTTCACATCCACTGTCTGTTGAGGGATGGCAGTGACAATCTGTTTGAGGGTGAGGAGATGCTAGAAGATCCTCCTCCACTGTTTTCCCAACAAGCAGATGTTCCTTTTTTGGAGGGGGATCGTCTGTAATGACCATTTCACTTTTGAATGTTAGCAAAAAGACACCATGATAACGCTTTTACATTTACTGGGTTGTTTTCACAGTACAGAAAATAAGATCTCCAGGCTTTTCCTTTAGTAGAGATCATTATGTGGGGCATCTAGTGTCAGGTGTTTCCGGTGTTAGGTTACTATGTGAAAGTCATTGTTTGCTGTTTGTCTCCAGTCACAATATAAGGTCTCTGTCTCTGTCATTGATTGTAAGGGATAAGATGGGTGTGGTAATTTTCCATGCAAGTGTGTGTTATGTTCAAGACCATTGACCAAAGTCTCTAAAACTAATCTGACAAGATAAAAGAATGAATAGGAGACATGCAAGCAATGGGTGTGATAGATAATCATGGGCAACATCCATTCTGCTGATATACAACATTTAATCATTGACCAAAACAGAAGTACTATTACAGAAATGTGCAATCATATTGGACCAGGAGTTCCCCTGAAGTTACTACAGTCACAGGAGGACCAGATGGCATTCATGTTTTCAGATCAATCAATCAAATGTATTTATAAAGCCCTTTTTACAACAGCAGTTGTCACAAAGTGCTTTTACAGAGACACCCGGCCTTAAACCCCAAGGAGCAAACAACAGTAGTGTTGAATTTCAGTGGCTAGGAAACACTCCCTAAGAAGGCTGAATTTTAGGAAGAAACCTAGAGAGATGGTTCTCAGTTATTACTCTGACGCACATTCCTCTATTCAATATGTTTCTGGAATGGAGAGAAATAGGCAGAGACCTTGACTGTCTGCTCATTTGTTCAGGGAAGGTTGAAGTTGTCTGTTAGGACACAGGCCTGCTTCTCTGCTCCTGCACTCTGGTATTCTGTCTGGCCCAGTGCCTGGCAAACGTTTTCACATTGGCTACTGGGAGACAAATTATGATGATGAGGTGACAGGCAGTGAACATGTATTGGTTTTGCCTACATGTAAGCGATATTCCCATGTGACCCTTGTTCGGCAGGTTTTGAACCAGAGACGTATTGGGATAGAATGCAGCTCTTCCAGGAGGCCATACTTTACAGGTACAGTATTCAAGAAGCATTGGTTTGTGTAAATGGGGGATGGTGATTCCTGCATGTAGTTGTGCTCAAAAGTTTGCATACGTTCTGAGAATTGGTAGTACATGTACCATTTGTAAAGTAAACGTGAGTGAGCAGGCAAAACACGTGTCTTTTGTTTCTTATGGGTTTCACATTTAACTGTAGGTCATAACAGAATGGCACTATCATAAAACCAAACATGGCAAAAAGGTAAAACCTTTACTGACCCCTGTTTAAAAGTCTGCATACCCTTAGTTCTTAATATTGTGTATTGCCCCTTTTAGCATCAATGACAGCGTGGAGTCTTTTGTAATAGTTGTCTATGAAGCCCCGAATTCTTGCAGGTTGTCCATTCTTCTTGGCAAAATGCCTCCAGGTCAGGCAAAGTCTTTGGTCGTCTTTCATGACCCGTACGTTTGAGATCTCCCCAGAGTGGCTCAATAATATTAAGGTCAAGAGACTGTGATGGCCACTCCAGAACCACTGGAAGGTCAACTTGGCTTTGTGCTTAGGGTTATTGTCGTGCTTGGAAGTCTAAGAGCATCCCATGTGCAGCTATCGTGCAGAAGAATGCAAATTGTCTGCCAGTATTTTCTGATAACATGCTGCATTAATCTTGCCATCGATTTTCACAAGGTTCCCTGTGCCTTTAGAGCTCACACACCCCCAAAACATCAGTGAGCCACCACCATGCTTCACAGGGGGGATGGTATTCTGTTCACTATAAGCCTTGTTGACCCCTCTCCAAACATAGCGCTTATGGTTGTCACCTTAAATCTCTATTTTTGTCTCGTCATTCCAAATTACTGTGCGCCAGAAGCTGTGAGGTGTATCAAGGTTTTGTCTGGCATATTGTAACCAGGCTTTTTTGTAGCATTGGTGCAGAATTGGCTTCTTTCTGGCAACTCGACCACGCAGCTCATTTTTGTTCAAGTATCGTTGTATTGTACTCCTTGAAACAACCACACCATCTTTTTCCATAGCAGCCTGTATTTTTCCTGAGGTTACTTGTGGGTTTTTCTTTGTATCCCAAACAATTCTTCTGGCAGTTTTGGCTGAAATCTTTCTTGGTCTACCTGACCTTGGCTTGGTATCAAGAGATCCCCTGATTTTCCACTAAGTTATTGAACAGTACTGACTGGCATTTGCAAGGCTATATCCTTTTCCATCTTTATGAAGTTCCATTACCTTGTTACGCAGGTCTTATGACAGTTCTTTTCTGCTCCCCATGGCTCAGTATCTAGCCTGCTCAGTGCAACCACGTGAGAGCTAATAAACTCATTTACTATTTATACCCAGACACTAATTGTAATTTCAAAACCCACAGGTGTGGGTTATTTACTTTTAATTGCCATTTCCACCTGTGTGTTTTACATTGCGTGTCTGTAACAAGGCCAAACATTCAAGGGTGTGTGAACTTTTTGATCAAGGCCATTTGTGTGATTTCTGTTATCATTAAGATTTTAAAAGGAGCCAAACAACTGTGTGATAATAAATGGCTTCATATGATCGTTATCCTTAATGATCAGTCGTATCTCACAATTTCTGCCAGGGTATGCAAACTTATGAGCACAACTATATATGTAAACTGAGACTTAGAGCTGCAAAGGGCTTTGTGTTTATCTAAACATTTGATCTCTCCCTAAGATTTGGATTTGTTCAAGACAAGTTTTCTGCCTCTACTTTCAACTTTCCATCAGAGAACAAGCCCCAATATATCCACGTAACAGGTGTGGGTGTGTGTGTGTGTAACATGGAATTGTACAAGAAGCAGCATGATTTGTACTTGTGTCTATGCCATTTGTTACCTCTACAATCCTCCCATATACTGAATTTTGTCCCCCACTCCATCTTTTCACGCTCCCCTTCTGCCTCACCTTTCCTTTCCACTTTCTAGGTACAGTATTCCTGCAGTTGCCCTATTCCAAGAGAAAGTACTCCAGTGGACAACAGCGTAGAAGGAGGAACTCTACAGCCTCTGCCAGTCAGGGTCTGTTTGGCTCAGAGGAGCGGGTGGGCTACTACTGGGCCTACAACACCATGCTGACCAAAGCCTGGAGGACGGGCGTGCTTGGGGATGAGAAGCTGGCTGACCGCCTACTCAGAGACTTCACTGACTTCTGTGCCAATAAAGACAATAGGCTGGTCAACTTTTGGGACAGCTGCCAGGAGAAAATGAATGCTAGTGCTCCGTGATGAAGACAAAGTGTAGTGAAACTGAGAAGGTACGGACACCTCTGTTGAAATCTGACAGCATTACAATACAAGTCATCATTGTCTCTGGTGTTGAGCTTTTGTATGAAGAATTCTCCACAAGAACACCTTGTATTTGTGTTCTCTGTCCCCAATGTGGCAAGACTTGTGCCTTATCTAGGTAGAGGTCCTGCTGAAATTTAAATTGCCTGAGGTGCAGAGACACTGTTTCTTCTGGTCCATCTGATGAGCTGCTACTCTTTATATGAAGTGAATAATAAAGAGAACTAATCTAAACCTGGCAAACATCCTTTCATTTAATTTTTTGGCAGAAATGAATACAAAATAAATATCAAGATGTTAGTATGTGCTTCGTGGTATAATTGCATGGGGATAATGTATGCTAATTTCCCTTAATGACTGGTATGTAGTTGTTATTCTGATGTGTTTTGGGAAAAACATCACAGGCTTAACAAAATACAGAAATGTCATGCTCCTTTTCATCCTCCCATCCATATGTTTGCTACACCCCCTAGTTTTGGTGGGCCAGGTTACATGGAAGAGAAGATGGAAACTGGAATTGGGAGTGTTTTCCTTTTTCGAAGAGAGTGAAGGCTTCTTAGCAACATACAGGTCTTCTGCACCCTTCTATGTTGTGTAGTGTTTTACAATGTTAGGCATTAGTGCCAACATAACCACCATTGCCCTATCATCGCTTAGTCACTGGGCAGAAGTGAGGGAGGACATTGCTTATGTCCTCTATGTGCTTCTCTCCATCCTATGCCTGTAGGCATTCCATACCATATGTGGGGAGAGGTCACACGAGCTGCAACCCTGGACGCACGCGCTGTCAACTGCTGCAACAGAGGATGCAGTACATCGCACTGCGCAGGTGCACGCCTGCAGCGGACGTTACTATTTTTAGAAAGTGACGTCACCCTCAAATATCAGCGGCTGCCTTAGCCCCCCCCCACCCCCACCACCCGATAGACTGGATTGACAGGACGTTTGCTGCAGCACCCCAAGTCGATAGCAGTGGGAGGCCGCAATAACTAGTTAGCCATCGGGTAGTGAGATAGCGAGAGAGTCGGGCAGGGTTTGGAGCAAGGACTGGGAGGGTAGTTGCACATTTATTTCACTTCTAATTTGCGCCTCAGTAGCATTACAACCGACGTGCTTCACCATTGTTAAGGTCGTATGTACGCTGGTATATCAGAGAAAATCCGCAGTGACATCATTTGATGTGCTTTTTGTAGCATTTCGACATCAGCGGGAAAATACACAACTGTGTATTCAAAAGTAGTAGTCGATAGCCTCCTGTATTGTGGAACAGATTTCCCGTACTTAGGCACTTCAATACAGCAAGGATGGCAGATAGAGAGCAACTGATCCAGAGAGCCCGTATGGCTGAGCAGGCGGAACGGTACGATGACATGGCCTCCGCGATGAAACAGGTAACATTGGAGAGACATCATTTTGCATAGTGCATATCTCTTAAGAAATACTAAACCGACAATTACTGATATCCGTTCTTAACAAATGTAATCAATTACATAATTCACTAGTGACTAGTCTAACAATGGTGTAGCCTCTGCTAACGTTAGCTAACATTAGTAGCCGGTTGTTTTAATCGTCTTGACTTTAGAATACATTTCCAGAATTGTGTGTTATATCACAGGTAAATGAATGTGAAGTTACACACAATAAAATAATGTTCGGTTCTGTTGCTATTTTATTTAGCCATATCTTATTTTTTTTGCGAAATCAATGTGGCAACTACAGAGCTAGCTGTCTGTGCTAACAATGAAACTGATGGTGGTGGCTAAGTCTGGTGTTTGATAGCAGCAATACTAGCCCAGGCTGAACGGGGGCACACACACTGCATAGGTGCGCTTGTTCCCTACAGCACTTTTGCGATTCAATGCAACTACATAGTCCAAGCTTAAAAGCGTCTCATGCATTTTCTGCAATTGTTTATTAACAAAATTATGGTTAACTTGATAACGGACAGATTCGTTATGATGGGAATGTATGGACGAACAGATGTTGCTCATTTATAAACGTGCTCACAGATAGCTTGTCTGCAAGGGTGGAACTGGCTGCAGTCAGATGTATACTATTGATGCTGATGACAAAATGTTCAGCTTATTACTTAAATATCTCCTATTTGACATAAAGAATATGATATAAAGGTATTTGTATGGTATAAGTATTTGTAATGATAAAAAAAAAAACATTTCCTCACTATCAACAAAGTTGTTCAAAATATTTTTCCCGGGTTGTGGGACAACAAAAAAACGAATCAATTGAGAAAACATGTCCATACAATGTAGTGTTTAAAGTGTTAGATTTCTCTTATTTCTATTATTCATATGGTAGCATTTCCACATCCTATAATCATTATTTTGATGTCCTCATCAGGTAACCGAGCTGAGTGAGCCTCTGAGTAATGATGACCGCAACCTGCTCTCCGTGGCCTACAAGAACGTGGTGGGGGCCCGGCGGTCCTCCTGGCGCGTCACCTCCAGCATCGAGCAGAGGGCCCTGGCTGACGGCAACGAGAAGAAGCTGGAGCTGGTGAAGGGCTACCGGGAGACCATTGAGAAGGAGCTGGAGACTGTCTGCCAGGATGTGCTCAACCTGCTCGACCAGTTCCTCATCAAGAGCTGCGGGGAAGACCAGCTGGAGAGCAAGGTGTTCTACCTGAAGATGAAGGGCGACTACTACCGCTATCTGGCCGAGGTGGCGACGGCGGAGAAGAGGGCCTCCGCCGTGGAGTCCTCCGAGGGGGCCTACAAGGAGGCCTACGAGATAAGCAAAAGCATGGCGGCCACTCATCCCATCCGCCTGGGCCTGGCGCTCAACTTCTCCGTGTTCTACTACGAGATCCAGAACGCTCCAGAGGAGGCCTGCAAGCTGGCCAAGGAGGCCTTTGATGAGGCCATCGGACACCTGGACAATCTGAACGAGGACTCCTATAAGGACTCCACCCTGATCATGCAGCTGCTCCGGGACAACCTGACCCTGTGGACCAGTGACCAGCAGGACAGCGAAGGGGGGGAAGCCCAGCCCTGAGAGCACCCCCTCCAAACCCCTGATAGTCTTTAGCTAGTTAGCCAGTCCCCTCACTGCTCTCCTGTTCTCTAGTTTCAGATATTTTCTCTTTTCTCTCTGTCCTCTTATCTGTTCCTGATTGCTCGCCACTTTGTCTTGTGCCATTTTTAATGCTCGGTTGGGGCCTGATAGGGATGATTTATTCCTCTTGTGCCCTATGGTTTTGTCCTTCCTCTTCACCTTTCCCTGCTGCATTTTCCCTCAAACTTTCTCCTCTGTCCTCCTCTATCCTCCTTTGTCCCCTGTCTTCCTTATCTCCTGTCCTTCTCTCCACTGCCCTCCAGTCTCCTCTGCGCTCCTCCTCCGTCTCGTCGACTCCTCTGTTCTCTCCTTTGTCCTCCTCTCTCCTCCTTTGTCCTCCTCCACTCTCTCCTGTTCTCCTCTCCCCTCGGTCCTTCTTCAGGGCTTTCTGTCCCTGGCTCCCCTTCTGAGAGCTAGCCATCTTTTTTTTACCCCTTCTATCCATTCCATCTCCCTTCCGTAGTTTGCCGACCATCAACTGACCGACTGGTATTCATGTGACATTTCCACAGGATGTTTTTTTTCGTGAGGACAATTTAGGATCTGTCATGAGTGGATGTCTGTAATGCTGATTAGGGAAACCGTTTCATTTAGGTGCACAGCATAGTGCCAATGTCACTGTTGAGCAGAATGTCCTTGACTTGAACCGGTTCTGTGCCCCCCTGTCACTGTGAGGTGTCCGCTCTTCTTCCTCCTGTCTGTTGCCCTTTCCACTCTGCCCGCTGGCACCCGCTAGCCCTTATGAACGTGTGCCAGCCATCTTCCCATCCGTAAATGTCCACCTTTTGAAGGTTCACGATGGGTGTCTGGATTTTTCAGTTGTGCTAGTACATTTTGTTTATTATAATGAATAATGCATTGTCATTAAAACATTACCTACCATGGGAACCTGTGTGGGTTTATGTCCTGTGCTTCAGAGGGATCTTTCATTGCGTTGAATGGCCTTGGTGTCTTCTCAGTGGGCTGTTTGGCGTGTTTGTGCGTGGACGTGTGCGCACGCATGCGTGTCTCGCCTATTCTGTGTGAATGCTTGGTTGAACGGCATGCTCACTTGCATTAGTGATCATCAGTGAATCTATGGCCCTGCAGCCAGGCGCTGTCTGGTCATCAAGTGTTCTGCTAAATGTGAATTTTGTTTCCTTGTTCGGGTTAGGTTCGTATTAAGCAGGGAGTCGAAGATGGTCTCATGTTTTTCACTGTAGGGGTTCATTGTGCGTTCTGTGAGGATGCTGCAATCCTTGTTTTAGTTCCTGATGGAACATAATTTCCAATAAAATTGCTCCATCTTTTATGATTCTAGACTACAAAATGGGTGGTAAGCTAGTATTAGATGTGAAACAACTGTTTTTATTTTCCCAATTGAACACAACAGTGGCCCTTTGTTGTCTTGTGGTTGCATCAGACTATATAGCAGCACCTAGTGGTTGCTTTTGGCACTTTTTGCCCTCTTAACTTGGTGTACAAAATTATATCAGTATTTCAAGAGCAGCACCATGTTACTAAAATACACTAATTACTTCAGCAGCAACTTAATAATAATAATCTTCTCCCATCTGTTCTTATTCTGTGGCTGAGGTCGCTATAGATAATGGACCTTTCTTTGTGTTCTATCAAGCCCAGACTGTATTAGATGTATGGTCTTTGCTGCTCTTTCTCAGAGGAGTACCAAATTCAACTGCTGCTATTGCAGACAGACAACAGCTCCAACTTTTCCCTTCCTTTCTGTGTTTAATCATTTGTAGGCCTAGTGACAGTGGAATTGTAATATGAGAGTCATGTGCTTCCGAGTTGTCCTACACTGAAATATGTTTATTTACTCCCAAGTATTTCATGTTCACTTGATATCAAAGTCACAATCAATAGTAACAAATTGTCTCCTGTTTCTGGAAACGAAGGGAAGGGGCCAAAAATGCTCAGATGGCTGGGAAATAAAGCTAGGGATGAGAGGACTACACATTCATGATTTCCAAATGATAGTTTAAACCATGATCTATGCTGTAGAGCAGTGGTCTCCAACAGGTTGAGCTACCAGTAGTTAACCGCCCATTAATGAGTAGCTATAATCTACTCTGAATATGTGATTTGTATGTGTTCAACAGCAAATAAACAGTTTTAAGAAATACCGGGCAAAATGTAAAATAGATTTTATGCAGCCTTTGACATGTTTATTATTGACTCTTTAACATATGATGACAGAAAGTGTGCAGCACCTGGGTAGTTTGTAAGGCAGAATAGAAAAGAAAAAACAGTCTATTGTCAAGCTAGAAAAAAAAACTCAAGACATGTAGATTGTGTAAAGTAGCTTTCATTTCAGAATCTTTTATATATATTTAAAAATCTCTATTTTAATGTATCATTTATTAATCAAATCATGGAAAGCTGCTGTTTATTTCCTTTTTGACTCTAGCCATGAATCACATACTGTGATTCCTGATACATTGGTAGGCAAGCTCACATACACACCTTTGCACGAGCTCCAACAATTAGTACACACACACACACACATATTTGTGGGCGAGCACGTACACACACATACCTATCTCCAGGGTCAGTTGTACATAAGCAGCAGTGCAGGTGTCAGAGGAGTCAGTAGCGCAGCCATAAAGAGGGGCTTAGACAACACACCTTTCCTCTGGTCACTTCTGCAGCTCACGTTAGACAAAATGAGTCTTCCTAACAATGGCACTGTGGCTCTCAACAACCCGGGCGATATATCCGTCATTGTGATCTACTTTCTTGTTGTCTTGGCCGTCGGAATATGGGTGAGTTGCTTTCTTTCCATTGACATGTCTACAAACTCTAAAACAAATCTGTGTCTGTGAATAGTTAACTCCTGAGTAATGATAAAGAGAGGCATGGCATGGTTAAGTTAAATGTGGAAAAAGTTGGATGTTTAATATTAAAAAAATCAAAAACCTGCCTAAAACAACTAGACGTCTCTGGATAATGTTTTCATGCACTTCTGAGTGATAATATGACAAAGTTCTAACATGATATTCTATATTTATTTTACAAATTAATTTGGATGACCTTGAAAATCATTATTTTGTGGCTGGGCTGGTATTACAGATTGTGAGCCGGTTGTCAAAAGGGTATGTCTTTTATGCCAGGTCTATAAACAAGTGCACCAATCTGTCAATGCTCTCAGCTGCACATTTGATAATATTGTCACACCCACAAGTATGTACTATAATGCTAATTGACGACTGACTCAAAAACAAGGTGGTGAAGATGTAGACCATCCACAGTGTGAGACGTACAGTCCAATTAACACCACGCAAATGTATATTAACCTTGTACTTTATATACAACCCAAAGAGGATCTAACGACTGCATTAATGTAACCATAAGTTTACTGATCAACAATGATCTCTGGGACACTGATATAGTATCTTAAAAACAATTAACCTGCCTCCCTTTGCAGGCTATGGTCAGCACAAACCGGGCCACTGTAGGAGGCTTTTTCCTGGCAGGAAGAAGCATGGTGTGGTGGCCTGTGAGTAAGACTCTTCCCACAGGACAGTCCGTTACCTAATACATTATTACTATCATAGACTGCCATATCTTTCAACAAACTGTCCATATCTAAACTGACGCACCTTTGTGAACTGTCCCAATACCTACCTTTCTCCCCTGGAAGTGGTCAACTCACACTTTGTCCTGTAACGTCATTATGCTTTATCTTGTTTCAATGAAGGCCCACACATTGTTTACTTTCAATATTCTGGTTACTCAACAACAAGCTTTTGTGCTACAATAACATAAGAATTGTATCACTTTATTGCATGTTGGCCTTTAGAGAACTGTGGACTTGGCAGCCCAAACCCCATTATCCGACATGACAAAGCCTCAGCTGTGTTCCTTTATGAATATGCGTCAATTTCCATTTCAAAATGCTGCTTGATTACTTTATATATTCATAATGAACATCTCTTTGTCCTTTCTCTTCCCCTCCTTAGATTGGGGCATCTCTCTTTGCCAGCAACATTGGCAGTGGGCATTTTGTTGGCATTGCAGGGACCGCGGCTGCTGCTGGTATTGCCATTGGCGGGTTTGAATGGAATGTAAGAGGCAATCTAATAAAACAAGTTAACACCTAGAAATAACCTCTCAATAGTAACATTTACAGTTGAGTTAAAAGCTACACTTGTCATTTCATTAATTCAATTCAGGCCCTGGTTGTGGTGATCATCCTTGGATGGCTCTTCGTGCCCATTTACATCAAAGCCGGGGTGAGAACCGCCATTCCAGTGATCACAGTGTAATTAGCATTTCACCACGCCATTTGGTATCATCAAGTGATTTTACACAGCGTAATCGTGTCTGCCGGGTGTGTTTAGGTGGTGACCATGCCAGAGTACTTGAGGAAGAGGTTTGGAGGGCAACGCATTCGGATCTATCTCTCAGTGCTGTCACTATTCCTCTATGTCTTCACTAAGATCTCAGTGAGTACCACATCTCTCTGTTCACTTTCAGTCTTTGAGTTGAGTCCATAAAAATGACAACGCTCACAGTAAGTAATGACTCCAGGAACCCTGCTGAGCCTCAAGGAGCCTCTGTAAGTCGGTGGTTCATATTTGCACCTTTCTTTAGCTTAATTGTGTCTGGGGGAACCTTTAAGTTAACAACAGGTTCCTGGGGGAACTCTGGAGTGGAGGCATGGCTTAGCAGGGGCCATTTCAGACCTGTTTTTGACCAGCCATTAAAGTGACCACATGTCGTATTGTTATTGTTGATTGAGATCCAAAGAGTCTAAAAGAGGTGCAAAAAAAAACCTTTGTGAATTTCAAAGTTGGAATGATGACATTTTTATTCCTTGAGGTAATGTCAGAAATGTTGTTATTATATTCGCAGAAGATAAACCGGAATGTTCACACTAACAGGTGGTCAAAAATGACTTGGCCTCCAATAAGCCATGCCTCTAATCTAATAAGCTACCATTACATTAAAGGGTTGGAAAAACATTCAAAATATTACCCTAGCCTTTTTTAAAAGGTTCTGATTTTCACCTTTACACAGGAACAATGTGACAAATTAAATCCCTAAAATATTCTTCCAGACACATTTATTTGTGTAATAAAGCCACATAGCCTATACAAACCCTTTCTTCGTCCCATTGTTAACTCCTCTGTCCTCTCTCTTTCTCTCAGGCAGATATGTTCTCTGGAGCCATCTTTATCAACCAGGCTCTGGGGCTGAATATCTACATTGCTGTGGTTCTCCTACTGTTGATCACTGCTCTGTACACAGTCACGGGTATACTCTTCACATATACTGCGTAACTGTTTCAATTCTGTGAAAGGAGACCCTGATGGAGTACTGTGTCTAATGTAGCTTAACTGGTATAGCATGACTATTGTGTTGTTGATTCGATTCCAATCGAGGGCTGGTGTGGATAACCTATGAGAAAGTGTACTCACCCCTGAAAAGGGCTCTGGATAACAGCATCTGCTAAATGACTCAAATGTCATGGACTGTCTCCAGTTAACCAATACAGAAGTCTCATTGACAACGCTGTTAACTGCTCCATGGCAAAAGGGAGTAAAGTCCGTCACATACAACTGAATTAGGTACTTATAGCAAACCTTGGCCAACAACATATATGCCCTATTCTGGTTCGTTTATCTCCAGTGCATCATGAGTAATTGCCCATACTTCCCGTAAATAATCTCTGTAATGATGCATTAATGTCCAGACTTTGGTTCACTTAGCAACCATCTCATGGTCAGTCACACAACAAACTCCATTAAAATAAACACCACAGAATGAACACAGTAGAGTGTAGCGCAGGTTTTTCAAAATCTTGTAAACATCATAGGTGTTTCAGAAGATTAAAATTGAGTGACTCACAGTCACACTTTGGCACCTGCGACGCATCAGTGCTTTTAAAACGAGTACTGAAGTGTGTGTTGCTTGTTTCTCAGGTGGACTGGCTGCAGTGATCTACACGGACACTCTGCAGACCATCATTATGGTCGTGGGTTCCTTCATCCTCATGGGTTTTGGTAACGTCTCTTTAAGCTTCTGCATCGCCCCCACAGACTGTCCCCCCCCACCGCTCTTCGTCCCTCTCACCCGCGATCTGTCTCCCCAGCCTTCAATGAAGTGGGAGGTTATGACAGCTTTGTGAACCGCTACATGGAGGCCATACCTATCGTGACAAACACCAACATCAGCAAGTCCTGCTACACCCCTCGACCGGACTCTTTCCACATCTTCAGGAACGCCGTGACAGGTGATCTGCCTTGGCCCGGCCTGGTTTTTGGGCTCACGGTCCAGGCCACCTGGTACTGGTGCACCGATCAGGTAACCAACTGCTTAGTAGGGAATGAACATACACATGTAAACATGGACTGGATCTAATGTTTCCACACCCACTAAAACTCGTTTGTGCAGGGGTTATCATGGCCATTGTTTTCAAACAGCTTTCAGCGTGTTTATCTTAAGCGACCGCAAAGAGAGGTACCCTTTTAGGTTGACCCAAATGCTTTCGTGGTGACAAAGATAAGAGCCGGCCACGCTGAGGTGAGGAAAAAAGGAACAGTATGTTGATTCACGCATGGTAAATACAGTACGTTGAAATAGCTCTGTTAATTACCAGAACTCCAAAGCATATCTGTGTTTATGTTTCTCTTATTAATAAATGATTGTGGTACACAAATTCTCCCACACTCATTGATTTGGTTCAAGATTGAAAAGGAAAACATTTTATTTGATTAATAAGTCAGGTCTCAAAACTGCATACATGTTTGTGCAACTCGTTGTATGGAAGGAATAATACATACATTTTGCATTACATTTCTCTTTTCCCTTAAAACAAAAACACCCATCTTTTGCGCCAACAAAGATCCCAGCCACCATCACTTCAGTCACTAGTGGCCTTATCTTCTCCCCTGTCCTCTAGGTGATTGTCCAGCGTTGTCTGTCTGCTAAGAATCTGTCTCACGTCAAAGCTGGCTGTATCCTGTGTGGCTACCTGAAGCTGCTTCCCATGTTCCTCATGGTGTTTCCTGGCATGATGAGCCGCATCCTCTACGCCAACGAGGTGGCATGTGTGGAACCAGAGGAGTGTACAAAATACTGTGGGACCCCTGTGGGCTGCACCAACATCGCCTACCCCAAATTGGTGGTGGACCTCATGCCAAATGGTGGGTAAAGAAATTACACCTGCCCGTCCAGTAACAATGAATTTGCAGCACTCCAACAAAATGACTGCTGCTACTGTAACTCGGCACCAACAGGGTTGAATAATTAACATAAGTTAACATATGTTGGAAATGTGTTGAAATGGAAAATATTGGACTTGGTACGACTTAACTCATACAAATACAAAACCCAAGAGGCTGGGATATACTATGGATGTATGAAAAATGAAAGAATGACACAGAAATACAATACCGTTCTGTCTGTCAAAACGATGAACAATTCTTATTGCGATTAATTAGAGTAATTTAAATAACTGTATTTTCCGTCGATTAATCAACATTTTTGAAATTGCTGAAATGTTGTTCAGTTTAATGCGTACTGGGTTGTGTGAAACATGTTCAAGACAAGACTAAAGACAAGATAAGGAAAATATAATGCGTTAACAATTAACGGTTTAAATTATATTGTTGGGGAATTTTGCTGTGTTAGTGGTTAAGACAGAGGAGAGGGTTTTTACTGAACGAGCAGTGGGCCAGATTTAAACCCACAAGGCAGCATTACATGAACACCGGAGCCCAGGGGATAAGACCTGGGGACCCCCTTGACCACTTGGCCATTACCTTTGACAGTCTTACACAATATAATACACCTAACCAATGTTGGAAATGTTATTCAGTCATTTTGTTAATCTACAGAAAATGTATGTGTATCTTTTGTACACATGGTAGTATATGCTTCCAAAACATTAAAATGTTTTCATGAATATATATGAAGCATGGAAAGAGAATAAAAAAGAAGCGGGTTTACTGATGAAATTCCAAGGTTTCTTTTATGTACCCTCTTACTAAACACTGCTCATTGGTGCAGGTGTTGGAGCTCAGTAAAAAACAGAAATATTTGAAGAGTTACTTACGGTAGAATTCATTGTATAATCCACTTCTGTTTAAAATTGCCTATTTAGGCACAGAAAAACATATTTCTGAGCGCAGCTTCTGCTGCTTGTAGTAGAAAACATCACATCAGAGAATGTTTCTGAACGTAGCTTCCCTGCTTGTAGTCCAAACAACACATCAGGGAACATGTTTCTGAATGCAGCTTCTCTGCTTGTAGTCCAAACACCAAGCTAGCAACAGTGAGATATTTGGCCTGGTACAATCAGCCCTCTCAGGACAGTGCCTGGTTGTGATAGCTAGTTGGCCAGTCTTGTCAAAAACCTGGCTTTGTGAATGGTAGAAGAATAGCTACATAGAGGTGACAACCCACAGTAAATCAGTGACACCAACCAATCAAATACCCTGCTCGGGCAGAGTGCCAATGACACTCAGCAGATTAATGTAGTAGATGTAACAGTGAGAGTGACTATTGTCCTTGTACCAAGACACCATCTGCTTCTGCTACTACAACCAATTATCACATTTGTTTATCTCAGGCCTCCTGTTTGATCTGTCACACACCTGTCCTAAACGCCTAACCCTACCCCCACGGTTCCAGGTTTGCGGGGCCTGATGCTGTCTGTGATGATGGCATCTCTGATGAGCTCGCTCACATCCATCTTCAACAGTGCCAGCACACTGTTCACCATGGACATCTACACTAAGATACGTGGCTCGGCCTCCGAGAAAGAGCTTATGATCGCCGGGAGGTAGAGTCACACACATTCAGCTGCTCTCTGGAGTTCCGTTGGTTTGATACACGCGTGTGTGTGTGTGTGTGTTTATGTGTGTGTTTAGTGGTTCCTGTTTGCATTTTGATGAATAGGAAAGATCCATACTGACGTGACGTACTTGGCTCTATAGGGTGTTTATTCTGGTTTTGATCGGGTTGAGTATAGCCTGGATCCCTGTGGTTCAGTCGGCTCAGAGCGGTCAGCTCTTTGACTACATCCAGTCCATCACCAGCTACTTGACCCCACCCATTGCCGCCACGTTCATGCTGGCCATCTTTTGTAAACGCGTCAACGAGCCGGTGAGTCTCCATCCAATCAGCCTGTTATAAGAACCGATTCATTTACCTTGTACTGTAACGGGGTGTAGTTCATCTGCAGGCTGGCCTCAAAGGTCCCCGGTTACCACTTCCGCTCACGGCTCTTTCCTTGTGTCCGCTTGTTTGTGTTATTGACTTCCCCAACCCACCCCTGTAGGGTGCGTTCTATGGCCTCACGATCGGCCTGGCGATTGGCCTGACCAGGATGATAGCTGAGTTCGCCTACGGGACGGGCAGCTGTGTCAAACCCTCAACCTGTCCTGAGATCATCTGCGGGGTCCACTACCTCTACTTCTCCATCATCCTGTTCACCATCTCCTGCCTGTTGATTCTCTCCATCTCCCTCATGACCAAACCCATTGACGACAAACATGTCAGTTAAAACCCCCAGTGATAACCTGAACTGATTGGATTATTCTTTCACCCTAAATCAGCCGTTCTGTTATCTAAGGGTTATGTCCTTGGTTTCTCTGCAGTTGTACCGGTTGTGCTGGCAGCTTAGAAACCGCACTGAGGAGAGGGTGGATTTGGAGGAAGACAACTGGACGGACCAACAAGACTCTGACTCTATGGATATCGAAAGTGGTAGGTCTCTCTCACCCACTTCCTCCTGGTTATTCCAAAACACGTCGATACATTTTGTATATCTACACGCACAAACCCCGTTTCCTCATCCCTGTATGTGTGTGTTTATGCAGAGCCCGCAACGGAGCCGGGCTGCTTTAAGAAGGCTGTGCTGAGCTTCTGTGGCCTGGAGAAGTCAAAGGCCATTAAGCTGACTCCTGAGCAGCAGGCGGAGCTTCAGAGGAAACTCACAGACACTACTGAGAAACCCCTGTGGAGGAACGTGGTCAATGCCAACGCTATCATCCTCCTGTGTGTCTGTGTCTTCTTCCACGGCTTCTATGGTTAAATTGGCCCTCATCCAGGACCTCGGTACATCTGGAGTTCGGAAGGTCTAAACATTAACTTTGACTACCCCTTCTGTTTCGACCCTGAGATCCCCCCCAAGACATCCAGGCCCACGATGCACTGTGCTTTCCCTGCTCATGCCTGTTTGACTGATTTAGACATGGGGAGTCTCAGCACTTCCTCGTTTTGGGGTTCTTTGCTTGATGGTGAAGGTGAAGCAAAAAAGGTAATTTAATAGGAAAATAGGTTTCAGTGTCCATGTTTGCTGTGACCTTTTTGTTCTTCATTTAGTTTCTATTGTTTCCTTCAAACACTGGGCAGGGCTGCAACATGAATAGACATGTATAACTCACTATTTCATCATGAACAAGATGACATTGAGACAATGTAATTTACCTTGTAACATTCTGTTAAAAACTGTAGCCCCCTCTGTTGTTTCCAGAGATGAGGAAAGATCTCACAAATTTACAATCACACATTCTCCTTTCCTGGAATGGAGCCTGATATCCTTGAAATGTTTGATCAAAGTCCATAACGGTGTCATATTTCCTTTTTCCTCCAGCTGTAATTCTGTTTAGTTACGTGTTAATGAATGATGTCTCAATGATAGGTGAAATGAAACTTCCTCATAGTACTGGAGTAATAGCCCACTGCAAAAATATGCACACACAATAAAAAAAAACACACATTCAAACAATTGTTTTAGAAATGTCTCCCGTTGTATGGACACCAAACATTATTCCCATTAAAGGGGAATAACAATTAATAAAAATAAAAAATCTACATTCAGATATCGCTTTTTCTATGTTCATATATTGACCTTTTCTAAACCATCAGTTTCTCCCTTGTCTACTACAGCATGCACTACATAAATAGAAAAGCGAAAGAAGGCTTTGACCAACTCTCTGTAGCTAGCTACCAGAAACCCTAAGCTAACAATAGCAAGGCTAAGAAGAACATCGTCAAACTCTGAGTTAGTGCTTTTTTTGGAACAGGTAATTCCATTTTATATATTTTTATTCGGAATGTGATTCTCTGTCGGGCATTGGTGCAGAACCGCTTTCTGACAGATGAATAATTGCAAAATACTGTAATTGTTTTTTTTACTGAAAAAATCCTACATAGTGGTGCTTACAAATTTTCCCATTTAACCAATAAATTTGTCTAACTACAGTACTGTAGCTATCTGGCTAAAACATTGCCATCATGCAACCAAAACTAGGAGCACAGAAATGGAAGGACAAATCTAAAAGAGAACGTATAAATATGTGTAGTAGTTAAGTAATGGCTGACTGGAACTCAGTAGGTTATGAATTGAAAAGATGTGACACAATTAATTACCTGTGCTGAAAACAAAGGGATTTGAATGTGGCCTAGTTATAAATAAAAGCATTAAACAATAAAATGTTTATGACTTGTTTTTTGGACAGTCATTTAATTACTATTAATACATTTTTTGGCCCATGGTTTGGGTCCTAAATGTTAAATTCTGTCCCGGGCCCTGTCATTCCTCTCAGCGTCCCTGGGTGGAAACATCATGCTTTGGGGATGGGAATCTGTTCAGGATTGAGGGAATGATGAATGGAACAAAATACAGAGGTCCTTGATGATCTTCAGAGTTCTTAAAATAATAATAAATACAATGTATATATACAGCTCCGGAAAGAATTAAGTGACCATTGCACCTTTTTCTTTCCTTTTCAAAAAAGTCTAAAAGGAAGGTTTTGAGTGAGGAACAGAAGGGTTAAAATTAAGAGATCACTGCAAATTGAACGCTTCTGTTCCTCACTCAAAACTTTTCTTTTCAACTTTTTTGGAAGGGAAAAAGTGCAGTGGTCTCTTCATTTTTTCCGGAGCTGTATACCTGGTACATATATATATACGTAACATTATGACCACCTGCCTAATACTGTGTAAGTGTGGACTCCACTAGACCTCTGAAGGTGTGATGTGGTATCTGGCACCAAGACATTAGCAGCAGATCCTTTAAGTCCTGTAAGTTGCGAGGGGGGACCTCCATGGATCGGACCTGAATGTCCAGCTTATCCCATGGATGCTCAATTGGATTGAGATCTGGGGAATTTGGAGGCCAAGTCAACACCTTGAACTTGTTGTGTTCCTCAAACCATTCCTGAACCATTTTTGCTTTGTGGCAGGGCGCATTATCCTGCTAAAAGAGACCAGTGCCATTAGGGAATACTGTTGCCATGAAAGGGTGCACATGGTCTGCAACAATGCTTAGGTAGGTAGTACATGTCAAATTGACATCCATGAATGGCAGGACCCAAGGTTTCCCACCAGAACATTTCCCAAAGCATCAAACTGCCTCCGCTGGCTTGCCTCCCTCCCATAGTGCATCCTGGTACCATGTGTTCTCCAGGTAAGTGACGCACACACACCCGGCCATCCACGTGATGCAAAAGAAAAAGTGATTAATCAGACCCGGCCACCTTCCGTAGCTCCGTGGTCCAGTTCTGATCCTCACGTGCCCATTGTAGGCGCTTTCATGAGTACAGGGATCAGCATGGGTTCATCGGTGGCCCAACCTCAAGGGGACGAGTCTCAGACCACTAGAGAAGAGGGGGCCCCAAAATCTAATTTTGCTTAGGGCCCGCAAAAGGATAGGTCTGGCCCTGAATTTTAGGAAATTTAAATATCTCACCTGTCCTTGTGTACCGCACTCCAGTCTAACTCCAAAAACCCATCAAACGAGAATGCTAACTTTGTCTCCCCTAACTCTGTTGCGTGAATCCACCTGCTAACACTTTGCTTTTAGCATGGTAAGTTGTCATTATTTAATAATAATAATGTTTTTGCTAATCTAAGCTAAGCATTAACGTTTCCACCTACGCATAATCTATTGGTTGCTCTTGCTACCCGACTACAGAACTCCTTCATTTGCACATCTTGTATGCCATTTAGAAATTGCCATTTGTACCTGAACAACTGTTATCCCACTTGTAACTGTCAAAGGTGTGTCAAGGTCAAGCGTGCCGCACAAGCCCTGAAAAGTGAAGCCAAAACGTCTCGATCGCCCCCTGGTGAGTGGTCCCAGTATAGGCCCTCCCCATGTTATTCAATGGGACGCGAGACCAACTAAACAATTAAATTACCCTTCAAATATATTTTTTCCGAAGCTGGTTTCTGTCATTTACTGTAGTTTGTATCACGCTAATGTAAATTCAAGAGTTTGTTTTTAAAATAAGTTTGCTTTTAGTTAGTTATTTAATGCTCTAAAAACGGTGGTGTGACGTCGTGATTCACAGCTGTGATTGACAGCTATCTGAGCCGAGGAGCCACTGAATCTTCGGAGGACTGAGGAGATTGGAACTTAAATTTAATCTCAAAATTATAATTAATATAATTTCACACGGACATAATGGGTTGTTCTGCAGTACATTGTGCTAACCGATCTGGCATTTCCAATCGATCTTTGAATTTTTTTCGGTAAGTTAAATTTATAAGCTATTTAATTAGTAAATAAATGTAATGGGCTAGCTAACGTTAGCTAAAAGACAACAAGCCTCGTTAATAGCCATGTTAATAGCTATCAGGTGATCGTTAGCTAGAAGTTACCAATTATTTTTGTATTAGGCCTATTCTAAATTAAGGTTAAACATGATGTAAGTTAGGCTATAACATATCGTCTAGGTTTAACAAGCAAAGGTTGTACTGTACTTGGACTTGCGATTGATTACGGTATGCGCATTCTGCGAGGGAGATTGAGGGCGGGGCACAGGGGTTGATTTCGCGGCTTTACGGCTTTACTTCCTTCTCGCTACTGCGCATAACTACTGCGCAGAACTGGTCCCAAGATCGCTATCTGCGCAGACGCAAGTCCAAGATGTCAGCGTCGTATCAGGACACTGGTGGCTTCATTTTTCACCAATGGAAAAGAGCGAAAGGGCGTCGTCCATTATATATACAGTCTATGGTCAAGGTGCGTGAAATAAGGGAGCCAAACGCAGGGAGGTAGTTACTCTTCTTTCTATTTAGAGAATAGGCACGCGTAAAACAAACAAGCGTGCAACTGCTACGCAATACAAACACCAAACATAGAACAATACCACACAAAGACAGCCAGAAACACAGGAACTTATATAAGCGATCTAATGAGGGAATGGACACCAGGTGTGTGCAATAACAAGACAGGACAGTGCCGTGGGAGGAGGAGCGGCGTGGCTAGAAGGCCGGCGATGACGCGCGCCGAACACCACGTCGGGAGGGGTGATGCGCGTCCTCCATGCGCGTCCTCGTTACAGTAACATACACTATACCTAATACTTGTAAACTTTCCGCCCTCCTCTATTTGCATTTATTGCACATTTAGTATTGCCATTTGTACTGCTTTTGCCTTCATTGCAGATCTACACATTCCACCTGTAATATAGATATACATAATATTTGTAAATGTTTTGCCTGCTTTGCACTTCTGGTTAGATGCTTACTGCATTTTGTTCTACTGTACTTGTACTGTTCAATGACAATAAAGTTAAATCTAATCTAATCAAATACTGGAATTATGAAATAACATGTGCTCTGCTTGAATTACATATGTCCACTGATTAATGTTTGTAGATAACATCTTTAGCAAACAGGCCTACCTTATGCCATTGCCTATTCAAGTAGCCTACCTTATGCATTTGGTTGGTTCTAACCACATTTCAGCCTAAACATCAAAGGACAATACCTTGACAAGCTTAGGTGTGTTTATTTGGGTTAAATGCCTACACACCCTGCAGCTCTCTAGTTGAGTGTGGCTAATGTAACTGTTATTGTCCTTGGTGGGTTAATCATGAGAACAATATGAGATGGTAGAACTATGGGATCATAGACCAGCAACCTTCTATTTAGTATTACGTGTTACATCTAGATGCAGCCAGTCATTGTGGTAAGGTATGGACTGACATTGTATGTACATTCAACTAAACTAAGGGCTGTGACAACTTGCAATTATCCAAATCAAGCAATGTCCATAGTTCGCAATAAAACAGTATGTTTTTAACATAATGCACTGCTTTTCAAAGTAAAAATGTGAATACATTCTAAAATCATGATTAATCGTGAAAAACTACAGAAGATGCAATCAATTCTTTTATACGTTTGACAGCATATAACACTACGTTCAAACGTTTGGGATCACTTAGAAACTTCCTTGTTTTCAAAAGAAAACATTAAATAACATCAAATTGGTCAGAAATACAGTGTAGACAATGTTAATTTTGGAAATTATTATTTTAGCTGGAAACATTTGATTTCAAATGAAATTTCTACATAGGTTTACAGAGGCTTTGTGGGTTTGATTGCCTGCTCAAAACCAATACATTTCTTCTGATACAGTCTATTCTTGTTCTGAGAAATGAAGGCTATTGCATGCAAGAAATTGCCAGGAAATTTAAGATCTCGTACAATGTTGTGAAATACTCCCTTCACAGAATAGCGCAAACTGTCTCAGAATAGAATAGAAAGTGGAATGGGAGGCCCTGGTGAAGAACTGAGCAACAGGACAAATACATTCGTGTCTTGTTTGAGAAACAGATGCCTCACAGGTCCTGAACTGGCAGCTTCATTGAATAGTACCCACAAATCACCAGTCTCAACGTCAACAGTGAAGAAAAGTGTGCAAGCTGGTAGAGGCATACACAATTTTATTCAGTACTTCCGGAAGATACTACTTGTAGATGTAGATACATACGTCAGGTTTCTATTTTCAGTAAATTGCCTTAAATTCCCCAAATAATTTTTGAACTGTGTATACAAAAAGCTGGTTTGTTAAAGCCCTGAATGTGATTATATTGTGATATTGCAACATGTGTGACAAAAAAAACCTTAGTAGTTTACACTTCTGATCTGTTGGTAACTGATATTCCCATAGGATTATTATTTTTAAGATATAATTTTGGATTTTCTTCGTACAACATTTTTATAGAAACCTATTCTATGATATTTCTACTATTTTCCCCAGGGTTTTGTGTTTTCACAAACATTTTTTTATTAAAACGTTCATTAAACGACAAATACGTTTCTTTACCCTGTAAGCTTTTTATTGACAAGGTCAATAGAAAATGTTAATACTTTGGTTTGTACTGTGGCTAATTTTTGGGCATTTGTGGCCAATCCAGGTAGTGTGGAGTTAACATATTATGGATCCTTTTTTTAAATGTTGGGTTTCAGTTTTCTTAAAATGGATAGGGACTATGTTGTCCAAACTTAAAGGGGAGCAAAGGTCTAGAGTAGCTATGACTGTGCTCAGACGGAGCTTTCCTCCTGTGGGGTCAGGAGGGCCAAAGAAACCAGAGCTAGGGTTTGATGGCACAAGCCATCTCTACCAATTCTAACTTGCAGTAGTCCAGACGTGAAATGATTAGTACCAGGATTAGAACCAGCGCCACTTCTTATGTAAGATAACATCATAGTCTATTAATGTTGTAGAGCATGACCCTCGCAGCAAGTTGTCACCGAGTCGTCACCGAGGCGTCACCGAGGCGTCACCGAGTCGTCACCGAGGCGTCACCGAGGCGTCACCAAGGCGTCACCGAGTCGTCACCGAGTCGTCACCGAGTCGACACCGAGTCGTCAGCGAGTCGTCAGCGAGTCGTCACCGAGTCGACACCGAGTCGTCAGCGAGTCGTCAGCGAGTCGTCAGCGAGTCGTCACCGAGGCGTCACCGAGGCGTCACCGAGTCGTCACCGAGGCGTCACCGAGTCGTCACCGAGTCGTCACCGAGTCGTCACCGAGTCGCTACCGAGTCGTCACCGAGTCGTCACCGAGTCGCTACCGAGTCGTCACCGAGTCGTCACCGAGTCGCTACCGAGTCGTCACCGAGTCGTCACCGAGTCGTCACCGAGTCGTCAGCGAGTCGTCACCGAGTCGACACCGAGTCGTCACCGAGTCGACACCGAGTCGACACCGAGTCGACACAGAGCCGTCACCGAGCCGTCACCGAGCCGTCACCGAGTCGTCAGCGAGTCGCTATCGAGTCGCTACCGAGTCGCCACCGAGTCGTCACCGAGTCGCTACCGAGTCACTACCGAGTCGACACCGAGTCGACACCGAGTCGACACAGAGCCGTCACCGAGCCGTCACCGAGTCGTCACCGAGTCGTCACCGAGTCGTCACCGAGTCAATGTTTAAGGAGAACTGGTTTGATTAGTATTTTTTTTGTCTAGCGGTTTGAGCATTTCAACAGTAACTGAAAGGCTACTGAAAGGCAAGATTAAATATCTGTTGTTCTGTCCCTGAGCAAAGCAGTTAACCATAATTGCTCCCTGGGAGCTCGTTGCGGCCGATCCCCGCCAGTTAAGCCTGACACAACATTTGCTCTGTCAACCCTGTCCAAGTGTCTGGAAGAGGGAAAATGTTTGATGCATAAGAACTTCCTCCATCTCAATAACAGCTCCTTCAGCATCTGCCCTGCCATAAATACACCTCTCTTCAATCATCACCAACATGGGTTTGAACTTAAACCCATCTCTCACCTATAATTTCCACATTAGTCATGTCTGTAAAACGGAATCACATTTAAACAGTTTAACAAAGCATCTCTCTACTAAGATCCTTTTTCGCCACTTCTGATGCAGAAGGGGTTTCGGTGTCTCCAGAATTGATTATAGGAATGCAATACTTTGGGGGCATTCCTGCAAACTCAATTCATAAGTTAGAGCTGATTCAAAAAAAGTGCTGCAAAGATCCTGACACAAACAAATGTCTGCCAACATCACCACATCCTTGCTGACCCCCATTGACATCCTGTCCGTTAGAGAATTGACTTGTACATTCTCCTCCTAGTCTACAAAGCTGTAACTGGCATCGGACCTGCCCAACTATCTGATCTACTCTCCCACTATTAACCTTCAAAACCCTATGGTTAAGCCATGCCTGCTTCATGAACCCTGGGCCTGGCTTGTGAGAATGGGAAACTGTACACCCCCCATAGACACCTATTGTAACCCCTTTCCTCACTCAGGCTGTTGATTGATTGTTGAGGCTTTTTCAGCTGGCCTAAGCCTCCTACACTGTAATTAGGATATGTACTGTATATATTCGCTGAGTTTCTAATATTGTTATGCACTTTGAGATGATTAAGGTGTAAAAAAAAGCACTTTAAAAATGCACATTATAACCACTCAAGCGTGTCCTTAATTCGGCTGCTCCTTGTATATTTTTATTCTACACATGGTACTGTTATCTCAATTATTACATAAATGTGTGAGATGAAAGACAGTAATTCCTCACAGACAAAGTACAAGGATAAAAAAACTTCAATGGCATGTTTTCTCAGTTTGTGGGTTGTACAGAAAAACACACATATACACATTTATAGATCATCTTTTTAGTCTGAGCTGAGGATTAATTATAGGTCAACATGCAGGCCTGTGGAGATGGGGGAACTGCTTCAAATCAGTCTTATGTAACAGTCTATCTGTAAGAGTTGAGGCTATGGCCAGAGAGTAACGCTGCTTTTGTCTACCACAATGTGTTTGTTAAAATAACTTCAATATTACAATATTATTATCTTTGTTGACAGAAAACAGTAGAGTGGCTAATCCTGCCTTTCAGTGATATCTTACTATCTCACCTTAACCTTCACCCATTTATAATCTAAATAATAATGTTGTTTTGAATAATGCAGAGTACTATTTCCTGTATAGGCTCAGTGTTGTCCGTTGCTTTGTAATGTTGTGTTGTCTGATTCAGGTGTATTGTGTTAAAGCTGGGATCTTTAGTATTTATGCCCATTGATTCTTAAAGGATTCTTGAAGGTTATAATTTACAAATTTACATAGCAACTGTTGGGCACCATCAAAACTCAAAATAGAATAGATAAAACATGTCAATTTAAGCAGACATGGTATTGGCTCAAAACAGGCTTAAACCCCTAATTCTGATTTGTATTTGAATTTCAGAGTTGTAAGGATAAATTCATACAAATCCTACATCTTTTTATCAAAACACAGGTGGGATATTAGGGAGGGGTAAATATAAGGGAATTGTTTTGTGTGAATGCTTACATAACATCTTCCAAATGGTTAAATGTGCACAGTGGAATTGTTATTTTTTATAATTCTGATGTGTTCTTCTCTGCACATTATATCTATTTGTTAGCAGCTTCATTTATTTTCTGCATCCCTGAATGTGTGTGTGTTTGTGTCATGGATTAATACTCTATGTGGAATATTATTCAGTACTCTCCGTACACAGCTTTCATCTTTCAGTAGGCTGGGTGAGTGTGTGTGCAGGGGGGAGGGGGGGGGCGGTTTACAGTGCCCTCATTGGCTGAAACATTTTCACTGGCGACTAGAAAACGTGATCCAGCCTGCAGAGGCACTGCAGCGGAGACTGCAGAGAGAGAGAGAGAGAGAGAGAGAGAGAGAGAGAGAGAGAGGGTAGTGAGAAAGACAGAGCAAAGAGAGAGAGCAAGAGAGGGGGAGGAGACAGCATGCAACAGAAATGTTCAGGTCCAGAGAGAGTAAAGACAGAGAGAGAGAAAGAGAGAAAAAGTGGATGACAGGGCCACTCACACAGAGAGAGAATAACAGAGGACAAGCGTGTGTGTGTGTGTGTGTGCGTGCGTGCGTGTGTCTGTGAGAGTGTGTGCATAGAGGCGCATTTACAGAAGCGGAGAAGAAGGAGAAGCTGTGAGAGAACGGCAGCGCTGAAACGGCTGTGAAGGAGAACAACAGAGGGAAGGAAGAAAAGACAGCAGTGAATACCTGAAGACCTGAGGCTGCATAACCAGACACAGAGAAGAGAGGAAAATTAGCCAGCGAGGCATCGCAGGACCTCTGGTGGTACACAAGCTCTTTGGCTGTCGGGCAGACTGGAGGAAGGATGAAGAGAGGGCGCCACTAAAAGCCACTGCTGGGCCTCACCACAGGAGACCGGGAGAGAGTGTGGCGGACGAAGCGACCAGACGGAGGAAGAGAAGAAGAGAAGGAACGCTCCACCACCAGCCTCTGTCCTCCATCATTGTGGCTGAAGGAAGGAGTGACGCATCCTTTGACAGCTCAGCCTCCATCTTACCTTCCGTCCGTCTGTACCTACAAACATCCACCTTCAGCCTCTCAGGGTCTCACGGAAAGGAATGAGCACATTGTCTGGTCCTTCTCCTCCTTCCATTCTGCTGTTAGATGCACTTAGACCAGAGGGCCACGTAACCCACGTAGGAAACGGCTGGGGTGTAACACAACTATTGTCACCTCAGAGCACAGGACACAGGTCTACGACTGCATCTCCCAGCACCTCCCACCATCAACAGCCACCTACCACCAGAACCAGGCAGAGCCAGGTTTTCCATTCTTGGGATGATTTGAACGATACATTACAGCTGGAATAATCAACCACAACACAGGTAAAATGCTTAATGTGTGTGTATGCTGGTCTTTTTGTTATTTTTTTTACACGTCTTTGTGATAATTCCATTCTGTGTGTATGTGTCAAGGTACTGTATGTGCTGATGAATATGTGAGTTTCTACTTCCTTCTTTGTGTATTTCAACATGCAGTTTAGAGGGTTGTTGCAGTTCTGAGCCAGCCGTATACACGCACTCGCACAAACACACACACACACACGTGCTGGGGTTCCAATTCAGTCCACAGATATTTAATTGCGTGTTGACTGCATCTTTGTGGGATCAAGACCCTGGAGGTTATCACATACAACAGATCTGTCTAGAGAGGGATGAGAATGGGAGGGGAAGTGCATGTTTGTCTGTGTGTGTGTGTGTGTTGGTGGGGGTGGGCGGGGGGGTGGGGTGTATGTGTGCGTGGCTGGAACTGCCTGTTCTGCAGCTGTCAGCAGCCCTTTGGAATCTCCATGTTGACCATGCAAGGGGGCTGGTGCTGACTGCAGCCAGAGGACCCGTGCTGCTGTGCTGCGATTGCATAACCGCAGCCTGCGAACCCCTCCCACACGCTGCTGCCCTGCCAAACTGCGTCTTCCTCCTGGCCGAGTCTCCAGGCTCCCCGAAAACACACCTCAGCCGCCACTAGTCACAGGCATCTGTGTTCCATGCCACCATCCGCATCCCACACCACAGCCAGCATGTCTGAGTCTGCCCACTCCCCTCGGAAGCTGAGACGAGTATCGTCAATAAATCAATCGGATCAATCGATCGGCCGCTGGAATATTGATTGATAATAGCTCTGTGTGTCAGGACGGGCCATTATTGTTGCTGCGAATATTTCCCAGTTGGCTGCCTGGGAGCCGTAGAGGAGGAGAGACAGGCGAGAACAAAGAGTACTTCGTTGTAATGAATTGCGGGGAAAATGGCTGACGACGTCTGCCTTGAATGACTTTGAGTTGAATTTATTTGAATCTCTTCACTGAATAGGTTCACGAGTCACAATGTAAGAAAGACTGTGAAGAATGCACCTCGTCATCCCGGCTTTACGGATGGAGTTACATAATGTTCCCAAGGACCCCAATGCAAAGCTGTCCTAAGGAATATATTATAGTCACAAATCACAGAAAGAGATGTCTTACTGTAAATGGATCTGGCACAATTGAATAAACACAGCTAAATGACATCAATGGTAGCACACATGACATGGGCTTTCAACGACCGGCACTGAAAACCCAGCCGACAGGTAAGAAACCGAAACACTGTAAAAGTGCTACACAACAACGTGTCTGAAGACACTGGGCTCTATGGAAGTTGCTGTATAGGATTGTATAGAGATTGACTGTAGTCACCACGGATACAGTACATCTGGGGATTTGTCCACTCTCCGGTCATCATCCCATTTATGTAATCATAATACTTCAGGACGCCACAGGGTAGAGCAGAGCGGCAGAGACGAGGCCTTTTATCAGCCAAGACAGAGCTCGGGACACAAATCAGATCCCAGCCAGCATTCTCTGTGTACCCGTTGCTTTGCGCGTAATTGGGAGCCCAGTCGACCGGTCATTCTGCCCAGTCCGGTTCAGGTCAGCTGGCGGAGGTCAGCCTCGTGTCATGGAGACGCTGAGGTAGATGGACGTTAGAGTCAGGCAGCTCGTAGTGTCCTCCACATTCAGGACGCGGTGCCCTTCTCCTGCTCCCTGCACTGCCCTGGCAGGAGGCATCCAGGGAGGGAGACGGATGGTCTCCGCAGTTTGGGTGGAGGCAACCGGAGAGAGGAGGAGGAGGAGCGGGGGAGTGGATGATGATCGGAATGTTCTGGGTGTGTTTTGTTTCGCTGGTCGTGCGTGTTGGTGTGTTGGCTAAGTTACTTTTAGGTTTTAGAATAACAGACCAACACATACAAGGATGCCAAAATGCCATTAGACTAAATAAGCCTGACTACAGTGTTATAGCTTCAATGGGTACAGGAGTGAAGAGACCATTACTCCTTATTAGTGTTTAATAGCATTTCTGCGGTGGTGTTGGCCTATCTATTCAGTATGCCCAGGGATGCCATGAGTGACGTGTGTGGGATGAGAATGTTGTCCTGTGTGTGGTAATGTGTGTACGTACATAGGAATGTGTGTTGTGCGTGATGGTTGACATGGGCTCTCAGATCTCAGTAATTCTGTCTTCGTCTCTCCTGCTTGCTCTGCTCTTCCTTGTTTGTTTGTGCTGATTGGGTCAACTGTGCAGCCCATAATTAAATTAGCTTGTCCTGGGTGGGAAAACTGACTGACTAATGGACAGGGCTGCAGACAGACAGACAGACAGACTTTGAATCTCAAAAAACTACAATAGGCCTGATTGGTATAGTACAATCATTCGAATAATCTATGGAGGTCTAGTTTCTTGTTGTGAGATGAGAGGAGATGCGCCTATCACAAGGCACTAACATTACACTACAGCAGGAGGCCTCCTTCTGAATCACTTTCCATTTTTATAACGCTGTCGACAAACGAGACAAATTTAGATTCTTAATATCTGAGGCTGTGATGCTGCAAGGCCGTCGGCCTGAATGTTACTTGTCAAACACGTCAGTCATAAAACGCCTCCCTGATCTCTGACGGACATGAATACGCACCTCAGTGTGTGTGTGTGTGTGTGTGTGTGTGTGTGTGTGTGTGTGTGTGTGTGTGTGTGAAGTGTACGTGTGTGTGGTGGGAGGGGAGGTGAATGGACACTGAAGGGAACTGTTTATAACAACCCCTACGAAAAAAGCAAATACACCGTGCCCACATTGATTTGAATAACCAACCAGTGATGAAGTATTGTTTGTCACGGATGCTGGTGTGAATCGAAGTGAAGGCTGACAGCCTGACTCATGCCTGTACAGAGTGTGGCTTTGTCAACGAACAAGAGAAAGGGCAAGAGAGCAGTTATTTAAAAGACAACAACATTGCAGCACTGCGGTGCCAGAGGGACGCATTGAGAGCCACTGTGAGTGACACTGGCTGACAGCCTCGTCTTTCAGGCTGCAGCTGGAGGAGGACAGGGCCAACAGCTGCTGAATGATTCAACATACTGTAGGTAGTGGGATGGGCAGTGTTTTGGTACTAGAATAGTGCTGTTTAGTTCGATTAGCGGTGGACAGTTAGAAGGTGTCTCGATGAGCCTAGCCATAGTCCTGTCTCTGAGGGACAGATGGCCTCTTGATGAGGGCCACGATGCGGGATGAGAAACCGTTAAGACGGAGGTATTTTTGGTCTTCTTTGAGCTGTACTGCCCACTAGCCTTCCACCTGCCGGGAGAGAACATGTTTGAAACAGTAGGTGAAAAAGGCTCGCTGATGCAACCCACATGACCACACAGCACAGCACCCAGCTGGTTTAACTCTGACTAAGTGTGAATACAGACACTGAGAAGGGAGAGAGATTAGCCGTGGTTGAGGGTGTTGGGGTTTAGGGTTAATGGGAAAGGGTATTTCTGCCTCCAAAGGTATTGCTCTGTGTGAATCTTCAGAGGAGGTTGGGGGCAGGAAACCACAGTGAGCGTGTGTAGATAAAGAGACCATAAATAGAAACCATGAACGATGCTGCACTCCCTCTTCTCTTCCTCGCCCCATCTCTCGTTCTCGGCATGTAGGTCAACTCCCTCGCTCTCTGTCCCTTGTTCTCTCTCCGCGCATCTTGTCTACACAGAAGCTTGTGTGGACGAGAAAAAACGGTTTTGTTTCCCTCCATTATTGTGTTAGTGTGGAAAGTACAATCAACTGTACATTCACACCACCTACAGAAAGCACACTATAGCTCAAATCTACGTACTCATGTTTTCCAAAGGATTGGCTTATTTGCCTCTGACCAAATATGCATCTCTTTCACTCACCGTGTAAGAGGAAGATAATGGGGGTTGACATCATGCTGGCGGCAAGAGAAGACTAGAACCACACAGACCAGGATTATTTCTGATCACCAGGCTTCTCCATCAACTGTACACTTTAAAAACAAGTAATATAGCACTTTGTACATGTTTTCTCAATATTTCTAAGGAAGGTTTTCAATTTGTAATACTTCTGTTGAAATAGTGACAGTACCCATATCCGTCCACAGGTTGTATTATTTTCAAGATTCAAGATTGCAATAATTTGAAGTTCACAAAAGTACATAGCCATAGCAGATTCATGTGGCATTGTTTGTTATTAATAATATTCAGTCAAACTTTCCTCTTCTTCCTCAGGTATCAGAGCCTAAGATGGTTATGAAGATGACAGTCAGACCATTTGACCCTCTGAAAGCACGGGTGTCACTCTGAAACTCTTTAGGGAAAGGCAAACAGTAACGCGGTAAGGTGCTCCCCGGAGACTGATATTGGCCAACTAGCCAACTAAGGACTGAGTTTGAAAGTCTACCAACCCTTCGCACCAACTTGGAATTCAGGAGTGGTGCTCCCAGGAGCAGAGGAGTCAATCCGAGAGCTTTCCATTGACTCTGAATCACCTCCACAAAAATACCTCTGCCTTATCAGGCCCTAGCCAATGGGCCAAAGGTCATGGAACCATAATCGAGCGCGAGAGACAGAGAAAGTTCCAGTCTGAGTGTTTGCAGGTTTTTCTCACACACCAGACCGTCTCACAATCTAAGGTAGATACTGAGAGGAAATGCTGGTTTCAGCTGCCGTCACATAGAAAGTATCAAGCCCCTGTTTGCGTAATTTCCCTTTGGCAAACCACAGAAGGCCGTGTGAGAACATAGAACCAAACGGCTAGTGAACAGCCAGTGCTGCTTGAACACGTCATTGTCAGAACGTAGAACTCTTCACAATCCTGGTGTGTGACTGTGTTATGTGAGCATCTATATATGTACATACAAGATTATTTATTGGTGTTTCCACTGAAAACATATTGTTGTGCTGATGCATTAAGTCCTGTCTGTCGTCTGGCTGTTATTGTGGTTGAACACAGGAACATATCTTCATTACACACACAAGATTTTACAGGGTAGTCTTAAAAGGCAAGGACTGTTCTCTGGGTCTATTATCAAAGGACAGCGTTTCTGACTGTTTGAGTGTTTCTGGCCATTAGTCCTCTGTCCTTCTGTTTCACACAGAGTGCTCCTAACAGCAGTCCATCCAGAGAGGCCCTTCTGATAAAAAACAAAACAATGGACAGAATCATGCGTCCCCACGTCCCCTCTAATGGCTGACTCTGACACTCCCAGTCCACTTCCCGCCGCGGCCCCCTCTCTCTAACGCAAACACACAGATAAGCTTCATGTCCATGTCCTGCCTCAGGCGGCAGCCTGTGACCATCCCCATGGATACCGTCAAGATCATCCAATCGGAGAAGTTCCCCCGGGAGTGCCAGGTGCCCGCCACCCAGCCTCGCTTCGCACCTCCCCCGCGGGTGGCGTGGGACGGAGGGGGAGAGGGAGAGATCATCGTCAACCAGGCGTGCAGCGACCTGGCTCTGGAGGTGACCCGCACCGACATGGCGCCCGCCCGACCCATGGTCTCATCTCCGCCCGGGCCCATCGTCCGCATGGGCCGCCGGGAGAGCTACCTGGCCCAGCGCAAAGCCAGCGCCGCGGAGATCTGCTACCACCAGTTCCACTACAAGATGGAGGACGTCATAGTCAACCAGTACGTGCTGCGCTCCTCTTCCACCTCCTCCTCCACCTCCTCCAGCTCCTCGGGTCCCGTGATGCCGTGCGAACCCCTGGACTGCCCCACCTGCAGCCACACCTACAACTTTGCGGGCAAGCGCCCGCGCATCCTCTCCTGCCTGCACTCTGTGTGCGAGGAGTGCCTGCAGATCCTCTATGAGTCCTGCCCCAAGTACAAGTTCATCTCATGCCCTACGTGTAGGCGGGAGACCGTGCTGTTCACCGACTACGGGCTGGCGGCCCTGGCCATCAACACCAGCATCCTGAGCCGGCTGCCCTCCGACCCCAACGGTCCGGTGCAGTGGGGGGGCGAGGCCGACCGGAGCTGCTACCAGACGGTGCGCCAGTACTGCCAATCAGCCTGCACATGCCAAATCGCCAACCCCCTGTCTTCGTGCGGCATCATGTAGAGACCGGGCAGAGGCCAAACTGGCATGACTTAACTCTGCCCGTCCTACTCCTCCTCCTCCCCCGTCCTCTCTGTCTCACGTACATACAGCCCCGTACAGATGTATCTCTATATTTAATAGCACAGACGGATGCTGTCTGGGTCAGATGGATGGTGAAGGTCACCGTCTTGCAGACGAAAAAACAGGGCAATAGCAAATAAATGTATTTTATGTATGAACTATGAATCCTGTTCCCCCTCTCTTGTTCAGGTGTGTTTGTCATTGACATCTCTTTACATAGGAATGCTAGGGGAGGTCTATCCCCTCAACCTAGGTGAATAAAGAATAAATAATGAAAAGCAACCACTACTGTCTGGTTTCAACTGGCTGTGGATGTCTAGTCGCAGCAAAGCATTGAAAAAGGGGTTGGTAGATGGATGACTTGATACTCCATCTGAAGTCCCACCATCTCTTTGCTTTGCAGCCCCATTTCATCATGAGACTTCTCTGCATAGGATGACCACTCTACTGTTTCCTGTCAGCAATAAGTGCTACATTAATGACCGTCTGTAACTCTGTGTCAGTGTAATTACGTCCCACCGATGATGTATTTTCCAACGTGGTTGTGCTGATGACCAAAGTCAGTTTCGGTAAATAAAGCGGTTTTCACTGGAATACTGATCTAGTGCAACACAGCTGGGCTAGTTAAAGTGGAAATCTAAAAATGACAGCTTCAATCAAGATCCAGCAGTGATGATGATGAATCCCATCAAAAAAGGTTTGTTTTCAATCTACCTTTGTGAATAGTTTGACAAAGAAATAGTTGGACTTGTAAATAGTTTGTTCACATTAAATGTGTTTTTATTCCATAAAGTAAAACACCATGCTATCTTATTAGCATTCTCCTGAAATGCATTTAGCAATAGACTATAAAAACAAGTGACAATAAACTTTCTGTTATCGACAGAGAGATCCAGACTGATATGGATAACTGATTAAATATATAGTACACTGCAATGTCATTCAGTTATGGCAATCAGTATCATTATATTGTATAGCTTATGTATTTGACTGAAATCAAATAAACACATTGGCAACATATCATTAAAATACAAAAAGATATAACACCTGAGCATCGCTGTCAAAATGTAGCAGCAGACAATAAATAAACACATACATATCCACCAGTAAGACCAATACAATAGGTTGGAGTCCTGTGCATTTACAGTTTGCTCATTTACTGTGCTAAAATGTTGGAATTCTCTGAGCTGTAGAACAGGAATGTTATCAATGGTTCTCTGTGGTTAAAACATTCTGCTCTTTTAATTCAGACACAGTTTTCCTTCTCCTGAACAGCTTCCTAAAGTGTACTGTAGCCTTCTTGCCGGATGGCTGAATCTGTTGGCTTCATTCGGAAGAAATGTCATACATTAGAACCATTAAAGATTGCAGGGATTAAATATTTAAGTCTTACTATAACGTAATTCCTGAAATGTACAGTAAATCATGCTATTAAACAAAGAGGCCTTTGGGATTGGTCGGAGTGAATTTTCATGAACAGATGCTGAGGCTAAATATGTGCTCGCCACAGCACCTCTGAGCACATTTCCCATTATCCATGCAACAGTGCATCATTCCCGGTTAGGTGCCATGTCAGAGCAGGCATGGAACTTTCATAATAACATCATGTATAGTGGAGACAACGCAGCCGCTGTCCTCTAGATGTCGCTGTAGTCTCACCTTGTTTTCCCCATAGTCTCCTCCCTCTTCAGAGAGCCAATCCGCAGCCTCCAAATTTTTGTCTTGTTTTCAGATTTTTTCTGTACAGCTTCTTTTTTCTCCTGCAGAAAAACATAAATAATTGTCAGTAGAGACACTGATAAAAAATGACATGCACACACAGACTTTCACAGAAATCCTCTAGCATCAGGTTGCACACATCTAAGAACAGATATGGTGTGGCACGAACGCGCCCACCCCTCACAAATCAGCGTTGCATCAACAGAAACAGCTGGTACCTTCCAGAAGCTACCAATTGGGTCAACCCGGCCCTCACACACTGCCTCCCATGGGACCTCGTCAGACGGGGCCTTTAAGGGCTCCCATGGAACAGCATTGGGGGTTTAGGCTTAGAAGCAGAACCAAAAGATGGTGAACAGGACAAAGCTGGAAGACGGAGTTGGAGGACAACGGCCAGGAGATAAAGGGTACCGGAGCTGCCGCCAAAACCACGACCACCGTCACCAGTTCCTCCCAAACTCTCACTGGGAGGCTGTCGAGTTGATGCTGCCTCCCCAACCACAGTGCCTCCCCTCCCTCCTCCTTCACGTGTCTTCCGGTTAACAAAACGCCCACCAGGGCCCTGAACACGTCCCCTGTGTCCATTCCCTGTGTCTCCCCGTATCAAAAGCTTAAACAGTTGCCTATTTCAGTGTGTGTGTAATACAAGCATGTTTTTGTGCGCATGTACACATACGTGTGTTTGAGCGTATTTGCATGTTGTGTGGATTTAAGTTTTGTGTAAAATGTCTTACCTGCTCTTTGTCGTCGTTGGGACATTCTTGCAGATCGTCTACACTCAGACACTTCCCTTCAGACATCTCCTTTACCTTACCTGAAACGAACACACATCACTTAGCCCAAAACAAACTACACGGTACACTGTGAGACGAGACAGTGTATTACAGTGTAGACCTACTGTACACTGTAAAATGAGAGAGCGTGTTACAGGTCACTTACTCAGGTGTGTCATCAAGAGTCTGGTGTCTGATGCTGACCTCCGTCGAAAATACTGATTAACATTATTATTGTGAGATGATTGGCAGGGTAAGTCCTCATGATCTTTGACTTTAAATTTTTTGCTGGCAGATCTGTCGCGCCTCTTAGCAGCCTCGCAGTCTAGCTGATCGCATTCTGAATTCTGTATGGATTGAAACAGCAGGTCGTATGTTGATAAGTGTCACTAACTACGTTAGTGCTCTCATTATATAATCGAAAACATCTGGACGTTAGAAGCTTTATTCACATGACTCTCCATTCATACGTGACCCTAAGAGGTCAAACGACACCATATCGTCTTACTTTGCTTGTCTGTTGCTCCTGGAGAGACTCCATCTCCATCTGTAACTCCTGGTTACACATCTGTAGCCTGGCGATCTCCTCCAGCATGCGGCACACCTGCTCCAAGTAGCCCAGCCCTGGGCTGAGCACCTCCTTTCCCTCCTCACCCACATTCTCCCTCCGGACCTGGACAGGATACAGAAGAGGCAGGAGATATCACTGATGGTAACAATGCAAATGGAAAGCATACAGTCAAGGGCCATTGGCGTATGACCTCTCAACGCAGTTACTGCTCTAAATAGAATACAATAAGTGTTATTGCTTCTATGGCAGCGGACCAGTTGCTGATTAGTGACAATTAAGTGCACTGGCAGGAAATATATTTCTAACCCATACAGAGCTCAGCTAATGAGGTGGCCTTTAATTGACCTTTCCCTTCTCATGAATACACAGCACCCTGTCTCAGATGCCATACAGCGACTAGTATCTCCAAATGAATACTTCATGTTCCTGTATTACAGCGTGGAAAACACAGTACAGTAACATCTTTCTGCTTGATTATACCAACCATTTTCAACACACTTCATGACCTCGGCACAATAGCATTACGAAAAAGGGATCATTAGAAGACTGACAATTTGCATAACAATGGAACGGTATCCCAACCAATATTCGTATGTAACGACTTCTTCCCTAATGACACTGCGCTGGCTTCGCCATCTGACCCAACAAAGTCTACAACACAGAATCCTGCTGAACACAACAACCCACACACAACATCAGGCCAGCCAGAACCACACCAGGTCGCCTCCATTCCACTCATTCCTACGGCTGAGCGTCTATCTGGGCCGACTGGTTCACGAACTGGTTCACTATATAAATGGCAACCACAACGCAGCCACAGGATTTCAGTCAGTGCAATCATCTTCCTGTCTAACTGTTCGTGTGTGTTGCAATCATAACTGTGCTAAAGGTAGCCGGATCAGTGCACCTCAATGTCTTTCAGTACCCTGTGAAGTCAGAAACATTCTGCAGCGTACACCTTTTACACAGGAATTCCATCCGGTGTGGAGGAAGGTTCTGGTGTAAAATAACCTGTTTCAGAACAATATTTTTAGCTTTTTTACATCGTTGATAAAATAAAATAAAACATGTTTGCATACAATGTGGTTATCTATCAAACCACACCTTGAACACACTCACGTTTGAATTCAGTCATGGTCACCACCATTGCTTAACTAAACCAATTAAAAAATGAAGGCAAATTAGGACTAAGCCACACTAAACGACTACTAATGCTGCTTACAAAAAAGAACTATCTCTCCATCTGTCTCTCCCCTACAGCAGATGACTTTGAAGGTTAGAGAATAAAGCATACTCATTCAGCACACCCACCACTGTGTCATTCAGTCCGGGCAGAGAGTTGTGATGAGAGGAGGGGTCTCTGCGGCGCAGCATCTCCTGTGGAGCCTGTTCGTCCACTACTGACAGGCTGGACGTCCTGTTGAGATGAACACTTGCCGACCTGTTTCCTGCCCTCTGGATGCGGACGGTTGCTGGAGCTGCCGGGAGTGAAGCGCTGTGCCACTGACGTCTGGGCCTCAGAACCCGCTGCTTGACACCCGAGCCTGCCCTCTGCAGCGCTTTCTCCACCCGTCGGTGCATTTCCCGTCGCCTCTGAGACCCAGTGATGGGTCCGTGCGAGAGGGACGAAGAGGAGCGGGAGGACGTCGGGGAGAGCACAGGCGAACACGGAGAGCTCAAAGGGAGCTCATCATTGTCCCTGTCTGGAGCTGTGGCGTCAGAGGCCATCTCGGTTTTACCCAGCGAGAGAGGGTGAGGAGAGGACGGGAGGGAAGGGTCCAAGCTAGCCATCTCCACCCCTGAATCCTCTACATCAGACTCCACCAGGGTCCCCAAGTCAGATTTAGACCTGGGAGTTGCGCCTGAAGATGCCAGGGAATCTCCAGAGTCACCTCCGTCCAACCACTCCTGCAAAGCTACCCCATCCAACGGGTCTGCGCTGTGGCTGTGGGGTTCACCGTTAGTCACCCAGGTCTCCAAAAGACTGCCAAAGCTCCTGTACAAATTCATATCAAAAGCCCAAATCCTGTCCTCTCCTCTTCACACTTCTTGTTGGAAAGGCTAGCCGTTTAAGGAGTATAATGTCGAGTACTGGGTCTAAGAGGAGCCCATACTGAGGAGAGATTGTGGTGTAGAATTTGAAACTTCCTTGACGTTTTGTCTACATTCTTACGACACACCTCCTCATCTGTCATGCTGACATGCATGTAAAGACCTGCATGACACCGTTGTTCTCTGGAATGTCTCTGTGTTTTGAGATACAGTATGAGTAATCAAACTCCCCCAGCCACACTGTACAACTCAGGTATGACAAGGGCCAGTCACGACAAGGCCCAAACCAAAGCAACACCGTGTGACATCTCATATTCAGGATTTCTTGGAATTTCCTGTCCGTTGATTAAGATCCTCTTTCTAGTTCTCTAGTGAAAATTAACAATGTCTCAAAAGACATGAAGAACACCTGTCAAGAACACCTGTCACCCAGTCGGGGTGTTGGTGCGTATATACGTTTATGAGGATTGCATACACACATAGGCTATAACCCATTTGTTTCGGACACAGTGTACCGATTTTGCACCAGCAAACACTGACGTGTAATGCAATTGTCCGTCAGCAACATGTAACCTTTGATGACAATAGATTCACTGTTTCTTATTAAATATAAGTAAAAAAATTGGTGATCACATGAGTGATTTCTGATGTTCAACTACAAAAAAAAAATTTGGATTTTTCCCTTCAGGGGAAGTTGTAAGTTTTTGGTGCCTGTCAGGTTAAAATATATAAACAATTCATTTCGCAAAGAGAGAACAGAACATTCTGCTTCATTTACCTTCATTGAGATTAGAATAAAGATTGACATTTTCTCTATTTTAAATAAAATACATGCCTATAGGGCCCAGCATTTTACTGTTGGCCTATATCTGTTATGGAAACTAGAATGGCAAATAGAATTTCATTTGAAGTAATATATTCCAGCCAATGCAGCAATGCTGGTGTATTTCGCCAGGAGTCGCTATATACCAAGCATGGATTTTTTTGCAACAAACTGCAGAACCTTTCAGATATATCTTTTTTTTTATTTTGTTTCAATGAACAATATCACAATGTCACTTTTTTCAGGTTCATTTATTTATTCACATTATACACTTTCTAAATGAGAATTAATGTAACCGCGGTGAAAACTGCGGATTGAAGCATTGTAGCCTAATGTAACCACAGCAAGTTTTAAATTAAGTTCCTGATGGCAAAAAGCACGCTGAACATCGTGTTTACCTCACAATGACAATAATGACGAAATAATGTATTTGCGACCTGGTGTAGACGCCAGACATATCTGTGCTGTCCACATTCTCTCTACCTGACAACCACTCGTAAACAGAACTGCTACGCTCCTGGCAGTTGTCCAACTCGAGTCCTGCGGTCGGTGGTACAGTGCGTTGTCGTTTTGAGTTAGATTTTTCGGCAGTACAGTGTAACCAACATGGAGGAGTTCCCCCCTAAATTCAGCAAGATACTGGTGACACCTGATCCACAGTACATACCAGGGTATGTAGTTCACATTGAAAGTAAAGTACATTTGCTTTGTATTTGAGCTATTCAATTTTTCTATCGTTTTTATTGTATGACAAGTCATGGTAAATTTGTTTGTTTTATTGGTCCGCATAAATTTTTACTTGATTAATTCGCTTTCTTCCATGAACAAGAGCAAGTTAAGTTTTCGAGGCAGTATTTGGTCACAGCAGTCACCGTGGCAACCATTTGTTGGAAGGCTGAAATCAAACTTACTGTCAGGAAGGCATAATCAGGGATAACAGCTTAAATATACTAACATGATACAGCCACGTTAACCCCAATAAAGGCTTTTTGATATCATTATGGTATATATGATAAATAAAAGAAGGTATATATGGTACATTTCAAATATTTACACAAGGGTTGATGGATAGGGCATACAAAGTCTTGTTTGAAATCTAATCACATTCCTTACCACTAGGTATGCAGGTTACTGCCCTCAGCTGAAATATCATCTGGGGGAGACCTATGGCCAGTTAACTGCCAAGCTGTTGTCCTCTCCAGAGGTGTCACGCTCACGTCACTTAGTTCTCCACACAGGCAGCTTCCCCTCCACGCAGACAGACAAAGGTCCATGGGACGAGATCTGGAGGCTGCGACACGGAGAACGCCGGAACCTGGAGAAGATGATACCGGGCTACACAGGTTTAAACCAAAGGCCCCATGTTTTTTCTGTTCATATTTACCATTCAAAACTGAACCACACCCTCTCTTTCATCTGTGGTCTTTCACCAGTAAGGTTTGTTTCCTTCAACAGGTTTTGTTCCTAAAAGCCAGAACTACTTCTCCCGTACTTATGCTGAGACATGTCGCGAGGCGCTCTCTGAGTTTGACAGAGACCAGCGAAAAACGGTTTGCCTGGCAGAAACAGACATACCAATCAGCAACAACAACAAGTTCAAAGTAATCACGCACACACAAACACACACGTGTATTGGGCCAGCCCTGTTTAATAATCCAAGCTCAGATCCTGTGTCACTTCTCAGTGTCATGTATCATTTATTGTCTCTAGCGAAACGAGACCAGGTGCATCACCTGGAGAGCTGGACAGATTCAGAGTCCCTGAGATTTACACCCATTATCTCCCAATGTGTTGAACCTGACAGAAAAACTCACTGCCTCTCAGTTCCAGTCTTGGTTCCAATCCTGGTCACAGCATATGGACAGGGCCCGGCAGTCCTGTAGAAGGCTGCATAATGTACTTTGATTCAGTGCGGCTGAGTTCAATGAGTGGATGACAGATTGGGCTGCCTTGTCCCGTTGTGCACTAGTAACTATTTGCGGAAGTTTGGGACACCTGCTTGCTCGGTTGTGGTGATAGTCCGTGGAATGCACTCTACCCGGCACATTTCTGCTGCCAAATACCTCATGGTTGAGCGAACAGTGAGATAAGAAGCAGAATGTGCATTGAGTGACATATCTTGCTAGTCAAATCTCTCCAACCTGGTGTGGAGTTGTTGTGATTGTCCCAATTGGACGTCAAGACATTGGGAGGGGAGACAAGTGAAAAGAACAACAACACATGCTTTTCTGGTTAACACTGTACCAATAAAGCCCTGTTTGTACCTTAAATGAACCTAGGGACAAAAAACGATACGAGTGGGCCTTATTCGTTTACAACCACAGTGACAAAACCTTTGTGGCTAAATGTTTTACCTCCGCAGACATCACTCCAGTGGCTCTGATGTACACACCTCTCCACTGTCTGAGACCATGATTTGAACCTGGGTCCAGCAGCAGCCAAACCAACAATGTTGCTCAGCGTTCAGTTGAGGGCATTACAATTTTATAGTCACATACTCTTACGCAATCTATTATCATTACTTCTCATGGCAGACTTTGAAATGTTACCTACCTGGATTTTACCTATTGAAGAGGATTAAATGTGTGTAAATGGATGAATAAATATAATAGACAATCATTGATTTTTAATGTGGACTCCTGTTCTAGTTGTTCTATTTCTATTCATTTAGTTCTATCTGGTTGAAAAAATCCTGGTAAATAACTTTCAAAAAACCACAGTTTAATCACCAAAACCGTGGACAGTTTTATTAATATAATCAACATTTAAACTCACAGGTTGTCTGTGAAAGGATTAAAAACTACACCCAAAATGAAGCCACACTTGTCTGTTCAAAATATTGGGTACACAAAAGTACGGTTAAACTAGATTGTTCCCAAATGTACTCAAAAGTATACCAAACAGTATCGTGTGAGCTCATGTGGGCATTTCATTTTGTGTCCCAGCCTCGGAGACTGAGCACCCCTCTCACTGCCATCTCCAGAGAGCCAGTCCCCTACAAGACCTTTGACCCCTGGAAGCCCAACGTCTCTCCTTACTTCCTGGAGGACAACAGTCCTGACAAGTACTTTATCTCAGGTAGAAACATTATGGCAGAGGTACCATTTAAAATACCTCCTTATGATCCTGTGTACAGTACGCTCCACCGTATGACTCTCTGTGATTCTTCATCTTCCACTGGGCCATGTGTTTAGGTTTTACAGGGTACGTGCCCAAGTCTCGCTTCCTGATTGGCATGGGCTACCCCATCACCACCAATAAAGCCCTGATCCAGTTTGGGAAGGAAATGAGGTGTGACCCCACTTCCCTGCTCCTCCCCGGGGAAGAATCAGAAGCCCTTCCCAGCATAGCCACTGTCTATCCCTCCCACCGGGGCCTGCTGCCTTCCTACACAGGCCATGTCCCAGGTGGGCCACCTCCAGCAGTAATGCTCCTCACACACAGCTCCGAGTTCCATCAATGTTTTAGTTTTTCTCAATCGCTTTGGCTCAATTCTCAATTGAAAGTTGTTTTTCAAAACAGTAAGTTCAAATCTCTGAACAGTTAGTTTCTTGTTCACACCAGATTTGAATTTCTTATTAATTTAAGCAAATTGCATACGTTGTGGCACATGTGTGCAAAGGTGTAAGTACAATTGTCTACAATAGGCACAATACCTGCCTGTGCATGGCTGGCTGATCACAACCGGTGAGTTGATTCTCAGGGAAATCTTACCCTTCACAACTTTCTTTCATCATGTGAGCCATCACATGCAAAATGACCCATTCAATTATCAAAATCTGTTAGATATACATGTATATTCCATACATATATATATATATATATATATATATATATATATATATAACAGGGAAAGTTTGTGATGTCTGCTAAACTGGAAAACTACCTGCCAGGTGACATAGTAATGAAATACACTGAACAAAATTATAAACGCAACACTTTGGTTTTTGCCCCCATTTATCATGAGCTAAACTCAAAGATCTAAGACTTTCTCTATGTACACAAAAGGCCTATTTCTCTCAAATATTGTTAACAAATCTGTCAAAATCTGTGTTTGTGAGCACTTCTCCTTTGCTGAGATAATCCATCCACCTCACAGGTATGCCATATCAAGATGCTGATTAGACAGCATGATTATTGCACAGGTTGGCCACAATAAAAGGCCACTCTAAAATGGGCAGTTTCACTGTATTGGGGGGGTTTGGGTCCGAATACCAGTCAGTATCTGGTGTGACCACCATTTGCCTCACGCAGTGCAACACATCTCCTTCACATAGAGTTGATAAGGTTGTTGATTGTGGCCTGTGCAATGTTGGTCCACTCCTCTTCAATAGCTGTGTGAAGTTGCTGGATATTGGCAGGACCTGGAACATACTGTCGTATACGCCGATCCAGAGCATCCCAAACATGCTCAATGGGTGACATGTCCAGTGATTATGCTGGTCATGCAAGAATTGGGATGTTTTCAGCTTCCAGGAATTGTGTACAGATCCTTGCAACATGGGACTGTGCATTATCATGCTGCAACATGAGGTGATGGTCGTGGATGAATGACACAAAAATGGGCCTCAGGATCTCGTCACAGTATCTTTGTGCATTCAAAATGCCATCTATAAAATGCACCTGTGTTCGTTGTCCATAACACATGCCTGCCCATACCATAACCCCACTGCCACCATGGGCCACTCGATCCACAACGTTGACATCAGCAAACTGCTCACCCACACGTCTGCCATCTGCCCTGTACAGTGAAAACCGGGATTCGTAGGTGAAGAGAACACCTCTCCAAAGTGCCAGACGCCATCGAATGTGACCGTTTCCCCACTCAAGTCGGTTACGACGACGAACTGCAGTCAGGTCAAGACCCCGATGAGGACGAGGAGCCTGCAGATGAGCTTCTCTGAGACGGTTTCTGACAGTTTGTGCAGAAAGTCTTTGGTTATGGAAACCGATTGTTGCTGCAGCTGTCTGGGTGGCTGGTCTCAGATGATCTTGGAGGTGAAGATGCTGGATGTGGAGGTCCTGGGCTGGTGTGGTTACATGTGGTCTACGGTTGTGAGGCCGGTTGGATGTACTGCCAAATTCTCTGAAACGCCTTTGGAGACGGCTTATGGTAGAGAAATGAACATTAAATTCACGGGCAACAGCTCTGGTGGACATTCCTGCAGTCAGCATGCCAATTGCACGCTCCCTTAAAACTTGCGACATCTGTGGCATTGTGCTGGGTGATGGAACTGCACATTTTAGAGTGGCCTTTTATTGTGGCCTACCTAAGACACACCTGTGTAATAATCATGCTGTCTAATCAGCATCTTGATATGGCATACCTGTGAGGTGGATGGATTATCTCAGCAAAGGAGAAGTGCTCACTCACACAGATTTAGCCAGATTGTGAACAATATTTGACAGAAATAGGCCTTTTGTTTTCATTGAGAAAGTCTTAGATCTTTGAGTTCAGCTCATGATAAATGTGTGAGTTACTACATTTTGCAGGCATGCCATAGAGTTGTGATGTCCCATGAAACGATTATACTTACAGTATAGAGAATGTTAAGACTAAAAAATGAGCCAAAGTGATTGAGAAAAACTGTAAATGGATCACATGGTAGATCATGTGGTATAATAACTTCACTATAATAGTTGATATGATATGTTAACCTTCAATTTGCCCACAGGATACAAGTTCAGGTATGGTCACACTTTTGGGCAGCTTACCCAGAATGCCCTGGGGCTGTGCGGTACTCAGAGGAAGATAGAGCCCAGAGCCCACTGAAGGAGTAACTCCCCAGCAGATAGTGATTCACTCCCATGGCTTAATAAAAGATTACCACAGAGAACGCATCATGGAATTGTTTGGAGTGATGAATCAAATGACAATACAGCATATGTCTTTTGACTATTTACTTAAATAGTGGCAAAATATTTCAAATGTAAAACATGAGTCACAAAATAAATTGAAAAAGTTAGCTTTATTCACAAAGGTTGATTGTCACAGGGAACCTACATTCAGAGGATGCACTCTCGGGTGTAAGGAAAGAACAGTCAGTTTGGGAGGGAAAGATGACGTGGGGTTATATTTAACTCATATTCACATTATTGCAGAAGTCATAATAACCTAGTCATTCCTGTCACTCAAATTCAGACTTGGCATCTGTTTTTCTTTTTAGATTAGTAGTTCTAGTTATCAAAACAGTGTACACATGAATCACGACATGATAGCTTTTAAATGTGCAAAAAACATACTCCAATAGGAGCCTAAAGGTTCCACAAATCTAGAATTCATTACCTAAATATCTACTAAACTCTACTTCTCTTTCATTAAAAAACAAGATAGGCCATTTTAGTACCCCACACAGCAGCAGGCCTAAAATAGCACCTAATAACTCCTGTAAGATATATTTTCTTCACACATGCACTGAAATCTTCAACCACGTTACTGTCAGGATTACCTCACAAACACACACCGACGTGCCTAGTTGAATGCCAGGTTAACCTCCTTCAGAAAGATTTGCTGCTACAGAAGGGCTGCACTTGGCTCTAGTAAGCATGGCAAAATATGATTGTCCATTGGAATCGTTTTCATTGCATTAGCGCAGACACTCCAGTGGCTGGAAAGGGGACAGAGTGACAGTGTAGGATAAGAGGATGCCACTGTACAGTATGTGCGGTTAACATGCTGCACCATTAAACACCGACTGGTTTTCTCCGGGGGAAACCGGGATTTCACCCAGAGGCAGGCTGTCTGCCCACAGGGAGAAACCACTGCACGTATCCCAATTCGTGGCACGTGAACATTGGAGGATATCATAGTACACAGCGGATAGGGGGGGGTTATTGCCTGACAATGATATACTGCATCAGCAGGGTTCGAAGGTTTTTTTTTCTTAACGCTGTGTGTTTTAGCAGTATATCACTGGCTCAGGATCATGCAGGTTTTGGTTAGTGTATCCCTTCTCCATCCTAACCGTCTTCACTCATCTATGGCCCGGTTCTATGGTGGGTGTTTCACGGTAGGATGTGGAGCCGGGAGGTTCCCTGACCACACTTTGTGGGCCAACATGCCCAGCTGAGACCTGTCCAAATGCAGCCACTGTGAAGGTCTCCTGTAAGACAAGATGAACACCGCTTTTAACGAGTGGAGCGTGAAAACAACACATGATAGGTTAGCCGTAGGTCAATGACTGATCTGACCTTTTCTGGGTTCGCGTCCCATTGAGATTCTGGGATGCTGTCTGTGTCCTGGCGGGGGGGTCCCCTCCTGATCCAAACAGCTTTGCCCAGCGTAGCCGACCATGGGAGGGGCTCTCAATCTGGGGGTCCGCTGTCGCCCTGATAGTTTCCGACCCCCTTCCCATGCTGCTGCCCTCAGATGCACTCTCCTCTCCTCTCTTCCCCTCAGCGTGGACCACTTCCAGGTCATTCGTGCCACATTCCACCCCCTCCACCACCGCCTCTGTATACGCAGGCTGTCCCTGCCACCACCCTGGACTGGTGGAGGGCCACTGGCTACTGCTAGACCCGCCTACAGTCCTCGCCCTATTCTCCTGAATGATGGCCTTTGACCCCGGAGATGAGCCCTGAAAAGGTACCAAGAAGTGTGGGTCACCTGTTGGCCTGTCGCTGTCCCGGGCTCCATCCATGGAACCATATGGCCGGTGTCTGTCTCTGTCTGCTCTCAACAATGGCCAACTGGTCATAAGAAAGGTGGAGCAGGGTGGTGCTTGTTCCTCGGAGCACAGCTGTCTGTTGTGCAGAAGGCGGGGCTCCAGCAGCAGGTTGAGGTCAAAGGGTAACATGGAGAGTGGCTGCAGCAGGAGGAGAAGCTCCTGGAAGAGAGGCTGACACTGCCCCTGCGACATGGCCAGGAAACCCCAAGAATGGTAGAGAGATGTCACCACGTCTGGGAAGAGGAGAGTGAAAAGAGTATGTACATAAAAAAACTTCTTAAAATCACAATTTGGATGACAAATTAAAAAGAGTGTGTCCTTTAATCTGATACAATACCTTTTTGGCTGTAGAGGTGATTTAGCCAGAATTCCAAGGCCCTCAGGCTAAAAAAGACAATATAAGTACATCTTTATACGATAATAACATTTGATAAGTGAATAAACACATTTTTATATTATAAAGATGACCAGAGGCATGACAGAACTCACTTCAGCAGGCCCATGATGAAGGCCCGTAGTCTCATACAGTTACTGGCCAGCAGATGGCACTGCCTCACCTTGGACAAAAGGCTGTGTAATACTCGGGTAGCAGGGCCTGATACAGGAACAGAGACCATTCAACTACCACCTCCAGGATGTAGTCATACCATCAATTAAAACAACCACAACCACTGTCATCCCATCATTACCATCATCTACCATGTCTGACCTGTCTGAGTGGAGGCCTCTACCACATTCCAGGCATGGTTGCGTCGCTGACCGATGATCAGATCCAGTCTGTGGTCCCTCAGGCCGTCTTGTAGAATGTTCTGGATAGTGGGACAGAGGTGCTCCAGGACGAGCCCAACTATGGTGGGACTCCTAGAGCTGTTCCCCAGACGTATCTGGAGGCATGAAAGCGAGGCACTTTAATATCAAGATAAATAAATATAATCTAAAAAAGGAACATATCTTCATGGGAGTTCATTGATCCCTTTCGAGGCTAAAGTCAGTGTTAGGGATGTGTCCCTTCCGGATATTCTAGTTCCTTCACATTGCTTTTAACTCAGTTCTATTGTACCTTTTCCCCGGGATCTCGACTGGTGCCAAAATGAGCCATGATCAAATCCACTGCCAAGCTCACAGATTTTAACAGACCTGGAGAAGCACATCAGCAGTTAGATCATTTCCTATTCTCTGCCATACAGGGTGTCATCAAAACACCTAAGGGACTCACATTAAAACCCAAGCAGCGTTTAGATGAATAGACCAGAAACATCATAAACGGAATTATGAAAATGCAAAGAAACACACAGGGACATGATTCATCCATCACGGTGAAGACGGGAGACAGAGAACGAATGCTCGATCGCTCCCTCCTCCATCTTGGTGTGGCTCTTTAAAATGCCAGGGTGCATTCTTCATGCATATTGAATCTGACTACAGTGCTTCCCCCTGCCACACGGACAGTGCCTCACCGTTCAAGCTTTGCTTTCACAAGACAATGTGCACGCAAGCATGTGATTAACATTTACCCTGTTTGGTTATCATTATGTGTGTCTGTATACATTCTGACACTGTAGTACAGGCAACACCACACCCACTCCAACACACTCACTCGAGCTTGCAAACACGCACACACACACACACACACACACACGTGCACACAAGATAGCTCAGCCAATCCTGTGCGGAGAGAGAGAAAAATAGGTCATGTTTGAAAGAACCCCCTTCAGGGTTTTGCAGGCACTGCTAGAGAGCTCTGCTCAGATACTGTCTCTACATAGCAGCAGCATAGCAACAGACAGTCCTCACCATCTTGAAATAACACTAGATTACTGACACTGTCTACCTACCGCATCCCATGATTAAATAACATCATACAGTCAACATCACATCACACCCCCATCCACATGACATGCTCTCAACTCAACACGCCCTTAACCACAAATATTATGACCTTCATTAACACCAAGGCATCTCTCCATCTGGGGCCTGTCACCTGTCTGGGTCATGTCGCCCCCCCCCTCCCCCTCACCTCTTCTCTGCAGGTGGCTGATGGACAGGGACTCGTAGGAGGCTTCAGGTGACAAGCAGAACTCTCCAGGTGGCCTGCTGTCACTCAGGCTGAAGGAGTCACAGGGCTGGGGTGGACGCTGCTTCCCACTGGAAGACATCAGGGGCTGAAGGAGGGCACCCAGAGAGGAGAGAGGGGCCACGGACGACAGAGCCACAGTCAGGCTACAGTGAGACGATGCAGATCCAGCCATTGGGACAGGGGAGGGCGTGGTCCTCCTGTGAGGAGGTGAGGCTGGGTCTGTACAGAACGATGCTAGCCGGTCTGGCTGGTCAAGGTGATCGGCAGGAGGTGCTACACGGGATGAGACAGGGTTCTGGGGGCTTCGGTTCAGGTGGACCGGGACCAAGCTCTTCTCCTCTGGGGTCAGACGAAGGAGGTCTTGACAGATCTGAGCCATGCCCTGGCTACGTTTGATTGAATCTTTGTGTTGAAACGGGTCTGGGCTACCATAGGCATGAACTGGGCCAGCTTTGGTTTGGTCTAGCTGTGCATAGAGCAGGTCTTGGTGTGAATTACCCTGGGTTTGTTCAGCACAAGATTGTTTCACCCTTGGTTGTGCTTGTTTTGGACAGGTTGAAGAGATCTCAGGGCTAGCGGGGGGCCTGTATGGACTGTATTGTGTCCAGTTGCGTCTGCACTGAAAGCGTTCTGGACTGGGGGTGCAGGTGGAGCAGGTCTCGGAGCTGGAGGGGCCCTCCAGTAGGATCGGCCCATAGCTGCCCAGCGGTGAGGGACGCAAGTGGGTCAGGAGTCTGTTGGCTTTCCCTCTGCACTTGGACCCTAGCTGGGTGCTGGAGTCAGGCTTGGTGTTTTTGCTCATGATGTACTGGTCCAGCAGGGACCCCAGGGGCTGGTTCTGGGGTTTACATGCCGTAGGAAGCAGGACGAAGGGCTGAATGGGAAGGGAGGTGGGCCTCTGGGCTTTACTGTAGCGAACCACAGGAGGGGCCCATGAACATGCCCCTGAGAAAAACATGATTAGGATAGACATTTTAGGAAAATAAAAACAAAAAAACTTTGTTTCAGCTCAAATGACAAGTACAAAAGAAATGATCTGGCTTGTTTTCTTACCCTCTTCCTCCTCTATGTCATAGTCTGTTGACACAGCAGGGTAGTGGGAAACAGTGCAACTCCCTTGTTTGGGACTAGGGAGACGGGGGCAATGGCTGCTATTCTTGCCCGGGGAAACTGCCTCCTGGATGGAACAAAGGTCCAGTGAGGTGTGGGAGTGGCTGGAGCTCTGGCAGCAGTCTGTACTTCTCTTACAGTGGGCAATCTCAGCAAAGGAGGAGTCCCAGGTCATAGAGCAAGGACGGTGTAGTGGGGTTGCTCTCCTCCCTTTGTCCAAGCCTTGTTCCTGCTTCCAGGGGAAGAACAGGGAAACAATGGGTTCGTTGACAATAGAAATATATCAACCATTATCAAAACCATCCTTAGCATAGAACATCTAACAAATTAGTCGAAACATGAGCAAAAGTTGTGCGTCGTTTCCAATAACTGGTCATTGTGGTATGCTGACCTGTTGTTCCGTCTGAACCGTCTCTCCCCGGGCCTTACTGAACAGGAAGTAGTGGCCCTCTGAGGTGACGCTGGTGGTGCTGGACCAGGCTGGGCTGGGCGAGGCGGACTGTGAGGACAGGTCACAGGTCACCAGCTTGTAGTATTTCTGGGTGGTCCCTGTGGGCAGCAGCCTGGCCTGGCTTTGGGGGCCGCGAGTGATGTCCGACACCTCCGGGGAGGACAGCAGACCCTGGGTGTCAGGGGGGTAGACGTTACAGTTGGAGTCCAGTGTGTGCGGCGGTGAGCCGGGGAAAGAAGGCGCCTTGTCGATAGGAGAGGAGGTTTTTCTGCCCCACTGACTGGAGCCAGCGGCCTGAGGCTCCTGGGGCTCCTGGGGCTCCTGAGGGAAAGAGTGCAGTCTTAGGAAGACAGAGCCATCTGCTGGCCGGGATGACTGTACTGCAGGACTGCGGAGGTTGTGTGGGTCGGCAGGGTTGTTGCTCTTGTTATAGATGGCGCTGAAGTTGACAAGAACCCCATCAGAGCTGTTGCATGAGGAGTCTGTGACATTCTCTACATGGCCGTCAGAGAAGGAATCAGGGAAACATTTCCCCTCGCCGTAGCTGAAGGAGTAGCCCTCGTCGGCACATTTGAGCATGTTGTCTTCCACGTCCTCTGATCTCGGCTGCTCCCCAAAGTCCATCCGTAAAGTTTCACCTCGAGTGTCATGGTTCTGTTGACTGGACGGTTGGCAAGGTTTGGCGGTCCTCCTGCCATCACTCCTCAGGGCCCAGTTAGAGTTGCCATGCAGCTGCAGCACAAAAGAATAGTCCTCGTGATACCTGTGCAGGTTATCTCCTTCACTGTCTTCATCCTCATCATCCACGCCTTCATTGAGGAGGAAGGAGTTGTGGGACCGTAATGTGCCTTTAACTACAGCCTGGTCTTGATGTCTTCGACAGGCGGTGACCTCTGACGCCTCCTCTGGCGATGATCCGGAGTCACACCTCCCGCTGCTGACGCTTCCACCCTCTCCATCGCCGTCCTCCTCGCCCCGGTCCTCCTTGAGGCTCCTGTAGCTGGAGGAGATATGTTGGAGGCTGCTGTGGAAGGGCTCCCTGTGGAGGTTGTCCTGCTCGGGGAGGGAGGCGGCACGGGTCAGGCCCACGGAGCTGGAGCAGGAGCGGCCCGGCCTCTTAGCGGAGCTGCTGCACAGAGCCGCCGTGACAGGAAGCTGCCAGGGGGAAAGCTGCACCAGGGGGAAATGACAGGCAATCAGGGTGTCCCCTGATAGGCTGGCAGTCCTGTTCATTGTCTCCGGTGGTTATGACCACAAGCCTCCATATCTGAAGTTAGCACCTGAGGAGGAAAGCATTCAGTAAGTTATGATAGGAGAACAGATAAACTCCTGCGATGCCCTTTGCTAATTCTGAAACCCATAGTCAGACTCAGACTACTGCATCGGCAGCCCCAAGCATTCAAAACAGCCCGTCGGCCTGAGCTCCATGATTCAGCCAGTCAGCCTGAGCTCCATGATTCAGCCAGTCAGCCGTGGTTCCCAGACCCCCACCCCCCCTTCTCCCCACCTAGAAAAGTCAGACATTGTTAATCATAGACTGTCTGACTGCACTGCAACTTCGGTGGCAACGCTGCGGAGAGAGGCTGACACAGCGACCCGGTGTTACACAACGCAGCCGTTCAGGTACTCTATCGCATTCTGTTCACACAATTATACCAACACATTCTGAGCCCAAATCTGTCAGCTAGTTTCACCTCCCTGTTGCGACAGTTCTGAGCCTCACAGCCTCCCAGGATGACAGAGTCACGGATTAGAGTGAGCCATTTTAGGAGACTTGGAGAGGGTGCCTGACTGTTCTTCCTTCGACGGAGTCGGTTGGGTGTGTGTCAGACCAGCGTTTCGCGGCTGCGTTTGCTGCATTGCCCGTAGCTGTGGTTCTCAAACCCCTACCGGGGACCCACAGACTTCTCACAGTTTCATCACAGCCCCGGTCACCCTCACCTGAATTAAATAGACACAGGCTTGATCATTAGTAGACGCAGGTTTGCCAGCCTTGGAATACATTTTATTTTCAATACACTGGCCCCTGTTTCTAAATACACGTTTTTCCTTTAAGATTATGCGGTATCGTGTGTGGATTGTGTTTGCAAAAAAACAAATGTACCTCAGTTAAAAATGCAGTCTTTAACACAAACGGTGGAGAAAGGGGAGGCGTCTACAGACTTTCCAAAGGAACTGAAGAATGCCTTGGGTTCCCCAGAGGAGAACCAATGGTCAAGATTATAATCTGTTCATGAGAAGTTGTTTATGAGAGGTTTTGTCTTTCACAGGCTACAGTTCACACCCCATCATAGGCCATCTTCTGGGTGTAATCTGAAAATAATCTCAGCAACATCTGCTGCCAGGGACCAGGGTAAAACAGGAATGATCCACTATATCTTTAAAGGTTTATAACAAACAACATGTCAACAAATATATCCACCACTGCCACAACATCATAATAACTGTGGTATTATCCATTATTGACATATTCATAAACACCCTCATGCTTTAATCACTGGAACTAGGCCTGTGTATCTCGGTCTCAGTTAATCTGTTTACTCGAGAGATGCACAACGACATCACTTGTCATCAACAGACTGACTGCTCCCGATTTTGGCCCAGAGGAACAGTTGAAGTTTCTCTAATCACATTGGCATCATATCCGTGAGAACTGGGAATGGTTTCCTGACAGTTCATTGGAGCCTCTCATTTTTAAATAAGACCAGTGGGTTAAATACCGGGATGAATTCCTGTGGAAAGTGGGCCATGCAGGCTGCAGCATGGTCTTGCACATGACTAACTACTGCACTGCACATTTATATGTCCCAGACAGCACCCCCCATCTTCCTGCCCTGCTAATTAAAAAACACAACCAGTGGAGAAAAGACTGACTGTAGCCTGGAAACAGGTATATTAGAGGAAACTTGATTAACCTTTTATACTGTTGGAATGGTGACATTTCTGTCAGTTCTACTAACTCATCTCCCAGAGACACACAGACTTTTGGAACCTAGAATTATATAATGTGGTCTAGTGAACCACAGATCAAGAAAATAAACATGCTATTGTTGTCTGTTTTTTACAGCGTTAGCCTGTATTGAGCAGTTCAAAGGCTGTATATGGGCATCATTAAGGTGCCCGGATTAGAAAAACCTGGCATATATGCATCCAGTGGAAACAAATGATGGTAAGAAAGGGAAATTGGTTTGGCAGGGCTATTTTTGTCATTCCAACAGAAGATTTTAGGTGGGTTAACAAACAGAATGGAAGGAAAACTCTTTCTGTCATGTGAGTTGGTTAGGTTTGAATATTGTGAAAGTTACAATCTATCAGAATATTTTTCACTTTTAGGATGACAACAGTGCATCAGTTCCAATATAACAGAGGGTCTGCATGAGAGATGGGAATATCAGTGGATAATGCCAAAAATCTACCAAAACACAGATGACCAACATCAGAAAATTACACTGTAATTACCAAAGACGTCTAAATTGACTTCAGTTAAAAAGCGTTAAAATAAACAAGAAATGCATTTACATTTTTAATGAGTGCATAATAGGCATAAGCTAACCTACATCCTATTCAAATAAGTCTTCATACGTGAAGACTCCCACAGGAGGATAATCTTATCCCGAATTCTCAAATTGAAGAAACAATGGGTGGATTTTTTTTATATATATATAATATCACGAAATAAATGCGATTTAAAGTCTTCTGATTAATAAAACATCTGCCCCTCGAATTCCTTTGTATAGAATTACGTAAAACAGCAACATTTAAAATACGTACGGTTGGTACTGGTTGTAGTTTGAATGCATCGATCGGTAATTATCTTGTAAATTATTGTGATGGCAAAGTCCCAACCGCTGCAGGACGGTTCCTTATTTCCGACAGTACACGCGCTGCTACGGGTAAAAACAGAGGCAAGACCACTCAGCGGTATGTTTGCGTCACAACGTCTCTATCCAATGAACTTCACTCAGATATTATAGTTATGAAAGGTGATCAGTGATTATCAATAACAAAAGGCATACAAAAATATCAAATATTTATTATAGCAGTAGCTTAGAATGCAAAATAAGTAAAACATTCAAATTATAATTATAGTGTTTCAATGATTAAGAAAACAATTAGATAATGCCCTATAACAAAGACCAATCATTAATACATAGTAAAAACAAATATTTCTATATACATCACAAATACATTTTTAAAATGTACATCCAACCAATTAAATAATGTCTACCAACATAAATCACTTGAAGACAGATATAGACATAACCTTATGATATCTCAGATAATTGATACATGTAATACATAATACATGTAAGCAAGTGCAACATCCTGAGTAAAGACAGTTCCCTTGAACACCAGTTGAACAATATTCAAAGAGCGTTTGTATAAAATATTAAATTCAGTCTCACCAATAACACCCAACGCAAAAACAACTACATGACATGTTTGGATCTATAATAAAACATTATAAATCAGCTTTGTAAAATCTTGAAAGTCGTACCTTGATCATCATGTTTACTTTGCCCAGCATGACATTTCTGCTGGATCACAAAGAGTTCCCAGTTCACAGTTAAAGCGTTCTTACACATCCATCGCAGAAAGAAAGTTTGGCATGAAACGCTTAATTCAGGCTTGTAGTTGTCCTTCCATCTTTTTATTCAATAAGAACAACATTACTCATTCTTTCATCAGTAGAAATCAACTCATGTTCACAAGTGTTTCACGGAAACACACAGTAGCTGAATGTTCTTTGTTAAATCTTTTGAGACTTGAATGACCTGATCACCATACTGTATGCCGGGGGCCCTTTCATCATTCTAAGGAATCTGTGGTGGCTCTTCACCCTCAACGATGGTGCGATACAGCTGAGGCTTAGCCTGGGCCAGCGGGGAGTCGGTGTGGGAGAAGACGATTCCCCGGCTCCTTGGGGTCCTCCGCAGGAACCTGCCCGAAGTCACCAGATCACCGTAGCCCTGGGCGTGGGAGAAGGCATAGCCTGACCGCCGGGTACTGATGCGTCGGGGCTGAATACGGCGAGGAGCAGCAGGCAGCACGGCCTTCTCCTGTCTCATCTTGTGCCTCACCTAGAGGAAGAGGGGAGACAGAAAGATGTGAGTCGGGACATGTTGCATGTGTTATACTGTACAGTCCCTAGGAATAGTCTATACATACATATACAGCCTATACTCTCTACAATCTTCACATTGTGCTGCCTAAAATGTTTACTGAATATGGATGACGTTGGACTTTCTTCCTCCCACAGATCCACACATCATTTTCCAAATTATACACAAAATAAGGGTGTATTGTTTGCTTATGTTTCAAACCCCAGAGTTAATAGGTGGTGGAAGCTCCTTTGACTGCCATTACATCATGGCGAATTTGCACAACTGTTTGGGCAACATGTGGGTTTCGGTTAAAATGGCCGATGCTCTGTGAATTCAGTTGGGAATCATTGACACATTGTGTTTTCTTTTTTTTTAAACAATGGAAATCGTGTTTCCCTGAGAGTTGTAAAAAGTTGTTAGAATATACCGTAAAATGATTCACAGCAGTAATAGCTGCCAAAGGTGCTTCCACCAACGAATAACTCCAGGGTGAGAAGACAAATGCAATCAGGTATTTCTTATTTATTTATTAGGAACATTTGTGTGAAACAGATTGTTGTAACCTTTAAGGAAAATATAAACTGTAACGCCATATTAGACAACCTTTTAGCAGACCCGTGGAGTGTGCAGTATCCAGTGAATCTATTTTGAAACGGTAATCATCCAGAAACCACCTGGGCCTTCAGTACCGCCAGCATTAACACTGACCTTGTCATTGATGGTGGGCCAGAGCAGGATCCGCAGGAACCGGTAGGCCACCACGGGAACAACACAGAGGATGGAGGTGATCAGAATAGTCAGCCACATATTGGGCTGGTTCAGGGAGTTCCTGGCAGCGCCTGTTACATAAAGGACAGCACGAAACATGTTATAATACAGCAGGGAATGACTGGACCTTGGAGGTCCCTCACACTAAACTCTGGACCTCCAAGCCATTTCCATGTTCTCATTGAAATCCTCTAATCGGGGACTTGTTTAGAGCATGGACACCTGGTGGGTGTTATTAATGATGAGGTAGAACAGAAAACCACCAGGCTTTGTGGGGTAAGAGGTAGGTCACCATGTTCTAGGCCTTCAGAGAAGGAATAAGGAAATAAATACATACACCAGCGAGTCAACATCTAACGTGTAGCGGAACAAGTTTTGACATGACCTATTCAAAGCCCAGACCTAACCCGTATTGAGCAGGTCATGATGGAATACCGTCACTGAGGATAGGCAGTTCTGCATGAATGAAAGGCCGAATTTCCTTGAGAAATCAATCAATAACTAAAGGAAGCGTTTAGGTGGACTAGTTGCTACTAAAGCTGGTATAACTAGTTACTGAGTCGAAGGGGCCATTTACTTTGTTTACTGTCTCTTTCAGTCCAATAACAGGTTGTGTTTGACAATTGGAGCACATTCAATGTAAAAATAGGCAAAACGCTGGGCAACCACTTTGTCACGGCACTACATGTATGAACACACGTACATACGTCAGTTGGTCCAGCTGTTCAGAGAGAAACATATGAATGATGATGAGAAAGGTAGATGGATTGAATGGATGGATGGATTCTGGGGGGTACTACTCACCGATGAAGGGGAATGAGGATGTGAAGATGAGGAACATGCCGTTGCTGTACATGGTGAATGTGACAGCAAAGTACACTGACAGGCTGCCCCACAAGAAGAACTGGTTCACTGCTGTCCAATAATAGGTGTCCAGACCCAGCTTTAATAAAGACACATGCAGCTGCCTCAGACTGTTTTACTCCTCTGGTGAATTTTGTGGTTTTCTAGTGTGGTTCTATCGTACTTTCATTGTTTGCATATGGGCGTTTCTATGGATATGATTTGACATCAGGTGGAACTCCACTGAACATTCATTAACAAGACATCAGTGTATCCATCAAACAAAATAATATTGGAAATGAATGCGCATCTTCACCTGTATATTGACAGCAATGAGCAGGCAGGTCTGGGCGAGCAGAGCGAACGACTGGTAGTCCACGATGTCTTTTCCATCATCCCGGACCGTGTCGTACATGGCTGCCCAGGGGATGAAGAAGAGGACCAGGGAGCTGTAGCCGCTGTGTAACACAGTGTAGATGAAGGCCTTCTTACTGAAGTACTGGTTCAGCTGGCCGGGAGCATAGAGCTGAGGATACTGAAAACTCCAGCGGTCATTCACATCCTACATAGAAACACACATCAATACAAACATATGAAGAACTTACAGCAGCCAAGATACTTAGTTTGAATAACACGTCGGCGATATGCATTTGTGGTTCGTCAGATTATGTCCCCGTGGTTACCTGGTCAAAGAGACTCAAGCCCAGGACGGGCAGAGCTGTGTAAACCAAGTTGTACAGGGTGATGAACCACTCGTCATACACTGTCTGTGTAGATCAGAACACAGCACACACACCACATTCCACAGTTATAATTACATTCAATGTTTCCCTTCCAATCCACACAACCTACTCTAGATGTTCAAATTCAGAAAACAAACTTTCACTAGACACTGTACATGACTAGTTGAGCTGTCCTTACTTGCTCAATATCTCCCAACACTAGTACAAATATATTGATGGAAAGTACAAATTCTTTGCTTGACATAAAGACGCATCACAGCTTTTCCCTTACGCCTGAGTGTGTGCAGTTTTATCTTACCTGTGCAGAGAATCCACAGAAAAAGCCGTACCAGAAATGAACCAAGGTGAAGGTGAAATTCTTGTAGAAGAAATAGCGCAGGAACTTGCACATCCTCAGGTAGGACCAGCGGCCATGGACCAGCAGGAGGCGCTGCAGGTAGCGGAACTGAGCAAAGGAGTAGTCACTGGAAAGCACTGCCTGCATACCTTCCTGACCTGATATACCCACACCTATATGAGCAGCTGGAGGACAGTAGAGGTAGGAGAGAGAGAACAGAAAGGGAGACAGAGATAAATGTGGAGGAGAAAAGAAAGATGGAAGGAAAGAAAGAAAGAAAGAAAAGGGATGGTGAGACAGAGTGGGAGGTGGAGAGAGTGAATGAGGATAGTAAGAGTTGCAACAATGCATCTCAGAGGTTTGTGGTACTCGGCCAGTAAATCATGTCAAAAAGCAGTGTTTGGTTTATTTAAGACAGGGAAGCATGTTGTTATTGAGTTAAATGTGTTCTTCATGTCATGCTAAAACTACATGAAAACAAATGTATTGTAAGTTATACTTCATAAAAGACACCGAATTTGTGGAACAAACCAACACATAATAGCAGTCAAACATTTAGCTCTAAGATGAAAAAAGGTTGATACTGTCAAAATGTTACAGAACAACAACGCTATCTCCTCTTACCCTTGATCATGCTGACGTCGTTGGCCCCGTCGCCGATGGCCAGAGTGATGGCCTGCTTGTACTTCTTCACCAGCTCCACCACCTGGGCCTTCTGAAGCGGAGTCACCCTGCAGCAGATCACTGTCTGACACATACACGCCGTCCGCAGAAGCTCCTTCTGCATGTCTTTCTCTAGGGCGTAGGCCTTGGGGTGCAGGGGTGAAGAGAGGGTCAGGGAATAGAACGTTCATGAAATATTGGAGCAGACAGTACAGGTGTCTTTCACTGCTTCTGAGTTTCATGTCAACAATAAGGTGTCCCGTGACAGGGTTTTTTGTCCTCACCAGACTGTGTCCGTTAATCACCATAGCGTACTCGCCGTTCACCGGCTCATCTTCCATCGTCTCCTTTTTCAGAAGACAGAAGAGGCCGTTCCTACTCATCCTGACAGTAGGCTCTTCTGGTCCATCAGGTCTCATCTTCCTCCTGGCGTTCCTGGTTAGGGAGAGAGGAAGAACGTTTTAAATATGTAATATTATATAATATTCCTGTTAGTTGTGAATCGGTATATAATACTCTTGTCAGTAGTCAGTCGGTATGTAATATTCCTGTCAGTAGTCAGTCGGTATGTAATATTCCTGTCAGTAGTCAGTCGGTATGTAATATTCCTGTCAATAGTCATTCGGTTTATATAATATTCCTGTCAGTAGTCAGTCAGTTTATATAATATTCCTGTCAGTAGTCAGTCAGTATGTAATATTCCTGTCATTGGACTCACTGAAGCTCCACTCTGACTTCCTCTGCGGTGTTCCCTGCCACAATGAACACCTCGGTCATTTCCTCTCTCAACATGTTGCAGGAGTAACCAATGTTCTCTGCCGTTTCTGTTCCGACAGGCAGAAAGGAAAGGGTACCATAAAGCACGTGTCCAAGTGTTGATAGGCCAGGGTATTCTCATGGAGACAACCTACCTTGCTTGTCTCCAGTCAGCACCCAGATCTTGATGTCGGCTTTGGCAAGCTGCTCGATGGTCTGTGGCACCCCATCCTGTAGCTTATCCTCTACTGCAGTAGCTCCTAACAGCTACACACATCAACGCACAGAACAGTGAATTATTATAGTGCTAGTGGATCTGGTGGGGTGTCTGGTAGAGCTCATAAGACATTGAAATAGTACACAGTCGAGTGTCTCTGGTACTCACCAGCAGGCCCTTCTCTATCTCCTCATAGAGGGCATCCAGCTTCTCTTCCCTCTGCTCCATGCCGGTACTGGCCTCATGGTGGCGCTTTTTCCAATCCTCCATATAGTTCAGGTCTATGTCTTTGTAGGCCAGAGCCAGTGTACGTAGACCATCCCCAGCATACTCCTGCCAACACCACAGTTACTTACAGACACACGTTGAACCTTTGACACGTAGGACATAGTCAGTCTTTTAACAACTAACCCGCACACAAACATTATTCCGACTCAAAATCCTATTTTCCCTAAACCCGAACCAACCCTGTAACCCTTTAACCCTAACTACAAATACCTAACTTGAACCCTAACGCCTAAATCTGATTGTAACCCTAATCCGAAAGCTGCTAATCCTTTTGCTGTTTTGCTGTTCAGGTTATTAAAACGTACACACACACACACACACACACACCGGTGACTCACATTGAGGTGCTGGGTGGTGGCCTCCATTACATTTTTGGAGGAGGGGTGTAGTCTCTCAAAGATAATGGTGTCAGCTCCCTTACAGTACAGAGTCAGCCTTCCATCTGGGCTGCGGACTAAGGGGCCAGGCAAGATATAGGCAGGTTTGGTTCTCAAATCTCAAAGGCGACCGGTAACAGTAAAGCGTCAAACAAACGTCACATATAACTCAGGTCACTCCACAGAGCTAACAGAACATTTCCATATGATTCCAAATGTGCAACGGTAGTGTTGTTTACCGATGACAGACATCCTCTTGCGGACGTTGTTGAAGTCCAGAACAGCCAGCAGCTCGTAGGTGACCAGCTTTCCCATCTCCACCACCGTGATGCTCTCCGGAGTACGTGAGCGGAACACAAAGCCAAAGTTCCTGGCTGCCGTGACCAGAGCGCCCTCATCTGGGGACTGGGCCTGGTAGTACAGCTCACCTAGGACATCACAATATTATGCCCGGTTTATTTTTTGCCCTGTCTGGTCTATGGACTACGCAGCGGTTGTCAAACTCAAGCCTACAAAGTCAACAACACCGAAAAGATTTGCATCCAGCAGGAAACGCCCGCTCACCCTCTTTCTTCTCCTCGGGCATGACAGTGTGGCACAGCGCCAAAAGGCGGAAGAAGTCATGTGCCTTTGGATTGCCCCCTCTCACCACCTCCACAAGGCTGTGGTCATGGAACCAGAATTTGGGGTCAGCCAGCTTGTTCCAGGAGAAGTCCACCCTCTCTGTTTTCTATTGGAAAGAGAGAGAGATAAATGAGGTTTTGGAATGTAAGAGTCACTGAACTTAAAGACCTGTTGTCAAAGAAAGAGCTTTGAGATTTTCTTTTCATACATTACTTCTATTAACACACCCTGTTCCCCTCCTACCTCATTAATCTCTAGTCTTTGTCCCGCAAAGTCCAACAACTCCCCTAGAGAAAAAAATATTTTTTCAGTTACATGAAAGGCACCTGTGTGCATTAAAATGTCAACGTCTTACAGTATAGGTTTGTAAACATGTGTTAAGTGCTTAAATATGTGTTCCAGGTCCCAGCCTAACCATAGGACTTCCCGTTGATGGAGCACTTATTGAAGGTCATGATGTTTTGTGTCAGTGTTCCGGTTTTGTCTGAGAAGATGTATTTGATCTGGCCCAGCTCCTCGTTCAGAGTCGTGGTCCTGGCCTGGGCAGGTGTGTCATTCTTGGGATAGTACATCTTTCTGTCCCAGTCTATATAGAAACTGTTCCCTAGGCGAATTATCTCCACACTGCCAGCAACAATGAGAGGGAAAAGAAAGAGAAATAGAAAAGTGAAATTAATTAAATGCACAGTACATTTGGACACAAAAGATAGATAATAGATAAAATATTAGTTTATAAGTGTGACAGGATGTTGAATGTCACACTGACCTGACATAGAGGGATATAGGCACCACAGTGTTGAGAATGATGACGTAGGACCAGAATGTGAGGAAAGCTGAGAAGGGAGGGTTAACCCCTTCTGGCTTGGGCAGGAATGCTGCAAATGTAGCACCCTCCTGGTATTCCCAGATTCCATTCCCAATGGCCAGGATTAAACACATAATCGCAAGAAAACCAAAGATCTGGAAGACAAAACATAACACATAAGACGTGTGTGTGATCCAAGTCCCCAAAAAGATAATAATACATGACAAATTGTTCCCTACAAGGCTTATAGCTGGTCCCAAATAGGAAAATGGCTGTGCTAGTGTTAGAATTGAGCTTACTTTTAGGTTTAGGCATTACAGGTTAGGTTTACACAGTTTAGAAATAAAAAATAGGTTTTTGTGGTTCGGATTAGGGTAAGGTAAAGATGAGGGTTAGTTTAGGATTAGGAAATAGGGAATCAGAATTTCTGGTTCTGTAGTTCCCACATGGATAGTGCTGTGTGTGTGTGTGTGAGTGTGCGTGTGTGCGTGTGGATGTATACTGTATTTCTATGGGATATTCATATATACTGTTTTTAAGAATGATATTCATGCTCACACTCAGCACCAGGACATTCATGAGGCGGTCAATGCTGGTCCGTTTGAATGTGGTTTTACCACAGTTTTGCATCAGCTTGGTGTCTGGACCTAGAAAAGTCATTAGCAGTATTACAATCTCTTTAAACAAGGCCACATTAAACATGTTGTCCCACACAAATGAGGCGGTGCCCCCCATCAGCCAACTGAGACATCCATTGAGACTAATTCATTTCAGTTAATTACTATGGCTTCTGCCTTGGGAAAATGATTGTCATTTCTGCATGCTGTATCTCTCTGGCAAGATGCATCATCCTCCCACAATTAGTAAAAATCGTGCCAGGGGTCTGATATCCTAACGAATGGATTAGTGCCCCCTTGTTTCCAATATGGAGGACAAAGGAAGCCTGTGCCATGAATGACACATTTATCTTGTAGGGAATTTCTCTGTGATGCTGTGGCATGAGAGGGCTCACCTCCAAAGAGGACCAGGCCAAAGCACCACTGAGTGTTCCTTAGCGTGCATCCTCTCAGAAGGATCTTTTCATTATCCAGGGAGTACATCGCACCATCCAGACTCAAGCAGCCAGTGAATTTATCCAGGCGGTTATTTGGGGGCTCACAGCGGACCTGGCCTAAACAGGGACAGAGGGGTTCGGGGAACGGATAACAGACTGACCAAAAGTATTTTGATTCAAGTAAATGTAAACTTCTGAGCGGTGACCATGTATCCATTTTATTTCCAGTCTCACCATCGAAGCTCGCCAGTTTCTCTATGCTATCCTCCAGCTCCCCTGTCACGGTTAGACCCTGCTTCACCTTCAGGTTTGTCTCACTAGAGGAGGAAAATAGCAGCAGGGCGAACAGGGAGAGAGGATCTTTAAAAGAAATGCAGGTGTAGACACACAAACACACACACACATCAAACTCAGACGCAGGCAACACAGATACACACCCATCTAACTCAGCTGTTTCGATGTAGACCAGGTTGAGCGGCTCACTGCTGGACAGCAACAGAAGGTCGGCCTGGAGTCAATATGAGATAGATAAAGGGAGACAGACGGGGAAATAAAGAGAGAGCGACAGAATGTTAATGATTTATTGCTGAAATATTCTGTACATCAGTTAGCTGAGCTGCATTGGCTGGTTGTTTTTCTGTTGAACATCTGCCCTTTGACCTCATCACCCTTGGCCGTCTGCAGACATCTCCTCAAACCTTACCGTGACAAACTGATTGTTCTGTAGCTTGATGATGTCACCGACTTGAACATTCATCCACTTTTCACTCCTCAGTCTGTAAAGAGTGAACATCGTCAACTGTTTCTGATCCTGAGCTGAACAAGCCTGCAGTGACCTCTGGTGTTAATGTTACATTGACTAACAAATCACCATCTGGCGCCTTCAAAGCAAATACACAGAAAATGAAAACATGGCTAATCTTTAACTCAAGCCCTTTCCCAGCACTGAGAATATAACCCAGACTGAAGGAGACTTACTCTCCATCAATGAGGACCTCCACTTTCCGGTTGTTCACCTGCCTGTCACACCTGTGCCTGTTCTACACAGTGGAAGGGGAGAAAATTGGACAATTTGGTGACCAGGACAAAATTGTGAGAACACACAGGTCCAAACAGACCATCTCATGCAGTCCTGATACTAGGGTTAAAAGGTATTGCGCTCACTATGTCGTCACTGCCGTCCTTGGCCATGGTCATGGCTAGAACCAGTACCAGAGGAACCACGGTGGTGAACCAGGACAGGGACGAGATATCTGGGATGAGCTGAGAGCAGCCAGGAGAGACAAAACGTGATCAGCAGCGAAACACCTCTTTGCCGCTCATAGTAATACTATGCAGTACTGTACAGACTACACGGTCTCATACTGTTGTCCTACAGTCCCTTTGTATCTTACAGTACACGCCACAGGCCACCGAGCAACATTCAGAAGATAAGCCCCAGTGTGCCTGCATTTTAAACGGTTACCTGGAGACAGAGGATGAAGAGGAAGTACGCATTGGCGATTCTCTGGAACCGCTCAAACAGATTGAACTGTTCCAATCTGTTTGAGAACATTTAGAAGATAGGCCTCAGTATGCCTGCATTTTAATGCTTTGTAACAGTTACCTGGAGACAGAGGAGGAAGAGGAAGTACGCGTTGGCGAGTCTCTGGAACTGCTCAAACAGATTGAGGGGCAGGAAGGTGAAGATATTGTACTTGGAGGTTTTGATGGCATTGTTCTGTGTTGGGAGCCAGAGGGGAATACGTTACTGTGACACATGAGGACAAATATAGTATATAGAATGGATACAACGTACGCACTAATGTCCAAACATAATGTAAACATAATGAACCTAAATACTCACAGCATATTTATAAGACAAGTTGTATTCTCTGTCATTTGCTCGTATGTTTCTTTCCTCCTCTGTGGGTGAAAAACAAGAACTAATCTAAACATTGCAGATGGCCAAAACATCTCAGCTTTTCCACAAATGAACATTGGCGCTTTTGCTTTCTTCAGGGCTTGGACAGTTGTAGCGTCCTTCAGGACAGCGACATAATAAACTGGGGGAATTAAATGGCGGCAGGTCCGTTAACTCACCTTTCACCTCCTTCGCCCCACACTCCAGACCTAACCGTGATAGTAGAGAGCCCATGTTCAGCTCAATAGTTCCATATTACACCTGTGAGAAAACAGATTGGGTTGTGTGAGGAATTATAGCTAGTTAAGATGAAGCGACGCTCATTTATTTAAACTGACCCTGACGTCTCCATCCTAGTCACGCCGTCATGACCCAAAACAGAAGGCAACACTGGTGCCAACTTCTTTAAAAATATATGAATTTATATTTCCCAGTGTATTCGAAGGAACACCTCACTTTACATGAGTCATACTGGTTCTTTTGACATCAGCAACGATGACAAATGTACATTATGAGGCTAGAGAATGCCTAACTGACTGGAAGAGCTGACAGTTAGAAATCAAGGCCTAAAAAAAGCAATTTTGAATTTGTTTTAGAGCTTTGTTTGAATCGATATGAATGTGAAGATATTTGTAAATAATGTAGATGATGTATGTGTTTATGTATTATAGGTACGTCTGTTTATTAACTGTAATGATAGAGCAGTAGCAGTCTTTTGTATTAATAATAAATACATATTTATTGGTTGTTGTTGTAAATGAATGCTTCTGATTATTATTATTATTATTAGAAAGGATTTGACATTCTAGAGTTGTTGTTTTGTTTTTCTAGACACAACAACAAGATATGTGAAGCTCAAGAGATTTTATCCTATTAAATAAATAAATGAGGTGTGATCCAGCGATAAAATACTGTGATGGGCAAAGTGGGAACTGTCTCATAAGTGAAGGACACTCAACTATATTTCTCCTTCACTAATTCTGACATCTCCGCTTGGTGTTGGTCCACGACCACAATGCTGAAAACTCCATCATGACTGAAAACTCTACAGCATCGCCCTCCCAGAATTAAAAGAACCCCAGCGTAACCCTGGGCAACACACTGTCGATCTCAAACGCTGTAACTTTGTCCAGAACAGAAGTCGGTACCCATGTCACGTTGCACCTCAGCACACTCTTCCAACTTCCAGTGGAACGGTAAAAGCTTGCATCCACGGCAGAACCCTGGTGTGTTGGAAACCCCCTCCTCACCTACAGCCAATGATCCGACATCACATCCCAACCCGAGTTCCTCCCGACTCCAGTCCCCTGGCTAGGGGAGCACCCGCTGACCCCATTCAAAATGGATTCCTGTCTCGGAATCCCAACGGCTGAACCGGCTTTCCTTTAAAGCTTAACCTTGAACCCATCTGTCTCCTGAGAATTTCTGAAACCCCTTTTTAAAAAGAATCTCAATACATGAATATCTAAACTGTATTGTCTGCTTGTCCCAGCTATCTTAAGAGGAATGCACTCTGGGTGAGAGTGTCTGCTGAATGACTAAAATGTACAATCTAACCAATGTGTGGGCAGGAAAGTGTAGAACACCTATAATCATGACAAAACAAGGTTATGGTGTGTGTCTGTAGTATCAGTGGAAATGACACAATTTAAGGAAGCAGCAATGATTTACTCTGCCCCTCCATACACACAGTATCCCTGTGCAAACAGCGGCTGCCTGATGTTTGAATGAACATAGAATGAGAGATCCTTATGTGAAGCAACAACAGGTTGACTTGTTGGTCTAGGAGCAGGATTTCAAAAACAGTTTCAACAGATAAAATGTATCCTGGATTAGGCCTAAATAAATAAAGAAACATATATAACTCATAGGTAGGCTATATTAACCTACATTAATATGAGTTAATTCTTGTATTTTCTAAAAATGAACTGTAATCACAGAAAAGGTCAGGCCATTTACATTAAGACAAACCTTTACAAATAGTGACTATGGTCTCATTTGCCTCATGGAGTGATATTAAAAATAGCAAAAAAGCTATATAAAAGCACATCAAACCTCAATAATATCCTACAAAGGCCATTGTCACCATGCTGGTTTATTAAATCAATAGTGAAACTTAAATGAAATCTCATCTACATTAAATTGCTATGGATTAAGTTTAATTAATGAGCATATTTCATTTTGAGATTTTGTACAGCCACTCCTTAACAACCTTTTGCACTTGAGCAAAAGTTGATAATCCAAAGTCAATTATTACAGGTCAGATAACCATAAACATTAGACCAGGTATTCTTTAATAATGGTCGCCTGCCTGGAGACACAACAACTCCACTTGAGTTGTTATCTCTCTTATCTCTTTTGTATGTCCTTCGTTATGGGCACCCTCAGCTCAAAAACCTCTATCGCTGCCCACATCTTCAACAGAAAAAGACAGCATTAGAAGTACATAAACAATGTTTGATGTAAATTTATTTATATTATCTTGTTGTAAACTTTGAAACAGGTTCACATCATGAGCAACATATATTAAAAGTTTTTTTGCGTAAAAGGTTTGTCATAACAATGCAGTTCAGTGATCACGGACCACTCCCAAATAAACTCCCTAACCCTATTACGAATCTCAGACAATCCTCCCAGAACTCCTAAAGACCATATAGAGTGTAGGGTTTATGGGTGGATTTAGCATTGGGCCCCCAATTACATCCAAACAAATCAACTGCTACAGCCACAACTTCCAACATGACGTGATCTCACCCTCTCACCCTCACCAATACACATAAAACCTAAACTGCCGGGTAGCTGAATGTCTGCCAATAAACCACATGCCTTCATTTTTGTTTAAGTTAAAGACCTTCACATTGGAATTTCAACTTCCTGCACTGCAGTGACACACCTGGGTAACTGTATACGAAGTGGCATACTGTGTGTTCAAGGTCATTAGGATACTGGACGTCAACAGACTCATTTGAATCAGCTTTTCGTCATTAGCCAAATACTGGAACTAAAGTCTATAAACTTGAAAACAACCTCCATTCACCCCCCGGACATATGTGTATATTTGTTCATAATCAGTGTCAGTGGACACAAGCTAATCCTTCTGATCACATACCTCAGTGAGAAGAATATGACAGCAGGAACCACCACTAGAACAAACGCAGGCACAAACGCAAACAGGAAAACCCCAGAGCGGTTGGGAGAAGGTAGGCCTTCCGCAACTCGAATGACGCTCGATTCCCACTCTCAGTAGACACTTCCTTTCAAAAACACTTAAATACATCCAGGAGACAGAACGTTCACTTCAGCCTGGTCAAACACCTACACACAGCGAGACGCAGACCAAGGGAGGCGGGCTCCCGACAGGCTCCTTGGTAAGAGGCAGGAGCAGAGCAGGTGGAGACCCAGGGTTGGGGAGGTTGGGGGAGGCACAGGTTCAGGCAACAGCAGGAAGTAGGAAGCAGAACGAGATCCCCTCAGTGTAACGGCGAAGGGCTTGAGCAAACACAGCAGGCGGCGATCTTTGGACCTGGTCAATGAGACACAGAGCAAGGCCAGAGCAGAGAGGCAGTAAAACAGTGTGGCAGGGCGCTGACTAACCAATCAGAACAAACAATGGGGCAATGAACTAGGAGATCAGACGACACCAGGTATGTCACACAGGCTGAAGTGTGGACGCATGCGCAGACACACAGACCATCTTCCACTTCCCACACACACATTTCTATCAAAAAGGCAAACAGGTGTTACATTCAACAATCTGTATCAAGGTCTATACATGTTAGCCTTATCAGACAATTACATTGTACGTATATGATATAATGGAACAAACAGCGGGAACTGTTACACTAAGGAGCCATGAATGCGTAAATAGTTTCACATATGGGCGGTCTTGGGAATTGAACCTACTGTTCTAGTAGTACACGAGCCATGCGCTACCAACTGAACTCCAGTGATCTTGATGGTGATTGTTATAAATGTGGGGGACAGGAGGTTGATCTGAATCACAGAGCCTCACAGTCACAGGAGAAATCCAATACGTGGATTTGAGTACAAAGGGTCCCTCTGTAGTCCCACTGACTTCTTCATGAACCAATGGGCTACCGAGCACAGTCACACAGGGAAACCGATGGAGAACAGTGAACCAATGGGCTACCGAGCAGTCACATAGGGAAACTGATGCAGAACACTGAACCAAGGAATGTTGGAGAGACACACAGTCATTCTAACAGAGGATATACTCCATCTTCCAGACACTTCAAGAACCCTCTGTTACTCTTTGTTGGCCTGTGTCTTGTATAAAGCAAGGTGTTAACAAGACTGTGTAGAAGAGACTATTAAAGTTCAAACGCCACAGCTTGGAGTCTGAGAAAACCGGCAAGCAATCATGCTGATATTTCACACATAACGTGAAATGCTTTTTGTATTATGCATACTTACTATTATGCTGGAATTATTGATATGTTTTTATTGTATGTTTCATACAAAAAAGAGAAAATGTATCACCCACAAATATTCAGACGCTGTCCCAAGTTTTTTGACACGTGTTGCTGGCATCAAATTCAAAATGGGCATGTATTTTTACAAAAACAATGAAATGTCTGTTTCAACATTTGATATATTGTATTTGCACTATTTTCAATTAAATACAGAGAAAAATGATTTGCACATCATTGCATTCTGTTTTTATTTGCAATTTAAGCAGCGTCCCAACTTTTTGGGAAATGGGGTGGTAAATAACAAGAGACAAGAACCATGTTATTTTGTCCAAAACATTAAATAACGAGTCAGACACATCCGGAGATTTCTTAAATACTTTATACAAAATTAATAAATTGGAATGTACACATTTTAATAAACAATACCATGTTTTCTTCTCCAGTGGCAATAATACAAATAAAATTTCATAAAATTCTGGTTACTCTTACATACAATACATACAATACATGCTGACTACTGTAGTGACTTCATAGTGCAAGGGTTCACAAGATAAAAAAAAAAAAAAAACGGTTTTAAAAAAAAATATTAAATGATGTTGCACAGCTTGGCACAAGGAACATATGTTAGTGTTATGTTATGTTAGCGAGAGTGGCAGTGTGCCCCTCAATCAGACAAAGATACATCATTATGTATTCACACTGGTTCTGTGGAATCTGTATAGCTGTTGTTGTGGGTGACGTTTAAGTGGTTTCCTCTGAGTGAACACCAAGCTGACTGTCACCGTGCTGACCACAGTGGCGACCCGCAGCTTACCTGACAGTATCTGTACACAACTGACCTGAACGAATCATGCCATGTCTCCAAACCAGATCTTAATGGTAAAGAAATTATAAAAACCAAAACATTAATAAAAAAATTAAACTGGGAACTATAAAAACAAACATTAAAACATGAACTCAGGATTAAAGACAAAAAAGTAACAGCATTAACGACAATAAATTGATTTGGGGCAAATAGACCGATCCCTGCATTTTTGCAAGACAAAAGAAATACCCAGAAAACAAGAGGTCTATGACATGTTCTATCACCACCAAAGTAAGGCCACAAAGAGATAAATGGAAATATAGCTGGAAAATATTGCAAACCTAGGGCTTGGATTGCCCTTTCCTCATGTAAGACGTAAACTCTTTAAATTCCTCTAGCCCCAAAAGATCCACCTGTTAGTATCAACTTGGAAACTACATACATGTAAGAAGTCATTCAAAACCACCACAGTGCAAACAATACTCATATGCTATCTAGCAGCCCTCTTTGTTTGCAATAGTACAACCTACACTACATTTGGAATAAATTCATAAACACTATGTTATTTTGGGTTGGCTGCATAAGCCAAACATTATCGTCTCTAGGGTTATACACCCAAAGGCCCTCCCCTATTGAAGCTCTTGATGTACTAAGCAACGGTCCAGATGTAAAAGTTTTCACCACTCCAGCCTTAATGGGACGTTCTCTGCACAGAAGGCATTCCTTGGGTTAAACACATCAATGACAATTTAGACTAAATCACATTACATAAACACTAATTTGAAGAGCATCGTTAACACTGAATCAGGAATGAGCCCAATGCCTGGCAAGGCACACTGAACTTGCCATTACAGTACCCCACATCAGAAAACAGAGAATAAAAGGAAAAACTCATTTCAGAATCACCACACGGAACCACTTTCAATACAAAAACACAGCACTTCTCTACAGGAGAAACAAGTTGATTTTACATTACATTTAGAGTTCAAGAGCTGTCTACGTGCTACAACTCAAAACAGTAGAAAGTAAGTGAATCTACCTTGATTAATGCACCAACAATAACAATGACATCCTGAATTTGGATCCTAATAGTAGAACCCATGAGATGCTGACAAGGATCCAGAAGAACACTAAAGTGAGATTGAAGAAGATAAACAGCTTTCTATCACAGTTAGATTTAGTGTAAAAACTTGACACATTCACAGCTTCCAAAGTGTAAGGCATGAAATGTATGGCCACAGTTACACACAGGCTGAGACAATGCTCATGTCATTTAAACAGTGGCAAACCCACAAGATAAACAGTACTGGGGGGGACGGGGACTATGGATGTGAAGTTCGTGGTCAGTGAGGGACAGAAAGGGTGAGTCTGGGGGAAAACCAGTGTGTCTGAACCAGTGTGCATCAAACCACCTGTAGCAGCCAAATAAAATGAGTCTTAAGTAGCAGGCGAGTGGCCATCTAAGCCAACACACTTCTAAAAGCGACATCATCATCTGGCTTCCGCTTTCCTCCTGTGACATCATAGTGCTCCCTCTTTTCACTCGAGTCCCTTTAACCTGCTTCCTCTGCCCTTCCTTCAGGGACCTCATCTGCCCTCCTCCGCAGAGCGGACCTCCGACTTCAGCTTGACGAACTCCTTGGCGACCTCATCGTTGGAGCGCTGGGAGAGGATTCGCATGGCGGTGAGGCCCGTCTCGTCCATGGTGACCCTCTGGCCCAGGGGGCACCAGCACGCCACGCTGCCCTTCTCTGCCACGTCCCTCAGCTGCATCACGGCCATGCCCACCACCCGGTCGGCGCGGCCAAAACAGTAGTCCTTAACGCACATCTGGATCTCGTAGCACTCAAAGCCGTCCTCGTTGCCCAGCATACTGAGGGGGAACGAAGAGGGAATTTTTTTTTTAAACAATGAAATATGGCTATTTGAATAGACTATCACAGATTATTTTAGGCAAAAGGGTTCGGAACTGGCGCTAGGTTCTGCACTCACAAGTGGAAGGTCTCGTTGAACTTGGGTGCCCAGTTGTTGTTCTTGGACTTGGTTTGGAACTTGCGTTTCTTATCGCTGAGGTGTGGCCCAATCATGGTGACCTCCACAAAGGGCCTGAACATCCCAGAGGTCTGCCACTTCAGATCATTAGCTCCCATCACTGATAAGAGGGAGGAGATGACTTGTTAGGTTGGGGAGAGACCGATAACGGGTTTGAGCTGAGTTGTTCTCCCTTCACTGCTTCCTAATCCCAATACAGACCTTTGACAGTGACCTTGTGCTCTCCAGTACCCGGGTGGGTGAAGAGGTCTATCTGGATGGATATGTCACCCACTGGCTTGTCCACGCCAGAGCCTGGTATAACACAGACACAAGACATGATGGTTTAACAGTGGTCAGTGATTGGCAGGAGTAGTATCCTTGAGGGAGGAGGGGAGGAGGAAGAGGAAAGAGCTTGGGGAGGGTCCAACAACCAGGAGGAGTCAGGGTTGGTGTTTAGGGCAAACAGAGAAAATGGTTGGAGATGGGGGGTGGGGGGGGGTTGGCACATGCTACCCATTGCTGGCACAACCTACCCCTGGAGGGCTGGATTCTTTCATTGGGGGTTAACCTAATACCCTTCCCATTGTGCACTGGTGAGGAGGCAGCATAGGAGACACCAAGAGAGAAGACAAACAGCAAACGGTGCGTCAAATGGCAGAGTCATGTTGTTAGGCAACTACAGTCAGCACTCTCAGACCAGGCACATCCAGATAAATCCTAATTACGCAGGAGAAAGTCACATCCAGATAAAGCCTAATTACGCAGGAGAAAGTCACATCCAGATAAAGCCTAATTACGCAGGAGAAAGTCACATCCAGATAAAGCCTAATTACGCAGGAGAAAGTCACATCCAGATAAATCCTAATTACGCAGGAGAAAGTCAAATCCAGATTAAACCTCATTATGTAGGAGAAAGTTACAACCAGATCAGATCTTGAAAGAGGCACTCCAGTGTGTTACCTTGTGCATGTTGTGTTGTGACAAAGGTCTTGATGAGTGTGTCTGTGGTCTGTGTGTAGAGGGACAGAGCGTGGCGTAGAGACGACAACTCTGGACTCTTCTCAAGGAATGCCTTCTTCAGACCGTTCCCTCCAGCATGGAAATATTGCTGCAGAGCAGAGAATTTGAGAGGATTTGTTTACTGCAAATAATGAGAGAGAGATTAAAAGAGCTAACTAGACTGATATGGTTTGAATAATGATTTATGAGATTGGAGGATTGTTTCACTACTGTGATAAATGTGGACTCAAAAACAAAGTCTCCTCTGCATCAAAGTAGTCATTTCAATACATCCATGTTTGGCTAAAAACTCCAAAAATGACACACCTTGATAGTGTCCAGTGCTATATCCATGACAGCACACTGTTTTGGCGTCAGGCTTTTGGCCTCTCCTGCCATGTGATCCTTGAGCTTGGAGAGCTGCCCCAGTTCTTTGGCTGCAGACAGAATCTGAGCCCCCTGCATAGAGGAACACAAACATTAAGTTAGTATGCAACAGAGCACAGCACAATCGTTAGGCCCAATTCCTAGGGGCTTTTTCCAATTATGATATACAAAGCAAATGACTAAATGTGCCTTATTTTACAAAACATTTCAGTTTACATGACATTTACATGACATCTCAGTTTACATGACATTTCAGTTTACATTGACATGCACGGCCGGATAAGCCAAGGGATGGTTGTGGCCTGGAGGGATGTGTGCGGCAACATGACCAGCCTCTAATCGATGTCCTCTGTCTAGGAATTTTTTCATAGCCAACGTAATGTGTACACAAAATCATTTTGATAACACTTTTTAGATAGTCAATATGTGCGGAGAAAGCACATATAGCTTATGTGCTTTCTCCGTCTCCGTCTCAAACACCTTCGCTAATTCGGAAAGGAAAACTGTTTGCCCATTCTAACGTTTATTTCATCTTTTTTAGATGAGCAGGTCCAACAGCAAGAATGAACAGGTCTATCTCAACGAATAATTCCATTTGTGTCATGGGTTTGGTGACCATATTTCATTATTGCATTTTCATATTTGCAACTGAATGGAGGAGAACAGACAGACGTCCCAGATTTTCTGCAGCAGTCATCGCAGCAGATGTTGTGTTACTATGCTTGATTGTAATTATCACCCCAGATTCTTCATTATTCCAGTGGATGTTTTTTTCCCCAATTAATTCCTGTCCCCATTACTACCATGCTTCCCAACAGGTCAAAATGACATTACCTGACCTGCCCCAGAGCAGCTAACCCAATGCAGATAACACGTCAGTCCCTGCACCAAACCCCCCTGCGTCCACTGAGCAAGTTTGATCCGTGATGTATTGCAGGCTACCCATGTCCACCTATTGGCTGAATTCGTTACATCCCAGGAAACATGTTATTTGGAAAAGGTAAAGGTTGTAAGGGAGCTTACAAAGGTGTCATTTCCTTGGGGAAGGACAATGGTCTTCTCCAGGCTGCTCATCACAATCCTCCACAGTTCCTTCAGAACGCGTTTCAGAACGGTCTTCTCGCACGCCGTGGCAAACAGCGTCAACCTGCAAGAGGGCGTTCAATGAGAGCCAAAACACCCAACAACCTTTAAACAGCGACTTAAAAGGACAACATGTAATGCTTCGAGGCCTAACATACTGACACTAACACCTTTGATGTCAGAGAGAAGGCCACAAAATGGCCGCCGCCAAAATAGCAGCCGATAGGGAAGCAGGAGCGACGCACTCACTTTGAATCCAGAAAGTCCATGAGGGGCCGCAGCATGTTGTCGGAGTCGGCCTCCACCATGTTGCGGCTATTGGCGTTGACGGGGCCCTTGATCTGGTACAGCAGAGAGGCCATCTGCCTCATACATTCATCAATTCGTGCCTGGAAACTACAGAATTTGAGCCACAGGGGTTAGGGGTCAGAGCAGGTATCCCAGCGGATAATTCAGATGGGATCTATAAAAAAAAATCTCAATACAATACAATTATTAATCAATGAATATATTTTAGCATGTCCTGGAATTAATTGGCTAGAATTATTTGAAGGCATTTCCATCCGTATCGGAAGGATCTTGTACATGTTTCAGCAGGTTTCGTAAAAAGCCCACCATTTTAGGGTACTCAAACAATTCAGACAGTTGGCTAGTTTAGATTCTAGGTTTTGTGTAAATGATAGTCAAGCTGGCCATCATGAGGCTGAAAAAAATCTGACATGACAAAAATCAAGCGTTTTTTCTTTAAAAAGTGAAAAGAAAGCTCTTTGTAATTGTAATTTGAAGATATATATAAATGCAGCGATAATCTCAGAGGAGTTAACAACAACAAAAAATGTCTTGTGTGTACGTAGGTCTACCTGTTCCCAAACGTGGTACTCAGCTCATCCAGAACATTGTTTAACTTGACCTGAAGCTCATTCAGGATGTCACTGGCATCTGGGTCCAACTGCAAACAGACCCACAAGAGACGGGTAGACAAAAGAACACAGAGTCTGGGTTACCTTGGGCACATTTAAGGGGAGATCATCATTCTAGTTATCCCTTTGCTTCGGGTAATACACACCTAAAAAAAGAGGAACCAAAGTACAGATCACACAGCTGTCCACCAGCAGCGATTTTGTTCATGAGATAAACAAACACAGCAAGAAAGGGCAACGCCCACTCAGAAATGTCCTGAGTCAGAATGAAAATAGGAAATGTTTTAAGTAATAAACATCCCTACACTCACAAGAAAAACTGCTACTCCAAAATATTTTTCTAATTATTCACTCTTTCTATTAAAAAACAAAACACACTCTTGCAGGACTAACCCACCATTTTGCCACCTTAAAAGAAAGAAGATTGAAGAAATGTTATGTTTAATATTCATGATACAGACTCAGATGTACAAAGAACTGTAGACAACCAGGGGTCACAAATGTGTCCTCATCAGAACCACAGCATTGGTCTTGCGGAAACCACCTTATAGAGGCCTACAGCTACACCAGCCGAACAGATGACAACATGACGTGGTCCATTAAGCTAATGCTCCAATGGGCTGGATGCTAAATGGCCTGCCAGTGACTAGGCATCGTGCCTCTAGACCAAAGTACAAAACAGCTGTAGGAGATACTAGTGAAGGAGCTCTGCCCCAGTAGCTACGAGCAGAGCTTACAGGAGCCAATGGGAAAGATGGGGTATGTTCATCATGGCATCGGGTACGTGTCTGTACTAATGAGTTAGCGAATGAGAATGAAGCACGTTGATGTCAGTGGGGATAGTAACTCAGAGGACCTCACACCTACTACACCCACCTGCTTCTCCTGTTCTTTCTTCTCAGGCTAGCAGAGGGCAGTTGGAAAAAGAAGATAAGACAGCATTTATTGCTGTCTCTTATCAAGAGATAATATAGGGTAAAAAACAACCAAATTGCTAGCAGTATATGGAAAATAAACATTGGTGCCATAAAAGCAAATGATATTGAGTGGACCATCTTACAAAGTCTCATACCTACCCCTCCACTAAATAACCCAGGGAGAAAGTCTCATAACTACCCCTCCACTAAATAACCCAGGGAGAAAGTCTCATAACTACCCCTCCACTAAATAACCCAGGGAGAAAGTCTCATAACTACCCCTCCACTAAATAACCCAGGGAGAAAGTCTCATAACTACCCCTCCACTAAATAACCCAGGGAGAAAGTCTCATAACTACCCCTCCACTAAATAACCCAGGGAGAAAGTCTCATAACTACCCCTCCACTAAATAACCCAGGGAGAAAGTCTCATAACTACCCCTCCACTAAATAACCCAGGGAGAAAGTCTCATAACTACCCCTCCACTAAATAACCCAGGGAGAAAGTCTCATAACTACCCCTCCACTAAATAACCCAGGGAGAAAGTCTCATAACTACCCCTCCACTAAATAACCCAGGGAGAAAGTCTCATAACTACCCCGCCACTAAATAACCCAGGGAGAAAGTCTCATAACTACCTCTCCATTATATAACTGAGGCCAGAAAGACAGAATATCAAACGCACCTTATCCTCTGTTAGTGCATCCATCTTTGAAAAAAGGGAAAGAAAAAATAACCTTTAAAATCACTGCTGTGTTGCAATAACTTTAAATCGGATGGAAAGAGTAAGTCCAGTCTGAATGATTCCTTACTGTATGAGTCCAGTCTGAATGATTCCATACTGTATGAGTCCAGTCTGAATGATTCCTTACTGTATGAGTCCAGTCTGAATGATTCCATACTGTATGAGTCCAGTCTGAATGATTCCATACTGTATGAGTCCAGTCTGAATGATTCCATACTGTATGAGTCCAGTCTGAATGATTCCATACTGTATGAGTCCAGTCTGAATGATTCCATATTGTATGAGTCCATTCTGAATGATTCCATACTGTATGAGTCCAGTCTGTGTGTATGGCAAATGTGTTTATATTGAACCAACCTTTTCTTTGTCAGTCTATTGAAAGCAAAAAAGAAAAGAAAAACTCAATTGCACTTGAATTAAATGTGATAGTGGGAAGATGTGTATTTGTAATGGAGAGTGACAACTGGATTTCGAGAACATGTAGCACAACAGCACCATGGTCATGTAAATCTAGGGGAGGAGAGAGTTGCACCAAACAGATGACCAGTGAAAACGATCACCCACCAGGGAATCCATGACAGCGTCAGGTTTCACTACGAGACAGAACCATGACTAGTGAATGTGGACCAGTACCAGATGAGTGGAGAGAGAGGGGCAGTGAATGGGAGAATGACCATGACCGTATCAGTGACACTACACCAACAACAAACCTCAACCTGCTCCTCCATCTCAACCACCTCTTCCTCACTTTCCTGAAGAGTTGGAGTGAGACAACACAAAATATTCAGGGGACCTCCAGTCAGAGGCAGACTCTGAAATAACTCAACCACTGGCAGTGCAGTATCAGAGACGACAATATAACGTACTTACGTAGAAGGAATCATAGCCCATTTTCTATTAGAGGTTGGAAATAGAAAACTACATTGTGTGTGTGTGTGATATATATATATATATATCCATCCATGTGCAGAATGTTGACACATGTACATATCTAATGGCCTCGTCTTACACCCACCTGCTGCCATGCTATCAGTTTGCCCATGTTGTCCTGGGGGGAACAAGAGGGGATGGCCAAATGGATTTCATTCCTGATAATTGAAAAAATCTGTACCACAGTTTGAAGGTCTGACTGATAATTGTAAATACCAGTTTATAAGCTTTCAAAGATAGCCATGTAGAATAGATTTTGCCACTCTACGGTCTACGACTGTTTTACAGTTAAGTAAAATAAAGACATAATACATATAGTTAAGGTTTGCTTCTCTATAGAATTGTGGACAAGACCACCTTTCAAGTTCAACTCCTCACAAGGCGCACATCAAGCTCAGACTCATATAAGATGTGTCTACCCACCCCTAAACAAATTTTTTTTTTAGAAGTTCAAGGAATTCTATTCATTCATTAGAATGTTAAAACGTAAGAATGATTTTCTTCCGTATAAAAACCAACCACAAGCCGTGCCATTCATCAACAGGAAATCTATCTATTCCTCTAATTGGCCACAGGAATCTATCATGTTAGATTCCTAGGTTTTTAGGGCGTTATTAGGAGGATTCCTAAAGCTCTACAGACTGGGAACTCTTTTCTACCTTTTATATATTCAGTTATTTAGTTATATAATTTACCCACCAGTGTATTTCCCTTGTCATCCTCTGTTATCACCTGCTGGTGAAGGAGGCAAGTCAGAATAATGAATACGCAATAGGATCTCAACAAATACCACTATGGTAAGTGTCAACCACACACCCACCTGCTCTTCCTCATTTTCCTCATCATCCACCTGCTCATCAATCTTCCGCGGCAAAGGAAACATATTGTGAAGTGCAGTGCATCCAGGCCAAAACTAAGTGATTACTTGGATCAACTATAAAACACTACCTGACACCCAAACCAAATAGTAATACAGCGATTACTCAATAAGAATAGGACAGGGTTTAAGAATGAAGCAGACTGTGAACATATATTTTGTAAAGTGCACAGTATGGTATCTAGGGAAATAACATAACCAGGGGAATATGCTAATATTGCACTCTGGCCTACACAAAAAGCACTGCCTTAGATATGCTACTGATCTAATGCTCTGTTCCAGCTAGAGGATCACACCAACTGTACTACAGTAGAACACACCATTTCTACTCTAATGCAGAAGCTCTCCCTACCATTGCTTCCGCTTTTGCAATCTGGTACAGAAAAACAATTTCCATGTTTATAGTCTTGTTTGTGAAGCTCCCAAATCACCCACAAAAGCAATCCATTTCTATGTCTTGGAACAGAAGCTGGGATGATAAACTGAAAAACATCGACCATGCAGATTATGTCAGGCATGAAGCTGACATTGTTCATGACCATATGTTTGCTAATCTTGGTAATTGTTACTGGGACACAGTTTATACAACCATTACACAAGCTGTTGTTTAACGTATAATCATAGAAAGACATTGTGGTGCATATTAACATTGTAAACGCATTGTGAGAGAGGTAATTATCACATACAATCAGGCGAATGACCATGACATGGGCTTTCTCTGCCATCTCTAAATTTGACCTTTTCTAGAGGTGATGCCAGAGTAACACATTCGCTCTTATAAATCCAAACCTGGCGACTCCAATGTCAACTGAGACACTCTGCACCTGTAGTCTTCTCCAGGAATTCCCTGACTGTTTGTAGCACAGTGATGACGTAGACTCTCCACACCATCTGACCCAGCTGTCAAACAAGCTCCCATGACCCCTCCCTGTACATTGGCTGCTTACCTGCTTTGCACCCATGGACTCAAACATCTTCTCCAGCTGGATACGCAACTGCTGCACATTGTTCATCAGCACGCAGGGCTACAACAGGGACAGAAATATAATAAGATACACATCATTTAGAGGTTTAAACTACCATTAAAAACGCCAGGGATACGGTGAGATTGTGGGCATGAAAAGCTTAAGACAACGCATGGATGTGCTGACTGACAACTAAGGAAAATAGATAGGACATGTGATGGTCCCCGCGTATCCTGTCCATACCCCCTGCCAGGAACTGTCCATGAGTCTGTTCAAAAGTGGACAGAATCTAACAATACATTTCAAAAGGCATACTTACAATCTTTTCTTTGTCAGAGTATGAAGGAAAGCTCTTGGTCAGAATGGCACTGTATTTCAGGAGAACTTTGGCAATGGTCTATGGGTAGAGAGACATCATTAAGGTCAAACTAAACATGTTGGAGGTTTCAGTGTTATGGCAAATATATCTCATCACAACCACACAATTCCTGTCAAGTGTGCCCATCCTTTTCTCTGAATAGGACATGGTTTTTAACACTGGCTTAAAGCCAGTGTGTTCCTTTGGGTGAAGGGGGAGCATGTGAACTACTGATGAAAAGAGTCGCAAAATGACTCTCAAAGCATGAAAGCAGTCCTTAAATATTTCTTTGTGATAACCACAGTCTCTGAGCTGTGCCAGACTAGACCAGCCCCATTAGGTATTTCTATTTAATGAGAACATAACCCATTCTTTAAGACAAAATTCCCCCTAGACAATCCTCAGGCAGTTTCTATTGGAATGTGTCTTTCTGGGGCTAATGTGTGCAATAAGGGGATAGCACTTTAAAACAAGAAAAGCAATTGTAAGGATTTCTGTAAAGGGCAGAAGTTGGCTTTTTTCTGAAGAAGAAACTGCCCTGGGCAGTTATGATCATAGATCACTGATAGCAAAGAACAAACCTGTCCTTCCATTGTTCTAAACACACTTAAGACCTAAATACTAGCCAAACACAACTCAGGACAAGGCTCTCTAATAGGAATCTCAGGAAGGTTGGAGATATAAGAGGTCAATCTGTCCCTCCAGACATTCTCCAGGTCTACAGTACATATAGATCAGGTAGAGAGATTAGTAAGATTAGGAGGGGACGGTTACCTTGGCAAATCTTCGGCTGTAGTGGGCCATAACCTTGGGGTCTGGACAGTCCAGTTTCTTGATGATCTCAAAGCTCTGGTTCAGTTGGGTAAAGACATCCACCACTGAGCAAGAGAAGAGCGCATGCTCAGAAGTCTGTTGGAACTGAGGAAAGAAGACACATAGGTGACTACATGGTAACTAGTTAATAAATCATAAAGACACATAGGTGACTACATGGTAACTAGTTAATAAATCATAAAGACACATAGGTGACTACATGGTAACTAGTTAATAAATCATAAAGATACATAGGTGACTACATGGTAACTAGTTAATAAATCATAAAGACACATAGGTGACTACATGGTCAAAAGTGAATAAATCATAGAGACACAGGTAATAACATGGTTAATACTGAATAACACAAATCGACTGAGGGACACTAACAACATTGTTAACAACTACTAGTTACCCATGTCAATTTATATGTTATTCCCTATTAACCATGTAGTTGCTTCTGGCTATTTATATGTTATACCCTATTAACCATGTAGTTGCTTCTGGCTATTTGTATGTTATTCCCTATTAAACCTAGAGTTCCCTCTGTCTATTTGTATGTTATTCCCTATTAACCATGTAGTTATCAATAAATGGGACATATTTGAGCGAAATAACCCTCTTGTGTATATGGAAAATGTGGCAGAGCTTTAATTTTAATCCATGAGACCTTGGGTAATTTTAGTTCACTGGTTGTAGTGAAATAACTTCCAGTTACTTACTCCATCTTTCTTGTCTCTCTCTAGAGCTCCATGCATGAACTCCATGGAGACTTCCTCATTCTCATCCAACCACTGCAGCACAAACTGTAGGAACCACCTGCACAATAAACAGGGTGAAGTGGTGAAACAGAGTGACCTTATTTCCATACACATTTCTGTTCAGTTTACCAATAAGGTAACTCACGATGGGTAGTCTGGGACAACCCCTTTCAGGTTTGGCAGGTCCTTCACATACTCGTTGTACAGCCACTTGACCTTGAAATGCAGGTTCATGTAGTCAGCACTTTTACACAGTTTGTGTTTCTCATGCTCTGTGGAGACATAAACACACAGTAACAGGATAAAACATTTTAAGAGGTCCACTTTTAACAGGTAAAGAATTTCTTGCTCAAGCTCAAAAAATATTTACAGAATGCCCCCCCCCCCCCAATCGACAGGGGTCACTGTAGAGAAGCTCAAAAGCATAACGTTTCTTGCACATCAAAAAGGACCTGAAATGGTTAAACCACACCAACACTGAGATAAAGCCTGCACTGCATTGCATTGCACTGCCTGCACTCCACTGCATTGCACTGCCTGCACTGCACTGCATTGCACTGCCTGCACTGCATTGCACTGCCTGCACTACACTGCATTGCACTGCCTGCACTACACTGCATTGCACTGCCTGCACTACACTGCATTGCACTGCCTGCACTGCACTGCATTGCACTGCACTGCCTGCACTGCTTTGCATTGCCTGCACTGCATTGCATTGCCTGCACTGCACAGGGCTTTTGTATGTTGCCTCATGGATCTCCTTCATCCTCCCATGGAATATATTTTTTCTAATCCTTATTATCTTGCCTCGGCAAAGGACTCAGAGAAGACAATGAATATATAAAATATAGTCCGAAACTTTGACCACAGTGGGGAAAAAAACAACTGCCTTCTCGACAGGATTGCATTTCTACATCTCTGTTGTATGTGCACTGCATTGCCTGCACTGCACTGCATTGCCTGCACTGCACTGCCTGCACTGCACTGCATTGCCTGCACTGCACTGCATTGCCTGCACTGCATTGCCTGCACTGCACTGCATTGCCTGCACTGCACTGCATTGCCTGCACTGCACTGCATTGCCTGCACTGCACTGCATTGCCTGCACTGCACTGCATTGCCTGCACTGCACTGCATTGCCTGCACTGCACTGCACTGCATTGCCTGCACTGCAGGAAACACAGCTCTAACTCTGTTTGTATAATAGGGACTTTGAATTCAAACAGGAGAACTAAACAATGGGAGTGACTGTGTGGGGTTGATACTCTCCCCAACACAAAATTTTATTAAAGAAAACTCCACAGACATGCCTTCTATTGTCATGAAATAACATGCTATGTATACTATTTATACTGTCACCATTCCAGCACAGATTGGCCTATAACAATAAGAAAAATAAATGATCATGTTTAATGTCTCTACCAATTTATATACTTATCTATGTAACATTTTATTTTATAGCAATAAGATTTGCCATGATCAAGTTAAGTGCATCCAGCTCATCATATGGGAAGTAGCAGAACATCCATTAGTTTGAAAAGATGATGCAGTATATCAGAAATATCTAAACTGAGATTGGTTTGCTAAATAGGTAGGCTTACCCTAATCAATTTAGTAGAATGTACTTCTACTGAGAATATGCAAACACTAACTGAAAGTCAGTCTGGATTAGTGTTCGCTAAATGACAGAATTATCACATAAACAGAATGACCACAGGCCGCAAGAAATGAAATGAACAAGAAGAAAAGGCACAACAGAAGTTCAAAGAAATGAAGTGAAAAGTTATGGAGGATAAAATGAAGAACAGCCATGAACTCATGAATACAAATGGGTTGCCAAATATTAATGAATTTCTTAATTCAGTCTACTGACATTTTCTTTGGTCAGATTTACAAAATGGAGCAGGATTAAAATTATATTCAACACTAACACGGCTAAAAGAAAACTAGGTCATAGCACAGCATAATAAGAAGATGTTTTGCATGTATTAAGGAATGCTACTGTTTTAATATAGTCAGCCCTACCCTAAAGCCACTGGTAAAGGTGAACATTATCCATTACTGATTACGACTGGGTGGAAAAGGCTGAGACAGCCACAGATTGGGAGGTGCAGGTGACAGACACTGAGATCTTATTTCATCGGTACAGTTGCTTAGTGGCTACAGTATAGTACACAGGTGTCCCATTGGCCTCAGTCTCTCCACCTAATAAAGACTCCCAGGTGAGAGGCCAGGCAGAGCCAATGAATCAAGGAATACGGTCTAAATATGGAACTAGATCTTGACTCAGGTGGGAACATTTCTGCTGAGCTCCTGTCAGGCGACTCACCCTCCATTGCATACTTCATGTCCTGGGCAAACAGCGTCCACATGACCTCAGCACACACCTTGCCCACATTCAGCTCCTGAGGAAACCTGGAGAAGACAAGGAGACGATTATCATAACACACATGACTTCCAAAAAAAATTGTGTGTGTGTGTGTGTGTGTATGTACAGTCATGGCCAAAAGTGTTGGCACCCCTGAAATAATTCCAGAAAATCTAGTTTTACTCACAGAAAAGTATTGCATTAACACATGTTTTGCTATAAACATGGTTATTCAAAAAAAATAAAAAAAGGAAAAAAAGCTAATTGGACATAATTGCACACAAAACTCCAAAAATGGGCTGGACGAAATTCTTGGCACCCTTAACTTAATATTTGGTTGCACACCCTTTGGCCGTGACTGTATATGTATGTATGTATGTATGTATGTATGTATGTATGTATGTATGTATGTATGTATGTATGTATGTATGTATGCGCACACGTGTGTGTGTGTGTATACTAACTGGTTAAGGACAGGTGTGTAAGAGTTTCTATCCTCTTCTATGATGGAGACAATGAGGGTGATGAGTTTGGGCCAGAAGTCCAGGTTCTTGATGCTAGGGCCCTGCTCTTCCAGGGGAAGATCATCTTTGTGCTGGACAAAAATCAACAAAACCAGTCAAGACCACCACAGCTTGTTCTGGATCAGAACACATCCATAATCCCATCCATTAAGGTGAACTGGCCACCCCTCAGAGCCTTTGTTTTCATGGGTTCCAACCTGTCCAGAAAGTTTCTGACCCACTGTGCTTACTGCTTGAACGTACTAACCACTTTTATGGCAACAGCTTATGAAAAAGGGACATTTTCACTGACTAATTGTTTTGACTCCCTTTTGTTGGACTTCCAGCTGGAATAAAACAACTTAATTTACTTACCAATAATCTGCATTAAATCTATTAAAAATGACATAAAAATGACATCCAAAAGAAGAAAGCAGAACTGAGACAGACAGAGTGACTCACTGCATTCGCCAGCTGGTACTGGCGGCTGTAGAGCTCCTGACAGTTGTTGAAGATGTAATCATATGTGGAGTTGAGACAAGCCTTGACACAGTCTCTTACCACCTGACTGGCTCTGGGGGGACTCTGCAGTTCCTGGACCTGGACACCAGAGGGAGAATGTGAGCAAGAGATACAGACAAAAAAGACAGAAAATACATAAAGAATGCAGTGTTTGCAGAGAGAATATGAGTCTTTGTGTTGGGCGCAGAGTCTTTGTGTTGGGCGCAGAGTCTTTGTGTTGGGCGCAGAGTCTTTGTGTTGGGCGCAGAGTCTTTGTGTTGGGCGCAGGGTCTTTGTGTTGGGCGCAGGGTCTTTGTGTTGGGCGCAGAGTCTTTGTGTTGGGCGCAGAGTCTTTGTGTTGGGCGCAGAGTCTTTGTGGAGGGCACAGAGTCTTTGTGGAGGGCACAGAGTCTTTGTGGAGGGCACAGAGTCTTTGTGGAGGGCACAGAGTCTTTGTGGAGGGCACAGAGTCTTTGTGGGGGGCACAGAGTCTTTGTGGGGGGCACAGAGTCTTTGCAGCTCAACCTTTGGCATACCTTCATTCTAAAGAAGGTGATGCTGGTCAGCAGGTCCACTGTGGACTTCAGGTCCTGAAGACGGTCCTTACTGCTACCAGGAAAGTTGTTCTGATGGAGAAGAACAAGGGGAACATCCTTTAGGAAAACAGAGTTCATGGAAAGGCGCATTTGGAATCATCCAAGTGGTTCAAGTTTAATATTCTCAACTTACCCTGTATGTGGAAAGGTCTATGCGCAAGGAATTGTGGAGTTGATCCAAGAGCTTGACAAAGCGCTCTTTCTGTTGGGAAGATGAGGGAGAATCATTCAGAAAAAGGCAACATGTGATATATGACAAGGTCGATGTTATTAGGTGTTGTTAGAGCAGGGAGGGAAAGGGGTGTGGGGCCATACAAACCCCAAAGTTGGAGGCGGCGAAGCGGTCGGAGGCGGAGACGTTCGTGGAGGCGGTGGTGTGGGCATAGAAGGCGTTGATGTTGGCCAGCAGGGTGCTCATCACCGCGGGAACACCAGGGCACATGTACTTTGAGGACAGGCAGGCGAAGTGCCTAAACACACCAGGAGAGGGCAGTGTCAGGGAGGGCTCAGAGACAGCGGTCCAACGAGACAATTGGTTGGACCTGCTATTTAATGCATTTACTATATCACTTGTTAATATACCAGAATGAGCAAATGTAACATTCAGATTAAAATATGAAGAACAAGTATTGTTATTTGTTTTAATCCACAGCACGCACAAATCTTTATCTAGAGTAGCAGTGGATGTCTGAGAAGCAGTCATATGTTTAGCTAGCTGGAAACCCCTCTGAGGGGTCAGATTTTCACCCAATGGCCGGAGGCTATGTCTGATTTCTCCCATCAGGCCCCTGCCCCATTCTGGCTGAGGGATGGCTATCAGAGAGTGGTTTGCGTGAGTGATGGAGCCGGTTAACAGGCATCTGTTTTGGAGAATGGTACCTCTTGAAGACAGATCCCATCCCAGACAATTTATAATTGACTTTCCTTCATTTGGAGGCCACAAGGGAATGACAGCAGCATCAAACGGCAATTTCATACTAGAGAGAGTGGAAGGACGGCAGCAGAAGGACACTCTCCCTCACAGCGCAAAAGTGAGAGATAAGAGAGAACAGAGAGAAAGGGAGAGTGAGTGAGGCAGCACGAGAGAGGACAGAGCGAGCGAGAACAAGAAAAAGGAAAGAGAATGCAAACTGTCCCTTTCCTCAGACTCACGTCATGGCCTGGTAAATGGACTCGATCCCGTAGCGCATGGCAAACTCATCCACTATCTCCTGGGCCACTTCGTCAAAGTACACCTTCCAGGCGTCGTCTCCCTTGGCCTCCGGGATCCTCACTACCCCCTGGCCCAGAACGTCCGTCGAGTGGTGGAACAGGTTCTGGATGGTAGACAACCACAGTGTCAGGGACAGAGGGCTGACCTGGGATCAGTCAAAGTGAACGTGAAGCCGTACGGAATGTCGCACCTCGTGCAGGCAGGTGTACTGGACGTGGTAGGGGGCCACCTTCTCCTCTCCCTTGATCTCCACACTAATGTGGAGACGGATGGCACCCGACACGGCCGACTTGTCGGTCCGCTTCTCTGCAACAACAGAGACACCCAACGGATCAATTAGCTCAATGTCAACCAGTCACATTAAACCAGGTCACATGAACGCCATCTGCAGACTGTTACTATGAATGAATGTGTGGACCTGCTACCGCGTCATTCCAGGTGTGCTATATGGAAAGGACTAGCGCCGCAGTTTGTACAGAGGACAATGCCTCGGGGTTGCATGGATCTGTTCCTACCGGTCGAGGACACTTCTTACGGCCTTGTTCTGGAAGTGCTGTGTTCAGCTGCTCACCCTGTCCATTTCCCTGACAGCCACATTATTAGGGTAATATGCATGTGTCGCTGGACCGGTCGATTCTCAACCGGAGCATGCTACATAGTAATCAAGGAGGATCTCTTCCCTAACAGGGTGGGAGGGGGAGGGAAGGGAGGCTGAGAGATTGAGGGTTGACAAGGGATTTCTGTTATCTTCTCCACCGTGGCGTGTCCGAGACAGATCTGATTCACTAAGTCATGTTAGCGTAGTGATGTCAAAATGAGGATTAAGTAAAGCAGAGGCTTACATCTTCAGAACTGCACACTGAAATCCCAGGACTATGTGAACGAACACAATGACCTACTGGTAACTGACGGGGCAGGAAGTCAATGACAAACATTATCACCGAAAAAGGAACATAGAAATGCTATGAAACAACTGACTTAGAAGAGTGGTCCAAGGCTGAGTCTTGAGCACATGTACTATACTACTACAGCATAGATTAATATCCAGGCTAGTGCTTCTTCATCAAAAACTCGACCCTCTCTTTCCCCACTGTCTCTATCCATTTGATATTAGAAACATTATATTAACAGGGGGAAAAAAAGGGTTTAGAACTGGAGACTACAGACTCCCTAGCCAAGTGAGAATACAGAATAATAAAATAAGCGACGTAGACAAGAAAAGGAGAGAGGAGCATTTTCTATAGACATGATGAGCGAGCACGAGTGAGATTAAGCCCAAGGGAAAGTAAAAACATGGCAGGGAAAGCCAATGTTTTCATCCAGGGCAAGTAGGAGCTAGGAGGGCCATTCCTAGCCTGGGTAATTGGGCATGAAAAATGGACCTGCTGGCCAAGGGAAACATGGGTAATGAGGTACAAGCACAACACAGGCTGGACAAAAAGAGTGCTGAGATTTTAAACGCAGAAAGTGACATGAGGGGAGGAAGGAAGCTACGATGCTATGCTACCTTCACTATTTATGCTACAATGCTAAGCAAGCTAAACTATGCTAATATAACATATCTTCAGACTTCTTTGGCCTTCCATCTATCATTAACAAACACGGTTGGTTGTCATCGGTTGGACAGACATTCCATAAAGACAAAGCAATGTGCTGCAACAAAATGTCTGTTAGTTTAATGTGTTGATTTAAGCCGCCTTATAGAATATATTAATGATCAAGCATAATGCAAAATGGAAATGAAGGGGGTTTGTGTGGATGATGTGGAAATTTCCAAAATACGCCTTTGGCTTGAGTTAGAAGAGCAGGATGGGGATTAAAGTATATATCAGAGGAAATGAGGAATCCAGGATAAAAGATGCAGGAACAAAACAAACACAACTTGCCTCCTTTTGATCATCTGAAATGTTTGAGTCGCAAACTGTAAGAGCACTTGATTTCGATCAAGACCCACGGCGCTGCAGTAAAACCGAGCCTCGCGGACACAATTATCGAGGGGCACTGTGACATGTAGGAACTGAGGAAAGGCTGTGAATATGAGAGGGTCGCAATGCCAGACCACATACAGGAAGGACCGCTGCACACACTGGCTGTAAAGATCAGAGACTGTCCTGTACACTGGACAATTCCCACCTGCTCTGAGTCAGCCTGGCTGTTATGGACAGTTCAATCATGGCTTCTCTCCAGAGACGACATGAACAGTTTATTAAAAAGAAGAATCTCCTCACCCCGCAACTACTATTACCCAGGGCTGTTATGAGGTGTAATGGTCTGCTATGATGCGGCCCTTCTAGGTCCTGTGACTCATCTTAACCATAACATAAAAACACATACGCTAGAATAGAGGTCTCCAGCCTTTTCAAAAATGAGAGCTGCTTTTAAAAACTGATATGGCAAGCTACTCATTTTCTTCTAGATCTCCAATAGCCTTTATACCTCCCATGATAAGGTCCACATGGGATGCTGGTGTGCATGGGGAGGAACTGACACTGCTAGCTCTACCTGAAATCCAACACTGCTGTTGTTTGCTCCTTGGGGTTTAAGGCCGGGTGTCTCTGTAAAGCATGTTGTGACAACTGCTGTTGTAAAAAGATTGACCTGGAAGGTTCTGGAAGCTACCGACTTTATCCATTTGGGGCGTTGGTGCAATGCTGATTCAGCAATTGTTGATGTGTCCACGCCACAATTATTATCATACCACTCCCGATGAAGAATCAAAAGTAAATAAAGGGATCTGATGCCCATATAGAGAGCATCCCCCTGCAGACGAATGCAGACACCTGGGAATTTTAAAGGTCTGATGGAATAAGTCAAAACAAACATTTTGGGAACTCTCCCGATATCACTGATTGGAAAAGTTCATGTCATTTAACTACAACATTATTATCAAACAATATTGACGTATTTCAATAGGTCAACCCACTCTTAACAGCCAAAATATTTTTATCCGTTCATTTTTGTTCATGAATGCAGGTCCTTTTCTCCTGTGCATTTCAAGTTTCTCTTCTCATTCCAGGAATACAGGGATTTTGGGACAAAACAGGGAAAATTCCAGGGACCCTACAGTATGCAGAAGAAAGTAGACATACCCAGGTTGTACCAGACATCCATCTCTCCACTGAGTGTGCGGACCTCGATGATACTTTGACCCAGGAAGTCATCGGACTCTCTTTTCAAGCGCTGCTTCACCCGGGACTTGATGTCATCATCCTCATCCCATACACGTACTTTGATACGGTCGGAGGAGTTATGACACTCACTGAGGGAGAAATTGGGTGGTGTCAATGTGAAGACAAACAGATTTCAGTTAGAGTTTACTTAGTTCTTTTTTATTAATTTGGTCTACATTGGTCCACATATTGCCAAATGTGAAATTAATTAAAAGGCCTAAACAAAACCACACGTAATGACGGTCTTTAAAATTATGCACATAGGAGATAATGGATGTTCCACTGTAACCTAGATAGGTGATATTCAGTAACCTATATCCCCGGGGTAGCCGGTCTCCCCTAATATGAATAGTATGCTGGAAGTAAAACAACCCATAATATTGAGTGCCTCCTGGTCATTTCCTGTTTTAGGTATGGAATACATTCTCGCCTGTGGCAAATGGAATTCAATCGAGACCACATTCTCAGAGCGAATCACGCTATGTTGTTAATGCACTAACAAAACTAGGGGAGGAAATCGCTCCCAAGCTTTTAGTTGTGAAAATCACTGTAGATAAGGGAACTAAAGTAAGATAACCCGTTGTCATTTAAGACGTTGTGGAAACATTAGCCAGGTGCACCGCTACTCTGCATACATGACTGTCTGCCGCTGTCAAAAGTTTCAGCCTTTTTATACACTAGATCTCCCAGTCCTACAAGCCAATACAACTGTCTCTGCAAAAGCACTTTGTGACAACTGCTGTTGTAAAAAGGGCTTTATAAATAAATTTGATTGATTGAACTGCCCAACACATTCAGAGCCAGGTCAGACTCACAAGTGGAACTTCTCCTCCCAGACAGGGTTAAGGTTGCCGTAGATGGTCTTGGTCCTCTTCCTGGTCTTTCCTACCTGGACCGTGACATAGGGGTCACTGGAACCTGTCTTATCTTTGGCCTGCAGGCCCTGGGCACACAGCACTGGAGACCGACGAACAGCAAGAAAGCAGGCCAGGAGTCAGACAAAATGCCACAGGCGGACAGACAGGACAACAGAGACAAAGGACCATTAGACATCACCAGAGGGACCTGGAAAAAGTCAACTTGGAGAAACAGAGCAACTATAGTAGAACAGCAATGGGTGACAAGACCGTTGGCACCTGTGATGGTGATCTTTGCAGACCACTTGGAGGTTCCGTCCAGCACGCTCTGTTTGATGGTCTTCATCTGCTGGGCATGGACCACTTTGCTGACGACAAACACATCCCGTATCACATCGAAGATCTCCGGCTTGTTCCTCTCCCTGATCTTCATACGGTCTTTCATGGCCATGATGATGTTCTGGGTACGATCCTCAGCTCCATGCTTGGAACTCTTCTCAGCAGCGCCTGAAAATGAAAATCAGAAAGCACACACAGAAAATGGATACATCGTTTCATTTTGGCACCTTATGTGAAGGTTTTGACATAAATTGCAAAATACGTTTAATATCTGTCCAGTGGTTGAATGCATTTATTTTCCAGTTCGAGAGATTAAAATGAATGAATGCATGCGGAAGTATATCATTAATGCAACATCAATCATAGGCAAAGTAGAACACAAATCATCCAATTTACATTAAATGGACCCGTTTTCTTGGATGGTGATGAGGTAAAAGTCATTAAACAGGAACGTTTGAGACAAACTCCATATAGACCAAACGGGGGAAAAGTGTCAATTTCTTCCGAGAAATTAAAGTAAAAACCCAATATAAATAGCCGGTCATGCACCGTCATTCATGTGACCGCCCTCTGAATGCATTAGGCAGCCATGGTCAGCAATGCAGCTCATCGCAAAGGGATCTTAAACATGCAAGCTCTTTGTCCAGCTTCCGCTGTGTTATACTCACGCTGCAGGCAGTCAGCATTCAGCAGCTCCTGGCACTTCTCATGACACTTGACCCCACACTCGGAACACCTCATGCCCTGGCGAGCTATGCCCCACAGCAGGCCCTCACATTCATAACAGTAGGTGGGCGTGGTGGCCGTCCACACCTCAAAGTTATGGGGCGTGGTGCAGGAGATGGGGTAGATCAGAGCCTGGAGGGTCTTCTTATACACATGGTTTTTCTATAGAGGGAGTGGAGACAGGAAGAATACTGACGGGTGTCCTCTCCAGTGACTTGAGCAGAGTAGCCAATATCTATCCCATAATGCACTCACCAGCTCCTCGTCTTTGACGGAGGATCGTGCGGCCATTGAAGAGGTGATTCCAGCCTTCCTTGCTTGGACCAGGGACTATACAGTGGAGGACAGGGGAAAATATTGCAAGTTGCGATGTTACCACACCAACCAGCCCACAACTAACCCCAAACCGGGATCACAAAGAGTAGTTGTTTATTGGAAGTGTAGCAGTATTGGAAGGACCTTTACCCAGTGAGTTCACTAGCCAAGTAACCCGAGGCCCATAGACGTTTAACACCCCAAACCAGATTAATGAAATAACTAATATAAGGGTTGTTACAGTACAGGTTGTTTGAGAAGTGACAACATGGGAGGAACTGGACCATCACTGGCCAGTCAAAGAAACCAAAACTTAACCCAGGAATGTGGTAAAGTAAGAGTAGAGAAATGGTTCTCTCTTTATTTGAAGTTATTATATCAAGTAGGAACAAGTGTAGTTGCATTGTAACACATGGTTACTTATTTGCACTATAGAAATCTTGATGCACATCGGTGCACATTCTTTGCAGAACAACTGCATATTGTATAATGTTCTTGAATAAGCAGGGCAATTTGTCCTACTTGATATACAGTATTACCTTTTTCAGACTATAAAGGGGAGGGGCATTTGGGTTCTTTCCACTTACCATAGCCTGACCAAGGAGAATGATTGCATTCAAGAGAGTTGTGGAAGGTAATTAAGGGTTTAAGAGAGGAGGGAGAGAGAGATTATAAGACTGGTTTCACATTTGTCCCATTTGGTGATATCTTGGTGATTCCTCATATTATCACTTTTTCATACCAGATAAACCTTCAAAAAACAATTAACTTATTAACTGGATCCGTAATTATCAAGATGCAGGTATTACATGATAGAAAAACCAAAGTACTGACAGACAGACACAGAAAGACTGGACAGACACTGACTAAGTGCTGAGAAAGACGGGCTTCAACACTCACCACGTCGCTGACCAGGGGTATAGGCTTTCTCTTTCGAAGGTCTGGCATGCTGTCAATCCCAAACAAACCACTTCCACCACTGAGGAACACAGAACAGAACAATACATTTAAAATCAAACAGAAAACAGAGACATATTAAACAGCTTTTGCAGTATAGAAAAACGCATGCCAAATTGAAATGAACAGAAATGATTTGGTTGTCATCATACCCTGGTTTGATCCAAGCCTGTCTGGAGTTTGGCCCATCATCTCCCCCCTGCAGGAATTAACACTCCGTTGTTGTTTTTCAATTCAAGTTACTAGCCCAGAGCAATAGACATCATGTAAAATGGTACATAATGCAACACAAGAATGAGAGAATGACAAGACCCAGCTGATTGAGTTTCACCTCTACGATGGCGCATGCAGGGCAAAGTACAGTATATTCACACCAACAGTTAAAGTAATGTGTTGATATAAAATGTCATCCTCTCCTTATCTACACATCAAATGTAATGATCGCTGCTAAACTGAAAAGCCAATCATTGCAGACAAAGAAATACATGAATAGCAGGAGGGAGGTGCATGTCAAATGAGACATGGGAAGATGGGTAAAGAAATGACCTGTTTGCTGTTCGACACATCACTATTATGAACGAACGTAGCTAAAACAAGGCACAACTTATTTTTCATGCGCACATGCTCAAAGTACCGGGAAGATATCAGGAAGTGTGTGGGGGGGGGGGGGGGTGTAACGCAGAGAACCCTTCTGGAATATTACAATGACTTGAAAAAACAACTGCAGATGTATTTCATCTCAAATCCTCCGAGGTAAAGTGTTTCATCACTGCCTGTTCGCGTCCTCCTCTCAGAAAACAGAGCAGCAGTTGGGATGCTGGATTGCTCAAGGGCCCTCCTCCCTCCTTAATATGAGGTTCTGACAAGTCAGGAAACCATTGTGAGGAAACCAGGCAGGATCTGTGGTGGGTTAACACTGGTGCTGAGAATATGGCTTCTCCAAAACAGCTTCACAGCAATGTTCTCTTTTGACCAGATGGTGTCAAAAACTTCTATATTTTAACCTATTCAGATTTATAAGCACAGAAATATTAGGTACTTTGAATTCGATCAAAAACAATCAAAACATAAAGCCAACAATAAATGATTTATCAGAAGCACAGAAGCACACAACTTGGTTGAAGAAATGACAAAAACAGAAGAGGCCCATGCTTTTTCATGATATAAAAACACCCGATGGCAAATTAAACAGTGGTGCAAAACAATAAAATATATATTTTCTAATGGAAACAACAAAACAACAGAAAAGGGAGCTCATTTGAAATTCATGAGAGTAACCTGGTCATCATCTCTGCTGCCATCTGAAAGGAATGACATTTGTGAAAAAAGACAACATTAGGATTCAAGGACACAAAAAGCTAAGATCATCATGAAAAGTCCAACTGCACTAGCAGTTATGTGACATTTCAGGATTCAGGACAAATCATATTTTGTGATGCTACATCGATTGGTATATAAAAAAAAGAAATCTGGTAACTTAGTCAAAGTTCAGGTGCAGAACAAAAGCAATAAGGAGGCTTGTATATACTATAGCACCAATAAAAGGAAATCTACCTGGATTAAACTCCTCAGAGAAAGTGGACTGGGATCCTTGGGAAGCTTTGGAAAGTTTGCGTCTCTGTCTCTTTTCTTTCAGGATACGCTGCAGGTTAGCAAGGCGTTCCTTAGGGTTAACAATGTTCTGTTCACTAAACTCGTCCTGATCCCCGACATTATGGTCCACTTCTATTGGACTTAACCTCTCTGGAATGTGGGTGGACTCCGCTGGGATCCGTCCTGACCCTCCTGGAGGGCAACGGTCTGGAGTCAGCTCTGTGATGGACAGCTCTCCATCGGTCTGACACTCCCCTCGGCTCTCTGAATGCTCCATGGAGTGATACTCCGTAGGAGTGCAAGGGGAGTGAGTCCTGTCATTAGGGGATGCATGTATGGTGTAAGGAAGGTTCTCTTGGGCTGGGCTGCAGTCCACATAGACTGAGGCCTCACTGTACTCTTCCTGTGGAGATCCTGAGCTGTGATCAGCTGGTTGTGCGACCTCCCACTCTATGTCTGGCAGAGGGAGGTCACCTTCAGAGGGCTCATGGGAACATGGACTGACAGGAGAAGGAGCTGCTTCAGACTCACTGTCCCCCTTGCCGTGCTCTGGGCTAGAACCATCTAGCTTCCTCAGAGCCCCTTTCAGAGCGGACCTGAAAGTGAGCACAGCCTTTCCAATGCTCTTCACATCAAATCCCATGTTGAGGGGCTGTGTGTTCTCAGGCTCAGGACAAGGCAGTTCCCCGGACCTCCACCCTCCAATGTCGTCTCCTGGGGCAAACGGTTCTGGCCACTCCCCCTCCAGCCTCTCAGTGGAGCCCAAGTCCACAGGGTCAGCAGAGAACGGATAGCGGTCACAGGAGGAGCGCGGCTCCAGGTAGCCATCATCACCGTCCGTGAGCAGCACAGTGGAGCGACTCGCGCTCCTGGACGGCCCGTAGCTCCCCAGGTCGTCGCCGTAGACGTCCATGGTGTGGTAGCCAGAGCTTCGGGAGTACGGGCAGTTGGCTGAACAGTCACACTCCCGCTGTCCGTTCACGCTCTGCTGCCTGTAAGTGCGCCAGTCCCCCGCACTGGAGGAACCGGAGGGGGGGTTGTAACTACGGCCGAACAACAGAGACAGGTGCTCTGAGCTGCTGTGAGAGGACTGACCCGGGGTGCTGCTGGTCTCCCTGGTGTATCTCTCCCAGCCACTTGGCCCTTTACAGTGGTCCTCCAGCTCCTCCCCGCTGTTTAGACAGGAGCAGACATCCTCTTCGCTCCAGCCGTTGTCGCCGCTCCAGCCCCCCTCTCCGCTCTCACTGTGCTGCATACCCCCCGAGGCCCAGGCGCTCTGCCACAGCCCGGCCTCATCGGAGCGGTACCTGGCGCCCCGGTCCATAGGGTTGGAACTGCGGCTAGAGGACACGGAGCTGGTACTGGGGCAGTCACGACCGTAGCGCCGCTCCAGGGAGGCGAGGCCGGCTTGCCCGGATTCTCGGCCTGAACAGGTAACGTCTGAACTGTGGTCTGAGTTCTCTTGGTCTGGCAGGTTCAGTTGGCAGGGAGCTGACCTTTCCCTCAATCTCTGTGGTGATCCCTGACATGGAGTCATCATGCTCATCAGGGGATTGTTGTCCCACGACCCCGGCCGGCAGTCCAGTAGAGGACTGGTGGCCCTCCGGTGGAGTGCGGTGACAGCGTTCTGTCGGCCCAGGCTAGCGCGTCTGATGCTCAGCCTCTGAGGAGTCGGAGTTTGGGATCCGGGCGCTGGGGCTCCAGAGGAATAGAGCTCCCCTATCTCATTCAGCACAGCGTCCACACAGCAGGAGACCTCGTCCACAGAGCCTCTCACAGAGGTCAGGTACTGCCGCAGGTCTGAGATCTCCTCCTGGATCTTGTTGATCCCTCTCAGCTCAGTCAAGATGTGCTCGACTAGATCACTGGAGCCTTTTCCTCCCTCTTCGTCTTCCTCCTCGTCGCTAGGAGAGGGCCTTTCCATGTCCCCCACAACGCCGATCCCGTCCTGACATTCGGAGCTGCTGTTCTCCCCAGAAGGAGAGGTGGGGAGGCTGGTTGAGGGTACAGTGCAGGGGGTGTGGGGGAAGGCCTCTTTGTTTAGCTCCATATCCTGAGCCACGTTCCCTCTGTAACTGCGGCCATTGGGCAGAGAAGAGACTATTGTATGAAACCCAGCGGAGGGGTCTGTCTTCAGACCACAGAACAAAGAATCTGGTTCCACCTCCTCAGGAGACCGCTTATCCCGTGGCAGAGGGATGGAGGGGTCCCCTGACACTGCCGGGCCCTTTAGCAATTTCTGGAGCTTCCTTCGCAGGCTGCGGCCCACCTTGGGGCTCTGAGTCCTCTTATTACCCTCCCGCTCCCTCTTCTTAGACCACTTGTGAGGACTTGGAGGTGCCTCTATGCCGTTGGACCCATTTGGTCCACTGAGGCCCCTCTCGTGGCCCCTGGGGAACATTCCCTTAGGAATTTCTAGGGACTTGGCTTCACTGGTCTCTGTTCTCAGAGGACACCCAACAGCCTGGCCCACAGATCTCAGTGTGACCACATAACATCCTGGCAGTTTAGAAAATACCAATCTTCTCACAGAGCCTCGTCCATGACTGGCAAAAGAAGACAGAGACTGAGTGCAATAATAAGATTGTTTATTCCCCAATAAAAATATTGCAGAATGCATTGATTTGTATCTTTTGCAAAAGTTCCCTAATTATTTCATCTAAGCAATTTCATCCTTCACATTTTAGTCAATGGCATAGTGCAAAAACCCATCTAATTTGAGCTTGCCGGTATTAAAATTTTTCAGACCAACAGACCAGAAAGCAGAGAGAAAAATTAAAACAACATCCTGCTACTACAATTTCTACTCTGGTTTAAGTGGGAAAACAACAAAAAAATTTTTTATAACTAAAGCTGTTGAGCTTGGTAAGAAATGGTACTTCTGTGTTCAACCTTTCAAATTAACAAGATTTCTTACAATATACATAAACATATACATAGCTCATGAATGCACACATTTTTCTGAAAGGAACAATTACAAATAACTGAAGTCAATAGAAAATGTTTTGCAATATTTTTTGCGTTCATAAATGAGTGATAAATGTTGTTTATCTACACTTATTTGCACAGCCAGATACCAAATATAGGCTGAAGGTGGAGATTTAGTTACACCCAAAACCACTGACTTATTATCAGACAAAGGGGAGTGGAGTACATTCATCCAGTTTACATGAAATGCTAACAATGTGCAATCAATAGTGTTTAAGACATCAATAGTGTTAATTAACGCATTGTGTTAATCAATAGTGTTAAGCAACTACACTAATGATCATAAACACAAACCTCAACCAAGCCAATATTTCCCAGCTTTAATGTAACAATATAAGTACAGGTGCTGGTCATAAAATTTTAATATCATCAAAAAGTTGATTTATTTCAGTAATTCCATTCAAAAAGTGAAATTTGTATAATGTATACATTCATTCCACACAGACGGATATATTTCAAGTGTTTACTTCTTTTAATTTTGATGATTATAACTGACAACTAATGAAAAACCCAAATTCAGTATCTCAGAAAATTTGAATATTGTGAAAAGGTTCAATATTGAAGACACCTGGTACCACACTCTAATCAGCTAATTAACACAAAACACCTGCACAGGCCTTTAAATGGTCTCTCAGTCTAGTTCTGTAGGCAACACAATCATGGGGAAGACTGCTGACTTGACAGCTGTCCAAAAGACAACCATTGACACCTTGCACAAGGAGGGCAAGACACAAAAGGTCATAGCTAAAGAGGCTGGCTGTTCACAGAGCTCTGTGTCCAAGCACATTAATACAGAGGCGAAGGGAAGGAAAAGTGTACAAGCAATAGGGATAACCACACCCTGGAGGATTGTAAAACAAAACCCATTCAAAAATGTGGGGGAGATTCACAAACAGCGGACTGCAGCTGGAGTCACTGCTTCAAAAACCACCACGCACAGACCTATGCAAGACATGGGTTTCAGCTGTCGCATTCCTTGTGTCAAGCCACTCTTGAACAAGACACAGCATCAGAAGCGTCTCGTCTGGGCTAAAGACAAAAAGGACTGGACTGCTGCTGAGATATGTTCTCTGATGAAAGTACATTTTGCATTTCCTTTGGAAATCAATGTCCCAGAGTTTGGAGGAACAGAGGAGACGCACAGAATCCACGTAGCTTGAAGTCCAGTGTAAAGTTTCCACAGTCAGTGATGGTTTGGGGTGCCATGTCATCTGCTGGTGTAGATCCAATGTGTTTTCTGAGGTCCAAGGTCAACGCAGCCGCCTACCAGGAAGTTTTAGAGCACTTCATGCTTCCTGCTGCTGACCAACTTTATGGAGATGCAGATTTCATTTTCCAACAGGACTTGGCACCTGCACACAGTGCCAAAGGTACCAGTACCTGGTTTAAGGACCATGTTCTTAATTGGCCAGCAAACCCGCCTGACCTTAACCCTATAGAAAATCTATGGGGTATTGTGAAGAGGAAGATGCGATACGCCAGACCCAACAATGCAGAAGAGCTGAAGGCCACTATCAAAGCAACCTGGGCTCTCATAACACCTGAGCAGTGCCACAGACTGATCGACTCCATGCCACGCCGCATTGCTGCAGTAATTCAGGCAAAAGGAGCCCCAACTAAGTATTGAGTGCTGTACATGCTCATACTTTTCATGTTCATACTTTTCAGTTGGCCAGCATTTCTAAAAATATTTGTTTTGTATTGGTCTTAAGTTATATTCAAATTTTCAGAGATACTGAATTTGGGATTTTCATTAGTTGTCAGTTATAATCATCACAATTAAAATAAATAAACATTTGAAATATATCAGTCTTTTTGTAATGAATGAATATAATATACAAGTTTCACTTTTTGAATGGAATTACTGAAATAAATCAACTTTTTGATGATATTCAAATTTTATGACCAGCACCTGTATATCTACACAGAGATTCATGAAAAACTCTGAACAAACTTGGGATCTCCTTTTTTAAGAAACCATTAAAAGGATTGCAATGTTGCTGCCCTAATCAAAGCGCTGCTAAAATGATCATCTCACATTAATTGATGACAATGGCTTTACATTTATTACAAAAGCGGATTAAATATATATATATATATCAATTTATAAGAGATGGAAATAAACGTCACCCATTGCCGGCTGGGAGGATAAAATGAAACTGTGGCCGTCAATAACAATTGCAAAAGTATGCACGTACTTTCGCTGATTTGTGAGAAATAATTAATTTGCGCCAATAGTAACGTTAGAGAATAAGGTGGCATTACCTAAACTTCGGGAACAATTCTAGGCAATACAAAACATTGAAACCCAGGCATGGTAGAGCGGGAGTGGTAGGCTTTAAGACAAAGATTGAATTGGAATGAATATAATAAAATAACACTGATTTTGGAGGATCCCTGAACTTAAAAACCAATGCTCTTCCCAGTAGGTTGGCCACACACCCTTCAATGCTTTTGTGAAGAAGGAAAGAGCATGCAAAAGATGGGACACCATACAGCTGGCCTAAACTCTATAATTTGGATGTGATCCGAAGACAGCCTGGTAATTAGTTGACAGCTCCATTTTCTCTCCTTAGAGTCAGTGTGATTCTTGTGTACACACACCAGCTGCAAGCAAAGATATCTGTGGCCCTTCCTCCCAGCTACATAGTGTAGGTAGGAGAAATATATCCATGGCCCCTCACCCTAGCTAAAGGGTGTAGGTATGAGGGTTATCTGTGGCCCCTCACCCTAGCTAAAGGATGTAGGTATGAGGGTTATCTGTGGCCCCTCACCCTAGCTAAAGGGTGTAGGTATGAGGGTTACTTGTGGCCCCTCACCCTAGCTAGACACATTGAGCTAGCAGAGAGACAAGGATGCAAGGGAATCAGTTGGGTGACATGACATGTACCCATAATCAAGACAACACTTTCTGACTTGGTTTGAACTCTAAAGTAATGTAAGACACTACAGAAGAGAATGCAAGATGTTACAGGCATACACTCAATATTTCTACAAGGAGATTTGCACTCAATCTAGCAAGACAATAAGTCAATATTGCACAACAGCGAACACAAGGTTATTTGCAGGGGGTTAACTTGTTCATCTGCCTCTCCCCACTAATCCTGTGTTGGAAGCAGTTCAGTTCAGTTTCAGAAAACATTATGCACTCACTTTGCCATTACATTGTAGTCTATAAGCACCATGCATCAATCCCCCTTTCTGTGCTTTCGTCATGTCTCCAACTGTATGACAGATAAACTGGGTAGCGTAATCACTGTCTATTTCTGAGCACAGGGTTAGCTAAACTTCCTCTTCCTTTGTTTTCAGCCAGTTGACCACCTACAAGGGATTGCAACCACATGTTGGGTGGACTAATTTGAAAAATATGGTTGCGAGAGAAACTGAGGAAATAAAACTGTGCTTGATACATAGAACCTGAATAATATGAGTAAACTCTGGTCACTGTGAATGCGATTCAGTAAAAAGAAAGGTGATTTCTTCCTAATTTGGCTTACTTTTTAATGGTTTAATGCATACAGATCCAAGCCATTACATTCTGTGAGTGCAAAGTTAACATATTCAAAGAAGAATTTTGCATAGATCATTTTATATTTTGATATGGACTGGAAGGATCTAAGTAGCATTCCCGAAGATGTGGATGCCTTTAGTGTTATTGTATTATAAATCACAAAACTATTTGCCACATTTTCAACACAATTTACTGCTTTGCCAATTTTGTATCCAAAAGATTGGAAAGTGTAAATTTTTATTTTGTTTGGGAATTTTTTTTATTTTGTTTCCCCCAAAACATCTGCCATAGACAACTCTACTATATCTAAGGCGCTGTGCATCTGGTCGGGAAATGCAATGACCGGCGTGTTCCTCTGGCTATCCCCTTTCGACTGATGTTTAGCACGCATTTGTGTCACAAACAGTTTCATATGCATAGAGGTCTTACAGATGACGTCTTGTTAGGCCACCCCACCTCGGCAAAAAGACTGCAAATGAAACATTCTGGAAATGCATTTAATGTAGTGGCTTATATCGCCTTGTTTGCAAGATTCTGCTGACCATAGCAATAGAAAAATGGTGTAACTAGCAGAAACAACAGAATCAGGGGGTGCATAATGACATGAACAAATTCAATCACACCCGTGTGATGATAGACATGAAAAAGTATGACCAAATCCCTTATTGATGAGACATATAATACTTAGTTTCCCTCAATCCCTTGGAACAGAATGGACCAGATTAATGAATAAATCAGACTGTGGGTAAAAGAACATCAATGATTTAATGTTCTTTTCTAAACAAAAAATCATACATATTGCCTGATCTGCCTTAATGTATTATCAGAGCGGAAAGTAAAGTTGTTTATTGTCAATGTTTAATCAGCATAGAAAACTGCTGATATTAAAATGGCGTTACAGTCCAGAAAAGCTGGCAAGCCCCGACAGGTCTAACTTGGACTGTCCGCAGTTTCTAAGCACCTACAATGGCTCTTATCATCCATTTGTAACAAGCACAAAACTTGTGTATTTTCCCTCCTCTGCATTAACGACAACCAACAAAAAGCGTTAACCAAGTTCTGTTTGAAAATGGTCAACAATGCAGAAAAACAGACTGGGGCCAAATACGATTAAACAGCAGAGGGATTACAACATCTATCGCTAATATTCACGGGAAAATACTATGTATTGGCACTTGTGCTAAGCTCATTCTGATTGCCCTACCACATGGGATACCGTCCGTCATTGTAATTAATCGAAACTCTGACTGTGGGAGACATGGAGTCGACAGAAAATTGTCCACTTTAGGATGGTAAAGGTTGAATGCTATTAAATGGTTCCCTGTCAAGATGATATGACACTCAAAATACTTTCACATTTTCCAGACTTAAACTGTTTTATTTATAGGGACTTAAAGACAGACAACGACGATTGAAATCCCAAATGTTAAGGGTTCAGCTAGTTATTTCAGCCAAAGGGGGCAACACCAGCTATAGAAGCTATTTTCTTCTCTCTGAAAAATCCAACCTTTCAGTGCCATTTGAAATTAGGTTACCTTAATATGACAATATTGAAGTGTTGAAGTTAAGATGACATATACTTATGTCCAAATATGGATATGTAGGAGGTGTACTTTTTCACATGGCTGTAGAATAATATTAGTTTAAGAAGATTGTTGCTTAACAATAAAACAAGTTTTTTTCCTCAAATTTTTCCCATAATCCCACGGTCCCTAACCATAATAATAACAGTAGTAGTAATTTATTGCCTTTGTAAAGCACTTCATTAAAAGGAATAATCTCAAAGTGCATGAAAAAGAAAATTATAAAATGGTAAATAATATTAAATAAAATAACGCAGATAAAAATACAATATATATATACAGAATATACACTGATCAGCCATAAAATTATGACCACATCGAGGCATGGACTCCACTAGACCTCTGAAGGAGTGCACCAAGACATGGCACCAAGACATTAGCGGCAGATCCTTTAAGTCCTGTAAGTTGCGAGGTGGGGCCTCCATGGTACGGACTTGTTTGTCCAGCACATCCCACAGATGTTCGATTGGATTGAGATCTGGGGAATTTGGAGGCCAAGTCAACACCTTGAACTTGTTGTGTTCCTCAAACCATTCCTGAACCATTTTAGTTTTGTGGCAGGGCGCATTATCTTGCTGATAGAGCAAAAAAATACCATCAGGGAATAACGTTGCCATAAAAGGGTGCACATGGTCTGCAACAATGCTTAGGAAGGTGGTAAATGTCAAACTAACATCCACATGAATGGCAGGACCCAAGGTTTCCAAGCAGAACATTACCCAAAGCATCACACTGCCGCCAACGGCTTGCCTCCTTCCCATAGTGCATCCTGATGCCATGTGTTCTCCAGGTAAGTGACGCGCACACACCCGGCCATCCACGTGATGTAAAAGGAAACGTGATTCATCAGACCAGGCCACCTTCTTCCATTGCTCCTTGGTCCAGTTCTGATGCTCACGTGCCCTTTATAGGTGCTTTTGGCAGTGGACAGGGGTCAGCATGGGCATCCGGACTGGTCTGTGGCTACGCATCCCCATACGCAACAAAATGTGATGCTTCATGTTTTCTTACACCTTTCTATGAGTACCACCATTAACTTGTTCAGCAATTTAAACTATAGTTGCTCATCTGTTGCTCAGCCTTCACTCCCCACGTGCATCAATGAGCCTTGGATGCCCATGACCCTGTCGCCGATTCACCACTTTTCCTTCTTTGGACCACTTTTGATAGGTACTGACCACTGCAGACCAGGAACACCAAACAAGGGCTGCAGTATTGGAGATGCTCTGACCCTGTCAACTAGCCATCACAATTTGGCCATTGTTAAAGTCACTCAGATTCTGATGCTTACATATTTTTCCTGCTTCTAACACATCAACTGTGAGGAGAGAATGTTCACTTGCCTAATATATCCCACCCACTGACAGGTGCCATGATAACATGATTAACAGTGTTATTCACTCCACCTGTCAGTGGTCATAATGTTATGGCTGATCGGTGTATATATTAAACTATAATGATAATATAGTCAACCAAAATAATACATCATTATATTATAATGTACAGTGTAATTTGATTAAAGGGAGGGGCAGGCCAACTGATAAAGGTGTCTTAAGGCCTGATTTAAAAGGCATGAGAGTCTGTGCAGCCCTGAGGCTGTTAGGAAGGAAGTTCCAGAGGTGAGGTCCAAGGAAAGAAAAGGCACGGTCTCCCATTTTTTAGAGCCAGGTTCTTGGTTCATTGAACACACTGGCATTGCTGGACCATAGAGGGTGTGGAGGTTCATAGGGGGGGGCAGGTCAGAGGGGGAGAGCAGGTCCGTTGCCATTGATATAGACTAAACATATAGACTAAAAGGAACATTTTTAAGTCAATTCTTTGAGGGACAGGAAGCCAATGAAGGTTAGCAAGTAGAGGTGTGATGAGGGCAGATTGGAGCGGTATTTTACTAATTTAATTTGCTGGCAGGCCCACTAGTACTGCATTCCCATAATCAATCTAGAGAAAACAAATGAATGAAAGTTTTCTGCATCAGAAAAGGTGAGAGAAAAGGTGAGAGATGTTCTTAAGGTGAAAAATGACATTTTACAAACATGTCTAATGTGGGCCTTAAAAGAAAAGAGAGAGTAGGTTCAAATTTCACACCTAGATTGGTGATTACTGAGGAGAGGGGAAGGATGTGGCCATCAATGGCAGGGCAGATGTTGTAGGGGTCCGTGATTTGCTGTGGGGTACCTATAAGCATTGCCTCGTTCTTGCTGCTATTGAGTAATATTTAGGTCAGTAAAGTAACCCTAGAAATATAACTGACAAACATGAACCTTACAATAAAAAAAATCATCATAACATTGGCCCATGGATTCAAACCCTGGTGACTCAGAAACAGTGGACATATAGAACTGGGGAAATGTGTTATGATAGGGTTTAGAGGATGATCTCAAGTTTGTATAGTAAAGGAATTGGATAAAATGTCTACACCCCCTTATTCTTCCAACATAATAGAAATAGATGGTCAGAGAACAGAACACAACCCAAACAGACAAGTTAAACTGGACCTTCCTCTTAAAAACTGATTAAGCAGATTTCTTTTTTCTATGGTCTTAGTATTATAATGGTTCTGCAAAAATGGCTTTGGTGCCGTCTTTATTGACGGGTGAGAAATTCTCTGACTAGTGTTAAGCCAAAGACACTAGGAGATATAAAATTACAGTAAACAAATGTTAGTGTCTCTCCAGCCTTTGGACAGTAAGCGCAGGACATTCCGCTGGTGGAAAACTTCATTAAGCTATCCGTCCACCAGAGGTTTAACCTCTGTCCAATACCACTCAAGCACTGGAGGTGTGCATTAGCATGATAAGAGCACAGTTGGCGGGAAGGCATAATCATGCACAGCACTAAGGACAGCTAGCCTGATAGACCCATGGGACTATTAGTGATGTACATTTATAACAGCTGCCCATGACTGTCAAGAATTAGATATCAAGCCAAGGAGGTTTTTAGCAATATAAATTCAACACTGGTGACCGTCAGGAACCAGAAATCCACACGGGGACATTCACTTTCCATTTAAATTACTTGCTTTAGCTGTTTCATACAAAAAAATGTAAAATACATCGAGCCATTTTGAGGTAAAATATAAATTAGTTATCTAAGAGCCAAATTAGTTCACAATAATTGTATTGAAAACAATTTAATTTAAATAATATTAACATAATATGCAAATACAGTTTTTGATTCACACTAGCAACGAGAAACCCTCAGGTGACATTAGAAAATTGACATTGAAGATGTTCATCTCTAGCACAATTCTGGCAACAAGTCTCATTCATTAAAACAAAACTACTGTAGTGTAAAAACACACTAAATGAGGTTCAGAGACGAATCCCTTTTAGCATTGTTTCCTAAAGACTTTTAGAGGCCCATTTATCTTAGACTTGCAATAGTTTTTTTTAAATACAATAGTTTAATTCAGATGAACGTGACTTGTAAATTAGGGCACATTACTTTGTGATAACATGGGACACTTTTCCAACATATACACCCTGCGGTTACTGAGGTCTAAAGACAATGACTCGCTCAATTTGCAACGGAGTGGAATGAGCAAGACGTAGGAGGTCCTGTTCTGTAGCTTTATCTAGCTTCATAAACAAAACCTGAAAACATTAATGCTTTAGGTAAGCAACTGAAAATGTCTCGAGCCGGCACGAAACAATTCTACTATCAACAGAGCAGCATGTCAGTTACCAGGTAAACCACGTCAGTGATTTTACACTCCTTTCAGGTCAGTGGTCCGGCCAAAGAGAGGGTTTCTCGTTGTTATTGTGAATCAAATCACATAATTACATATTATGTTAATATTATTTAAATTTAATTGTTTTCAATGTGTTACACCGTCAAGGGGAGCAAGATTATTTTGTCGCTAGTGAGAAACAAAATTGTTATTTACATATTAAGTTAATGTTATTTAAATTAAAACATTTCTGAAAATTGACAGAGTTTAAATAGGCTCATAGTCTGAATGGCCAGTAGCTCAGCGTTAGCTGTATGCCGTCCAGACTACAGGGAGTCGGCTGGTAAGAGTCTGTCTGGGTAATTCTGACAGAAGAGTCACTGAAGTGCCCCAGGGCAATGGATTTTCTCTCAATCCTCCATGGTCTGTGGCCTGGAAAATGTCTGGATTGCTTTGGTCATTTTTAAACAACTCATCAGCCACTTTCGATTCCATTTAATGCAACAGGAGCTTATTTTTTTTAATGCAACAGGAGCTTATTTTGTCTATTATAATCTTATATAAAATTATATATATATTTTTACAAAAAGCATATTTCTATTAGCAGTACACTTCACTAATGAATCAAAAAAGCAAGAATATGCAAGAACAATGTCTATAGGTACAAACAAATTCAATAAACCTTACCTTATGAAGGCAAAAAAAATTAAGTAAACTGTAACAACCTGTGCAGGAAAGAGAAATTACTTAGTGGGGACCGACGACTCCATGTGGAAAATGACAAGCGCAAAATTGTAAAAGTAATGATGGATTTTTTTTTCTTTACAAATCTCCAGGTGCATTTCATCCCAAGCACATGCGACTGCTCGTCTTTTCCCAGGCTGACAGACAAAGTGGTGGCTAATTCCAGATGTAAAAACACAGGCAAGGCAAGTGCAAGAAGTCTCGGCTCACATGACAGTTTATCCCTTGTTAAGTATCCCTTCCCTCTCACCAGCTCTTTCATGCGCTCGCTCTCTTTCCTGCTCCCTCCCACCCTCCCCCACTCGCTCGCTCTGTCCTCTGGTGCTGTATTCCAGCACAAAGCTAATCTGAAGCTGTGAAAATGCCAGCTCTCAGTCTCCCTCTCTCCACTTCCCCCCTCGAATCCCCTCTCCTCTTCACCCATCCACCCCCGCTGTCCTCACTTACTCTTGATTTGGTGGTGCCCTTTTAAACACACAGTTCATGACATGTATAATGATGCACCCACCCACAAAAACAAGTGTCAAAAGTACACAGTGCTTCAGAGCACCCGATTAACAAAAAAATGCATCCATTCCATTTGGAGTCCATTGTTGACTTATGAATGGTTTACTATAATTAATTTCAGTCTAGTCAGGATATAGGCTTGTGTCTTAAGTGCCTCCTGATGTCCCATAATAAATAACCGTTATAAGGCTTTCACTTTGCTTCCCTTCTCTCATGTTGCCTTCCGTCAGCAGGTGTTAACGTGATCATCTTTCTAGCCATCTAGCAATCAGTATAATGGAACACACATGGAAACTCCTCCTTAAAGCTCCATGCCTAAATAAATGGAGTGCATCTTAACATACTGCACAACTGTAAGCTTTTGTTAACAACCAGCACTGGTCTTGATGATCAAAGTACAAACAAGGTCAATAAATCCTACATTTGCAAATGTTAGCATCTTTCAAACTTCACAAAAGGTAGGGAGATATGGTATGACATGCTGGGCGTTTGGAATAAGAAAGAGTTGGAGCTCTTTGTTTCGGTTATGATCTCATCACAAAACACGTGGACACAGACCTTAATTAAGCAGCTGACAAATTACACAAGATTTTAGTTCCAGGTTAACCAAGACTAATGCATCAATAATTCCTGAATTTAGCAACCTGTACCAAGCTGAAATGACAATGTTTAAATAACATACCGCATAGACCAAGTCATTACCATCCAAATATACTCAGTGTTCATGAATACCGGTATTCTATAGAAATATTTGTGATATTGTACATCTACATTCTTATCTTCACACTTCTAATTTCTAAAGCAGAACCAAGCATAACATCATCTCCCCCAGGGATTTGGCTTGTTGTCACTACCTAACTACCCAGGATGAATTGCACTTCTGACCACAGACTTGGTTTTGCACCTGATGCAGCACTTACAAAGGACCCCTCTTCAGTCAAATAGGATTACCGGTAATTTTTTTTTAAACACCAATCACATCAACATTTACAATGCACAATTTGAATGGTAACATTAAATTAATAATGAAAGCAAAAAACGAATACGGTGCAGTATTACTCAAATACAAATATGAAACCCATTTTATTTATTTGAACATTTACTCCAAGAGTCAAAGCAGTTACCAAAAACAAGATACATGACATATTGAAATTTACAAAGAAGCAATTCCCTTTTTGAATTAGTTGAATTCCTTGAGTCCCGCAGTTCAAGTAATACCCCTGTACCTTTTTAAATCGAAATGGCTGTGCCAGTTTTTATGTCCGTATGGACAAAACTTTTTCACTAGCCTTTCACTTCCTAAAGTGAGCAACTTCATCACAGCATAAAGCATGGCCTACATTTTCCCTGCAACATACGCAAAAGAAAAATGGGATAAACACTGAAGCTTTACTTTATTCCCCTCACACTCATTGCCTATTTCTGTGCAGCTTTCTCTCTCTCTCTCATTCAGTGGTTCAAGCCTCTCCCCCAGGCTCAACTCCACTCCATTAGCTCAGTTGCAGCATCGAGAGAAAGGGTGGATAGATATATAGACAGTAAAGATGACAACTATGATCATGGTGCAAAATAAATAGTGGTTCCCAACTCTGAGTCTGGGGACCCAGGCTACTACTAGTTTTATATTCTACCTGCTAGTTCAATACATTCACCTGGCATCCAAGGTCCATAGAATGAAATAGAATGAAAAGCCACCAGTACTCTGGGTACCAAGCCCTGGATTGGAGAGCTACTGAAGTAGACTACGTTTTTCACTAGATACAAGTATATGTAACACAATCAATTACTTCCTCACAAAATAGCCACTGTTTAGTTTGAGCTTGGATGGTAATATCGAAAACATATGATAGAGTATGGGAGGAGAAGACTACATTTAAGAGGCCCTCTAATTGTGTGAGAGAGTGCCATTGATTTCTGAGTTAACAATCAATCAGTGTCAATTATACATCAATGAAACACAGATCCAACTGGTCACATTGAACTTCAAAGTGAACCACAAGGTGAAGAGGGAAGTTTGTACATCCACCAAGAGTAAACGTTTACTGAAATACCAAGCAGAGTAAACCAATAATCTGAGAGGCTATTCCAATGACACAGATTAAGTCTAGTTTGATTACAAAGTGAGATATTTTTTTTTTTAGACTGTGTGTGCAAACAGGCCTTTATTTTGAAAGAAATTGCTCTGCGATGACAAAGATCTCAAAGTAGCCCAATGAATGATGATTAATCTTCATATATGAGCGAACAATATGAAAACCCTTTCTTTGGACCAGTAAGCAAAAATGGACAACGCAGCCATTGATAATTTCCTTTAAAAAGCAAACACGAAAGTACATATATTCTTTGAGTAAGCATGAAGTGTATGCCAAGTTCAAGCTACCATAGAGGTGAAACTCAACAAAGCCGGTGAGGAAATGATACTAATAGGAAGCAGTATAATGTTGGTAGCATATTCAGTGGGGAGAACAAGTATTTAATACACTGCCGATTTTGCAGGTTTTCCAACTTACAAAGCATGTAGTGGTCTGTAATTTTTTATCATAGGTACACTTCAACTATGAGAGACGGAACCTAAAACAAAAATCCATTGTATGATTTTTTAATAATTTTCATTTTATTGCATGACATAAGTATTTGATCACCTACCAACCAGTAAGAATTCCGTCTCTCACAGATCTGTTTGTTTTTCTTTAAGAAGCCCTCCTGTTCTCCACTCATTACCTGTATTAACTGCACATGTTCGAACTCGTTACCTGTATTAAAGACACCTGTCCACACACTCAATCAAACAGACTCCAACCTCTCCACAATGGCCAAGACCAGAGAGCTGTGTAAGGACATCTGGGATAAAATTGTAGACCTGCACAAGGCTGAGATGGGCAACAGGACAATAGGCAAGCAGCTTGGTGAGAAGGCAACAACTGTTTACGCAATTACAATGGAAGAAGTTCAAGATTACGGTCAATCTCCCTCGATCTGGGGCTCCATGCAAGATCTCACCTCGTGGGGCATCAATGATAATGAGGAAGGTGAGGGATCAGCCAAGAACTACACGGCAGGACCTGGTCAATGACCTGAAGAGAGCTGGGACCACAGTCTCAAAGAAAACCATTAGTAACACACTACGGCGTCATGGATTAAAATCCTCAGCGCACACAAGGTCCCCCTGCTCAAGCCAGCGCATGTCCAGGCCTGTCTGAAGTTTGCCAATGACCATCTGGATGATCCAGAGGAGGAATGGGTGAAGGTCATGTGGTCTGATGAGACAAAAATAGAGCTTTTTGGTCTAAACTCCACTCGCCGTGTTTGGAGGAAGAAGAAGGATGAGTACAACCCCAAAACTGTGAAGCATGGAGGTGGAAACATCATTCTTTGGGGATACTTTTCTGCAAAGGGGATAGGACGACTACACCGTATTGAGGGGAGGATGGATGGGGCCATGTATCGCGAGATCTTGGCCAACAACCTCCTTCCCTCAGTAAGAACATTGAAGATGGGTCGTGGCTGGGTCTTCCAGCATGATAACGACCCGAAACACACAGCCAGGGCAACGAAGGAGTGGCTCCGTAAGAAGCATCTCAAGGTCCTGGAGTGGCCTAGCCAGTCTCCAGACCTGAACCCAATAGTAAATCTTTGAAGGGAGCTGAAAGTCCATATTGCCCAGCGACAGCCCCGAAACCTGAAGGATCTGGAGAAGGTCTGTATGGAGGAGTGGGCCAAAATCCCTGTTGATGTGTGCAAACCTGGTCAAGAACTACAGGCAACGTATGATCTCTGTAACTGCAAACAAAGGTTTCTTTACCAAATATTAAGTTATGCTTTTCTGATGCATCAAATACTTACTGGTCATAAGATTAGAATATCTTCAAAAAGTTGATTTATTTCAGTAATTCCATTCAAAAAGTGAAACTTGTATATTATATTCATTCATTACAAAAAGACTGATATTTCAAATGTTTATTTATTTAAATTGTGATGATTACAACTGACAACTAATGAAAATCCCAAATTCAGTATCTCCGAAAATTTGAATATAACTTAAGACCAATACAAAAAAAAATATTTTTAGAAATGCTGGCCAACTGAAAAGTATGAACATGAAAAGTATGAGCATGTACAGCACTCAATACTTAGTTGGGGCTCCTTTTGCCTTAAGTACTGCAGCAATGCGGCGTGGCATGGAGTCGATCAGTCTGTGGCACTGCTCAAGTGTTATGAGAGCCCAGGTTGCTCTGGCCTTCAGCTCTTCTGCATTGTTGGGTCTGGCGTATCGCATCTTCCTCTTCACAATTCCCCATAGATTTTCTATAGGGTTAAGGTCAGGCTGGTTTGCTGGCCAATTAAGAACATGGTCCTTAAACCAGGTACTGGTACCTTTGGCACTGTGTGCAGGTGCCAAGTCCTGTTGGAAAATGAAATCTGCATCTCCATAAAGTTGGTCAGCAGCAGGAAGCATGAAGTACTTTAAAACTTCCTGGTAGACGGCTGTGTTGACCTTGGACCTCAGAAAACACAGTGGACCAACACCAGCAGATGACATGGCACCCCAAACCATCACTGACTGTGGAAACTTTACACTGGACTTCAAGCTACATGGATTCTGTGCCTCTCATCTGTTCCTCCAGACTCAGGAAATGCAAAATGTACTTTCATCAGAGAACATCTCAGCAGCAGTCCAGTCCTTTTTGTCTTTAGCCCAGACGAGACGCTTCTGATGCTGTGTCTTGTTCAAGAGTGGCTTGACACAAGGAATGCGACAGCTGAAACCCATGTCTTGGTTCTTGAAGCACTGACTCCAGCTGCAGTCCACTGTTTGTGAATCTCCCCCACATTTTTGAATGGGTTTTGTTTCACAATCCTCTCCAGGGTGCAGTTATCCCTATTGCTTGTACACTTTTTTCCACCACATCTTTTCCTTCCCTTTGCCTCTCTATTAATGTGCTTGGACACAGAGCTCTGTGAACAGCCAGCCTCTTTAGCGATGACCTTTTGTGTCTAGCCCTCCTTGTGCAAGGTGACAATGGTTGTCTTTTGGACAGCTGTCAAGTCAGCAGTCCTCCCCATGATTGTGTTGCCTACAGAACTAGACTGAGAGACCATTTAAAGGCCTTTGCAGGTGTTTTGGGTTGATTAGCTGATTAGAGTGTGGCACCAGGTGTCTCCAAAACTTAACCTTTTCACAATATTCAAATTTTCTGAGATACTGAATTTGGGGTTGTCATTAGTTGTCAGTTATAATCATCAACATTTTAAGAAATAAACACTTGAAATATATCAGTCTGTGTGGAATGAAAGTTTAACTTTTTGAATGGAATTACTGAAATAAATCAACTTTTTGATGATATTCAAATTTTATGACCAGCACCTGGTATGTAATGCAATATAATGCAAATTAATTACTTAAAAATCATGCAATGTGATTTTCTGGATTTTCGTTTTAGATTCTGTCATTCACAGTTGAAGAGTACCTATGACAAAAATGACAGACTTCTACATGCTTTGTAAGTGGGAAAACCCGCAAAATCGGCAGTGTATCAAATACTTGTTCTCCCCAATGTATGTAAGAAGTGGGCAAAAGATTCTAAGAAGAGGTGATATCAGAAGACAGGACAGAATTTACTATGAAAACTTACCTCCTGAAGCTGTACCCTGACTTTGTTGATAGCCTTTAACCAGCGTATTCTGGATGGAGAGAAGGGCAAAGGAGGCCCATCGTCTGGGAAGCTGGGGGTTTTAAGAGAGAATTACAAGTTACTAATACAGTACTTGTTTACTGTTAGACAGAGGGGATGCTTATCAAAATCTAGTGTTTAAAATCAACAACACAGTTTGTTGAAAATATTTGTACTCGTATCTTATAATCTAGTGCTGATATTATGGCAGTCCATAGAAATAATTTTTTTTATGAAATCCAGCCCACGTGTCCTCCAATTGCAATTAAATGTATTACATCTATGGGTCAAGTTTGCATACATTGCCTTGAAAATAATTTGCCTTTCTAATGTTCTCTATCTTTACAGATGTTACTCCCAAACCTAAAAGTATTTTTTAAATAATGTGAGAAAGATCTCATAGTAATTCAGGTAGATTTTGGTAGAATGCATTTTGTGAGGAAAATTCCATTACCAAAGTGTATAATAACCCACTCAGAATTAGAGTGGGTAAACATCTTACAAAGATTTAGAAGTGCATAATGTTAACACCAAATTACTTACCTTTGCAGATGTTTATTGGACCTTTTTTCAACTAAGTAGTCTAACTTCATACTGCCATTTAAACTCTTTCCCTTCTCCATGGAGGGTCTTCGCAAATCCTCCTGCCTTAAATCAGGGGGTCCATTGCTTTGCAGATGTCCATTAATGGTTTGCTGGCCACTGATGGAGGAGCGGAAGCTGGTACTGTGGTAGGAGTGGAAAGACTCTTCTAGTCCTGAGCCTGCAATGCTCTCCTGGCCAGTCTCGCTAAGCTGGGAGCTGGTCTGGCTCAGGTTCCCTGAGGATCCAAAGCGACTACTTTCCACCGGACTGGAGGAAGAAAAAAGTGTGATGGAAGAGACACAATATTAGAAAAATCCTTGTTGTGATAAAGAAAAACAATGAATACTGCAAATAATTGAGCTCAATAATTTCATATGGACATTATTAAAATGAGTATTGACTGAATTGTACAATATTTTTAAAGACATTCAACTTACAGAAAACTACTACCTTCTGGCAAATTTGAATACATATACCAACGTCTATACATGGATACATGGATATTAACGTCTTATCAAATAAATGTTTGTATTGGTGTAGTCTTTACTTGAATTTCTATTTTTATGAGAATGAGTTTCCACAATCTGACTTGATCAAACTTAATGGCAACTTTTGGTAAGGTTAAAATTTGGACTTGCTTATTATCAATATATAACGACCAGCATTTTACACTTCACAAACATCCACAAACCCACTAGCTACATAACACGCATATTTAAAAAAACAAACACAGTAAAAAGGAAAAACACAGAACACAAAACTCAGTGGGGGGGATGGCAGAGCTGGACCAGGGTTACGCCCTAAAATATTAATGCATCATAAATGGTGTCGGAGAAGACCATTTATTATGCTTCTACTGGCCTTTTAGCATTCAATAGGTCCTTCATGGACTGGTTGACCAGCTGCACTTCAGAGGTGGGATCTGCAGAAGGGGATGGATCTACAAGGCTTTCCTTCTCCTTTTGGGACAGGGATGCTGAAGGATCTACCTCGGGTGTGGAGATGCAAATCTGGGGTTTGGCTAAGTCACCAGGAGGACCTACCGAACTTTGATCACTTGTCTCCTTGGTTGGCTTATCAATAGATTTGGGTTGAGTGGTAAAAACTGGGGGAGCTTGTGGCTTGGGAGGTTCTGCAGAGGCACTCCAGAAACCACCTAATTTTGCCCCAAATAAAGAGGCAGTGCTTGGTTCTTGCTTTGCTACACTTGTCTTCTCCTCTTGAAATAAACCTGCAGAAATCGTTTTGAATCCTGAAAACAGACCACCACCAGCTTCTATTTGAGGCATTGTGGGAAGGGCTTTGGGAATGGTAGGTGGCGATGAAAACATTGACCCAAAAGATTTTCCAGCATCACCGGTTCCTGACATTAAACTACCAAACAGGGACTTTGGGGCTGGTTCCTCAGTGTTTGGCAACGCATCAGTCGTGGGAATCTTCTGGGCAGATTCCATTGGTGGGCCTGACTTGTTTGAATCATTACTCTCGGGATCTTCCATAAATATAATTGGCTTCTCATGTATTACTGCTCCTTCAACAGACATAGTATTTTCTTTTCCAGAAGAGTTTAACTGAACCATTTTTGTAGGCTGTACCAACTTTGAGGCCTGTTCTGTTTCAGCACGTTGCCCTGATGTATCAGCATCATTTGACTGACAGTCCGTGGCTGATGGAGGTTTATCAATCCCTTGGACTACTTCAATAGCCTTACTATCAGGTTGGAGGAAACCTGTCATCCTAAGTTCATTGTTGGTGTCATGATGTCTTGCTGCCTCAGACAATAATGAATTTTGGTGCAAAGTAACAATGCCTGTGTCACCCAGCTCTACTACGGCAGGGGCATGTATTGGGGTGGTTGCAGGGCCAGCTGCTGCTATTTTGTTCTCAAGGTTTTTGTTTTCTGGTGTTGTTTCAATAGTAGTTTTAGCTGGCTGCAGAACAGATCCTGCAAACAACCCTCCTAACATAGAACCTGTCGTTTGAGGAGCAGCTGTTGCTGGTTGGGGGCTAGACCCTCCAAACAACCCTCCTAACATAGAACCTGTCGTTTGAGGAGCAGCTGTAGCTGGTTGGGGGCTAGACCCTCCAAACAACCCTCCTAACATAGAACCTGCCGTTTGAGGAGCAGCTGTAGCTGGTTGGGGACTAGACCCTCCAAACAACCCTCCTAACATAGAACCTGCCGTTTGAGGAGCAGCTGTAGCTGGTTGGTGGCTAGACCCTCCAAACAACCCTCCTAACATAGAACCCGTAGATTGAGGGGCAACAGAAGATGGCTGGGTACTAGACCCTCCAAACAACCCTCCCAACAATGAACCTCCAGTTTGAGGGGCAGCTTTGCCAGGCTGAGGGTTAGACCCTCCAAATAATCCTCCTAACACAGAACCTGCAGTTTGAGGTGTAGCCGGTTGGGTACTAGACCCTCCAAACATCCCTCCTAACATAGAACCAGCAGTTTGAGAAGTAGCTGTGTCAGGCTGTGGAGTAGAACCTGCAAACATTGAGAGAAATCCTGTAGCAGGTTGCTCTTTAGGGGCTTCTCCCGCTTTAGGTAGCAAAGGTTCTTGATGTGCACCTTTTTGGATGGACTCCTTTTGGGCAGTGGCACAATCAGGGGTAGTTGAAGAGTCAAGAGTTTCAACCTCAGTGCCATCTTGAGGTGGAGTAGTAGCAATAGTATCTCCCAGCTCTTTTATTTTGTCAGCGCCATCTGCTGAAGTAGTATGAGATACAGCAGTGGGTAGTTTGTTCTCTGGGGTGTTTGTTGGTTCTGTTTGAGAAAGACCTGAGGCTGGCTGGGGACTAGATCCTCCAAACAATCCTCCTAGCATAGAACCTGCTGATTGTGGGGCAGCTGTAACTGGTTGGGTGCTAGAACCTCCAAACAACCCTCCTAACACAGAACCCGCAGTTTGCGGGGCAGCTGAAGGAGGCTGGGGACTAGACCCTCCAAACAACCCTCCCAAAATAGAACCTGCAGTTTGAGAGGCAGCTGTAGCTGGCTGTGGAGTAGACCCACCAAACAACCCTCCAAACATAGAACCTGCAGTTTGAGGGGCAGCTGAAGGAGGCTCAGGACTAGACCCTCCAAACAATCCTCCCAAAATAGAACCTGCAGTTTGGGAGGCTGCTAAAGGTGGCTGGGGACTAGACCCTCCAAACAACCCTCCCAACAAAGAACCACCAGTTTCAGTAGGGTCTGCAGCTGGTGACTCTTTAGAGACTTTTGACTCTTTAGGCAAGGCAGGTTCCTGAGGCAAAACAGAGATGGATTCCTTTTGGGTAGTGGCACACTCGGAATAAGATACTGTGGTTGCAGAATCAACAGCCGGAACTACAGTACAATCTTTAGGGGTGTTTCCCTGCTCTTTTCTTCTGGCTGTGCCATCTACTGAAGTGATACCAGGTACAGCTGTGGAAATTCGGTCCTCAGTGGGTTTCGCTGTTTGGGTTGGTGCTGTAGGTGGACCAGGTTGATTGGCTCCACCAAACAATCCCCCAAACATAGAACCTGCTGTTTTTGGAGTAGGTGTAGCTGGCTGGGGACTAGATCCGCCAAACAGCCCTCCGAGCATAGAACCCACAGATGCAGGAGTAGCTGTAGCAGGCTGGGGACTAGACCCTCCAAACAATCCTCCTAACATAGAGCCCACAGTTTGAAGTGTGTCTGTAGCAGGGGGCTGTTTAGGGGCATCTGGCTCTTTTGGCTGGTCAGGTTCATGAAGTAGAACTGGGATGGATTCTTTTTTGGACAGTGGCAAAGTAGGTACGGTTGTTGCAGATTCAACTGAGCTAGTCTGTGGGGGTGACAGAGGGCTACTGAACATGGAAAATAAGCTTTTACTGGGTGGTTCTTTAGGCGTTGTAGAGCTTGGAAAAGAGGATCCTGAAGTTGATGCAGATTGTGCTGAAGGCTGTGGGGCAGTAGGGCTGCCAAACATGGAAAACAATCCCTTTGCTTGGCTTTCATTGGCATAGGAACCTGAAACCTGTCCCCCAAGAACAGTGCTAGATTCTGGGTGGGGTTTTGCCTGTTGTGGGGTGGTCACAGATTGAGATGCCTGTGGAGTAGTATGTGATGGTTCCTCTGGTGGACTTGGTCTACAGGAGATTGAGACTACACTTTCACCGGGTTGTTCTGGGGGAGGCGTTTTAAATGAGGATCTGGTTTGTGTTGGTGCCTGCTGCAGACTAGACCCACCAAACATTGACAACAACCCAATACCTGTAGTTTCCTCTTTAGTATTTGTAGGAGTAGAAGTTGTTGTTCCAGAGATCATATCTCCGATTTCTCCCATAAAGCCAAACAGTCCACCTGATTGTTTGGGGGGTGGCTCCGGTATGGTTTGTCCAGTTGGTGGCATAGTCTGTGATCGACCCGGTGTTGGGTCAGCGCTAGTATTGGGCGGAAATACTTGTGACATGCTTTTAGTTGGCGGCTGACCAGGAACTGGCTGTGGGACTTTACATTTTTCTCCATCTATTGTTTGTTGTTTCTTCAAAGGTCTTAATGATGTTGACTGAGAACTTTGTGTAACAACTCTGTTACGCTCATTTCTTACAACAGGGTTTGGTTGCTGTTTTTGTGAGGGAGGAGGATCTGCACTAAAGAAGCTACCAATTGACCCAAAAAGACTGGAAGCTCCTGTGTCATCTTGTGTATTTGGAGCTGTACTTCCTGATAAAGCTGGGTCTGCTACTAGCTTATGTTGTTGTTTTGACAATAGTTCTGAAGGTGTGGGAGACTCTGGTTTTGACTCCTCCATCAGCAGGGCAGACTTGAAAAAGCTAATAAACCCTCCCTGTGGTTGTTCTGGTGGTTTTTCCACTGGTTTAGCAGCTGATATATTGGTGGTACACTGGGGTTGTGGCTGTTGGGGAGAGGTAGATTTAATGTGTGTGCCCAGGGAACTGGTTGGCACTGAGGGCTGGGTTGGTGGAGCAGCTTGCTGAGACATAGTGGCTTGTCGTGCAAGTCTAGGTTTTGGAGTAACCTTCATTGGTTGTTCTGGGGGTTGCCCATATTGTCCCGATTGAGTCACAGTTGGTGATGGTATTGTGGGTGGCCCATATTGTCCAGATGTGGGAGGTTTGGGCAGAATTCTAGAAGATGTAGATGTAGCTGGCCTCTGTGACTGTTGATTTTCAATCTTAGAGAAATTTGTTGCAGCAGGGGGATTTTCTTTGATAATCTTTGATTTAAGACTATGGAAACCTGATGAAAGTACGCCCTTGGCCTGTTGGTCTACCGGGCTAACACCGGTCCCAGATGTTTTTTGTTGTTCGCTATTAGCATGAAAGGATTTTCCTGTTTTCACATCTGGCTCAGTTTTACCAACCATGGAAGAAAGAAATGACGAGATCTTTTTTACTTGACGATTAGGGATTTCCTCTCCAGGGGTCACTCTCTGCCGCCATTCTTCCTCTGGGGTGTCATCTACATGCCTTACTATGACCCCAGCAGATGAACGCCTTCTTTGACGAGGCCGGTAACAGTTGTTTAAGAGTTGATTAAATGAATCTGTGGTGGCGGTAGCTGTGTGTGAGATAGCAACCTTCTGAGAAAGAAGGGCCTTCATTTCTTGATTGTTCCAATAAGGGCCTTTCTGATCCCTATTTGAACATGAAAGGTCCATGATTTCGGAATATGGGTCTTGATAGGCATAGTTGGGTTGTCTCTGATCCATACTAACTTTGTTCAGTCTGTACAATGAAAAATCTACAGGTTGTTCTTTTTGTGCATGAAAGGAGTTCTCAAACATTTGAGAGAAGCGCTCCAGGTTCAAATTCATGATCTGATTTCCTTTACTATAGGCAGCAGATAAGTTAAGGGGGGCATTGACAAGTTGAAGATCACCCTGGTCTTGTCCAGGAAGCCAGAGGAGCTCATCCTCATTATAGAGAGGTACTTTAAATCCACATACTGTGACCATTTCATTATGAAGCCAAGCACTTGGGAAGGCATCAGGCCCAGTTCCTAAAGACTCTCCCTCAGGAGAAAACGCATAGACCATTGTACCTGCTGCATCTGTTAGCAGGGCATAGATATATTCATGATCAGTGTAAACAAAGTACCCACAATCTCCATCATCTGATGGCCACCACATTCCTTGCTCCAAAAGTGCAAGCCATTGTTGGTACCATTCTGTCTCTTCTAGGTACATAGACTCTTCCATCTCTCCACTGGAAGGATTAGGGTAACTGGAATCAAATGACCTAGGCAAACTCCATTGGCTTTGGTTAATCATGTCTTGTCTTTGCAATTCTTGACCACCATATTGCCAATTAGCTGAATAAGATAGATTAGGTGGATGATTCTCTTCATAATAACCCTCATGATATGAAACATAATTCAGACTATGGCAGCTACCATTATCAAAGGAGTTCCATTTACCAAATTGTGCATTACTGCTTTTTGTGCTCAAGTTCAATGCACACTCCTCCTCAGTCCAGTATTCATTCTGTTCCATCATTTGGTTAGAATACAGAACCAAGTCTTCATAACTATTCCATAATTTTTTCTTAGCATATGGATTGCTGTCAAGGTTTCTTGGTACCTCATTCTGGTGGCGCCTAATCGGTTCTTGATTATGAACAATTCCATCCCAAAGGGGGGTAGAACTATAGTGATGATTCATATTTGTGGAGTTACAGTAGAGAGAGGAATCTCGCAATCCTGCATCTTCTGGTGGCAGTAAGTAACCCACATCATTTGGGTGAGGCGTCAGTGATTGATTTTGAAGCTGCTGCCACAGAACAGATTCTTGGATCCATTGATTTTCACTGTAACTAGAATTGGTTACCTTTGATGCCAACGGTTCTTGATAACCCTCCTGTGCATTTAATGAATATAAGGAATTATTACTTTGATTGCAATATTGTTGGGATGACATCACTGCTGTGTTTGGATGGCCTTGAGCAAGGGATACCATATTTCCTGCACTATAAGCTAATGGGTGAAGTGACTGAAGAGAACCATGGTAGTGCAACTGAGGTAAATGGCCGGTGCTGTATGATGTGTATGAAGGGTGACTTTGATAAGACCTGGCATATGTAGTTGAAGTTCTTAAGTCTAAACTCGCAGCCTCCCATGAGCCAGGGGCAATTTCTGCAATATTTCTGTTTTGCCTGGGAATGGAGAGACAGCTTTCGTTCCCCTCCATTTCAGATCCAAAGGTAGGGTTTTCTACAGTGTAGCTTGGGCCAGTCTTGAATGTATTCAAGAGCAAACCTGATAAGATTGCAGGTTTTGTCTTTGACTCTTGATTGTGCTCCAGAATGCGACTTGATTCATGAGTGGACATATTTTCTGTTTGCTTTTTATTGAAGAGTCCTGATAGAAAGCTCTGCTTTTTGTCAGCATCTGTATTGGATTCATGTGGTACCTGATGTGGTGTATGTGTAGATTGTGTTGCTTGCTGTGGGAGCGAACCAGGTGAATTGTTTGTGTAATGTTGTTTTTGCAAGGGTGGTGACTGAATGCAGGCCTCACCATTTTCAGAGGATTTTGTTAATTTGCTAAACAGTCCAGACAGAACTCCAGACTTACTTGCAGTATCTTGCTGTGAAGCAGGAGTCTGACTTTTTGTGGTAGGGAGCGGTGTTTCACGTGGTGGTGAGATTACATGTTGCTGCCTTTCTTGGCAGATTTGTGTTGACTGCAGCTGCTGAGTTACAGTGTCTGTCTTTTTCAGTAACCCAGATAGTAAACCATTGGATTGACTAGGGTCTTGTGTTGGTTGATATTGGCTTTGTAACTGTTGACTAGGTTGTTGATTTGGTTGATTTTGGCCTTGTAAGTGCAAAGACTGCTTGTTGGGATACGGAAGGCTAGGCAGCTGATTGACAGGAGCAGCAGAATGTGTCTGAGTTATTGGAGACTGATTGGTAGATACGTTGTCTGCAGATGCAAACTTAAAAAGTCCAGAAAGAAGACCACCTTCTTGAGTGGGTTTTGGAACTGTATGTTGTCTAGAAAACCCTGGTTTGTTGTCTAAAAAAGCCTGGTCCCTCAGTGGACCCTGGATTGGAGCTTGCATATTCTGTTGATTACATTTCTGCTGATTAGTTCCAACAGAGGAAGTTTGTTGCTGCGGCATGGGAGATATTTGAGTGCTGGAAACATTATCAGAGGAACCCAATTTAAACAACCCAGAGAAAAGACCAGCTTGATGAGGAGGGTCTTGTCGACGAGGTGGTTGTTGAGACTGGTTTGACGCTTGCGGTGGACTGGGGTGATTGTGTGGGAAAGCCCCTTGTTTTTTGGTCTGGGGAGGTTGAACATTAGGTGAAATATTTTCGGCAGTCGAAAACCTTAGTAAACCTGAGAAAATACCCCCCTGCTGAGAGGAAGTAGATGCACTTTGCTGTGTTGGATGTTGATGAAGTTGAGGATTAATGGCTTCAGGAGGCTGACTGTTTGGGGGATTCTGCTGTGGCATTGGATTCTCAGATAAGTCACCTTTAGAGCCAAATCTAAGAAGTCCTGACAACAGTCCTCCTTGCTGGGGCTTTGATGTGTCCTCGATGGTGGTCCCTTTAAAAAGACTTGGCAAAAATCCTTGAGGCTCAGGTTGAGTAGAATCTTGCGATGTTCCAACATTCATTAGTGGGGGCCTGTGATGTTGCTGTGTAGGCTGTTGATGTGGAACTTGGGGCAACTGGCGATGCCGGACATGTTGTTGACCGGGATTTTCTGGTGGTTTGGAGGCACTGATATCTTCACCAGAAGCAAATTTTATTAACCCAGCGAACATTCCTCCTTCTGCTTTTGGAGGCTGTTGGGTAGAGACATTGTCAGAGGAAAGAAACTGACGTTTTATCCTACTGCCTGTAGATGTTTCTTCCAGTGGTTTCTCTGGTGCAGTATCTGGTGCTGTCCCAAATACAGGATATACTTCAACAGATGGAGGATGCTGTGGGGGAACAGGGTTAACTGGTGCAATCAATGAGCTGAAAGATTTCTTGAAAGGATTGAAGAACCCAGAGGTTTTTGGTTCTGGTTGGCAAATGGGTGGCCCACTTGCTGAATTCTGCTGAGAGGAAATCATTGAGTCAGGAATCTCATTCATAACATTTCCTTTTTGGGGGTGTATATTTCTTGAATTATTAAGTCCTCTTCCTTCCACAGCACTTGGCTGTTCACCTTTCTCATCTGAGTGTGCTAGAGAGTCCTCTCTTAAACAACCTCTATCTGGGGATTGCTGTCCCTCCGTAGAGTTCACTACTTCTTCACCAGAAAAGAGTTTAACAAAGCTTATTTTCCCAAAAATTGAAGAGACTCCTGGTGTGTGTGGTTTTGCAGAGTCCTGAATGCCATCAGTTTTACTCATACTATTTAGAGTCTCGGTTCTTATGGCTGGCAAGGCTTGGTTCTGGACTTGAGTCTTGGCATCAGCCTGGGAAGACAAACTGAAGGAAAATCTTCTGTTGGGGTGAGCTGTAGGAGATACGACAGCCACAGGAGCAGGAGCAAGGCCAGTGGATTTTGGAATCAAAGAAAATAATCTAGATATACCAGAATGAGAAGAATGTGCAGGCGGTACATCTTTGGTTTCTGCAGATCTACAGCCTGGCTGCATTGGAGCAGAACCAACCTTATCACTGAAGGAACTGAACAATGAAGTCATAACATTTTTCACTCCAGAAATTCCTGGTTCATCTGGTGCCTCTGTCTGAATCTCCTCCTTGATATCCCTAGGGGTCCTAGGGTCCTCTCCAGTGGATTCTGTTCTTATGCTGCCTTGGGAAGATAACCTTGACTTGGATGACTTGGGAAGGGACCCATACTTGCTTATTTCCTCCTCTTTTTCCGCTAAGTACTCTGATACAGTTTCAACCAGACACTGGAGCTCATCCATGGGATCTACATACTCATCACTTGGTTCTTCCACTGGAGACAGCATGGCTTCAGGAGCCCATCCCCCCATTTTCCCCTTTCCACTCTTCTTCATCAGATAACTCTGATGCTTGTCTGTGTGACCCCCAAGACATGAAGCATACCTGGTTTGACCATAACCCCTCACACTCTCTGAATGAATGGCTTCTGCTAAGGAGACAATTTCCTCTAGCTCCTCCTCAGATCCCATAGAGTACTGCAGCTCCTCCTCTGAATCATAGGCCAAACCTGTCCTCATCCTGGCAGCTTCCTCCTCCTGATAAGCCACATAGTTCTCCAAGGTGTCCCCCAATCTGTTTTTTGCCCACATTCTAGTCTTGTAAAGAAGTCCATTCTTGTATGGCTTGAGGCACGGTGTCATTTGCTCCTCCTCTTCCTCAAGCTCTGCCACCTGCCGGAGCACCAGCTCTCCTCTCTTCTGGCGGAGGAGTGCAAGGTCAGGGGGGAAAGGCTCGTCTGCGAGTTTCTCAGCCTCTGAAAAGGACATCCCTCCTGGATCCTGGATCCTCTTTCTTCTCCGCCGATCAATAGTGTCATAGCCCGCTGGGTAGGTGGCAGGTAGGACGCCTGTCCGTTGTGTGCTTTGGAAGAGTGAACTGCTTGAGGGTTCAGACAGAGCTCTGCCCATGCGGCGGACAACATCATCCTCTGCCAAATGACTCTCTTCCTTGTCTAGGATCTCACTCATCTGATTTTGTCCCTGCACTTTGTATTTGCTCTCCCAATCCTCCACACCCATACCCGAATCTACAGGGATGATCCGGACCCTCCCTTTATGGTTTATGGATCTAGTTTAGGTTCATGATTTAAAGTAGAGTCAATATGGGATGTTTGGGGTGAAAGAAAGAAGAAAAAAGAAAAGAAGCAAACAATAGAAAAATAGCAAATTATGAAAGGACAAGAAAAGTAATATAAAAACAATGTGGCAAGGACAATAAGCATTACATAAATAAATATGAACAAAAATATGATAGGAATGTATTAATAAGGATTATTCTGTGTTCATGTGTCTAAGTATATTGGAAAGAGTGTTATAAAGATTGTTTTACGTGTGTGGGTTATGCGCATGATCCCTTCATTTTCTGGGATTATTAATAACAACACAAAAGCCCTCAAATCCAACCTGAAGCATCTCTGTCCAAAGCCATTTTACAGACCACATACAAACATGGTCACGGGGTAGGATTTTCCCTCTTACTGACCTTTCCCTCCCAAAACCAGGGTCCCAAAGACAAATGCATGACAAGAGCATTCTAAACTAAGCTTTGTTTCACTCAAACTACCAAAGGCGTTTCATATAGCTATACAAGTCTGAAAAATAAAAAAACATCTGCTTTTCCTGGCTATAATCCATTTTTTCTATTCAGATGTTATGGAATTATCCGGATCAGCTTTCTATCTGTCCACAAAGACTGAGATTTATCACAATCTTACTGAACCACATTTACCACAACAACTCACAAGCGTAAGAGAGCAAATACCCACTAGACTGAATACATGAATGAAAATTAAATGATTTTTTTTCCGACATGGAAAATAAAATTTGCTTAAGATGATATCTGTTTCTTCCACAATGCATTAACATGATGAAAGTCAATAAAAAGTATCTACTTAATTAAAATATACAAAACGTCAGTAGATAATGGGTTAACTTGCACTGCAGCGAACAGCATTACGAGATGGAAGTACCACTTCCTTGGGCAAACTTAATTGAAGCAGGTGACATTGTTTAGCATAGTGTCCTAGGCAATTAACAAACTGATAAGATTTAAAGCTTCTAATATTACTTGAGCTCAACAAAGGGAGACATTCTGGCCCTGGAGGAGGAAACCAAAGAGCTAAGACTCAGGCATTCAGCTAACTGGCTCAATTTATAGTAAGATCATTTAATTGTTTTTCATGTTTTTAAACCAGTCACCCAAACAGACCAACACAAGAAAAGAATATCTGATACTGCACAACAAACACTTTATGAATGTCCCAACTCCAGCACTGCCTTTACTATAGGCCAACACTATGGCTTCAGAATGTGTCATATTCTTGGATTGAATTTGTGAATCTGCAATATACATGTATCTTTTCTGTGTTGAGGTGAGTAATAAGCTGTAGGGGTGTTATTTAGAAGCTCTACCTGCTCCCGTGGTGGTCTCTGGGGTCCATGTCAAAGCTGTGCACAGAGTCCGTGCAGGAGTCGAGGTTGTTCTGGAGGCGAGGGCCCATGGGGTACTGGTGCATGGAGGAGTTGGGCTGGGCTGTGGTGTGGTAGCGCGGGGGCAAGCTGTTGCTGGTTTCACTGCGGTAGTCACTGTCCCGGTCTTCCACTGCACTGTCATGGTCATCCAGTGCTGTAGGAGGGCAACAGGTCACAACGAAGACCTTCTCATCAAAAGTGCTAAAAGCATTGCAGAGGCAGTCTCTATTCTTTCTCACCTATGGTCACAATGTCACACATTGAAAGTAGAGTTTGGTCTGTGACAAAAGTATCTGACAATAACAAGAAGTGATACAGGGTACACTGGGATTAAGGACTGGTCAGGTACAAAAGGAGGAAGTAGGGCAAGAGTCATGCACCTTCGAATGCAAGGCAAACAGGAAATACACTTCAATGTAAACAGAACTGTGATGTTAAATACAGGCAAAAAGGGACAATCCAAACAGAATGAGTTAAGGAACTCAAATGCAATGTTGACATAAAAGATTTATCTCATCTTAGTGACCTAGACTTAGATTTGGCATCAGACAGGTTTTTTGGTGGTAACCCTCCCCAAGTGGATTGCTTAAGGGGACAGTTGAGCTGGGCTTAAGCGTTCCAGACTGTTAAGGGAGATAGATTGCTAGATAGATACAGTGGCAAAGGACAAACCGATGTTTTGATATCTCTAAACTGAGAGGGGAAAACATGTTCTCAAGGTGACATCTGAACACAGGCTGCCAAACACTGCCCTCTGTCTGCATGATGCGGCCCTTACAACTCGCCAGCAACTGTTCAGGAAGTCATCAACTGCCTCTATGTAAGACCCAAACGCCTCTATCCAAATAAAAAAAAATGTATATAAGCATTTCTGTTACTGTACATTTGCATTTACATGGAGGTAGTAATGGTAAAGAAAAACGTTGTCCTGTGGGGACATATGTACTGTAATAGAACTCAGATGACGTTCCCATGGCTGTAGCAATTGTTGGTGGTGCTGGATAACGTGGACAAAGCATTGGGGATAGGCCAAGGTGAGGCTTTGGGATAGGATTGAATTTATCACAAAAATATTGTGTTTTACATACTCAGTGTGTCAGCCCATCCGAAAAAGTTGCCTGGTGAAGGTGTTGGCAGAAAAGTAAGGTAAGAGGTAGTGAAGAGTATGCAAAGACAGTGCCTGACTTAGGAGGGGACATCATGACCATAATGTACACAGTAGACAAAAAGTTAGAAACAACACTTAAACATGCATGGAAGTGACATCACAGCATTGACATTCTTCACAACTCTGCATACATAGTGACTGTTTAGGAAAATGGAGATTAAGCAAAAGTGATGTTAAATCTGGGGTAGAAGATCTGCACACAACTCAGGAAAGAGACAGGTAAATAAATTACTCAAAAAGCGTGAACTAATAATGAGCGAGAGAGTGAATGCAAGTGAGAGAGAACGAGAGTGTGCGTGAATTAGAGAGAGCGCGAGAGAGACAGAGATTGAGAGGGACAGAACGAGAGAGAAAGCGAGAGAGAGAGAGAGAAAGAAAAAGATAAAGCAAGAAAGAGAGCTCCACCTAGTGGGATATCATGGTTTGGAAGTCAGTCCCACTTACAGCATTGAGAGGCAGCAAGCGGCAAGGGGTGTCCCTGAACCTCATCCTGCAGAGGGTACTGGAGAGAGTAATGGAAAGAACAGTAACTGTGAATGCTGGCCTTCATCATCCGGACCCACAACACATCGCCATCCTCATTTGAAACACCACTTAAATTTCTGCAGACAAAATAATCTTACCACCACCATAACTTCAACACCAGTGCACACAATAGTTAAGGCCTAATGTCGAGAATCTATGCTGTCACTTCAGAGCGTAGCAAACAGTGATTAAAACACACTAACGTCAATACTGGACCCATTTTGTGTTTTTTGTGACATGCAAAAGCAGGGTGAAGACGTTTCTTATGACCACAGAACATCTCATCTTGAAACTCCAGACATTTTACTGTGTGTTAGTAAATGCAGAGAGCCTAGTGTAATCAAGAGATAGGTAACAGAACATTCAACTACAATCAACTTGGCATTTTATAGTATCCAAATATATAGAGGATATTTTATAAATACAGCAGAATACAGTATTCACCCCTCTTAGATTTTTTCCCGTTTTTAATCTATATGTAAAAAATGTTATGGCTTAACTAAAATACTAACTGCATAAGTATTCACCACCTTTGTTAAGGTTTGCCTAAAATCTTAATTTAGTTCAAGAGTCAAATGTCTTAACAAATCATTAAATAAGACAGTATCAGTTTATGCATGGTCAAGTTAATAATTAGACTGAAGTTGAAGACATCACTGAGTAACTGGCTCCTTACTGTTTAAGCATGGTGGTGGCTGCATGGCGGTATGGGTATGATTGACATAGAAAACTGTTTCACAATTCATGGCAATACCTGAATATGTCCGTATAGCCATGATCCCCAACACTTGAAGAATGGCATTGAGTGAAGAATTTTATAAATAATAATGGAAAAAATATCACACAATCTAGGTGTGCAAAGAGACTTAAGAGGAATTACAGACATAATTGTTGCCAAAGGTGTATTGAGTCAATCAACTTAAAGTATATTAGACTTTTAATTTTCTGTTCAGTTTAGAACTGTTCTTCCAATCTGACATTACAAAAATATTTTGTGAATAAGATAAAATATAAAAATACCATCAATTTCAATCACAATTATTTTGGGCTTCATTTTCTACATATGTCACCTTCCCAATTACATGACGTCCAATTCACAATGATGGCCTTGCCTCATTGCAACAATTCCAGAGAAGGTTTGGTAAAGACTGATAAGTTTCCTCAAAGTTCATCCAGCCTTTATAATTCTTATCACACTACTCGCCCGATCAGAACATTTTCACCGGTACACAAGTGCTGAGGAAAATTCAATTCTCGGCCAACAACCATGACTGAGCTCGCAGGCAAACCTATCCACAAACAGTAGCTAGAGCGGGACAAGACAAGGCAGCTACATCTCTGACATGTTCCTGGAGGAAAAAGCACCCTATGTGGACCCTTACTTCATCATGGATCCTCATTGTGTTGATCTGATCCAGCTGGCAAGTCCAGTACTGTGCCTCATCATCTGGGATGTCTGGAAGACAGGGAGGTACAAACAAAGAGAGGGGTCACTGGTGAACTGCATCACACTCTACCCCATCTTGCTCCCAGAAAAGCCACCCTGTCTTAATATATTTAAGGCCCATTCAATATATCATGAGCCTCTTAGGACCAAGAGAGTTGTTTTAGCCCTCCAAATGTATCGTTGAGGGACTGCAACAAGTGATGACAGGGCTCTATGACAAACCCTGAGTGCCCAGAAGAGCAGAACACAATATTATAATAACATAAGCAGTGCAAAGCTGACTTTCAAAACGGTCTTTACTTCATGACTTAACCAGCCCAACAGCTGGCAATTTGCAAACTTGTAAATTAAGGCATTTAGATAGGTCTTTTAGAGCATCCCTCTCTGTGCATGGATGGCCTATGATCCTTCACAGAGACACTGGACATTAAAGAGAGAGTTGAACACAAAGACCTGGGCTTCAAAGACAGATGAAACCAAACCGCTGGACTGGTGAATGAATGGGATCACAGGTACAGAGAACCCAAACAAACACTCAACCCCCTCCCCTACTTTCAAAGGGTTGCCCTTAAACACCTGAAAGCTGCTCTGGCCCCTATCAAACACACACACACACACACACACACACACACACACAGTTTTAGCTTTGAAGCTACCACAAGACTGAGTCAAAATCTGAACATGTTTCCATACAGTAGCAAACATTTATGACCGCCATGTTTGATATCAATGTAAAATGACAACATGTCCATCATCTTCTGGGTCGTTCAGAACAGATCTTTGTATTATTCAGCTTATTAGCCGTGGAACAGGCACTTAAATGCACTCATGACTCCCTTCTATGCTCACCAAACTGACAGATTCACAAGCGCCTTGTCAAGGCCTAACACTAACAACCTATTCATTTTAAGGTAGATGTGTTGGCAATATGCTTTTAAATAATGCCCTCAACCCAGATGTTGATTTATAATGAACTACATAACGTTTTAGGATCCCTAATTGTGCCATGGTAGGTAGGCAGTCCTCAGTACAACTACTAAGTGTTACTCAACAGCACAGCTAGGAGAACTAAATTAATATTTACAGATCATTGCCTTCACTGATTAAAAGGGCACTGAAATTATTTGATCCATTTAACTGTTCACATTGCAGAGGTACTGTGTGTGGCCACTTCAAGACATCTATTATACCTCAAACCATTTCAGATTGGTTTCGTTTTATTCCTACCTTAAAATGTATTATGTATCCAGAGTATTTTCTGAATTTGATAGAAATATCAAGCAGAAGGTACAGTCAGTGTTAAATGTGCATAATATCAAAACAGTAATGCTTGGGTTTGTGTCTATAATCTAATTATGTCCCCATAAATCACCAGTTTACCCTTTAGCTGGTACCATGGTTATGTGTAAGCTTTTAATATTGATACAAATATTTATATTTCGCTATATCCATATAGATGTAAGGGGTTAAGGGTCAATGTTGGAGAAATGATGCGGAAATTGCGTTTGTATTACATAACTGCTCCCTTTCAGAAGCTTCATCCAAGAGCCTCACCACTCCACCTGTTGGCATTTCAGCCAATCCATACCAGGTGTGGTGACGTACATTAGAGCACAGGTCACTGGGAATGACTACAGGTTTACAATCATTACAGTCACATCAACCAATGGAAGAAAAAAAACAGATTTAGAACATTTGAGCATGATTCCACAATGAACTGCAACTAAATATTGTAAAGAGAGAGCCTACTACATAAAATACACATTCTATGACAGCTTTGTGCCAAAAAAAGAACCCAATGTAATCTAGATTTTACCGAAGGGCAACTCAAAGCGCGTGTCTAGGAGAACACGGTGGGGTGTTGGGTTCTTGGTGCCATAGATCTCATCAGCCTTCATCAGAACCTCAGCATCCAGGAAAGTCCACTCCCCTGAGCCCTCCTGTGGGAAGAGGACAACAAGGACAAAGGTGATAGACAGACCAAATGAAAACACCTCAGCCTACTGTACTGTGCATAAAAGTCTTAGGCACATGAAATTTTAACTAAGGCCATTTATTCGGGTAGTGTTTTAATAATAAAAAAATATATAAAATATACAAACATTAATATAATATTTGTTTTACAGAAAAACACTATCCAAATTAGTGACATTAGTTCGACTTTCAGGTGGCTAAGATTTATGCACAGTACTGTACACTCACCTAAAAGATTATTAGGAACACCATACTAATACTGTGTTTGACCCCCTTTCGCCTTCAGAACTGCCTTTTCCTGTAAATAATTACAATTGACTAGTACAATTGTAGCACTGTAACACTGAGTAAAAATATAAAAGAAATATGTCAAGTAACCAGCGTTCAAGGGGAATACCTGGCAATGCTTTTATCAGGGTGGGGGATTATGTGTGGCTCTTAAACTAGCAGATTAAAATCTCTAGCAAAGAAATCTGTGAGAAACATTACTGTCTACTGTGATTACTGTGAGACACATCCATTCAACCTTAGTTACCCTATATACACTCACATAAAGGATTATTAGGAATACCATACTAATACTGTGTTTGACACCCTTTCGCCTTCAGAACTGCCTTAATTCTATGTGGCATTGATTCAACAAGGTGCTGAAAGCATTCTTTAGAAATGTTGGCCCATATTGATAGGATAGCATCTTCCAGTTGATGGAGATTTGTGGGATGCACATCCAGGGCACGAAGCTCCCGTTCCACCACATCCCAAAGATGCTCTATTGGGTTGAGATCCCCTAAATGCATTGAAGCAACTGCCATGTGATTGGTTGATTAGATAATTGCATTAATGAGAAATTGAACAGGTGTTCCTAATAATCCTTTAGGTGAGTGTACATGGTCAGTTATACATTTGAGCTCTGATGTCATTATTTTTCCAAGTCCCATTGGCAGTGTGTTCATTTGGGCTCATGTTCTCTATGCTCCTCACCTCATCTGACTGGCGGATGCTTTTGAGGGGGATCCAGGCAGTCCCCAGCATGGTGTCCCAGATGAGGCCTTTGTTCCAAACCTCCACGATGAGGCCCAGGTCCAGACGGTTGATCTCGCTTTAGAAAGAGAGGGAATGAAAGAGAGGCCCATTCAATCAAAGACCCTGTTTGATAGACAGGCAAACAGTGATAAATCTTGTTTCTAATAATCATTAGGATTTACGAGTTTATAAAAGTTAGAATTGTTGCAATGACTAGTATCTAATGTCCAAGGGGGTATAAGAGCAGGGGCACATGTGTACCACAATGTACGAAACAGGTAATCCCCCCCCCCACCACCCAGACATATCAAACTCACTCCTGCGCCCCTGCTAGCATGTCACCATCATGAAACTCAGTATATCGTTCAGAAACTTGGGATGAGAACTACCTAGCGGCTCGATGACCACTTATGATCCTTTTTCTGTCGATAGCCTGATGTATTTCATCCCTAATTTGCCATTCAAAATTATACAAATACAGCTTGCTGATAATGAAAGAACTCTTGTTTGATAGCGACCATTGCTCATGATGTCTCCAACACATTTGCATTCTAGAATCGACAATGGCTAACAACTCAGTGAGGCACTTGAAAAGGAAGACGAGAACAGAACATTGTCAACAGTACATTGCCATGATTAACAGGGGCAGTAAGAGTGAGGCCAGGTGCAAACACAAAGATATTCTGAATCACTTACACTTAAGAGAATGCACCAAATTATGTAAACCATTGCATTAATGAGGAGACTAACCGCTGTCAAGGCTATCAGGCTTTCATGCGGCCAGAGTAAACACAGAAATGATTAAGTGCAAATGTACTTGCATAAGCTGCCTACAGCAAATGGTCATAACAATATCCTTTATAAAACAAATTAAACAACAAGATGGCTGTTTTAGACATTTTGAAATATTAAAACCTTTTCAATCATAAATCACACTGACTTCACTTGGAGGTCTCATTCTTGCTGAAGCACAGAAACACAAATTAAAGAACCCACGGCACGGAACAACTCTTCTGTGAAAGCAGCATTTAGAAATCCATTAATGTTTCATTTGAGCTTTCCATTGTCTGTGGAATGAGATGGGAATGAACAGACTTCTGCACCACAGGGACCCCGACAGGCTTCAGAAACAACACTGGGGGGAAAAAAACACTACACAGGAACATTTCTTCTACTGCATTTATTTTTATTTATATTTTTCCCCCACTTTCTCTAAAAGACTAAACTGGATATTTTTACTGGATTAACAACTAATTGATGGGTTGTCATAGAAACTGATTTTTGTTAGGCTTCATTCAGGCAGAGAATCATTAAGGCTCCTCTCCATGTCACTTCCAGGAGAACCATGTTGCGGAAACAGGATGAAATCCTCCCATTCCCTCAACTGTCTAAGGAATCACAACCACAGCATATGTACAGTATACATAAGCCATGAAGGCTATTAAACACCACATAGGCTACACTAGGTTACACAAAGCACCGCCAGCATTTCAGACATACCCCTACAAGAATAAATGGCAGTATTTAATGACCCCGAGCAGCACAGCCGAGGTGCTGTAAAAACAGCCCAATACATAAGTTTAATGTGGGATGTATGGCATACATATCCATCCATTGCTGTGTCATTCCACGTCTGTTTTCTTTCAATTTGTCTCTGAGTGGAAATAGTCATTATCTCTCAAGGAAAGTGTGGTCTGGTCTGGACTCTTGTCTCTAAGGCCCTCTGGCTAACAGAAACAGATGCCTGGTCTTAAAACCATAAGACCATTAGGCAATCAGCACATCTCTTTTGAAGACCAAAATGTATCCATCAACTCAAGTATTCTGAGAGAAAAAAAACATACCTAATACATGATCAATATCAATTATCTGTTATGAAATAAGAAAATGTGTATTTTCCAGGCAGGGAGTAGGCCATTGGAGTGGACTGATCCAAAACAAAACATTTATAAGACACACTTCTGACCTAAAGCTCAACCACACACTATCCTGTTTGTTGGCATAGACCTTCTAATTTGAATTTTATCACTATCATTTACATACAGGAGGAACAGGTGACTCTTTTGTCAAGGGGCCTACGCTGTATGCAAGAGTGCCAAGTGATGCCCTGAACGATCATATTGTGTTTGACGAACAGGCCCACAGGCAGAGCGTTCAGACCCAGTGAGCACACAGACACGCGTGGACAAAAACTCAGAACAATGAGCACTTTACACATGCAAGTAGGCCTAAACCGCAACACAACAGCCTATATACAGAACACTGAATAAGGTGAAATGAGGGCAGTAACCTTGAGGAAGTAAAAAGCTAAGAACAGGTTAACTACCGTTCCCAAAACCACACCACGCCTAAGGGAATAAACATTCCTGGAAACAGCCGACCGCAGCCTGCCGCCAGGTATTTCCAGTCTGGAAGCTAAACATCTGAACTGGAGCTACAGAGCATTACCCCTTGACACAGGTTCGCTTCCCTACGCTAACCTGCGGGTGAATGCATCCGCTGCAAAAGCCAATCAGCATGTCAGCCTTAATCAAATTAAGGTATTCGTGACAGAGCCTGGAGGATACGCAGTCGCCGTGAGCCTGTCGAGCCACAGACCCTCCCTTCATTTTCTCTCCATGATCCAAATGCAAACAAAACAAACCTGATGTTACTTGATCCTCTATTGACAGTGTATGAAAGCAGTGATACTTGACACATAGTCTTTTGACAGGACCTTCCGAGATTCCACAGACACAGCACGTGAGTGGGTCTATAGGACAGTCTCTGGGCACTGGTCACTTACAACATGAAGTCCTGCTCCCAGCATGGCTTGTCCCCTCGCACTGTGATGGTGGTGCTCTTCACATTCTGCACCTTCAGCGTCACATAGGAATTGAACTTATCTGCAAAACATCAAGGAGAGATGAACTCGGTAAATGGTAGAGGTCATGGAGGGGAATACGATATCTTTCTTTATAGAACCAGTAATATCTTTTCCCTGCCACACAATAAACAAGGATTGCGATATTGAAAGTACCTCAGTAATGGTGGAAGGGGACAAATGAGAAGGAAACATGGATGCCTGTAAGAGACTGCGAGAAAAGGTATCCTTATTTTGAACTGCAGGATATCAAATAATTTGCCAGAACATCTCCGGACCAAATACTTGATGGTAGACAGGGACATGGGATAAAACATGACTGGTAACATGAATGAACAGCAGCTAACCAGAAATGAGACACGACGCCTGTACAGCAGAAGTAATGCTAGTTTGGTTAGCAGCATCACCTCGACTTTGTGCGACTGTCGGTCAGTTAGTGAGAGTGAAAGCAGATAAGTTGGTTTCCTCTTCCCTCCCCCCATGCCCTGCCTCCAGTCCAATGGGTTGACCCTGGCATTCTCACTAGTCCAAGAAAGCCAGTCAGGCAGCAGATATAGCACAGCCATCTTCACACCGGGCTGATCTGATTTCCTGCCTAACATAGCTCTGGGCAGGATTACCACTTCACCTTCAACACAGAGATATTGGCTAGTACAGTAGGACTTCATGACGCAACGACAGTAAGGACCTTTGTGACTTGCTTGTACAGCAGAATAGGTCACTGTCATCACCCATACCATCAACCGAAAAACCAATGACAAAACAAAGCGGTTTGATTCATAATCATTTTGAAGAGGAAGTACAGTGAAGCAGCCAGGTATTTTCATTAAGTCACACATTAACATTCAATAAATATGTAGCCATGTGGGGAAAGCTAAGGCATGTTTGCTTAGTTCTACTAGAGCACTGTCCTAGGTCAAGATTTTAGGCATGCCAGGTGTGATGGGATTGCCCCTGCACAATGGATTGGGAAACCCGTGCTAATTCCTGACTCCGGCAGCCATCCATTATACAAACCCGATTCCAAAAAAGTTGGACACTCTACAATTGTGAATAAAAACAGAATGCAATGATGTGGAAGTTTCAAATGTCAATATTTTATTCAGAATACAACATAGATGACATATCAAATGTTTACACTGAGAAAATGTATCACTTTAAGGGAAAAATAAGTTGATTTTAAATTTCATGGCATCAACACATTTGGGACAGTTGGGACAAGGCCATGTTTACCACTGTGTGGCATCCCCTCTTCTTTTTATAACAGACTAAAAACGTCTGGGGACTGAGGAGACAAGTTGCTCAAGTTTATGAATAGGAATGTTGTCCCATTCTTGTCTAATACAGGCTTCTAATTGCTCAACTGTCTTAGGTCTTCTTTGTCGCACCTTCCTCTTTATGATGCGCCAAATGTTTTCTATGGGTGAAAGATCTGGACTGCAGGCTGGCCATTTCAGTACCCGGATCCTTCTATGCAGCCATGACATTGTAATTGATGCAGTATGTGGTCTGGCATTGTCATGTTGGAAAATGCAAGGTCTTCCCTGAAAGAGACGACGTCTGGATGGGAGCATATGTTGTTCTAGAACTTGGATATAACTGTCAGCATTGATGGTGCCTTTCCAGATGTGTAGGCTGCCCATGCCACACGCACTCATGCAACCCCATACCATCAGAGATGCAGGCTTCTGAACTGAGCGCTGATAACAACTTGGGTTGTCCTTGTCCTCTTTAGTCCGGATGACATGGCGTCCCAGTTTTCCAAAATGAACATCAAATTTTGATTTGTCTGACCACAGAACACTTTTCCACTTTGCCACAGTCCATTTTAAATGATCCTTGGCCCAGAGCAAACGCCTGCGCTTCTGGATCCTGTTTAGATACAGCTTTTTTTTGACCTATAGAGTTTTAGCCGGCAACGGTGAATGGCACGGTGGATTGTGTTCACCGACAATGTTTTCTGGAAGTATTCCTGAGCCCATGTTGTGATTTCCATTACAGTATCATTCCTGTATGTGATGCATTGCCGTCTGAGGGCCCGAAGATCACGGGCAGCCAGTATGGTATTCCGGCCTTGACCCTTACGCACAGAGATTGTTCCAGATTCTCTGAATCTTTGGATGATATTATGCACTGTAGATGATGATAACTTCAAACACTTTGAAATTTTTCTCTGAGAAACTCCTTTCTGATATTGCTCCACTATTTTCCGCCGCAGCATTGGGGGAATTGGTGATCCTCTGCCCATCTTTACTTCTGAGAGACACTGCCACTCTGAGAGGCTCTTTTTATACCAAATCATGTTGCCAATTGACATAATAAGTTGCAAATTGGTCCTCCAGCTGTTCCTTATCTGTACATTTAACTTTTCCGGCCTCTTATTGCTACCTGTCCCAACTTTTTTGGAATGTGTAGCTCTCATGAAATCCAAAATGAGCCAATATTTGGCATGACATTACAAAATGTCACACTTTCAACATTCAATATGTTATCTATATTCTACTGTGAATTAAATATAAGTTTGAGATTTGTAAATTATTCCATTCCTTTTTTATTCAATTTGTACAGTGTTCCAACTTTTTTGGAATCTGGTTTGTAGGTCCAATGCGGATTTGTTTGGTAAATATTATTTTGATGTAACTCTAGCACAGGAAAAGATGAAATGCACTGTATGGTTTGCAGGTTAGTGCTCACAGCTGCAGAGTCACGAGATATCAGCTTGTCACGTTAAGGTACACCAGTACAGTATGGTAACACATTCTCCAAAGAAAGGCTCATTATCAGGGTGGTGTTATTTTCATGTACAGTGTTTCATGCGGAACTGTACATTCAAACGTGTTATTGTCATTTCTGTTAGTATTGTTTGGAGATTGTATGAATCTGTGGCTGTTCCATGTGGGTTTAGCGTTACACACATATGGCTTGTATGGTATTTTTGTATTGCATAGTGGAATATATTAGGTTCTCTCTATTGGTAACCTGTGTTTGCATTGTTTTCATTAGCAAAGAGATCCACTACCGTTTCTTTGTGATGCATTTCAATTAGCTTAAAATAATACTCTTTGTACTTCACCTGTACTGTATTTGATACATTTTGATATGCAATAAATAATTTCAATCAAGTACTACCCTAAGTATTTATGTTTTTTTTCTCCAGGCTACATTTACATTAGGATATTAAATCATACCATTACATATTTATTACAGGATAGGAAAAGGTAAAGCCTACTATTTTTTGAAGGATACTAAATAGTAACACACCATTTCATATTTATTGTACAACATTAAATAATCATGTGCAACATTTCATATTTATTGTAGGAACAACAGGGTTCTGGGTTAAATTCCCACAGGGAGCCAGTAGGAAACAATACACATTTACTATTGTAAGGCACTCAGGATAAGAGTGTCCACATAATGACTTAAAAAGTAAATGAAAATATTATTTGAAAAACAAAAAAGCATTTTGGGAAAATCCCAATAATAGGTAGAGAAATATTTCTGAAATAAACGCAACAATATGAAAGACTCCACTTTTGTGGGAAGAGGATACGTGACCATGAGATCCTAGTTGACCCTGACCCATCAGTCTGACGTGGCTGTGGTAACTCCATCCCATCAGCAGTACTGCCATGGATGAAGGGAGGAGAGTATGGAGGAATGAGCCCATCTGCACTGTAGAGGAGTAGACCGTTTTTCACTTGAAAAATAAAGCCAGTAGCCTTTTAAAACAGTGCCAGCCCAGAGGGATTAGAGGGCCTGTGTGACATAACCACCCCTTTTAATTTCCTGTGCCAGGGGTGAGGGTGGGATGCACTATGCCAGCAGCCCCTCTGCGCCACCAATACCCCGCCTAGCCAAAGTGCTTCGGGAGCTCCCTGACCCCTAGAGACAAGGGCAAAGGGGCGGGGCCCGGGATTAGAAGCCAACAGTAATCTAAACTATCAGATGAACTGACAGGGCAGCAGTATCATGGCTATACACAAACAAGCTATCAGCAATCAGCCCAGAGCATTTGGATATCAATGAAGTCAGATAAACCAGCAATTACAAACACAACACAAGATCTAAAGCACAAATCTCCTGTTTATTAAAAGCATGTGTGATGTCAGCCATGGCATGACAACCCTGTCAAAAACATATGCAACTAGATTGTAATTCATTTCTCATTTCACTTTGACATATTTGAATATTTTGGGTTGATCAATCATCAAAAAAAAGTGTCCATTTTAATCACACAGTCACCTTACACAATCCACTTTAAAGTCAACCTGGGAAAAGACACACGGCCACCAGCTGTTCAGCTTTAGACTAGTCACATCCCAAGGCCTCTCAACCTGTTAACACAGGTTTCCAAGGAGACAGCAACAAACATTTATTTTGCCATGGAGAAAATCTCAACAATAATTCAGATCAGTGGGTAGAACTCATGCACAATGAGACTGTCTTGTGATCAATGTACAGGCCACATTCCACTGAGAAATATAACCCACTGAGAAAAATAATTTAAAAGACATCTGTTCAATGTATTTGCTACATCTTCTCAGCCAGCAAGGCATCCTTTCAACAACTTTTGCAAAGAGGAAAGCTATGCTGTAGGTCCCAGAGTAGATACATTGAAACCAGCAGTAAGCAACAGGTAGAGCCTAAGGACGACAGCAGTGACAATAATACAGCCATTACATTACAAGTGTTCTTACAACTCCCTCTAACTAATATAATCCCCCATGCCTGGTCTTAGACCACACATGCTTCACCCATCGAATACGTAATAAAATAGAATGAGGAGGAGGTGGCCTGAATGACTTCAGAGCCACTTACTGATTGTGGTTTGTCCCTGAAAAGAGCTCTTTCACCTTGCACAAAGGACTGATATTGTCTAACAGTAAAGGAAACACCCACCCACTGTCAAAACACACTCACTCAAACACACATTCACTGGTTCACTGGTGAACATTTGGACCCACCATCAAAAGGCAGAGGCAGTCCAGCTTTAAGCAGGGAATGAACGCAGACTGTATACTGTTAGGATACGGAGTCTAATTACTGACAAGACTATGTTACGATCTGTCCAGGTTACTAAGCCACTTTCTGGGAGCTCACAGCACTTCCTTTCTCCACAACTAACCTCAAATGCATTTTCTCAAGTGTCTTTATTCATTATTAACGCATACTGAGTTTTTCAATAAATTAGGCAGAAAAACATGAGTGGTTGGAAGGCTGACATTTACAATTTGGATGTCATACATTTTTTATGGGTTAGAAGGCATTTTTCTGTCACCGGCAGAAGCAACCGGGTAGTTGTGTCATGAAGTGTTCATTGTATTTGGTAAGTAAACATTTGCTCGTAACCATCAGTAGTGTGTGCATCTTCATCTATGACTAGAACTCGGGTGACTAGAAATCACACAGCCTTTTATCAAGTCAACACTCTGAGCTCCAGAATCTTGCCAAAACTGCAGTATAACAGTAATGGAATATTGGAGCAGGTTTTTTTTTTTACCAGACAATTAACCTCGACTTGTTTAATTTACATAAATCCACACAACCACAATTGAGTGTTGTAAGTCAACTGACTAGCTAGCATGTAAACCCTACTAGCAATCTACCAGTCACAAATCAGGCCATGGTCACAGAGACGATTTTAGTGAATAAACAGACAAAAGAAGAAATGCAAATTGGGTGACCGAACAGGCTTTAGCTCTGTTGTTCTGATACACATGGTGTCAAATGTTTAAACTGTCTCTGACTAATACCACAAGTGGAGATAGGGCCTGAAGGATAGAACTCTCTTATGTGCTAAAACATAAGCCTTTAACAGGGAGAACAAAAAACATATAAGAAAACATTAAAACAACTTTATCGGAGGTTAACCTGGAGAATCAGTGAGCATATTAACAAAGAAGCCGGTCTATCAGGGACCTGTGGAGTGAGAGTTACACATGCTAAGGTAAGATAAGCAGTGACTCAGCAAAGCACAGCTTGAAACTCGGTCATGGGACTAATGGGAAAGGTGTGAGGGCAAACAGTAGAGGGATTTACCTAGGTGTAGGGCGTGGGGATTTTGAATTAGCCAGCACTGATCTGAGCAGCTCACCTGCAGCACATGGGTTAGAGCTAGGCAGGAAGAAGGGACTCACAGCTCTATGAGATTACACAAAGCTGAAATCAACCAATCACTGCCCGGAAAAATTTGACTGTTTGACCTAAAAACACACATAATTTTTAAAGGCATACTATGGGAATTTGTTGGAATGACAGCAGACACTGTAGCATAGACTTCCAGTCATTGTGCTTCAGCATTAACTTACAAAACAACCTCCAATTTCCTTGATACTGGATGAAGGGACATAATGATGTCCATGAGATCAACCGACTTGGGGTAAATAGATAAAGGGCCTCATTACAAAAATATCAAAGTATAATATTAAAGTACTTATTCCACATTTCTTATGGCAAAATCCAAACTTATTAAAATATTTATAGATTTTAAGTAATGTTCTTCTCCACACCACTCTTCTGTATATAGCCCAGCTTTGTGGAGCATCCAGATACAATTTGACTCTGTTGCTCCTTCAGAGTTAAGTTGGTGGCTTCTCTGACCACAGGCCTCCTTTACCAGGTGCTCAGGTTTGTTGGACAGCATTCATGCAGTCATGCCATATTTATAACCTCTTAAAATAAAAGTCATCAAGACAACGATCAACAAAGTGCAGAATGCAAAAATAATTAACAATATTTTCTTGAAACTTTTGGTGTTAATAGGGTACTGTTTGGATGCAGACTAAACTGAGTGGAGAAAATGTGTGTATCATTACCAGTTGTGCTCATAAGTTTGCATACCCAGACAGAAATTGTGAAATTTTGGCATTGATGTTAAAAATATGACTGATCATGCAAGACAACTGTCTTTTATTGAAGGATAGTGATCATATGAAGCCATTTATTATCACATAGTTTTTTGGCTCCTTTTGAAATCATAATGATAACAGAAATGACCCTGCTCAAAAGTTTACATACCCTTGAAAAGTGTGGCCTTGTTACAGACACAGAAGTTGACAAACACAGATGAAAATGTCAATTAAAGGTGAATTTCCCACACCTGTGGCTTTTGAAATTGCAATTTGTGTCTGTGTAAAAATAGTCAATGGGTTTGTTAGCTCACATGTGGACGCACTGAGCAGGCTAGATACTGAGCCATGGGGAGCAGAAAAGTACTGTCAAAAGACCTACGTAACAAGGTAATGGAACTTTGTAAAGATGGAAAAGAATATAAAAAGATATCCAAAGCCTTTCTAATGCCAGTCAGTACTGTTAAATCCCTTATGAAGAAGTGGAAAATTCGAGGATCTCTTGATACCAAGCCAAGGTCAGGCAGACTTCAGATTTCAGCCAAAACTGCCAGAAGAATTGTTCGGAATACAAAGAAAAACCCACAAGAAAAATTATGGCTACTATTACAAAAGACTGCACGCTGTCATTGATGCTAAATGGGGCAATACACAGCATTAAGAACTAAGGGTATGCAGACTTATGAACAGGGGTCAGTTCATTTTTTTTCCTTTGTTGCCATGATTATGTTTTATGATTGTGCCATTCTGTTATGACCTACAGTTGAATGTGAATCGCATAAGAAATAAAATGTGTTTTCCTGCTCACTGATGTTTTCTTTACAAATGGTACATATATTACCAATTCTCCAAGGGTATGCACATTTTAGAGAACTGTATTATAAGTATTTTCTGCAGTTTAGGTCCTCATTAACACATACAGTATGCCAACTCAAAACAGATAGGATTTAAGAACTTACCCACAGATCCTTGGAGCTTGGCTTTCTTAACTGAAAAATAAAGAAAGAAAAACCATTAGAAACAAAAGACACAACAACTAAAAAAGCCCACCCCGCACAGCTTCACAGGAATCAAATTGCTGTGAGCTACATTGTGCATGCTGACTGATAACATAGGCACTACCCATCAATTCAATGGTCACAGTCAGATCCATCAAGTTGAGTATATTCCAACAGAGCGTGCACACTAGTGAATCTTCCTATACCAATCTTGTAAAGCCATTTTTACATCAGCAGTTGTCACAAAGCGCTCAACCAATATTAGTGTGCAGGTAGAGCTGGAGCACATTGAGACACGGCCAACCAGGTGTTGTCTACAAGAGCATTGTCGTCATCAGCAGAAAAACATCTGCTGGGCCAAACACTCAACCTCTTACTGGCGTCAGAAGATAACAGCCTCTCACGTTCTACACACCAATACTCAAGAATAAAAGGTCAAGCAAGAAAATCCATCAATGTAAATCTTTAGCCAGTCTTCAAGATGTCTGCACGAAAGTAATTAAGTTCCTCTAATGGAGCACAGCATGGCAAAAACACTAAAGAAATGACGGCAATTAAATACAGCATTTAATGACATTAGAGGAACTAATGTGGTTATCTGTTTCTTTTTCCCATATAAATGTGCAGATGTTTTTAATAAGATGACCACTAGTCTGGGGCAACCCCACATTCATACTGATCTCTGGGCTGTAATCTTTCACCGTCAAATCCCTTATTGTGTAACCCTCTTTCATACCTGAGCCTAGCCAGGCCATGCTCTCTGGCACCAGAATCATAATCCCAAACCATAATGTTCCAGGACACAACCCGATAGACTGAAATATACATAAATTCAGCAAATAGATAACACAACTTCTGCCTATTGTTCCACTGTAAGGTGTTTGAAGAACACTTTGAATGCGGTAATCATGGTTTGAAGGACAGATTAATCCAAACAAGAATGGGCATCACTAGAACAGAACTGGTGGCGGTGATATCGCGGTAAGGCCACAAGATGTTTAAATTTTAACTTTTTATTTGAATGTTGCCTAAAACGATACATGATCTTTTAATCTACCTACAGTCTGGAAAATTTGAATAGAAAAACAACTTCTAGTACACTGGTTATTTTAGAGATTTCCTGTAAAATAAAATAACAGTTGCGATGGAAAGACGATTTAGAGGGGATTAATGGAGATCGCTGCTCCAGCCTTAGGTTCTGGCGAATGAATGGTAGGGCAGGGACGGCAGATGGGCAGGATTGGGTGGCGTTGAGTGACAGGAGCTGATATTACATGATTTTAATATCTGCACATAGCTCGCTCTCTTCCTCCGCCCCCTCCGTCCCTCCTAAACGAGCGTCGCTCTATTTACTGAGCTATCTTAGTTTGCCATGTTGTGGTTTGTGAGATTAACCCAGAGCTTGAGTGTCTTACCCGGGAGATTGTTTGACGTCATTACGTTTTGTCATAAACAGTTTGTGTATGTGTTTGTGGTAGAAATGTCCTGGTTTTTTTTATCTCTCTGGCTCTTCTGAATCCACTGTGGTATAAGGCATTCATGTTTTGTACTACATATGGCTTTGGGAATGCAGTGTTTGATCAGAGTGAAAGTTTGTGAAATTACAAAAGTAAATAAAACATCTGAAGTACCCAAACGGTTTGAGCTAGGGAACACAATCATCTTGGTGCTCCTTTTGGCTATGACTGATACAAACCCTTTCTGCAATGCCAATCTATTTTTCCCTAAAGTAGTTTAATCACAAAAATAACAGAAGGGACCTAACTGTTGGAGTTAAAAATGATCAAACATTTAAAATTTAGTAATCTCTGGAACACGAGAATCTTCATGTTTTTGCCTTGGAATGTGCAAAAGCTTTGGTACCAATCTAAAGGTTAGCCACGTAACATTGCTATAAGAATGGCTAATCATACCTAAGGAAAATGGCAAAACATTGTGCAAGCTAACAGGCAGGCCACAAATAGGTACAGTAATAATAGTATGGTGGAGTGCAGAAAAGCATCTTGGAACACACAACACGTCTTTTCCACTAACAGGCTATTGCAACAGACAACACTGGGTGTCACACCGATCAGCTAAAAACAACAAGCAGTGCCATTGGACAACTGAGGAGTGGATCAACAATTCTTGGTGTTCTGGGTTCTGATGTGTCATGATGACGGCAGTTAGGATTGGGTGTAACCACCATGACCTATCCTGTCTGGAGTCAATTGTACAGGATTGTGGAGGTGGTGTATTGATGTGGGGAATGTTTTCCTGGCATACGTTTGGTCCCTTGATACAAACTGAGCAATGTTTAAATGCCACAGTATATTTGAGCCATGTCTCAAAGCACTTGTCACCAGACCTTAACCCAATGGGATGAGGTGGAAAAGGCTGTCCCCAGCATGAATGTGCTGCCGTCGTATCTGAAGCAACTGCCTGATGTCATTGCATCAGCACTGACCAATATCCATACAGAAAGTTCGACACCTTGCAGAGACCATGCTCTGAAGAATTCCAGCTGTCCGACCTGTTATTAGATGGGTAACCAAATTGTCACTTCTATACTAGAAGTAATAACCGATCTATGTGAATTGTATTTTCTATGTACAGGTAGATGCTAACAATGGTGTGCTTTTGTCCACATGCCATATTCCATTCTTTAAGGGCCCCCTCCCATCCTCCCAGAGTTTCTCAACTGGAAAAAGGTTAGCGCCCTCAACTCCCCCATCCTCCTCTCCAAAAAGTGGTTGCCAAGTGTTGTGGTGTCAACACGTTAACACGTGAACAGATGTTTCCTCTCCTTACCATTTTAATCTCGACAGTTGCCTTTTTTCAACACGAGGATAAGAATAAGAGAACACAAGTACATTGAATTGAGATTTTTCCACCGGCTCTCTGGAAAGAGGAAAGAGAGCAGTGGAAAAGCAGAGGGGGTGTGACTTCTCTGTGTTTCCACACAAGCTCTTCTAGGCCACCAGGCTGTGACTCCGGCTTTTGAGTTGGCACAGCGGCACGAAGTCCCCATCAAGCACACGTCATTGTAGGCAAACACAGAAGAGGGCTATAAAGCAAGAGGCCAATATGATGGAAACTGATGCTTATCGCTCCTCTATTCATTCCTCCATCTTTTTGGACATGGCTAGAGGAAGCCATGGGCATTCAGCCAGCGGACAGTTAGTTACCCTTTCAACCTACTGTTTTCTAAACTGCTCTACTGCATGGTCACGGGTATTTGACAGAGCATTTTAACTGAGCATTTGATATTGGCTATGATAAGAAGGACAGGATAAGTAACTGTATCCAGAAGTTAGAGCAATAAAACAATTCACCGGAAGAAAGGACTGTGCTCGTGACTATTACACAGCTCTGAGGATTAGCACTGGCAACCCTTAAATTCGCATTAGAAGAGACCTGTCACATGAACACTTGAGATGGACACGACACCCTGAGACACGGGAAGCAGGAAGAGAGGAGCAGGAAGTGGGGTCAGAGGCATTTGTTGCGTCTGGTATTGTTCTGTATTTACACACCGTACTGGAGCTGATGAGGTGGAGCCTATGGGAGAGCGGGAGAGAAACAGATGGCCAGGGGATTACTTTTGCAATCTCTCAGCTCTCTCTATCCCTTGCTCTCTCTGCTCTTACAATGGCACTGCTCTACCTCTCACTACTCAATCTCTATCGGTCCTCTCTGTCGTGTGCTCCTTTCTCCATCAAAATCCCATGTCAGTCCCAACTTACACCATTTTATATCATATTGTCCATATTCTGACGCTATAAATCAGATTATTGACGGAACAGAATCCGGGCCTAAGTCAACATGGCCCATTTCATCATTACATTGTGTGCTTTCATTTCATAAAGACTGTCAGGAACACTGTTTTTATAGCACTTAGAGACATGTCTCAGTGTTCTTTTCAGGCCATGGTCAATGGTACATTTAGCATTTGAAAAGGCTTGGTGGTAGTTCCAAACACTACTTTTTTAAGCAAAAACACACAAGAACTAGGATGCCTATCCAGTCTCCACACTTACAATCTGGACCATATCATGTGTCCATGTAAGCCATGACTGTGCCCCTGTCACAAGTGGCCACTTATAGGGGAGACCACTTATCTGTTGTGTAAAGACATTGCCATGGAGATGGGCCATCCTAGGGCAATAAATATACAAAATCCCATGATGCTGCTATACAGGGAAAGGACTGAGTCACAGGGGCCAATCACCTGGGATGACCACCCATCCAGTCTAGGACTAAATTATCTGTTGTGTTTGGGCTCGTAGTGTAATCTACAGTAGCTCCAGTTTCAATGTTCCCAATACTAATCAAAAAAAATGGATGTCATTCATTTTGCTGGACAAAACGACAAGGCAGGGCCACACCATTGTTAGACACCAGACAAGGCCACAACATCACTTGACACAATAAACACACAAAGACAATGGCATTTGAAGTTCTGGGAGTACCCTGCTTTGTTATGAAAATGGATCCTATCAAGTATTGTAACGTAGTACTACACCAAGCATGGTTGTTGCCCACAGCTAATCTCTAGTACTTTAAGCGAAGATAATGGCCTAAAAACATTTTAGCTACTTTGAAAGGTTTCATCTGAGGCCTTTCAGATGGCGCAGCATTCTAATGCACACTTCGGTAGTACCAAGCGGACTACCAGTCTTTACTGTGCTACTAAATGACGAGTGCCTAGAAAGCACAATGGGCAATCAAAATTGACCAGTGTTGCCCATGGAGCTGTGATGCATAATCAGAAGGGATTGCACATATATGCTGTGCTCTAGTAGCTATTATTCTACACAGTAACTATCTATACCAATCATTATCGTAGTTTATAATTTACACATTTGGAAATCAAACTAGAGAACAAGAGAGCACAGTGGAGTTCAGTGAAGACAGTAGCAGTGCAGTTGAGTTTATCAAAGTATAGTACAGCTCTGCAGAATACTTCAGTACAGTCAAATATAATACATTGTTTCCCTCCTGTACAGAACCCATACTCTAAATTGTATACAGTGCTCACCTGTACTTTGAATGTTGTACCATTTTCTTATAATTAGTGCCTCAGTTATGCTATTCATGCATTTTGTTAGGTATTAGTTGGTGCTTTATTGCAAGAAATTGCTCAAATAATACATATCACACAAACTATGTATTTACTATTAATTGCTGGAGTCACAGCTAACCAAAACAAAACGTTACTTTTCATAAATAGATGCTTTTTATGACTCTCATATGGCTTATCATTATGTGCAAGGACAAAAAATCCAGCGAATTCTACTCAAATTTCTCATTTTGCCTTGTAAAATGTCCCAACCTGTTGGGTACAAGGTGTGGTTACATTCATATTTAATCATTAAAGAACCGTGTGTTACGCAGACTTGCGTAACCCCTCGTAATATGTTAATTACTTTTAAGAAGGTTATGACTGTTACCAATCACTAATGAGAGGATTTTCACATGAAAGATCAACTTGATAATGGCTTGTTAGCTGTGCATTAAAGGACTAACTAATACCTTTATATTAAAAAAATATATATGCTTAGATTTGTCTAAATTGTACACATAATCCAAATTGAAAACAAAATTAATAGGGTCAAATTTTGGGGCTTACACTTGTTCAGGCTCATACATTTGCAAATACATTTCTCTAGAGTGGTTTCAGACGGGGTCAGATGGTTTCAGGTGTAGTAGGCTATTCAAAGGTAGTCTCACGTTTTTGTTGGACTAAAGCTGCCAGCTGATTTAATGGCTTTGGTTTACAGTACTTGATATAAACGTCAACAAAATTAGAAAACGAATTTTGAAATACAATTAAAACTATAACACATGCACACAATGTGTATCAATTGAAACTGCTCTTTACTACATATTCCACTATAGTAATCTGAAAACTAACAAATGTTGAGTAACAGCTAACAAGACCAAACACTGGAAAACAGCTGTCAGTAGCAGTGTCTACCTTCATCGCAAAATTAACTCTTAACAGCCAAGTCTCCTATGAATCAAAATGTTGGAATATATATAATTTTAAAATCTGACTTAAGATTATTTTTCAATCATATTGAGACAGACAAAAACAACATGCTTCAACAAGTAAAAAACAATCACAGCGTCAAAGTTAAAATCCATCCTGTTTGGTCCATCCCGCTGTCAAACTGGCTTCAATGGATGTTTGTTGTGATTCACATTGTACCTCATTAGAAACAAGTGCTTTGCTTTCGTTTTACGGAGTAAAAATCAATACAAATTTATTAAACAAAGAATAACTCACCTCTTACACAGAGTAGAGACATGGCAAAAGCTTTTCTCTGACAACTCTATTTTAAACAAATCACCAAAGGTCGCCGAAAAGAATCGATTAACTTTCAAAGTTGTCGCATAATTTCCAGAGTTACAGGTCTCCTTGAGATGCTGGAAAACGTATAATAAAGGTTCGGCAGAGAGCAAAAGCCCCCTGCCACAGGCACGCCATGACAAAATTCATTAAACTAACCTGAAGAGACCGAGATTAGAAGGCGGCGCTGCATTACTTTGTAATGACATCAAGCCCATCCATTGAGGAAGCATACTCTCGGGAAAGGGCGGACCAAACATTAGGTTCTAACCAATCACCAAGAAAGAGTAAAACCTGCAGGTTGAGGGAACAGGTGATCTTCGGTGCTGACGCTGACCTGTCACTTCCAGACCGGTTTTGTAGTTTTCACATACACAAAATACATTATATTTTTGTGTAATGCTTTGTTATAACCGTATATAACTTTGCACAATCGCAACATATGACTGCATATCCCCCCTTTAAAGATATGACTAATGCATATTTGTAATATTGTAGGTTAGTCTTTCTTAGTCACACCCTTTCCAGATTCATAACTTTGTAACAATTACGACTTCCTTTGAGCAATTCAATTACAGCCAATCCCCTATAGCCTATTATAAAATATAAATAACAAGCTTATCATAGGAAATCGATTACATTTGTTATTAAATCAAATTATGAGATATCATCAATGCACATTGTAGTACTGGATGTTGGCAATAGTTTATGCTGTTTTAAAAAGGTGTCAAGTAACGGTTATGACTAGCATTGTAAACCCTGTGCTTTGAATCCTGATGACTGTTGATTGGCTGATAACTGTAGTTGCCTATATGAAAGCATACCATGTATGACATAACATAACTTTTTACCGCTCAAATTGGTTGATAACCGATTGATAACTAGGCTAAGCCATCTCTGTAAGCGCTGTGCCCAGAGACTCCACCACCCAGAGACCCCAGAGACTCCACCACCCAGAGACCCTAGAGACTCCACCGCCCATGACACGTTCTGAACCACAGTTCCAGCTGCGAACGCTTGCCGATAGCCAGTTCCAGGGTTTGCAGTCAGTGTTTTGCCAGAATCTCTTCTCTGTTGTGAAACCATAATTCAGTTCTAAATCACTCTCCACCATTTCCATGGAAACTAATGTTAAATCCCAAATCGCAATGTAGTTGCTCCTTCAAAGCTGTAGTAACAATAAATTACTATGGAGGGCACTCCAATTAAGTGCATAGAACAGTAGGAAAACACTTTTGTTCCACAGGAATACACTTTAGTTCCATTACTCAAAGTTATGTTGCCTTCATTATATTCAAGCTGAAATCTATTGGCAAGGGGAGTTGGAATCCAAGAGGAGTTATCACTGACATTAACATATCTTGTGGTCTAGAAAGAGCTGATGATTTGCAATTGTAACATTTTCACCTGGGTTCACTTCCCCCCTCCATCTTTCCAGTTTGTGTCTCAGCTTTCTTTATCCACTCTGTGCTTTTATAAGTGTTGTCCAACCAAATGTATCCACTCTGTCATACCATGAAAGGCAAAATATATTTACGAGAATAATTGAATGACACACACTACCATTCAAAAGTTCAGGGTCACTTACAAAGAAAAGCATTTTTCCCCCATTAAAATTACATAACATTTATCAGAAATACATTGTAGACATTGTTAATGTTGTAAATGACTATTGTAAATGGAAATTGCAAAAAAAGATTATGGAATATCTAAATAGTTGTACAAAGAACATTCGCCAGACACAGACCAAATGAAAAGATTCTGGAGGAGTGCTTGATGCCATCTGTCAAGCATGGTGGAGCCAATGTGATGGTCTGGGGGTGCTTTGGTGGTGGAAAAGTGGGAGATTTGTAAACAGGATCTTGAAGAAGGAAGGCTATCACTCCATTTTGCAACGCTATGCCATACCCTGTGGGCAATGCTTGATTGGAGCCAATTTCCTCCTACAACAGGACAATGACCAAAAGCACAGCTTCACACTATGCAAGAACTGTTTAGGGAAGAAGCAGTCAGCTGGTATTCTGTCTATAATGGAGTGGCCATCACACTCATTGAGCTGTTGTGGGAGCAGCTTGACCGTATGGTAGAATTACATGTCAACCCAATCCAACTGGTGGGAGTTAAGGTGAAATCTCTTCAGATTACCTCAACAAATAAACAGTTAGAATGCAAAGGTCTGCAAGGCTGTAATTGCTGCAAATGGAGGATTCTTTGATAAAAGCAGAGTTTGAAGGACACAATTAATATTTAAATGAAAAATCATTATTTCTAACCGTGTCAATGACTAGATGTCCTATTCATTTAGCAATATCTCCTCTTCAAATTCATTTCAGGGATGTTTTCATGGAAAACAAGGACATTCCCAAGTGATCCCAAACTTTTGAAAGGTAGTGTATACATGTACATGAACGTGCACTACACTACACAGAGTCATGAAACCGCCACATATGGATCAAAACCCATTATGCCACTTATATTAGTCAGGATATATCTCTCTTCTGTCAACTACAGTCTATAATAAATTAACATACATTTACTGTTTCTAAACACACTTTTCCAGATTTTATTCAAAACAGGTTTAAGTAATTGTTTAAATATGAATAAAGTCATGAAACACATAATGGATAAGACTTCTAAAAACACAATTTAACAACCAAAGCTCCCTTCAACTGATCAAGTTACATTGAAAAGCCCAAACAAACATGTTTCTGTGAAACATGCATTGTTTTATAACAGAATTCTGTTGTAATGGAAGAATTGAATATAGCTAAGTCACCTTATTACTAACCGGAGCTCACTTTAGATGGACGCGTTCTGTTCAAGGAGCCGAACAAAACCAAACATGCTGCCAAATGAACACACTTATATACAATTTCGATTGAATTTGTATTGAAGACTTGAACATAGAAGTGACATTTTTGGCCTTTTTCTCTTAGCACAGAGAATCTGATATTTCAAGACATTTAAACAACATCCATATGTTGTTTGATATCAGATACAAATCTGATGCCTGGCCAATGGCTCTTAACAGTTATTTTAGATATTTGGCATATCTTGTCAACCTCATCGCTTCCATAGATATTTAGCTAGCAGTAGCTTGAGGGAAAGTGTGTAAAGGCTGTTAAACAGAAAACTAAACAATGGATTGATGTTTTATTGGCCTACAAACAACAGTCATGGTTTTCAGCATTGTTGGGACTAGCAGACCACATATTCATATATAACTCAACACCACCTCCCTGAGGTATAAACATGTAACGTGCATACTGTTCTGGAAATCATTTTCTATAAAATATGAAAACCCCTCAATGGTAGCATAGGAGAAACATAGCAGAGACAGCGGGGAAAAAATACATTGAAACTAACAATTTAAAATAATTCACCAATCCAAGATTTGATGTACTAATTAATTGACTATTATGTCTATCAAATGGAAATAAAACATTCCAATATTCCAAAATGCATTTTGAGTTATTTTGGTAACTTCAGGTAACTGCACATTGTTTCCAGATTTCCATGTAGTATAATTTACAAATTAATAAAATAGTTACTTCCAAAAATCTTTAATTATGTTAAGAAGCAGCTTCTCAATGTAGGAATATAATGGGAGAGCTTTGACCTCTGAAAGGTGTACAAATGGTGTGTTAGCAATACAAGTATATGGCTGATGTTTGTTCTCAAATGTATGTTTTGACCACAACAATGAGAATAGGACAAGCCACAAAAGCCATTATTTGTGTATAACATATACTTTAAAATGGGAGATTTTCACTGAGTGGTTACTTTTAACTTGATTTTGCAGACAATTTAAACCCACCAATGCCCACCCTCTCACACCAAAAACGAAACAAAAGACATGTTTCACTGAAATCATTTACAGAATTGCCCAAAATGTAAACTATTACGGGGAGACAGCATCCCTGCCTTGCTTCATATCCAATCATCATCCCTCCACTGTTTACTTGCAACCCAGAAGGCTCTGAATGTCAAGGCAAAAGCACTCAATTAGATGAAGTAAAAGACTTTGGCCCAATCCCAACTCACCTCCCTAGACACAACACACTTATGGAGATATGAGATCATTAGACTGGCATATATAACATGGTAAAACTTTACCCAAGCCTGGAGGGCAAGAGGGCGCCATTATGGTATCGCTTACAATGTCATCAGATCTCCACAAGTGGATATGGTGTAGGGCCGAAAGGCAGACTTGGGATTTGGACAAAGTAAAATATAAAAAAAGACAGGAGAATCATCCAAACATCACTTAAACAGGTCCCATCTTATCAAATCAAGCACATGAGGGACATCATTTAGAATATTCTAAACAAGGTTACTCATTTACCATAGGTCAACAGCAACACTGCAGTGTTTTGACCATTGGCTCAAAGAGATCATCAATACATCAGCTCATGCATCAGTAACAGGGACATGTGCATGTACAATAACACGTAAAGAAAAATTGACATGAATCCACCCCAAATTAAATCGATGTTTCCAGGTCATAAACCCCACCCAAAGTCTTCTTTCAACGTCCTCCCATATTCAGCGGTTTAGTGTGTCCTATTGGCCAGAGTGTGGTGACGCTGACCAGGCAACAATGCCCCAGTGCCTGATGGTTGTCTGGCCCTGCCTCCTGTTCTGTGTTTAACTTTGCTAAAACACAGCTCTGTTGACGTCCATCACTGCTGGGTTGGTTGTGCAGGCTCCTCCTTCTGAACCGCCCACTCTGGATTCACAGAGGACACCGACTCTACCTTCTTTGAGCTTTGTTTGGCCAGGCTGCCGTAAATAGTCATAGCCTAAAGGAAGAGGAAAGAGACGGTTACGGCAAGGAGGAGAGAGACGAGGAGGGTGGGCTGAACAGTTAAGACAACAGACACAGACCTGTGTGACCATGCCACTGATGTCGCCAGAGTTGGAGGGCAGCAGGATGGTGTTGGACTCTTTGGCCAGATTGGCAAAGGCGGAGACGTACTGCTCTGCCACACTGAGAGAGGCTGCCGCATTTCCATTCTGTCCAAAAAACAGTCATAGTTAGTTCCCTGTACCTTCCAGACATAATACATCAACAACAGCAATGGGCATCTCTCCTGAGAAGCGCTATTCGATATACATCTATATATATGAACGCCGATACTATACATGAGTAAAACAGTTTAGTTTGAAAATACTCTTGAGCATTGATTAGTCTACAAGCAATGAACATCAATATGAAGCAGTAGAATTTGCGGCACAGATAAATTCATTATCCATTCCTGTTATCGATGCTCTGAGATGGATATGCAACCTACCTTCTCTGAGCTGCCCTGTGTGAGTGAATTATTTAATTGTACCTAACTTTACCAGGTAAGTTGACTGAAAACACATTCAAATTTACAGCAATGATCTGGGATCAATTAGAGTTAACTGCCTTGGTCATCTATAGAACAGCATATCTTTCACTTTGCTGGCTCAGGGATTTGTTTTGGCAACATTTCAGTCAAATGTCAGATACCATATTCTCCATCTTCCCTCACTGTTACAATCCTGAATAATTAATGAAAATGATTTAAAATATTGTAAACAAAAAAGATTAGTTATTTTTAGAGGGGGTAAATAAAATGAGTGAAAACACAACCAACAGTTTGTAACAAACTGATTTTTGGGCTGCTTCATGATGGATTTAGAACAATTAAAACCTGAGGTCTAGGGTACATCCCCAAACCAAACTTACACGTACACCACAATGCCGGCAGTTACTTTACCTGTTCAGCTAGAGCTTCTGACAGCAGACGGATTGCCTTAGCCTTGGCCTCTGCTTTGGCTAACACAGCATTGGCCTCACCTAGGAGACGATTCAAGTAATTCAGTGGAAATCTTAAAAACACTGGAATCTTTGCCTAGGGGGTGTGAAGTATTTTAAGCTGCATTGAAACTACAGAAACACTATGGTAATTTAGCAGAAACACATCTAAAGAAATCAACCCAGCATTCAACAACAGGTCAGATAAAACCAACGTGAACTGGCTTATGTCCAGGGCCTGCTTTGTTAGCATCCGTTTCACAACATCATCATCAGGAAAACAAAGTTCTTAAGTCATGTAGACGTGCATTAACCTACCAGCTGCTTTGTTAATCTGTTCTGTTTTCTCTCCTTCTGACGCCAGGATCTGAGCTTGCTTGCGACCCTCAGCAACGTTTATGGCTGCTTCCTTGTGCCCTTCAGACTCCAGCACAGTGGCTCTCTTTTTCCGCTCTGCCTCCACCTACAAAATGAAAGGCAGTCAGAATCATGGGCGATGTATCACTCGCGTCTTTCAGTCCGGTGGTAGCACCGGACTGAAATGGAATGGAAAGAACAACCACCTAAACAGTAACAGTCCATTTGCTGGCATTGCACAGGAGAAGTGCATGAGATTTGTATTAAGACAATGACTGTGCCAGTCCTCACTAAAAACATGCTCTGCTTTGCACGGTATTTGTAACCATTACACAGTTCTGAAAGAATGCGCATCCTATGCCAGCTGTCACTGGTAAATGTAATTAAACTGTGATTTTATTTATTCTTGAAAGAAAACGTCTCATGTACTGGTCTAGCGGCAGGGCCAGCCCACCTGCATCTGCATGGACTCTTTGACACGAGGGGGAACGTGTATGTCCTTGATCTCGTATCGAAGGCAACGAATCCCCCAGTCATCAGACGCCTGATTGATGGAATGGACTATGTTGGTGTTCAGGGTCTCTCTTTCCTACGGTAAAACAATAAGGAAAGGTAAATTTTTTATTTATTTTTTAATCATATTTAAATAATTGGGGAAAATAGAACAGTCTTACCCTGAATACTTTGTCAAGAGTCAGCTTTCCCAGCTCCGAGCGCATCGTGGTCTGGGCAAGCTGGGTGACAGCGTACTCTGGGTCCTCAACTCCATAGCTGGCCTTATAGGAAGGACAGCTTGTTATCGATATCTATAAGCAAAGCAACAACTTTCCATAGAAAAATCATAACATTGTTTTCACCAACTTACCTTAAAAGGATCCAATATCCTAAGATAGAGGACTCCATCAATCTGCAGTGTGACATTATCTGCAGACGTAATCAGAAATCTTTTAATTCAGAGACTAGGACTGAGTGGCTGAAAAGGATGAGGACTGGTTTACGGTGTAAATGAGTGACAGTAAAATGACTTGCCTAAAGAGACTGCAGACTGCTCTGGAACATCAATAACAATCTCTTTAAGACTTTGCACATAACGAATTTTGTCCAGGATTGGAATTAAAAAATTCAAGCCCTGCATAACATCCAGAAGAGGGATAGACATATTAGCAAAATGTGTTTCGTGCATTCAGGGGTTATAATGTGATGATCACAGGCCAATTGGAAATGAATAGATAAATTACCGGCTCAAGGATGCGATGGAAGCGACCCATCCTTTCCACAACCCAGGATTCTTGTTGTGGCACAAACAAAACCACCGTGTTCATGGGCAAACTGGATGCCCATCGGTGCTGGGCTTGTGTCGCCCACAACGCTGGCACTGTGGGCACTGACCTCTGGGAATGCTGAAGGGATGCAACAAAAACAACCATTACCAGAGAGTACATTACACAGTGTTGCATCTGAAAGTTAGAGAGTAGCATCATGAAATGCAATGTATTAAATACAGCATGACATGAGATGGTTGAAAACGTAGCGAGCACAGTATTTAGATAGCCAGCTAAACGACCCCATTATCTTCAGCTTGTTTAAGCATACCTCTTACCTTTAAAAGGACACCGCTGGTCCGGCAAAATGTTCGGAGCATTTTCTTATTCTAATATAGACACCAATGAGTAGCTATGTGTTTTAGCTAAGTGGAAAAACGTATGAATTATGCTCTCATGTGTGACCCTTGCCGAGCTAGGAAACAGAAATTACATCAACTTGGAGAGCATTGATCAAAAGTGTCCCCCTTTTTGTGGAAACGGAACGTTCCAGGTGAAACGGTAATAAGTAAATTACTGCCATAAATATACGTTGAAATTATATATACAGAAAATATTGCTAAAAACGTTACGTTAACATATTATGATATTTTTAATATAATTATGTGGCCTTTAAAACAACCTGAGTCCGATATTCCAGTATTTTCCATATGCACTCCTTTTCAGTGCGCATGTCAGAATCGGTCAGCATAGACTGGCATACTGCCGGCATAGACAGGAAGTGGAGTAACAGTGAGAGGTGACCGTGTGGGAACATGCCATAGAGATGGTTAGACGTCCTTGAATTCCAATCTACCATGCCCATCCTAGAAACAAGGGTGGAGCGGAGAAAGGATTGGTTCATTTGAGACGTGCAATTTAAAAGATTGTCGATGGTATCAATGGACCCATTATCTTCAGAACACACTTGTGTAATATTTTATTTTTTTAGGAAATATCATACATTTCTAAAAATACATAAACTGAGTACAATAAACTATTTAATTGACATGTATTCTACGTTATATGTCTAGAAATCAGGCTTAAACAAATGCATCTCATATAATAAGACATACCTTAGGTGAAATGTTGTCTGATATTGCGAGACTAAACAATAATGTGGAGTTTTAAGGGTGAAGGGGCTGGTTTGGGATTCATAGTAATATACAACCCTGTTTCCAAAAAAGTTGGGATGCATTGTAAAATGCAAATAAAAACAGAATGCAATGATGTGCAAATCCTTTATCCCCATTTTTAATTGCAAATAGTACAAAGACAACAATTCATATGTTGAAACAAAAGTTGGGACAAGGGCATGTTTACCACTATGTTGCAACACCTCTTCTTTTAACAACACTCTGTAAGCGTTTGGGAACTGAGGAGACCAATTGCGGTAGTTTTGAAAGTGAAATGTTTTTCCATTCTTGATTGATATAGGATTGCAATTGCTCAACAGTTCGGAATCTTCTTTGTCATATTTCTCGTTTCATAGTGTATCAAATGTTTTCATTGGGTGACAAGTCTGGACTGCAGGCAGGCCAGTTTAGTACCCAGACTCTTTTACTACGGAGTCATGCTGTTGTATTATGTGCAGAATGTGGTTTGGTCTTGCAGAAATAAGTAAGGACTTCCCTGAAAAATATGTTGTCTGGATGAAAACATATGTTGCTCCAAAACATGTATATATTGTTCAGCATTAATAATGCCTTCACAGATGTGCAAGTCACCCATACCATGTACACTAATGCACCCCCATACCATCACGGATGCTGGCTTTTGAACTGTGTGCTGATAGGAAGCTGAATGATCCCACTCCTCTATAGTGGATGCGGCAGAGGATGCGGCATCCATGATTCCCAAAATAATTTCAAATGTTCATTTGTCAGACCACAGGACAGTTTTCCACTGTGCCTTGGTCCATCTTAAACGAGCTCAGGCCCAGAGAAGGCGGTAGCATTTCTGGATCTTGTTTATTATGGTTTCTTATTATGGTTCACAGACAGTTGTTTTCTGAAGTGTTCATGAGCCAATGCAAGGATTTCCACTACAGAATTGTGGCTGTTTTTAAGGCAGTGCTGTCCCTTGCGTACAGAGATTTATCTACATTCTCTGAATCTTTTAATGATAATATGTACCATAGATGATGAGATCTCGGAACTCTGCAATTTTAATTTGAGAAACTTTATTCTTAAATTATAGCACTATTTGCCTGCGCAGTCTTTCACAGAGTGGTGAAATCCTCCCGATCCTCACGTCTGACAGACCCATCCTCTCTGGAATGTTCTTGTAATTCCCAATCATGTTATTGACCTGTTGCCACCTCTTAACAGTACTGCTTCAACTGTATTATGTTCAAGGGCATTCTTTCTTTCCCCAATAGCATTTTGATATGATTAAGATCTGGGCTTTTACTTTTTCTTTTTGAGCTCTTCTGTTGTAGCTTTGCTTTTCTGTTTTTGATCATTGTCCTGTTGCAAGATCCATGTTTGAATGAGCTTCAACTTTTTGACAGATGGCCTCACATTGTCCTCAAGAATTCTCTACGGAATTTGGTTGAATCAATGATGGCAAGTTGACAGCAAAGCAGCCTCAAACCATAATGCTACAGCCTCCATACTCTACGGGTTTATGAGTTTCTACTCTTCAAAGGCTTATTTCAGTTTGCCAGCAAACATGCCAGCCAGACAACTCCATCAGTGAGTCATCTGTCATACAACTTGTTCCAGTAGTTTTGGTCATTACCCAGGTGTGGTCTGACAAATGCCGGGTCATGATATTATTTTTCTATTTAAATTGTGATACACCAACAGTTTTGCAAGTCATCTGAATAAACGCTGATCGAATCTGGCTAGGTTGCACCATTTGGGTTTAACATTAAATCCTCTTCACGCTACGATGATACAGATGTACTCCGATTTCTCAGATAAGAAACTTCTTTCCATCTCTATGGGACATGCGCTATTGCGATTCTGCTGTGCTAGGCGCTGGCAATTGAATGAATAGCTGAGTTCCAATGAAGGTAGCAAAGGGGGAGTATTATCGCAGTGTGTATACCTGAGGTACCTGTCTTGCTGTGTGTATAGTCTTTATCGACTGCCCCTGACTGAGGGAGGACAAAACGGAGATTTACAAGGTCAGTAGCGCTAGCCTTTTAATACCACAAACATAGCTTGGCTAGCTAGCCCTAAGGTTAGCTGGTCAACGACTGTACTAGTGGGGTTGGTAATTTAAAACATGTTATGCCTAACGTTAGTTACTGTTTAACAAGCTAGCTAATACAGCTTAGATATTCTAATCAAGTCTTCTGAAAAAGACATCAGTAAGTATAGTACTTTCTCACCCAAATCTATGATGCTGAATGGCCATATTTTGTTTAGTAAGTTCTGTGTCGTTTTCGTTTATAACTAAGCGGTGATATCGAATGTCAACTGCATTTTTCTGAGGCAAAGTCGATGGCGTGGTGGGCTTGAGGGTTCATCCACACTCCCTTTCTGATTAAAAAAAACTGTTGTCAGAGGGTGATGGCGCCTACAAGGCCACCTGGCATGCGAGGAGAATGAGTTTAGTCCAGGGATAGGTTATACTATTCCTGGCCAGTCGCAGGATTTGGATTCAAAATCTAGCCAATCACTTAGCATCAGCTCATTGATTGACTAACGCACTTGGTCTTTGAATTTCCAAAACTATATGTGCAATATTTAAGTGAAAGTTCAGAAATTGGTATAGCAGATTTCAAGTCTTGTCTATGGTAGGATACACAAGCATCCTCGGTGCCTAACATGCTTCAGACACCGATGTGGAAGGTGTTCACATGCTTCAGACACCGATGTGGAAGGTGTTCACATGCTTCAGACACCGATGTGGAAGGTGTTCACATGCTTCAGACACCGATGTGGAAGGTGTTCACATGCTTCAGACACCGATGTGGAAGGTGTTCACATGCTTCAGACACCGATGTGGAAGGTGTTCACATGCTTCAGACACCGATGTGGAAGGTGTTCACATGCTTCAGACACCGATGTGGAAGGTGTTCACATGCTTCAGACACCGATGTGGAAGGTGTTCACATGCTTCAGACACCGATGTGGAAGGTGTTCACATGCTTCAGACACCGATGTGGAAGGTGTTCACATGCTTCAGACACCGATGTGGAAGGTGTTCACATGCTTCAGACACCGATGTGGAAGGTGTTCACATGCTTCAGACACCGATGTGGAAGGTGTTCACATACTTAGCTAACTGGAAAGGTAGTGTAGTTCCTCAGCTGGAGGCACACAAACATATGGATCTATGCAAATCTGCTGCAGTAATTGTATCCTCTTTAGTTCTGTTAAAACATTTTTTGATTTTAAAGATGAGTGCCTTGTTTCAAGAACTGTTTTGCATGTGTCGTAGAGATGAACCTTCATGTTTAAAAGCCTTAATTAAGTTTTAACTTTACATTACAAGTGCTGGCGCTAACGCAATAACTGTAATCATCAGTTGGCTGATGAGATTTTTATTGAACGATCAAGATTCGAGCTACATCCTGCCAATTGTTTTTACACTGAAATGTATTTGGCCCACATATTCTAATACAATGTGTCCCCAGGATGAAGAAACTCCCCATCCTAGCCCTGCTCCTGTGGCTGTGTGCCTTGTTCTACGTGGGCATCTTCCTGTTTGTGGGCGGCTTTCTGCTGGTGAGGCTTGAGGTCAACCGGACCAGCACCTGTGGGGATGTTTTGCTGCCAGGGGGCCAGCAGGTGGACTTCTGCCAAGCACAGCCACGCTTTCGCAGGGCTGTGGTTCTCATCATAGATGCTCTGAAGATTGACTTTGCCCGTTTTGACCGTGCAAACAAAGAGCCCCGCCCATTCGAGAACAAGCTGCCCGTGCTAGAGGAAATTACCTCATCAAAGCCCTCCCATGCACGCCTGTACCCGTTCCGTGCCGACCCCCCAACCACCACCATGCAGAGAATCAAGGGTTTCACCACTGGCTCCCTTCCAACCTTTATTGATGTGGGCAATAACTTTGCCTCCAGCGCCATCCTGGAGGACAACTTAGTTCACCAGCTGGGAGAAGTAGGTGAGTGGCATTGCATGAAGTCTGGTTAATTTTGCCAGCCAGTAAGTTAAAAAAGCTCAGCCGATACTCAGAAAAGGCACAGGTGGGACAGAAAGTTTGAACTCCGTTATTCCTGTAGGCAAAAGAGTGGTTTTCATGGGCGATGACACCTGGGAAAATCTCTTCCCCAAAAAGTTCCACCGCTCCATGCCCTTCCCCTCGTTCAACGTCAAGGATCTGCACACCGTGGACAATGGGATTCTGCAGCACCTCTACAACATCAGTAAGCGCCGTCAGACAGCCGGACTCATTTGATGCACAGTCCTGGACTTCCCCTTCACATGTCCTGTCTTCCACAGTGGTAGGTGACGACTGGGATGTGCTGCTAGCTCACTTCCTGGGGGTGGATCACTGTGGCCACAGGTTTGGTCCTGACCACCCAGCCATGGCTGACAAGCTCACCCAGATGGACGAGGTCATCAGGTCAGTAGAAAGAAAATGTTGTTCTCGGGCTACAGCGCACTCCCGTTGCGTTCAAGTGCAGACTTGAATACATCGATGTCAATTTGAAGAGCTTAGTAACTCGGTAGTACAAGGGCTTCTGAAATACGGTGTGCTGCGTTGGTCCTGATGACTGTTCGGCTGTCGTTTCGTCCCGCAGATCTGTCCTCGATCGGCTGCAGAACGACACCCTGTTAGTGGTGATGGGGGACCACGGTATGACGGATACCGGTGACCACGGGGGAGAGAGCCAGAAGGAGACCGACGCTGCCATCTTCCTCTACAGCCCCTCTCCCCTCTTCCCAGAACCCCCGTCCCAGGTGTGCATAACAGCTGCTCATTACCAGAATGCCTGTGATAGGAAGAGTGTTCTGGTCCACAATGAACGAGCGTTGTCTGGTCTCGTCCCCCGGCAGAGTGATCCTGAGGTGGTGCCCCAGACAGACCTGGTACCCACCCTGGCCCTGCTCCTGGGCGTCCCCATCCCCTACAGCAGTGTGGGGCAGGTCCTGCTGCCTCTGTTCGCCCCAGACGCTGGGGCAGTAGGTGCAGCGGCAGGTCTCAGCCAGGCGGAGGCGCTGTGGATCAATGCCAAACAGGTAACCGCAGAGAACTTTTCATGTGTCCTGTTCCACACACATTTCATGTCCTCGTGTGTCGGCGTGAAATGGAAAGATTTTTGAAATGGAAAGGCTCGTCAGCCTAGGGTTGGGCGACGTCGTGTGCTGCAGTGATTTTCTAAATTTTATTTTCTCGCATGCGTGACTGCACGCTTAATTTCAGTTTTAAACATGACCGCTTGGTTATTCATCTTTATCATTCATCTGACCCACTTTGTCTTTTGAAGGTCAACCGTTTCCTGGAGACATATTCCAGCATGGCTAAAGACATCCCCCCTGAGAGTCTGTCTCGGCTGCAGGCAGACTTCACCCGCCTCTCCAATGAGTACCTCAGCACTGTCGAACAGGGCTTCTCTCCAGCCCCAGAGCTGGTGGCCTCCCTTCAGCGCTACCTGACCTCAGTCCGGGACACCTGCCGTGCCACCTGGGCCCGCTTCAATCCGGTCAAGATGGCTGCCGGCATAGCTGTGTTGGCGTGTGCCTGCGTTCTGTGTTATGTCCTCTCCGAGATGTCCTCCGCGCTGGCGCGGGAGAGTCGTCTGCTGAGAGCCCCCCTGGTGGCGGCCGCGGTGGCGGGGGCGTGTGTGGCTGCGAGCCAGCTGTTGGCCCGGGGCAATGTGGATGGGCCTTGGGCTCTGACAGCGGCAGCCCTCTCCTCTGAGGCCCTCTTCCTCTGGAGAGCCTGGCGGGTCCGGAGGACCGTCGCGGCCGATGGGGAGGAGCCTTCCCCGAGGCGCTGGTGGCTGACCTTGCCTCACTTCTTCCTGAACCCGCCCCTCCTGGTGCTCCTCCTGCGCTGCGCCTCCCTGCTGTCGGACAGCTATGTGATCGCAGAGGGCCGCGTGGTCGCCTTCCTGCTCCTCTCCCTGAGCCTCTACGTCCCCTTCCGCCTCAACTGGGACGGCCTCCTACTGCCGCCCGTCCACGACCCCCTGAAACCCGCCGGGCTGCTGCCCTCCCCTGGGCTGTCCCTCCCCGCCGTCAGGAGGGAGAGCGGCACCTTCCTGGCCTCTCTGGGGGTCCTGGCCGGCTGTGTCTACCTCTCCCTGTGGTTCCACGGCTGTCGTGAGGAGCAGGGCTCCTGCCAGCCCTCGCTGTTTCTCACCCCCCTGTCACGACTGCAGGACAGCCGGCTGAAGAACCTCCACTACGTCCTGTCTCTGGCCTCTCTGGGCGCCTGGACCTACGCGCTGCGGCGTTGGCTGCGCCACTACGGCAACCTGAACAGCCCCGGCTGCGCCGTGTTCGCCGCCCGCTGGGTCGTCCCCCTGCTGTCGGTCTGCCTGGGGCTCCACTGGGCCGTCTCGGCCACCCCGGAGGATAGCTTCCGGAACCTGGCGGAGCTGATCAGCGTGGGCCAGCGGGCCCTCCCCATGGCCGCCTTCTCTCTGCTGGGCCTCGGGCTGGCCCTGCTCTGGCTGGACCCGCTCACCGTGTTCGTCAAGGCCAGGGCGGCGGTGCCCGTCCGGAGCCCCGTCTCGCACCCGCCGCCCCGCTACAGGGCCAGCACGGGCGTCAGTCCCCAGGCGGAGCTGCACCACCTCATCCCGCAGCTGTACCAGCGCATGCGGCGCTCCCTGGAGGACGGAGAACCGGCCAGTGTCCCCGAGGGCGACGGCAGGCCTGCGGTGGAGGCCTACGGCCTGGGTACGGTATACTCTGCACCCCTGGTCCTGCTGTGTGGCCTGTTGGGGCTGGGCCTGTTGCTGCTGCATCCAGAGGGCATGTCCCTGTCCTTCCTGCTGATCCTCTTGGAGATGGGAGCCATGCTGCAGATTCACGCCTCTTCTGCCACCCTAAACGGCCTGCAGGGGGCGCCCTCTGGTAAGAAGCTGACCGTGTCGATATGTGGTCTGACCCTGTAGATGCCTGTTTCTCTTTGTTTCACGGCTGACTGAGAGGTGCTGCCGGTTCTGTGTCTGCCAGGTGGCTTTACGGTGCCCTGGACCCCGGTGGTTCTGTGGTCTCTGGCTGCCACCCAGTTCTTCCACGCCACCGGCCACCTGCCCACGTTCCCCTCCATTCAGTGGGCCGCAGCTTTCGTGGGCTTCCCCGGTGGGCACACGGGCACTGTGCTGCCCGCGTCGCTGGTCGTCCTCAACACTTTCTCGTCTAACATCCTCTTCGCAGGTAACCGTTCAACACGCAGGAACAATGCTGCCGTCTTTGGAGGTTGATTGACAAAAAGGATACTTCATCATTAATGCACCAGTTTATAATAGCAATAAAGCTCCTGTGGTTTGTGGTACATGGCCAATATACGACGACTGAGAGCTGTCTGGATTCAACGCTATATACCACCATCCCCAGGAGCCATGTTGCTATTATAAACTGGTGTTATTAAACATTCAAACCACCCTGTCTAGGATATGAATCATGTCTCTTCAGTCTATGATATGAATCATGTCTCTTCAGTCTATGATATGAATCATGTCTCTTCAGTCTATGATATGAATCATGTCTCTTCAGTCTAGGATATGAATCATGTCTCTTCAGTCTAGGATATGAATCATGTCTCTTCAGTCTAGGATATGAATCATGTCTCTCCAGTCTATGATATGAATCATGTCTCTTCAGTCTAGGATATGAATCATGTCTCTCCAGTCTAGGATATGAATCATGTCTCTCCAGTCTAGGATATGAATCATGTCTCTTCTGTCTATGATATGAATCATGTCTCTTCAGTCTAGGATATGAATCATGTCTCTTCAGTCTAGGATATGAATCATGTCTCTTCAGTCTAGGATATGAATCATGTCTCTTCAGTCTAGGATATGAATCATGTCTCTTCTGTCTAGGATATGAATCATGTCTCTCCAGTCTATGATATGAATCATGTCTCTCCAGTCTAGGATATGAATCATGTCTCTTCAGTCTAGGATATGAATCATGTCTCTTCAGTCTAGGATATGAATCATGTCTCTTCAGTCTAGGATATGAATCATGTCTCTTCAGTCTAGGATATGAATCATGTCTCTTCTGTCTAGGATATGAATCATGTCTCTTCTGTCTAGGATATGAATCATGTCTCTTCTGTCTAGGATATGAATCATGTCTCTTCAGTCTAGGATAGGAATCATGTCTCTTCAGTCTAGGATAGGAATCATGTCTCTTCAGTCTAGGATAGGAATCATGTCTCTTCAGTCTAGGATAGGAATCATGTCTCTTCAGTCTAGGATAGGAATCATGTCTCTTCAGTCTAGGATAGGAATCATGTCTCTTCAGTCTATGATATGAATCATGTCTCTTCAGTCTAGGATAGGAATCATGTCTCTTCAGTCTAGGATAGGAATCATGTCTCTTCAGTCTAGGATATGAATCATGTCTCTTCAGTCTAGGATATGAATCATGTCTCTTCTGTCTAGGATATGAATCATGTCTCTTCAGTCTAGGATAGGAATCATGTCTCTTCAGTCTAGGATAGGAATCATGTCTCTTCAGTCTAGGATAGGAATCATGTCTCTTCAGTCTAGGATAGGAATCATGTCTCTCCAGTCTAGGATAGGAATCATGTCTCTTCAGTCTATGATAGGAATCATGTCTCTTCAGTCTATGATAGGAATCATGTCTCTTCAGTCTATGATATGAATCATGTCTCTTCAGTCTATGATATGAATCATGTCTCTTCTGTCTATGATATGAATCATGTCTCTTCTATATTTCAGTGTCTGTTTACGGTAGTGATCATGAAAATCAAGGTCTGTTTTACCGAAGTGTGTGTGTGTCTGCGCAGTGGCTTCTCCTTTGCTCCTCTTCTGGCCGCTGGTGTGTGAGGTGCGCGGGGTACGGGGAGGAGGAAGGGGCGGGGAGGAAGTGGATGACAATGCCATCATGGAGATGCGATTGAGGGAAAGTCCCCGGCAATTCAGCTCTGCCCTTCTTCAGCTCTCCACACGCTACCTGTTCATTACCGGAGCACAGGTAAAAAAAAACACACACACACACGTTTGTTTTTATATCCTCATGGGGACCTGAAAAACAAAATTGCATGCTCCCTAGCCCTTATCTTAACTCTTACCCTAACCTTAACCTAACCTTAACCTCAATAAAGTAACATTTATTCCGAAACTTTACCTAGCTCTAATGCCTAACCTAAACCCTAAACCTAACCAACAATGCCTGGACCTTAAAAAACCCACAATTCTAACTCTAAAATTAATTGTAAGTTTGACCCTAAACCCTGAGCCGGAAATTGACTTTTGCCTCATGGGGCCCTCAAAAATGTCCCCATGAGGAATGTTTTTCAGGTTTTAATATACTTAGATACAAAAACAAACGCACACACACAGTCCTCTGTCATTGTCTCAGGACCTCCTGTCCCCTCTTCTCAGGTGTTTGCATCAGTCTGTGCGGCTGCTATTCTCAGGAGACATCTCATGGTGTGGAAGGTTTTTGCACCCAAGTAAGTAATCCCCCCCCCCCCACCACCACCTCCAACCGCGTCTGAATGCTCTGTCCTTCCTTCCTACTACGCGTGACCGCACCTACGCTTGCTGCGTGTGTCCCAGTCCCATGTGATGCTCCCGCTAGCGTTGTCTTCTCAACCATATCTCCTCTGAACGTTCAGGTTGATGTTCGAGGCCTCAGGGTTCCTGGTGAGCAGTGTGTCTGTGCTGGCCGGTGTGTCCCTGGTGTTGAGGGTGGACCTGGCAGTGGGGCGCTGGTTTCAGAGACTCCTCCCTGACACGTCCAGGTAGCAATGCTCCTCCAGCTGCCCAGGACTCAAGTCTTTGGTACCCTACTCTGCACACCCCCCCTCCGGTTTCAGGGCGAGGTGAGAGTGGCAGGGGTGGGGAGATGGACAGAGGGTCTCCAACGTTGTTCGGGGGACGTTGCCAGATGAACGTATCTGGCGTCAGTGTTTGGAGAGCGTTATGTCTCAACGCGGCTCTCGTGCTCGGTTAGAGAAGATGGACCACAATGGAACTGGATGTTTGGAAGTGTTCATGTCCATCGTCAAGATGACAAACTCATCAAAAAAGCATCTGTCATACCCGGCTAAATCCTCCTTGGTTGTGTATGGGAGAGATTCAAGCCTTCATTACATTAGTCACCAGTAGATTGCCTATCTGATGGGCAGTTAATGAGGTTGTTGATGGATTGGAGACCCACAATGTTCTCTGGCACATGCTCAGTTATGTGAGACAGGTTACAGGAAATGGGTGGATAGCGTTCATAAGCAATTAATAAATCCTTCTCTGCAAAGTGCATTATGTCTGTCATCTCAAGTGTCTGCTGAATAAATGTTTTTTATAACTTTTTATGTTTAAAAATTGATTAAAAGATCTACGCATGGTTTTCTTACTGTCAATGATAAAATGACTATTTTACACCATCAGGAATAATGCTCTTAATTAATCTAAAATAATATCATAAAATGTTTTCTGATCATACTTTTTAGTAATTTACGTGGGCCATTGAAAAATGTTTTCCCTTTGACAAGTCCCTAGCTTTAATGAATTCCTTGTGTGATCGTGTTTGGTGAAAGGAAAACATAGAACTCCAGGACATACAGTATCAGTCAAAGGTTTGGACACACCTATTGAATGGGTAAGTGTATCCTAACTTCCTCCTGGTACTGTAAGTATTTATTTTCTCTAGTAGGTACAGAGTGTTGTAGATCGCCACATAAAGCTATGACATTTAATTTCTCTGCGTCAGTGTGAAGTGATGAATCACAAGGGATGGAAGTCGGGCTCCGGTTGAGTTAGCGCCTGGATGTCTACTGCTCAGGGTGGAAGGTAGTAGGTAATATGTGCCAATCTGAGGCACGCCTTGTTTTGAGAAGTGGAGATCGGTTCAGTTGGCACAGATACTGTTTGTTAAAAATACTTTTGTTTAATATTATTTTTGTTTAATATAACTAATGAACTGCTATTATTGTTAAAATCAAATTAAATATTTTGTACATCATGACATTGTTGCAGTTCTTTCATCTGCCACAGTTCGACAGCGTTGGATATATGTGGGACCACAGAAGTCCTCCTGTCAGACGTGCTAATAAATCTAGTACTTTAACATGTCACTTACCAGACAGCCAGGAAACCCCTGGACAGAACCTCATGGTATACTGGCATCTAGATTTACACAAGCTTTTATAAAGCAACTCAGGCTTTATCTATACCTTGACAATAGATGGATGTTGCTAATCCACCCGCCACTAAAACGCAGGCTTGTGTCTGTGTGCATGTCACATGACTGGCTGAATGCCAAGCTCTCCATTGAGCCAGTGCATCAGTCCATTGGTGAGTCAGTGCATCAGTCCATTGGTGAGTCAGTGCCACATTAAAACACTTGCCTTTGGCAGTGCGTACTTTCCATGAACTTTAGGATGGATCCTATTATTATAACAAAATCTGTGATGCAATTGGTATTTTAATAATAGTATAATACAACAAACATCTGGTTTATAAAAATATGATTTCCTTAAATGAATGGGATCATGCCACTTTTCAGATGGCTCAGTGAAATGTCCTGCCCTCAGAGAAAGTCACAGTGGTTTGTTGCAGTAGAAATGAACCTGGACAAAACATGACCTTATAAAGTGATATATGCCAAAACACATTTACTTGGGCTGAAGCCAGAGACTTATCGGTTACTAACCCAGCCAGGCCAAATTTACCAAACTCCTCAAAAACCTCTTTCATAATCCAGTATAGAGATCAGCACTGTCTATAAAGTTACAGCTAAACTGTCTGAGACTTCAAACGCTGTCCAGTATCTGTTATAAACTAAGTGAAGCAGAATAATTTCTATGATTTCAGACTCCTGTATCACCTGTAGTCTATGGAACAGCACGCCATGTAGTCTACACCGCTTGGGGAACCAGACTGGTTCAGCCTGTGAGGTCTGGTGTTTTTCCAGTCACGGTTACATCACCTCTGTCTGCAAGATGAATTCTGGGAACTGTAGCCATTGACCCCTTGGTAAGGGTGGCTGCCTTATCTGTGATTGTTGCGGTTAACTTGGGGCTTTCCACAGCTCCCTGCTCTCCTTTATCAACCAGTAGAAGATTAACCTCATCATCATGCTCCACTTCTATCGCCTTCCCCGAGCACAAGGTTAATTATTGGAAATCCCATGTGAGGCCCGGTCGTAAGAATGAAGGAATAGATCTGCAAGATTATGTGCGGTACACATTGTCGAACACTCTTGAAGCAAGTTGCATTCATTAATATTAATCGCCTCTTCATCGGGTTAATTGTCTAGCTATGCCTTAAACAGTCCTGGCCTTTGAAAAAATGAGAATGGGTGTTTGCACTTTCATCTTTCATTCAGCATCATTACCATTATCTTAGTACTTGCAGAGGCATTGGTAAAAGCCCTGACTTAGCAGCTTACTTACAACCCCTGGATGGCTGCCACCTACTTTCCCATGTGCCATGCCTGCATAATCTGGCACCTCGGGCCAGTGCAGGATCAGGGGCTTTCTTTCCCAGAGTATACAATGTTGATGCCAACAGAGATCTGGCAGTGAAATGGTGAGAAAGTGGGAAATTGATGCACAATAGGGTGTTTTATAAAAATGTCACTGTTAAGGAGCTGTCACAGTGAAAGTGATCTGAATCACGTACATAAAGACATGTGACAAGTTGGAACTGGCAAAGTTATCTGCACTGTGTGGGCATTTTACTGAGTTGATTTATTATTCAGCCCTGTCTGACTTTTGCATTGTAAAGTGTGATCAGAATGGATGATTTGTTTTGGTCAACAATCTCCACAAAATATTGTGTGATATAAAGAAATGGCGATTATTTTTTTGTACATCAGTGATGTTAAAAGGCAGGTAGAAACACCGTACTGGATAAGTATCTAAAGCTTTGCACTCGTGGATTGTGTAATACCACTTCACACTTGGTCAAGGTGTTGGGGATGACAGCTAGACTGCAAATCTGCAGTTCTGCCAGTTTGTTTGACATGCTGAGTAAATACTGTAACTTGGCCAAGCAGAAAGATTAATTGTATTATTGGAAAAATATTTGGCCTTGGTTGCTGATAAGTGAATGTGAATGCTGACTGTTCTAAGCTGTCTTACCAAGTCAATGTAATAAGACCACATCCTCATTTACAGCAGCCCCCTGGGAGGTTAGATTAGATTTAACTTTATTGTCATTGAACAGTACAAGTACCGTACAGCGCAATGCAGTAAGCATCTAACCAGAAGTGCAAAGAGGGCAGAAATATTACGAATTTATATAGGTGCTGGTCATAAAATTAGAATATAATCAAAAAGTTGATTTATTTCAGTAATTCCATTCAAAAAGTGAAACTTGTATAATGTATACATTCATTCCACAGACTGATATATTTCAAGTGTTTATTTCTTTTAATTTTGATGATTATAACTGACAACTAATGAAAAACCCAAACCCAGAATCAACAATGCAGAAGAGCTGAAGGCCACTATCAGAGCAACCTGGGCTCTCATAACACCTGAGCAGTGCCACAGACTGATCGACTCCATGCCAGGCCGCATTGCTGCAGTACTTCAGGCAAAAGGAGCCCCAACTAAGTACTGAGTGCTGTACATCCTCATACTTTTCAGTTGGCCAACATTTCTAAAAATACATTTTTTGTATTGGTCTAAAGTAATATTCAAATTTTCTGAGATACTGAATTTGGGATTTTCATTAGTTGTCAGTTATAATCATCACAATTAAAATAAATAAATATTTGAAATATATCAGTCTGTGTATAAGGAATGAATATAATATACAAGTGTCACTTTCTGAATGGAATTACTGAAATAAATCAACTTTATGATGATATTAACATTTTATGACCAGCACCTGTATGTTACAGGTGGAATGTGTAGTTGCCTTGCTTAGGGACAGAACAAGATATTTTTAACCTCGTCAGCTCAGGATTCAATCTAGCAACCTTTTGGTTACAGGTCGGATGCTTTAAACTCTAAGCTACCTGCTGCGTCATGTGTCTCAATGTGGTTGGTCTGTTCTCTGTTGTCTCCCACCACTACAGTTGAACTATGTTGCTTTTTAATCAGCAGTGGCCACATGGTGACACACATCAAAAGTTTGCTTTCCGTCCTGCTGCTCAGTACAGAAGGGGGACAGTTTATATAATGCGTCTAGGAGATATTAGTAATAACTCAGCCACCACACAATTAACTTAACCATGCTCAGTGTGTGGTTTGTTATTATTTTCTAACCACTGCCCTTGCTCCCTTGTATTGTGTATATTGTCTTGAGAAGAGTGTGGGCGACATGCTGAAACAGTTTCCTCCATTTATTTACATTACAAATAAATGCCCAGATTGTTAGTTGAAGTTCTGCCTTCATGATTGACCATAGTTGTCACTCTTATCGAAACGGAAGATTAAAGATTCCTTTCCCTCAAACTATCCTCCAGGTGGCATAGTCGATAATGTAGGTAATGTGTTTATACAGTACCAGTAAAAGTTGGAGGACACTTTTCTAAAGCTACCTGTGTAGTGTTTACCTGGAAAAACACTACTTAATATTAGAACAGTACAAGTACAGAACAACAAAATGCAGTTAGCATCTAACCAGAAGTGCAAATAGAGGAAGGCAGAAAAGTATAGTATATGTTCTAATATTATATATGTTTATTACCAGTTTATTACCAGTGGAATGTGTAGATGTGCAATAAAGGCAAATGTAGTACAAATGGCAATACTAAATGTGGAATTAAGGCAAATCGAGGAGGGCTGAAAATTTACAAGTATGAAGTATTTTCATGTTTCAATGAAGGTGGAATCAAATGCAGGATTAACTAAGGAGGTTTAATATAATTCAAACAAAATGTGTGCTGGAAATGTACAAAACTGAAAGGAAGAACCACAATGGCCAAAAACCAACAGACAGGAACCTAACATTAAACAATGATCCACAAAGACTGGGAGGCAAGGGCTGAACTAAATACATAGACTAATAGGAGAACAGCAACAGGTGGGGGCTAAACACAGGTGGATTGAATGAACTGATGAAATCAGACGTGAACAGGAAAGACCAAACAAGGACATGAAAATCCCAAGGAGACAGTAAACATGAACCGGAATGATCCCATTCGGCTGGGACCGTTACAAGTATATGTGTATTACCAGTGGAATGTATAGATGTTCAGTGAAGGCAAATGCAGTACATATGGCAAAACTAAATCTACAAAAAGGCAAATAAAGGAGGGCAGAAAATGTACAAGTATTAAGTATATTAGTAGTGGAAGGTGTAGATGAGCAATACTAAATGTGCAATAAGGCAAATAGAGGAGGGCAGACATTTTACGAGTGTGAGGTATAGTGTATGTTATAACTGGGATAATAGTTGTTTGGGTACAAATGGCAATTTCAAAATGGCATTCAAGATGTGCAAATGAAGGAGTGATGTATTAAGCATGTGCATCCGAGATGCAGAGATAGCAGCAGTGAGGCCCCGAGATAGACGTGCATGTGTAACAACTGTAGAAATCCAGGCACAATGGGAATTCTAAATGTGCAAAGAGGCAAATGGAATGTTCAAGGTGTATGTGCCACTGAAATGCAGCGGTGAGGTACATAAGAGTGAATACTAAATAACTTTCATACCTAACTTATAATCAACAATTTCTTGTATTGTCCCAAATGTCAGGTGATTTTTTGTGAGACAGCGTAATACATTTCTTAAAGAAATGTATATGAACTTATCAAGTTGGAAAAAGAGATTACAATAGAAGACCCTGTAATGTTTTCTTTTTTTCCTTACATTTATTTTCTCAAAAGATATCATCTACCTTTTGGACCACATAATAAATCATTGTATGTCTTTATTGTATTTATGTTGATCTGTATTTATAAAAATGCAATTATAGTTTGCAAAGACACATTTATTGCCCACATATATGTATTTTGGAAATATAGCAATTTTCCTGTAAATAATTACAATTGACTAGTACTGTAACAGTCCAAGTAACACTGAGTAAAAATATAAAACAAATATGGCAAGTAACCAGCGTTCAAGGGGAATACCTGGCAATGCTTTTTTCAGGGTGGGGGATTATGTGTGGCTCTTAAACTAGCAGATTAAAATCTCTAGCAAAGAAATCTGTGAGAAACATTACTGTCTACTGTGATTCTTGTGAGACTCATCCATTCAACCTTAGTTACCCTATATACAGTATATGTATGGACAAAATAATAATATTTTTATTTAAATGTTTCAATGCCCGTAAACTGAACCAGTGGAAAGACTGTCGTGCTCCTACCTATTTAGTGTCCTTGAACACCTACATCAAGAACAGTTATCTATTTATCTCCAACCCCACCGGCAGGAAGTATTCCTTTTTCTCTTTGGCTTATAATGTTTATACCTGAATTCCTGGTTGATGCTAAATTACTCAGTTTCTGCTTTTGAAATCAAGCCTCCCACACAAACCATCAGATCACATGTAGAAATTACATGGTTATAATAACAAAGACCCCCTCAAATAAAATTTCTCTATAAATTAAGCTGAGTAATCAACCTTCATTTCACATCAAACAGGTTAAGGTATTGATTATTTTTAATTTTATTGAAGGATATTTGAGTACAAATTAGTTTCACAATTTGGTTACGCTTTATTTTGATAGTCAAAATTACCATCTGTAGATTTTCAACAGATTTTGACACCAACAAACTATCAAAAACTAAGTAAAGGCTTGCTAAGGTTAGGGTTACTATAAGTGTTAGGGAAAGGGTTAAGGTTAGGGATAGGACGAGGCCTAAAGTTAAGGTAAGTGTTAGTAGATAGTTATCTGATATGTTATTGATAGTCTGTAGACAGGCGCTGTAAAGCATCTACAGATTGATATCCAAAAAATATTACCCACTATTATAATGTATGTCAACACTACGTTTGCATGTCTGATTTTATTAATGTGTTCAATAAACAATATTTAAAATTATATATTGTTTTATATTTATCAGAGGACCTCACATCTGCAGATGAAAAAGATTCACATACCACTGTGAGACCTCACATTGGTTATTCAACCATTCTCTAAAGTATATTCTAGACTAGAATCCAAATTATTGATCCCCAAGGAATGATGCAGCAGAAGCAGAGAGACTCAACATGAGAATACATAAGGTTTGGGCGTGTGTCCTCTGTCACAATAGAGTACATGACAATAATACGCAGTCAATTAAAATAAACATGAACCTTTACCTCACCTGAACTGACAAACACCCACACCTGACCATTCTTATACCCTTATCAGTAATAGCAGGTTACTTATCTCCCCCGTCAATGGCAAGAATGGTATCTAAATATTATTGGCTGTGAGCCTAATTGCAGGGAAAGTACTCTTTTAACTCCAAAGAATGCCCTGGCAGCACTTACGTTTTCTTTAAAAAGTTATTGAGTTGAGTAGGGCTTTACAGAAAATAGGTGTGGGACTTGAGAGTGAAAGTGAAAGGTGATGGGATATAAAGCTGTGCCTCTGCATGTCCTTGTCTAACGCATTAGGACAGGCAGAGACAGAACAGCTGAGACAGGATGTATTTACGGGTGGCTACACTTCTTCTGTTGGCATCAGTGCTCTGGAGCCACGTAGCAGGTGAGATCCTTTTCCTCTTCTACAGAGATGCTGTCATTACTACTTTTAGTCATCACAGTACCTACAACTATAACCTGGTTTTATGAGAAAGAGCCATGTCTAGTAGTTATCATCAAACTTCTGCCTATGCTCTTCTGATCTGCTCAAGAGAATGCTGAAATAAAATGTTATTATAAAGCCATATGCAAAGGGGATGTGCACAGAAACACTAAGGGAATAATCAAACCTACTGTGTGTTCATTTGGGCCAATGCAGCAAACACAGGCAAGGCCCTGGACTGCTGTTTGACAACTACAGATGCCAGAATTCCCAGCAGAATGGCAAAGACCTACATTATCCAGACATCCAATGGAGGATGCCGGATTCCAGCCACTGTGTAAGCAACACAATTAAATCACACTTGTACAATAGGTCACCAAATGTACCCATGCACCACTTAGGCAAAATGTCAATGACCTCCCACTATGTAAATGTTTCCTGGCTGTGTGTTACTGCAACTGTGTCTGATCTGATACATTTCTGCACACAGGTTCATCACAAAAAAGAATCGTAGGCTGTGTGCTCCTCCTGCCACCAAGAAAAAGTGGGTGGCTAAGCTCATAAAACAACTGAAGACAAAATTGCAAAAGGGAAAGGCCAGAAAAGGGAAAAATGGTAAGTTTCTATTAAACAATTATATTAATTTAAATTAATTGTATTTATGGTCCTTGTCTATATTCTTCCTTGAATATGGTCCCACCCTTTCTTTGTATTGACCTCTATGAACATTCCTTCTTTTCAGGCAAGAGACAACATTCTGTGGCTGCTACCTGAACACAGACCTTCAGTATACTATAGGTCCTTTGACAAGGTTCTCCAGGCTCATCCTTGAAATTACGATCTTTGCTTTGTCACATTGTGCTACATTTTGTGAACCAAACATTAGTTATTTGTTTGAAAAGGATGGTACTGTTATACTGTTTTCTTTTAATCAAAACTGTTTCATTTGTGATATAGCTGCAGAGAAGTTAACAGTACTTGATTTGATTTGTTTTTTATTACTGGCATATAATGGAAGACATTACAGGCATATTATGTAAATAAAAAAAATATTTTTTTAATAAATATTGAATTTTTCTACATATTGATCTTCACACTGTATTACATTAGAGATTTGGTTACATTTCTGTCTTATGTCCATTCATAAAACACAATGAGGAATTTAAAGCAGTAGAATCTCTGGGCAAAACAGGTTCTAGCAACATCAATTGATGGATTGGAGGGGAACGGCACTATGTCTTATTCTATTAGATTGGTTTTCAGATCAGGTTTTCTTGAGCCAGGCTGGTGCAACAAATATATTCTCTGCCAAGAATTACTCCATCCGAATGTTTTTTATTCCCATAACCTTATTCTGATAATTCTACTTCATGTTCAATTTCTTCTAAAAAAGTAAAGATAAAATCACTTAGTCATGGCCAAGGTGTGACCTACAGCAGCATAGCTCTCTTTAAATAATGGCTATATGTCACCTAAAGAAACACTGGGACATCAGCTGCTTGCCTCCCTTCACCTCACCAGCAAATTATTTATTTTTGTGTGACATATACATTTATGTGGGTGAAGTAGAATTGATCTACACCCATAAATGCCAACTTTCTTTACACTCAGAAAAAAACATTGTTTTCAGTCAGAGGCAGCAATGCACTGTACATACGATAGATTTCAGATAGCTCTGCTTTCTAACCCATGCATATTAAATTAACCTACCACTGAATGTTCTTTATCTAATGAGGGCAGTCGCTTTCAGCATAAGGTTGTCTCCATTACCTGATACAAGTGGGTCAATTTGAGTACAATCCTCAGTAATAAGGAGGTGAAAGTGAAAGTGCGGCATCTGGTGGAGATTTATGAAGCTTATCCGAGGCAATGCATGCTTTGAAATGAGCTTTATTCACCTCTTGGCTCCACATAAGTGATTTTGTTGATGGCTGAAGGGGTAATTGAATAAGATAACATAGTAATTTTGCTTCTCAAAATTATCTGAAATTCTTATTACTCCCTTATTAACATGAAGTATTTTTAAAACATATATACCATGGTACTGTATGTTGCAGCGTGGTCTCCATGTCGTATGATATGTTACGTTACCTTAGGTTACATTGCAATGCGCTACCAAAACGTATAATACATTACGAATTGGCTAAAACCTAACATATCTTACGAACGCTATTAGAACGTATCATATGTTACAAACGCTATTAAAATGTATAATACGAACATCAGATAAACATATTTGACAGGTTAAGGTTAGGGTTAAGGTTTGGGTTAGGGTTAGAAAGAAAATCACATGACTGATTGATTTTGTAACACCACTACGCGCCTCCTCTCACTGCAACTTCCTGTCTGGAGCAGAGGGTAGAGCCCTGTTAGGGAATTTATTTGACTGATGTATTCTTAATTCTATAGATGTTTGAAGGAGTTACTGATTAAAGTAGTGTAGTGAGTGAGTTCCCAAGTTTAAATAAGAGAAGGAATGTTGGTTGTGCTGTAACTGTGGGAAAGGAAGAATGAGGTGTTGAGGTAAACGAAAACCTTTTTTCAGGATGGAGATAGATGCAGATCAATGGGTTTTAGGACAGGATAGAGGAAGACCCACAACAGGGGGTAGGAAAGATAAGGGACATATGCTTTCATAGTACGACCATGCAGATTCCTACCCCCACACATTCTTCTATAGGTTTTGAATAATATCAAATGGTTTAGAGATTATTTACTGTTATCTCATGACTGTACTCTGTCCTTGCAAGAATAAACTGTTAAATTGTGCAGTAAAGTTTTCCTCTGTCTTACCTCCCATTTTCGCAAACTGTATGGATTTTTGAAACTGCCATCACGGCGCCCATCTGGGGAGTGGAAGGGCCCCAGTTTGAAACACCACCCACCTTTTTTTTTTCTGGATTATTACTCGAATATTACTATACCTAACGTAATATATCTTAAGAATTCGTTTGCCAAATATTTATGTAAAATAATCCTGAGAGAACGAGTTCTGGGACTTGAAGGTATCCCAAAACAATGATTAAACCTACAGTTATTTGTAATTACAGTGAAATTGGTTGTTTAAAAGCAGATATTTTGCACCATTATATGCACCATTAAAATGAATATAAAATAAATAAAAAAACAAGAAACAGCTAGTATTTTCTTTTTTTGTGGTAAGATTGTTTTGCAGTTTTTTTTTTATATTGTAATTTATTTAACTGTTTTGGAAGAAATAGGCTTCAATTTCCATTAGCTCATTGTCCATGTTTTCCCCATCAATAGTACTCAGCTTGCCTTTTGATTGGTAGATAAGCTTTAGTGTCATTTAGGAAAACCACAACTCTAACAGTGTATTTATTAGTTTATAGCTCCATTCCTAGCAATCATTTTGATGTCTTCACTACGATTCTACAATGAGGAAAATAGTAAAAATAAGGAAATACCCTCAAATTAATAGCTGTGTCCAAACTTTTGACTGGATCTGTATATCACAGAAACGAACATCACACATACATACAGAGTTATTTTCTGTCCTTTTGGATATGAAATCTTCCCAGCTGGCAGGTAATCCTCTGCGTCTGTCTCAGCTGGGCTGAGACTGATTTCTCTCTCCTCTGGGGCTGTGACTAAGACTTTCACAACTCTCTCTCTCTTTCTCTCTCTTTCTCACACACACAAACATCCCAGATGTCCCAGAATCCTTCACTGCCTGCAGCCCAGAATGCACTGATTACTGTCATAAACTCTAGGATAAGGGACCAATCTGGTCCTACCATGGTTAGATGATTTCTCAGCAAGGGATAGTATCTGTTGTTTCATTTATTGTAAAATTCAATTGTAACGACCTATGTCATCTATGTTTGAAAAGCACTTTTTGGTTTAGCCTATTTAAATTGTGCAAGAGAAGAGCAGGAAAAGTTCTGTGTAAAAAATGTATTTTCCTATCCTATCTTTTGCTGCTGTATTTCCTTGCCCATTCAGTCACTTTGACAGTCATATACGCTGCACTTATATTTGAGTTATTTTGCCGACAGTGCCTTGCTGAAGGGCACGGAAACAGATTGTATTTTGTCTTGACGACTCACGGATTGCAACCAGCTTTTTGTTTACTTGCGCAATTCTCTTGACCACAAGCCAATGTGCAGCCTGGCGGTCTCAGCCTCCTGTACTAGTCCCCAATAACACCTACCACACCCAGCAACCACAGACCCATCAGCAGCCTGTTACTCAGCCTCTCACCCAAGAAACATTGTAATCCCCACCCCCCTCACTTTCTCCCCCTCCCTCTCTTTCTGTGTCTCTCCATCCGTCTGAGTCTCCCCGCTCTCTGGGTTCCTCTGTACTACATTCACATGGGCAATTTAAAGAGCTGCTTCCGCTCCTCTCAGTCTCTTGGCACTTTGAGGCTGACAGAGTGCAAGCGAGTGAGGGGCTGTGATAATATCGCCTTTCTTTCAGTTCCCTGGAGGAGAGCACTGTCAGTACATCCAACGAGGAGGGAGGAGTGTTTTTGTGCGTGGAAAAGAGTGAGGGGGCATTGATGGGATGGGGTAGTGCTACTGAATAGGCTAAAGGAACAACACATTAGGCTAATGGATAGAGCCAGTGGGCTACTTCTTACACCCTACCCAACCGCTGTTCACTAATGCACCATCTACCCAAAGCATACTGGGTATTCACTGGGTTTCTCTGGAAGAATCTGCTGGAGTTTTTCTGTGTGTGTGTGTTTAACAGCAGAACCTTTAGGGAACAAACTTCATCCCCGGGCTCAAAGCCTAGGAACAGGGTGAGACTGTGTGGAAGTAAGGGATGAACGGCTCTAGATCATGGCAGGAGAGAGACTCCAAAAGCACTTAAATATAATTCATGCCAAATTTATTGGTATTTACTTGTTAGTCATATATTCAACAAATGCATTATATAGGCCTAGCCAGTCCATAGGCCTGGCCAGTTGTGAATTTTGTTAAGGAATTGTACTTTGTGGCCACTGAATATAGTGGGCAACCATGTTCGATGACTGACCCCTCATACATGGAAAGGTTTGATTAATTGCAACAGCCTCTGCGATACCCCTGGGCTAATCAGCGAAAATAATTTGAACCCTTGTCTCGCAATGACACAGCTAACTGGAATAGTTTTTTGATGACACTGATGATGAACATTACCACAGTAAATGTTTTAGTTATCACCCTGGCATGGTATTGGATTATGGATCTAGCTGCTGTCCTCCCCTACCACCCTCTGTTCTTAATAAACGACTGCAGTGCTCTGCAATTGAGAGCCAACACACTTTCCTCCAGTGTTGTTTTGTTTCCGTCTTGCAGGGGCCGACTCTTCCCAATGAACAGTAGACTGAATAGTGGTGACAAAATGGTTACACAGTTGACCAACAATATTCAGAAATACTTTATTTATTGTGTACCACAGGCTGCTATCCTTAACCAAGTATAATCATGTGGGATGGAACGACGTCACAATTTTAGCTACCGCAGTCGAGATGGGATGCGGCTAACAAGTTACACATTTTGACTTGCAAAGCAACAGTGAATGATGGACTGAGAGTATTAAAATAGTGTGTTTAAAGTAGCTGGTGATTTGCCCTCTATTCATCTCCATTCAAGTTCAATTCTGAGGAGCTATTAAAGCAGTCGGATTCAAATGAAGATAGCTGGCTGATGGATGAGATTATTAACCTAACCTAGCTACATTCTAGGTTTCTACAAATATAGAGCCTGTTTATTCTTGACAAATGCGGTTTATTTAAATAATATCATAAGACAGTTCTGAACGCTGACCTAATGGCTGATTAAATGATACAGTAACAAAAGGTGTCAATGTTTTTGTTGGCAACTATATACAGTTTTGTTCAAAAGTTTGCATACACTTGGAGAATTGAAAATATATGTACCATTTGTATAGAAAACATGAGTGAGCAGGCAAAACAAATATTTTATTTCTTATGGGATTTACATTCAACTGTAGGTCATAACAGAATGGCACAATCATAAAACAAACCATGGCAACAATTTAAAAGTCTGCATACCCTTAGTTCTTAATACTGTGTATTGCCCCCTTTAGCATCAATGACAGCATGCAGTCTTTTGAAATAGTTGTCTATGAAGCCCTGAATTCTTGCAGGTGGTATAGCTGCCCATTTGCCTTGGCAAAATGCCTCCAGGTCATACAAAGTCTTTGGTCGTCTTGCATGAACTGCCCGTTTGAGATCGCCCTAGATTGGCTCGATGATATTAAGGTCAGGAGACTGTGATGGCCACTCCAGAACCTTCACCTATTTCTGTTGTAACCACTGGAGGGTCAACTTGGCCTTGTGCTTAGGGTCACTGTCATGATAGGAAGTCCAAGAGTGTCCCATGTGCAGCTTTTGTGCAGAATAATTCAAATTGTCTGCCAGTATTTTCCGATAACATGCTGCATTCATTTTGCCATCAATTTTCACAAGATTCCTTGTGCCTTCAGAGCTCACACACCCCCAAAACATCAGTGAGCCACCACCATCCTTCACAGTGGGGATGGTATTCTGTTCAACATAAGCCTTGTGACCATAAAGCTCTATTTTGGTCTCATCACTCAAAATTACAGTGTGCCAGAAGCTGTGTCAAGGTGTTGTCGGGCATATTGTAACCAGGCATTTTTGTGGCATTGGCACAGTGAAGACTTCTTTCCGGCAACTCGACCATGCAGTTCATTTTTGTTCAAGCATCGTCGTATTGTGCTCCTTAAAACAACCACACTTGGTCTTTTTCCAGGGCAGCCTGTATTTCTCCTGAGCTTACCTATGGGTTTTTCTTTGTATCCCGAACAATTCTTCTGGCAGTTTTGGTTGAAATCCTTCTTGGTCTGCCTGAACTTGGCTTGGTATCAAGAGATCCCTGAATGTTTTATCATTACTGACTGGCATTTGCAAGGCTTTGGATATCTTTTTATATCCTTTTCTGTCTTTATAAAGTTCCATTACCTTGTTACGTAGGTCTGTTGAAGGTTATTTTCTGCTCCCAATGGCTCAGTATCTAGCCTGCTCAGTGCATCCATGTGAGAGCTAACAAACTCATTGACTATTTATATACAGACACTAATTGCAATTTAAAAAGCCACAGGTGTGGAAAATTCACCTTTAATTGCCATTTTCACGTGTGTGTGTCTGTAACAAGGCCAAACATTCAAGGGTATGTGAACTTTTGGTCAGGGCCATTTGGGTGATTTCTGTTATCATTATTATTTAAAATGGAGCCAAACAACTATGTGGTGATATATGGCTTCATTTGATCACTATTCTTAAAGAAAGGAGAGTGTTTTGCATGATCAGTCATATTTTCAACATCACTGTCAAAATGTCACAATTTCTGCCAGGGTATGCAAACTTATGAGCACAACTGTACCTTGTTATCATTCAGGCGCCACTGTATTCAGATAATCGTATCCTCAACTGGAGTGTACAGTGCTTCTCGTTAATCTCTTCATTAAAAATTTTTTTAATATGTATTCTCATCTTCCTGATTTGATTGCTGTTTATTAGTTATTTTTCACTACATAGTTAGCAGCTTGGAAGATAAGCATTTACTACACCCTTGTGATTTCATGTGAATAATTTTTGTATGCGACTAATATAAGTTAATTTGATTTAATCCGGCAAAAAACTTTTCAAAAGTTTTGTTGAGTAGGGAATGCAGTTAGAATGAATACCTGAGAAACAGTAAATATAATATTTTTTGGATGGGGGCAGGATGCAAGCCTTCATATCACTTCACTATCCTGTTACATTTACTATTTGTATCTCCAGTAGTGAATATCACTGGACAGCAGGAGGGGCTAACACTGGGATTGACAGGTTTGAAACACGATGAGGATGCTGACTTAAAAATTACCATAACTAATCATTATCAATTACAAGAAAGGGCAGAGATTTCCGATGGCTGTCTGTTAGAGGTAGGAAGAAACAAATGGAAGGGTCACACTAAATTGCCAAAATAGACAGAATGCTCCATGTCTTATTGTTGGACACTAAATTACATAAGCAAGTCCAGGTCAGAGAGTGGATACTCAGGCAGCCTCTTATTCTCTAGTAATCCCCTGAAGTGCTCTTAAGGAGCCCTGTAAAATGAATGTACATGGCTCTAGCCCTGTGGACCTATAGGGGACCATAATAAAGCCTGTTCAGCAACACCAATCTTTGGGGATTGGGTCATGAAAACCTGCCTGACTCCCAGAAACTATCGTAGAGATAGAATGTGGTATCATCTGTATAGCTGTGCCATTAAGATGTCTGTTCCGGGATGTGAAGTACCAGTGAGACCACCTGATATTCATGATTAGGTCAGTAAATAATTTCAGCATCATTTCTTGGCAGATTTCTCTCTATGATCACATAACCAACAAAGTCTCCAGGAGGGATCAGCCAATAAACAACTTAGTCATTAAGAGGCATCAGCCAATGAAATTAGAAGTACCCCCCATTTGACAACATTAAAATAGTGGATGCCTTCATCAGCTATGTCTTTGCTGGATTCGTTTTTTTACCTCAGTGAAAGTCTTCTAACCATCTCCATGGCGGCTGTCTATCACAGGTTCGTCATTATCTTGTACCGTAGCTCCTGGAAGAAGGGGGATGTTCTTTGAACAATAGGGAGGAAGCCTCTTCATCTTCTGCCATTCATTTCCTGTGGTGAACAGAATCGATGGTGTTGGAACACGTGTAACTGATTGAGCGAAGCTTTCTTTTGAAGCATGTGCCCGGTGTGCTGTCTAATTGCCTTACTTAGTGGTAGACTACAGGAAGGCAGTTAAGGCAGAAAAAGATTACTTTTATGGAAATGTTAAAGCTTTTTAATAGCTGCTGAGCAATTAATGAGCTGTTATGTTGAACACTAGGAGTGTACAAAGCTTAATTTGTAGAACAGGAGGAGCCATAACCAAAAGTGAGAGCAATAGTGGGGTTAAAAGGGAGGCTCTGGGGTACCAGAACAAATTAACATTCCAATATATATTATCCCTTTTCTGGGCTGACAGTTGAATTAGATCCCAGGCAGTGATATTGACCTAATAGTCTGTTTTTGTGACCTAAGTTAACCTTATTTGTTAGCCACAACTTTGTCTGAAGATGTATTTTGAATATTTCACATTCACCCTGCCCTTAAAACCCCATTAAAATAAAGCAATAACAAGTTTTTAATTAAATTACAACTAAGTGGAATGCTGAAAAGTCTCGACTTCGTTTTGCCTGAGTGTTGCACTGAATGTGTTTGCAGATTAAATCTGATCAAGATTGCATGTGCATTCAGCACAGGTTAGCCTGAAGGTTACAGTAGCCAACGGCTGGGGTTTTAATGAAACGCTTACAACATGCTGGATGTTTTGTGTCTGCTGCAAACAAGTCCTGGATGGTTAAGCTAAACTCTGTGAGCCTTAAAACAGCAGTTGGTTCGGAAAAAAGGAGCAAGAATGGCTCTTAGATGTACACGGAGGGTGAACATCAATAACATGCAGGTCAATCTTTCCTGGCATAAAAGTTATGTTGAAAGATGTGCAGTGTAGTCGACCTGATGAGCATCAGTTCTTAGGATGGGTCAGTGGCATCATTCCAAAGAACTAGTCACAGAGTCAATAGAAAGCTCAGCCTTGCTACATGTTGTCCAGCATGCGTCTTCAGCTAAGCTTGATATTGATGACTTTGAAGTCAGCCTCAGTTCTTCCTTAATGATCTTTGAAGATTCTGGGCAGTCCCGTGTGCTGTAGTTCACCGTGGCAAGGACAGTAGGCCAGACACTATCTGACATTCATTACGACTAGCAATATCGACTCACTGTATGCGTTAATATGGAGGAATTCAAAGTAGAAGTAGTAGTGGATGTTTTCCCCAGATGAAACCATGAAAAATGAAGCCTCCTGCCACACATGTCATCGCATGACTGCCTAACCATACAGACCTGGACCTCAGACCATGCATCTCATAACACGTTTGAGTTAGTGACCAGAGAACTAGACAACTGTGAAAGCACCCAAATGTCCCTGGACAGCTTTTCAGCCCTGCAGTGGAGTATAGAAAACATCTGGGTCAAGCCACTTCACTGTGTAACCCACAGCTTTGAAAACAGCTATCCCATCCCTGGCCCTATGCCCAATCCCATCCCAATGCCCAATCCCATCCCAATGCCCAATCCCATCCCAATGCCCAATCCCATCCCTATGCCCTATCCCATCCCTATGCCCTATCCCATCCCAATGCCCAATCCCATCCCAATGCCCTATCCCATCCCTATGCCCTATCCCATCCCAATGCCCTATCCCATCCCTATGCCCTATCCCATCCCAATGCCCGATCCCATCCCAATGCTCAATCCCATCCCTATGCCCTATCCCACTCATGGCCCTATATCCCATCCCATGCCAGGCCATAGAAGGCACAAGCACATTTTTCCAGTTGCTAAAATGTTACTTTCAAGCCTGAAATCATAACAAGAAGTCAGACCAACTGTGATTCAGTGGGAAGTCAAAAATCAAGCCGGTCTTTTCTCAGGTCTACAAAGTGTAGCCCGTTCTAGATGATGCCAAATCCTGACCTGTGTTGCGATGCGTCTCCCTGGTTATTAAGATATTTTCCATTGATACCTGGTCATCATTGCCTTGAGTGTTCAAAAGACTTAGTACCTGGAATAACTTTCTCATTGTTGCAAATATTGGACAGAAATGTTTTCTGTAGTTTTGTACTAACTGCAGGGGACTGGTTTACTGTTACATCACTCTCATGACTTTGTTGTTATAATTACTAGACATGTGTTGTAATGTACAGTCAACTTTCCTTACAGTCTGAAAGATATTAAGCATAGTTACATGGTTATATTCGCTGTGATGAATTTTTTTGGACTTCTTCCTGAACTTATTTGGTATATTCCAGAATATCTGCCATTAAAAGTAATAGTCACTGTTTGCAATGTGGCTATTTTATGGTTCTGGGCCACATTGTCTTGAGACCGAAGCAAAGCCATAACTGTGGTGAGGGAGAGCGGAGCGCACGCTCACAGAACTAGTCTGATATTCACATGAACTCTTTTCCACTGCAACACTCATTTCTCCAGTATAGCACAACATGTTCTTCTTTATATGAATAATATAGGAAAGGTTCTAGAGACGCTCCTGACAAATTCTTATACATTTGCCAAAGTTAGAAATATAGACCTACTGCTGTCATATAAAACTGATAATAAATGATTCAGAATACTACAACAGCAGAGTAATAGATGTAGCTTATGTGTAGCCCAACAACAAGACACATCCTAATGGACATATCCTATGGTTGGAAATGTTTCTCATCAGTGATACGTTCAGTCAAAGCATCTCATTCACAATCTTTTAAATACAATTCTGTGAAAAGCGTATGTCTTCTGCAAAACATAGAAGACTAATATGTCTTTAGGCCAAATAGTTCAGCAACCTCCAAAAATGTATATTGAGTGTGTATAGCTTTTTTATATAAATAGGTATATTGAACAGTAGCTTATTCTAGATACAAAGTAAAACCAAGAGAAAGAGAGAGACTTCTGACATTTCCAATGACTGAGCTGGGTGAGTCATTGAAATTGGAAAGCTTTTTAAGGACTATATTTTGCTGCCTATATTGTAATCTTCAGTGTGAATTTCTACATACCTTCTGTAAGGGCTATGTGCTTTATACACTTAAAACACAGTTATTTGTTATTGATCTCAGATTTTCATTAGATTATCTCTAGTCATGTAAATTGAATTAGAATTGCATGGAAGATTTTCATAAAAAGCTAACATATTTCTGGACCCTATGGGCAAAATACATATTCCATATATGCAAATTTTTCAAGCTTGCAATAAGTACAAAGTACAACTTTTTCAAGTACAATGTAATTATTATTTGGAACACAGAATGTTGCTATTTAAAATAAAGTATATCTTTAGGTGGGTGTTCTTGCAATTAATGTATACTCATAACTTTCCATTCCTGGAGAGAGAATGTAAAGAAATAACTGTTAATCAAATTTTTATATCTCCAGATTTGTGTAATAGCCAGATTTAATTTTGTTAAAAAATGCAGAAGAAAGAACCTGTAGAGATGACCGAACCGGGTGTATATTGACAAGTGTAAAATACTTCAAATATCACCATCAAACAACCTCCTAAATCTATGGGACCTGGAGGCTGTCGTCATAGATCCATTGATAGTTAGTACAGTGTGACTATTCACACAGCTCCCTTTTTCCAGTTAGGCACACATCCTCACTGCAAGGCTGCCTTATTTATAGATTCGGCATGTTGATCTCTGACCTCTTTGTTTCTTCCTCTCTTTTCACACTGTATCCATGCCGACAACAGGATGAGTTCATCCAACGAACAAAGGATTCATAACAGTGCATCTCCGATAAGTGGCAGTCCATTTCCTTTCACATTAGGGCTAAGCCAAAGGGAAATGTTTTTTCCGCCTCTCATCATACACAACGTTGTGCCCATCTTTCATCTGGCCTAGTGACGAAATCAATTATGTATGCAAGATGAGCCTGTCTTTCTGACTCAAGTACATTAGAGCATCCTTGCTGGCGCAGTGACAGGAAGCCTGCAGTTTAGGTGCGATGCCTGTATGTCATTAGCGGGCGTCTCTTTTGCGCCCGTGATCCGTCCCCAATCTTAAGAACCACTGCTCTGTTTATTGGTGCTGAATCCGTTGAACGCAAACTTGAGTGCAGTGGGTCGATGTGACTCGGGTGTTGTGGTTCCGTGTAGAGAGGTACTTTTTACTTATTAATTGCGCTGTAGTAAGACAGCCGTACAGTCATTTGCAAAGACGTGCTGAAGAAGGGTAATTAAATCTGAGCTTCTAGATGTTCCCCAGCAGCTCTTTGTTTTCAAGCATTACCACCAAATTACTTGTCACGTATTCCCTTATGCAACAGTCATTTGTTTACCACTTATTGTTGGCCCGTCTTATGTTGGGTTGATTTGCACAATGGAGTCATTACTTTTTCATTTGTAGGAAAACAGTAAGGCGCAGTAGCAGTAAAGAGTTGTTGCTTTGGATATGATGCCAATGTAATAATGCCGATATCTTTCATTAATGGGGAAGTCCTTTAAGTTTATATGATTATCTGGGATTACTGGAGGAGCCGTCAAATTATGGAAAACAGCAGTCCAAGACCAAGTGAGCCAGTCACGCACTGCCAGAGAAATGTATCAAAGCCCACACTGGCTGTTTTCTGTAGTTGCCCCTCCACACAACACACAGAGCCAGGCTGGTTGTTTTCTGTAGTTGCCCCTCTACACGACACACAGAGCCAGGCTGAAACAGCCTTTTCTTCTTCAATGTTGAATCACCACTGTATCCTTTAAGTGTGTACTGAATACTCATCTCTTCAATGGGGTCTATGATTATCTGTAGTCTTGGCCAGGGCCTTGATTGTGAATGGTAAAGTACAGGATAGACAAACCATCCTACTGTCTTTGCCTTCCGGGCATGCATCTCCATGCGTCAGTTTGTGTTCCTTTGGTGGTCTGGTGCATGGCAAAGTGAGTGGAACTGTTTCTTGTCTGATTGGCCCTGTCCACAGTGTTTCTGGAACCTGTCCACAGTGTTTCTGGATCCTGCTACTTATGAAAAAGTCCCTGCTTTTTTAGTGACAAGCTGCTCCCACTATGAACATTATTTAGAGTTCTTAACTTTTACTATTTTAGTTCTGTGTGTGTTATTGCCAAAGTGAGTATTCCGGATTGCACTGATTCCATATTATGTATGATGTATACATTACCATTACCATGCTAACTTATCCCTGTTAGCCTAGCTACATTGTTACAGCTGTCTATTTCTTAGTAATTATATTAGTATTAGGTTACAAATTGTAGTTTGTTTTTAGTCTTAAGGCTTCATTTTTAGTCTTTAGGCTTCATTTTACATAGATGCCCATTAATTTCCTGCTAATGGGTCTATCTGCCGTTATAGTATACCCTGTTCAGCATTTTCTTGTAAAAAAAATTCTAATTGTAATAGTTTTTTAGATTAATAATCTATTTTCCAAGAGAGACCTGGCCATTACAGCCCTCTGCAGTAAAATTTTGAATTGAATATTATTTCTATCCCATTAATTCCTCTGACATATTTATAGTGCCTGCACTTTTCAGACAGTGTTTAGTGTAACTGTAGTCCTTTTAGGCAATTAGTCTTTAATGCTTTAGTTCCTGTGGAGGAATATGGCATCCAGCTCATGTTACAGGCATGTCCTGCTCTATATCTGACTTTTTCCAGGATCTTCATGGATGTCAGCCATCTTTTCCTATAGAGCTATTAAACAGCTCTCCAGGGCACAATCAAATATACTAAGATGTGCAAATTGTTAGTGTAGTACTGCTTATGTATCTTTAAACCCCATAGTATGTTGGAATATTCCTATAACCATTTTCTATCATTTTTATTCATATTTCATACTTTACAATTGTCATATTACCGACTTGTTGAACTTCAGTCATTTTACCTTAACTAATTACTCTTATTTAGAAACGAAAGACACATCTTCTCACACATTCCAGAATGCAGAGAATGTAAAAGGTGTGCATATATGAGATGATTCAAATACAGTTTTTCAATCTTCAAGGTTAAACCAAACAAAATATTCACAAACATTTTGATTATTGTATTATTTAAATAAATACTATTGTTAACTGCAGGACCTAATGATGACAGGACCTAATGATGTACTCACAGCACACAATGTGAGTATTTAATAGTAATGGTTCTATAGAAAGAATTGAAAGGTACTGCATGTGCTATACACAATACAAAGCTGATTGTGCAATGAGAGCAGTAATGGTAACGACCAAGAAAGGACTGTATAAACGAATGTGTGAAGTTTGCAATTGGACAAGACTCACAGACGGGGACATTTCTGAAATAGGCTTTGTCAAGTATGTTACACGTGCTGAAAGCAAAAACTCTGCTAACCGACTTTTCCTTTGATTCTTTGAAAGTTTCAAGCTCTATAAAGCGTCTTGTTGGATTTATGCCACTATGAGATGGGATTCCTTTTGTGCTGTAAACTGTTTTTACATTTGACATCTGAGTGATTGTCTGGCAGACAGAACGGGGCCCCCTCTCTCCTTACCCGAAACCGAATGCACTTTCAATTCATTACCGTCTAACATTTAGAGCTTCACCCCTTTTATGAAGGTAATCTTAAGTGAAGTGCTCTCAGAGTAAATCATGGATACAGTATATTGCTAAAGTACATTACACAAATAAAGCATCAACAATACCTACTGGAAATGAGAAGACATACCGACAGGAATTACATTTCTATAATGCATAATATTTTACTTACTATCTAAAAGGAAAGTTAGGCGGTCTGGTCTCCAAATACAGCATGAACAATACCAACTGGAAATGAGAATACATACCGACAAGAATTACATTTCTGTAATCCATAATATTTTACTTACTATCTAAAAGGAAAGTTATTAGTCTTTCTAAGTACGACCTGAACAAACTATTTGTAAAAAACCCAACCCATGGCCCAATCTGAAAATGCATATCAGACTTATATGTTCCTGATAGCTCCTGAAAAAAGGGCAAGGGTGGGACAAGACATTAGAATCATTATCATATTACAGCTTTTGTTAGCCTAAATGCTAGGTTATAATTTCATTATGTTGACATAACATCAATCTGACAGGTAACTAGATTTTCTTATTTTTTTCAACTTTTCATCCCCACAGTGTTGTCTGATGCTTTCATTATTATAGGAATAAAAGCTTCTTGCTCTACCAACTATGCTACATGCCCCATGCTCTACCGACTGAGGTATATGCCCCATACTCTACCAACTGAGCTACATGCCCCATGCTCTACCGACTGAGCATGGGGCATGTAAGAGGTCCCTGATTTAATGCTAGTTATAGACACTAAGAAAACTATAGGGGCTGATATGCCAGATCCAGGCTTATTGGTTAATGCCGCTTCAATTATCTCTTGAGCTCTAACACGTACATTTAATCCAACAATAATTTGGGAAGTTATCCCTAAAGGCTGAAAAATAGGGCTCCCGCTGCATAAGGGTCAAGACACTAATGTCCTTGATAACTGTCGGCCCATCTCTAAGTTGTTATCCCTCGCTAAATTCCTAGAGACATCTCTAAATAAGCAGCTATGTGCCTTATTATAAGAAATTGCATTTTGAACAGATTTAAATCTTGTTTTAGACCTGAGCACAGTACTACAACAACAACAACACTGGTTGTAAATTATATTGTCAAAGCCTTAGGATATAAATGAACTGTGTTGATTTGTTTGTTGACCTGTTGAACATGTTCAAAAAACTGTCTTCATTGGGCCTGGCCAAGGACACTCGCCTCTGGTTTCAAAATTACCTTGGTGAAAGAACATCGACTATTGTAGCTGATGGAATTAAATCTACGTTTCTTGCAGTACACAAAGGAGTTTCCACAGGGTCAACTTTTGGGTCCTACCGTGGATATAAAAAGTATACACCCCTGTTAAAATGGCAGGTTTTTGTGATGTAAAATAATGAGACAAAGATAAATCATGTCAGAAAGTTTTCCACTTTTAATGTGACCTATAATGTGAACTATTCAATTGAAAAACAAACTGAAATCTTCGAGGGGGAAAAATAAAAAATAAAAATAACAATAACCTGGTTGCATAAGTGTGCACACCCTCTTATAACTGGGGATGTGGCTGTGTTTAGAATTAACCAATCACATAAAAAAAAAATTGAAGTCATTACACACCTGCCATCATTTAAAGTGACTCTGATTAATCACAAATAAAGTTCAGCTGTTCTCTGTTTCCTGACATTTTATTAGTTTAGTCTCAGAGCAAAAGCCATGGTCCGCAGAGAGCTTCCAAAGCATCAGAGGGATCTCATAGTTGAAAGATATCAGTCAGGGGAATTGTACAAAAGAATTTCCAAACCATTAGATATACCATGGAATACAATGAAGACAGTCATCATCAAGTGGAGAAAATATGGCACAGCAGAGACATTACCAAGAACTGGACGTCCCTCCAAAATTGATGAAAAGATGAGAAGAAAACTGGTCAGGGAGGCTTCCAAGAGGGCTACAGCAACATTAAAGTATTGGCTGTATTGGCTGTGTGCTAAATGTAACAACAATCTCCCATTTTCTTCATATGGGGTAGGGTGGCAAGATGGAAGCCTTTTCTTACAAAGAAAAATATCCAAGCCGGGATAACATTTGCAAAAACAAACATCAAGTTCCCCAAAAGCACGTGGGGAAATGTGTTGTGGTCTGATGAAGCCAAGGTTGAACTTTTTGTCCATAATTCCAAAAGGTATGTTGGATGCAAAAACAACACTGCACATCACCCAAGGAACACTATACCCACAGTGAAGCATGGTGGTGGCAGCATCATGCTTTGGGGCTGTTTTTCTTCAGCTGGAACAGGGCTACATGCCTTAGTTAGGGTGGAGGGAATTATGAACAGTTCCAAATATCTAGCAATTTTGGCACAAAACCTTCCGGTGTCCGTTAGAAAGCTGAAGATGTTCACTTTTCAGCACAACAAGGACCCAAAGCACACATCTAAATCCACAAAAGCATGGCTTCACCAGAAGAAGATTAACGTTTTAGAATGGCCCAGCCAGAGCCCAGACCTGAATCCAATTGAACATCTGTGGGGTGATCTGAAGAGGACTGTGCACAGGAGATGTCCTCGCAATCTGACAGATTTGGAGCGCTTTTGCAAAGAAAAGTGGGCAAATATTGTGCCATGCTAATAGACTCCTACCCAAAAAGACTGAGCACTGTAATAAAATCAAAAGGTGCTTCAACAAAGTATTGGTTTAAGTGTGTGCACACTTATGCAAACAGGTTATTGTGGATTTTTTGATTATTTATTTTTTTCCTCAAAGATTTCAGTTTGTTTTTCAATTGAATTGTTCACATTATAGGTCACATTAAAGGTGGACAATGTTCTGACATGATTTATCTGTGTCTCTTTCTTTTACATCACAAGAACCTGCCATTTTAACAGGGGTGTGTAGACTTTTTATATCCACTGTATGTTGATAATCAGGTTGGTAAATGGACATAGAAGGAGTTAACAAGTTCATACATGCACATACACCCATTAGAAGGACACATCAATCAAAACAACTTGAAGTTCACCTCATTCAATTGCATGAGAAGAGTATTTTACGTTTAGCAAAATACATCACCAAGTCAGAGAAACAGTTTGTTTAGACACTCAACTGTTTACTTGTGTGATAGGTGGTGAAAGCAACCGATGCTCAACATTCTTAACAAATGTTCACCAAACATGCTCACACAATTATTGTTATTCCCATATGGGAAACTGCCCAAATCTTCTGAATACTTAAATATCTAATTGTTTTACATTTAGATTTACTTAGATATATGTATTTAGAATCTTTCAGAAATTCACACATTTCATTTATTTTCATTATGGGTTATTTGTTTGGATTGATGGCACATATTTATGCCGGACCACGTAAGTAGAGCCAGCCTAGAAAAGCAAATGTCTCTTTCTGACTGACTGACTGACTGACTTGACTACCCCTTGTTAAATAGCGTTAATGGGTGACAGAATTATCTAATGTCGAGATGCTATACCAATACTAGATAAGCATGCATTTCCGTGATGCAGTGGCTAATAGCCTCTCACACGCCCAGTGCAGGCAACAACATTGGAGGCTGGCTGAACTAGGCTTGGCAGGTTCCCTTTCTGTTTTTTTATCAAGTATGACTTAAGTCTACAACACAACAAAATGTGGAGAAAGTGAGGGGGTGTGAAGACTTTTCAAAGGCACTGTAGGTGATATATATGTACAGTATGTATCACATTAATTAAATTAGCAGTTAAAGGAAATCACAACAGATGTAATCAGGGAATATTTGGAGGCCCACCTTGAATGACTCGGTCGTCATGAAAACGTTTGAGAGCCTAGTCCTCTCTCATCTCAACACTGTTCAAGTGACTATGCGAGGCTAGTCAATATTGGACTCCACTACATTCTCTCACACATTGACAACACAGCACTTAGACAGGAACTGTTTGTTGTGTACACTTCCAAAAATATATCTGTCAAACCACCCGAGTTTGCAGATGACACCACCCTTTTTTGTCATCACGTTCCATATATTATAAAGAGCTCGACGGACTGGTGGTGTGGTGCTGTCAAAATAACCTGGATCTTAACACAAACAAAACCATGGAGGTAGTGGTTGACTTCAGGAAAAATCTGCTACCTGTATTTTAGACTGATGGATCGCCTGTTAGTTCGGCTGAATTATTCAAATCCTGGGACGACTTTAGAGCAATCTCGAAGGCCCACCACCATGTACCATTTCTGATTGCCGAAAAAATATAACATCTCACGGTCAACCTTCATCCTGCTCTGCACATCAATCACAGAGTCCATTCTCACCTGTTATACTACCATCTGGTTGAGGTCTACAGAAAGAGTCATCGTCTGCCACCTGCCCTATATCGAGACCCTACATGACTCCTGGGTGAGGAAGTGTCTAGGTTAGATCATTATTGACCCCTCCCACTCTTGTCACACACTGCTCCAAAAATTATCCTTCAGAAGACCTGAACAGTTTCTTTCCCTGTGCTGTGTCCTTGGCAACCAACCATCTGTACGACAGAGACTAATTGGACTGTGCTCACATCCTGCCACCTTCGAACTGTTGAATTGTTAATTAATTTAATAGCTGACATTAATAGCTAACTCAATAATCGGCTCCCAATAATCTACATTTCGAAATGTATTTTTTAAAAACATAAATTCTGTAGATTTTCAGCTAAAATTATACAGTAGTGTATAACCTATTTTATATTAAAAAAAAAAGAGAATCACCCATTTGCTTATTTTCAGGTGAGGAATTGTCTAACATTTAGTTTTCTTTTCTATATGTTTGGGTTCAGGGGAGATTAGTGACATGAATCTCCTGCGGGAGCCCCCAGAGTTACTGCCTGTCCTCTGGACTGCAGCCGTGCTGTAAATAGGCAGAAACCTGTGACATATTTAATTCAATTAATTGCTTAAGCTGTCAGTAGTTCTGCCGGACCTTCCACTCACTGGTCGTAATGGATGTTTCCGGTCCATATGACTGTATGACAAGTCTACACTGTTGGCTATTTATTGTACTACTGATGCTCCATCACCGGGTCTTGATAAGGTACAAGCTGTAAAAGTCAAAGGTTCAAATCTCAAGATTTAGATGTTTCTACCCAAAAGTAGACAAGCAGCCTTCTGCAGGCTTTCTTTCCATTTTGTGAACTGATGACTTGGTGATAGAGTCAAACTGATGCCCAATGTACTCTTCTCTCCCTTCAAAGACCGTAAAGCATTGTAATTGATTGCTTGGGCAGGAGACACTATCGATAGATTGTAAACCATCAAGCGTAACCTGTCTGTACTCAGGCCTGAAACAGAACTATGGCCACTGGCTCATTTCAATGTAAGTTTCTTAGCGCTGTGTAACCTTATACATAAGAAACCACATATCAGATTAAGAAGTACTGTATCTGGTGTTATTATTCTTAATACCAGTCTAGTTATAATGTTTGATTTTTAAAGTTAAGCCACAGGCTAATTTACCACTCCTGGGATCCTAGGCTCTGACCAAGGGATAATGCTTGTTTCAATGGGGTGACACTATGTATTCTTAAATCAAAGTAGTAATGTTGTGTAATTGAGATTCACACCTGCATCTAGGAGATTATTGATTGAAGTAGTCACTCTTACGTCTTGTAACGTTGTGCACTGTGCTGACTCCCAAGGCAGTGGCCCTGGGGAATCATTCCCATGTTTACCAAAGAAGTGCCTTTAACCACAGTTGCACGGTGCCAACCAGGTTGGTCTAGACATGAAACTTTGACTAAGCAACAAATCACAAATTGGAGCAATTCTAAATCAGTGGGAGCCTTTTAGTTGCTAGGCAACGGTGTTGGCATTATTGTATGATATATGCTATATTATTACAACCAACATCTATCTATTCAAGTTGAGTTTAGGGATGTGCATCTATGTTTACTTAAGATTCTGCAAGTCTATATTTAACCCCCTCTGAACCCCTCAGAATGCTTACTTCTGCATCCTAAATTGAGAAGGATGTAGGGTCAGTAATATAAATGAAGGATGCAAACCATTCTGGGTTAGATCATTTTTAGAGGATTGACAACCCATAGGGTTCTGTCTCTTTATGTAAAAACCTGCTTTTCTAGAACATTCTATTGTACTGTAGCTATTTAAAGACTTGAAACGCGCTCCTCAAAAGCAGGACCTGCTGCCAGTGCATGAATCTCTCTGTATCATGAATGTGAAGCATCACACTTTATAAAGTATTACAGCATATAAAGTATTACATTGTACAGCCTCAGTTTCCACGACTAAATCATATAAGGCTGAATGAGAGCATGCCTCGCTGTCAAAGTTTCAAACTCACTGTTCTTCCCATTTTGTCCAGTGTTTTTAATTGTCTTTATTTTTGTAATTGCCTACACAGACTGCTAATAGGATAGTCTTAGAGCCATCTCCCGTACCCAGAAGATCAGTCAATGCTCTATAATGCATTATTTCCAATCAGCTCTTATGCTAAATTGAAATTATCACACTGTACACCATTTTATCACCCTCAGTATGCATTCCAACTGACTGTAATGATGAAAGGCTAAATGAACAAGACCAGCTAAACTACACGAACTGGAAGAAACATCTCACTAATGGGTGCAATAAATCCAACTGCTTACAGATAGGATTAGGCTAGCAAAATAAAGATTTCATTACTTGTTTTTACTATAACAAAGTATTCAAAGTTTACATGCAGAACTGCATATCAAAACATTAAAACAACTTCTAAAAATCAGCTTCCATTCAGTATTTTTATTGTTTGAAAACACATAATTCTTTAAAATGAGAGATATTTGGAATTAGGCCTTAAATATTATGCTGAGTGTTAGATTGGGAGGGAGAGGTGAGAGATTCATATCAACAAACATCTGTACTTTTCTCTTCGTTGCTTTGAATCCTGACCAGTCAGTCATTTCAGAAACTCCATCTACAGTGGGACAATGACATGGTCACATGGATCACTGCAGGAAATGCCACCGAAAAATGAAAGAGCTTGGAAAGCCCTGGAGTTGAGGGTCTTTGTAAGAAAGCCACAAAAAGAAGCAGAATACAATGACTACAAGGCAGGCAGAAAACCACAAAACACACATAGAAAGAGACAAGCACACACCCAAAAATGCACCCTGGTCCAACCACAAGGCCCACCAAACATTATCCTTCACATAGTTTAGTATGGCTGGGGAGAGAAGGGGAGTAGACACTGTAGCTGCACTGAAATTGTGCTGGGGCATTTGTTCAGTAGAGTGAAAGACAAGCCGTCAAGGCTGTTCTCCTAAATCCAGCAGAATGAATGCTAATTAAAAACAGTTGCATTGTGGAAGGACTGCTAATATGCTCCATTGCATTATCCCAACCGATTAACAATTAATAGGGTTTTGATTTCTCACTCGTCTTAAACCTGGCTTAATCTGATCTGTTTATCTTCTTTGGACCACATTTGTGGGAGACTGAAAGAAAAATCTGGAACTTCAAAGTCCTTTGCTCTTCTCTTGCTGACAATAAGTCATTTTATTTTGACCTAAAAGTGAACAGACAAGAATAATAGACTGAGAATGAAACATCAATACATAATGTTTATTGTGTACCACCTTCAAGATAATTCTAATTATCTTGCTTGTATGCCAACTATTTAATTGGAGAACAACTCACATGCTGTCAAATTAGAAAAAACCTGTAAAGAGTTCAAAATACATATATCATGAGCAGTCCAGAAAGGGACAGTATGGATAGTTTTCCTGTGTGGCACAAAAAACCCCTTTGTCTGTAGAAGACTTGCCCCCAGAGACCCATGGGTCAGTATGCATTCACCTCCACATAAATAATGTATAGATCTAAATGCTTATAATGCTGCATGATCTGGAACCATAAACTGGGAGCTTTCGAGGCTTTTGTATTAGCACTTATAGGAAAGCATCATCATAGGAAAGCATCATCATACTATACAGTACATATTGAACATACAGCACTGCTTTCTTTTTGTCGAATTTGAAGTGTAGCTACATTTCTTAATTTTACTGTACACTCCAACATCTTGGATTTGTAATCAGTAATCCATGTTGAATTTCATTTTTAATCAAGGGTGTTCATATACAGTATATCTGTCTATTTTTTGCTGTGTTTAGGATTACGTTTCACTCAACAGTTACAGAACAGTGAACGATAACGCAATATTTGTCCTTTAAATGAGCAGATAAAATGTTTTAGAACAATTCTGAATTATTAATGATTAGGAAAAACTCATGAATGTATCATGAATAATGAGTGAGAAGGTTACCAAGTCCACAACAAATCATGCAAACCACTCACCATTATTAAAAACAAGGGAGGTTAGAATTTTGTGGCAGGTATGGTTTTTGTGGTTCTGCAACCTTACTTACAGTGCCCTCCACTAATATTGGCACGCTTGGTAAATACGGGCTGTGAAAGAAAATGATTTGCTGTTTATACTTTGGTCTTTCATTCAAAATATTCACAAAAACCAAACATTTATTTGAAGTAAAATTATTGGGGAAAATAATGTATGTGAAATAAATTAAACAAATATTTTCTCCAAAATGTGTGCCAATTATAGGCACCCCTAGTAATTTTTATGAGTGAAATTTAACATAAGTATATTCCCAAAAAGATGTTGTTGCATTTTTAAGTTCGTCTGAGGTATTTACACTGAAGTGGTAAGCCATAGCTTCCAGTTTCACTAGGGTATGCATGTGAGGTGACACACAGGCTGAATCCCCATAGTCATCCATCACTACAGGAAAGACCTGACAATACAGTAATGACATGCATCGAAAAGGTTGTTGAGCTGCACCAATCTGGAAGTGGCTATAAGAAAATAGCTCAGTGGTTGAAAATACAAATTTTCACTATCGGGGCAATAATTTAGAAGTTAAAAGTAACAGGAGATGTTTGGACTGGAAGAAGACTTGTGTCTCTATTGACCTCAGGCACATCAAGGAGGATGGTTTGAGTGGACAATGAATCTCCAAGGATCAAACCTGGAGTATTGCAAATGTTAGTTGGGTCTTTGGGTCAATCAGACACCACCTATATACCCACACATTGTTTTGGAGGGTTACCATAAACACTTTTGCTTTCATTAAACAATAAACTCACGTGACTACTGTTTGCCAATTGTAACTGGAATTTTCAATGGGACTAGATTCTATGGTCAGATGAGACCAAAACAAAGCTTTTTGGAAAAAACACCAGTGGTGGGTACGGACAGAAAGATAGACAGAAAGATAGGCATACAGAAAGGTACCCCATCCTCACTGTGAAAATGATGATGGATCTATGATGTTGTGTGGTAGTTTTTCTTCCCTGGACAGCTTGTTGGGATACATGGTATCATGGACTCCATCAAGTCCCAGCAGATATTAAATCAAAACCTGACTGCCTGCCAGGAAGCTTAAACTTGGACCTTTCCAGCCAGACAATGACCCAAATCACACTTTATAATCAAAACATAAATGGTACACTGACAACAGTATCAAGGTTTTGCCAAGGCCATCACAGTCCCCTGACATAAATCCCCAGAAAAAACCTGTGGGATGATCTAAAGAGGCAGTCCACAATTGTGGACCTTGGAATATGAATGATCTGTGTGGTGGAATGGTCTCAGATCCCTTGCCATGTGTTCTCCAACCTCATGATCCATTATACAAGAAGACTCAGAGCTGGTATCTTGGCAAAGTGAGGTTGCACATATTATTAAATGAAGGGGTGCCGACAATTGTGGCACACAAATATTTTAGAAAAATATTTAGTTGAATTTTTCTTAATTTTTTCATTTTAATTAAAGATTCGATTTTTGTTAATATTTCGAATTAACATTTTCTTTCACTGCCCGTTTTGCTCATATTAACTAAGGGAGTCAATATTAGTGGAGGGCACTGAATCTTTATTCATGATCCATTCATGACTATCCATGTCATAGTCATACTTATCGAAATGGAAGAATTAGATACATAAACTACTTACATTTCTAAAGGTGGTAAATAGATAACTCAAATCTAAAAAGCGGGAGTATGGAGCCCAGTAGCCAAAATTTTGAGGAAACATGCGAATAATTGAAACAATATTTGTGAAGCCATGTGCTTAGAAACTGAAGGGGTGTCATGTGGGCATGCTGTGTTCAGGCATAATGGCAAACAAAATCTGCTCTCAACCGCTCAGTTAAAATTTGCAAAAATGAAACTGAATACGTCGAAGTATAATGTTAAATGCATTTTTCATACATTTGAACTCCAATAGAACGATAGGCTTCCATTAGATCTCCACTATAGTTTGCATGTTTGATGATATTGATCCAGGAAAGCAGTGAGGGAGGGCTGTAAAAGCCTCCACACTCCACACCACCTTAAATGACGTTCTCTACCTTTCTGGGAGATTATTGGTTATTATTGTATCCTGGCACAAACGTATTTTTTGTGTTGAACTAGTCCCCAACCAATCAAGAAGGTAACATTTTAGATTGAGTAGCCTACAAGTTTTCTAGCTCCTCCATGCTTTTGATTGACTAGCCAGGCGTGTTCCCAGTGTGGGTGCGATCAGTGAATAGCAGTAGCTTCATGATTCAACTTTAGTCTCGCTGTAACTGGACTGTGTCTGCTTTTTCAAGGGCGATTTCTTCTCAGCAAAGCTACACTCACTGCCGGTCTTCACACGCGCAAGCGGCAAGAAAAAGATTTCAGCACTGGAGCTGTCCATGCAAGCTTTTTGTCACAGATAGGTTATTGATGTCACATTTGCAGTATATAGGCTAACCGTGAAGTCCAGGCTATTCGAGTAGGCAAAACGCACCCATACTTTTCATTCAATCGAAACCTTTGCAATGCTTGCTATTCGTGCGTAAGACACAAGGAAAAAGAAAGTCCCAAGTCGCAGTGGAGATTTGTCCAATTTTATCTGAGGTAAATTCCGTTTATTTATATTTTCAAGATAACATACAGCAGAACATACAGCAGAATTGTTTCACTACACAGTAGGTCAATCTTATCCAATGAGTTGTTGATTGATGCTCAAATTCACATCTTGGTTACATCAGCTAGGCTATGGCATTTTCAGATGATTAGTGTTTGTGTTTTTAACATAAACATTAATGCAAGTTCCTCGCATCTCTTTATATGTGTGCTAGAGCAGTGAAACATTTGCGGATGGGTGACGTAGGCTAATAGAGCGCGTTTTGCAACCGATATTAGGTAAGCATTCGGACGTGTGAGGATGCTCTCAGCATGTGATCATTCCGTGCATCATAACCTTCTCTTGGCAATTTAGGAAACCTTTGCTAAGGCTGGATTATTAATTCAACTGTGTGTCTATTTGTGTTGCTTGAGAGGTTTTTTGAGAGGGTGTGTAAGTGAACCCTCCAAAAGCAAAAGACAACATCATCCAGGTCTCCTGTGCGTAGCCTGCTGCTACTTCTCAAGACCAAAAGATGAATCATGTTCCACTTAGTAGGCTATCTCCAACAGGCTATTTATGATTAGTTGCTTTCTGTCGCCTATGTCCTCTAATTGCCAGCTTTAAGTTCAGTAGGACTCAGGCATGTGTCCCATCCTGTGGTAATCCTGGGTAAATACAGGTCCTGTTCCTTCAGAGTCCTCTAGCCCTAGACTGAACCTTGCTTGACAACATATGATCAGTGCATTGTTTTTACAAAGTGCTTTGAAAAAGTAGTGGTAACTGAGCTGCAACCAAGAAAGCAAAACTTTAACAGTTTGAGTAGCCTATTGAAACACAACATCATAAGGTGTTTACAAACATTATATGTTGTGTTCTAACACCTTGCCATGGACTGGTAGCACTTACGGGGAAAGGTTGTTTTCTGTGGATAGTTTTTTTCATTTACTGAAATTTAACATGAGAGCTTAAAAAAGCTACTGTACAATTTTTTTTAATTTGCTTTCTATTGGATACATTCATTTCTACTCTTCGCAGCAATTTTTCCTAGGTTCTTAGAGTAAATCCAGCCCAACGTTTTATGTCAGTACATGTGATAAAATAAACAACTATAAAGGGTGCCCCAAATTTTGTAGGAGTTTCCAAAGTTGGGTTTTCAGTTTTGTATTTTTTTTCTTCCAAATTACAAATATAGATATTTTTTATTGAATGTTCTGAATAAAATATTTCGGGCCATACATTTTTAAGTACAATTTCATTTTAATATTGCATCTGTCCCTTAGGTATGATATACTAATGAGGAATGATATACTTCTGCAGTAGGAATGATATACTATTTTGCAGTTTTGTGGCTCGAAATGTTCAACGTATTTACGTTGACCCACAATACAACTATCTTTTGCTGGAAACTAGCTAAACATGAAGTGATTAAAGATTGCTTGAAAAGTGTATCACTAAACAGGGGTGTGTCAATGTTAATGTTGCTTTGATTAATGAAATAGTTGCTCTGATTGTCTGATACTTGTGAAATGTGTTTATAACAATTGGCATTGTAAAAATGTCAGGTGCACACAGAATGCATCAAACCATGTGTTGCGGTGTTCATTCCAGTGGAGTTGAATCTGCACCAATACGGATTGGATTTTTGCTACTTCTGTTTTTTTATGCCGTGTGGCATCAATGGAAATAGATGACAAATGACCCAATGGTCACTCTGGAAGTCTTATGCATTGCAGTGGATGTCCATTCATACCAATGGAGTGCAATCCCTATCTCTACGACTCTCCTGCCAGCATACGTTGCAGAGCTTGTATGCTTGGAGTTTTCCATCTTGTCCTTTATCAAAAACAGAAGTAGACCAACCAATGAAGGAAATGCTGATGTGTGTTTACTGTATGGGATATCAACAAACACACTTTGACAACCTCACACATTTCATCCAGAACAATTTCAACATTGATTGATAATTTTATCCATAATAAAAGCCTGACCAGTTATCAAAAAGAAATATGTTATATTTGAAAGAGACATTTTTGTGGAATTTAGGGTATAATTCAGGTGGCTAGATCACGGAAGATTTATTATTTATCTACCATGAGACAGAAGTTTAGGATGCTATAATACCCGATATACTATATATAATACATTTTGAATGCTTGGCAGGATAGTAAAAGGACCCAGAAGAGAACACCCCTGGTCATTTCGACTGCATCAGAGCTGGCAAACTCACAAATGCTTTCTTGCAAATTATGTCTGAAAATAGAAGAATATGATGCTGCCTGGTTTGCCTCATGTAAAGAGTTTAAAATTAGAAATGTTCTGAATTAGAATTTTACAGCGTCCCTTCTACCTACTTGAGATCATTCTGTAATAAGGTATCTTTACTTTTAGTATTACCGTTGGTTAATATTTCCACCACGGCCTGTGACAGCCTGTGGGGTTCCCCTGCCGTTCTCATAATGCCCATTGTAAGCTTCTCTCAGCCTTCCTCGGTGTGTTGGGCTGGCAGAGCCACATCGTTTCTGTTTTCCTGGCAGCCTGTGAATGCCAACATAGGGGCTCCTTTCTAAGGATGCATTTATATTGAAATTCCTCCACTTCTAGGCGCCTCTCTGTGAACGACAAACAGAATTTAAACTCCCTGTATGTTTTTTTTTGGACCAACTTATGTCAATCCCCTTGGGTGTCTGTTTGGTTCTGGTACAGAATGGCAAAGAGGTGCTCTTGTTATACCCAGAGATAAGGAATCCCAGCAGGGCAGAGACATTTTGTCTCTGGCATTTTTTACATTTCAAGGCTACAAAGTGATTAAGCAGCTGTGATTATAGAGAGGTTTCCTGCTTGCCTATGTTTCCTCTGCCATTTGTGTATATGATTAGTTTGTGAGTGTGTGTGTGGTTGTTGCGTGTGGACATTGTTCTGTGTGTATTTCTTTTTACGATTCTGCTCACTGGCAAAGGCCTGCCTGGTGAACTCGTTAGTGTAATTAGTTCCAGGTCTTTGCTCTGTGTTTCCGTGGATGAGTTCTAAATGGCGGCTCTTCCGAGGAACAGGAATGCTTTGTTGCATCCACATTCACAGACATTCCCCCCATGATTCTGACTTGATAAGGAGGGGTGGTAGTGATTCTAATCAGCACACACCAAGAATGAACCTGTGAACATCAGCAATGCACTATAGTCACATCTAAAATGGAACTCTGTAGTCAGACCCAACACCTCAATCCCCACTGTAGAACAGGGCCCATTACATAATCTGTGGTATGGCTGTTCTTTATGATAAATAGCCTATATTTAACAGAATGTGTTAAATCTACCAGCTTGTATAATGGAGGATACATTTTTTTTTATTGGTGAAGCAGAACTTGGCTGACATTCCACAGTGTCACCTGTGCAGAGGAGGTGTCTGAAAACCAAGGTGTCTTTATCAGCTGCTGCTGCACTGTGTTATAGAGCTTACAAGAGCCGACCGATTCGAATTCCAACCCAACATTAATTTCCTGTTTGGCCACTACTCTGCCTTTGCCAAAATGTTGTTTCTACAGGACAAAAATATATTTAATGTAACAACCAAGTACCTAACAATTTTCTTAAAAATTATTATGCATTCAATTTACAAAATGAATAATGAATTAAAATGACTGTCTTTCATCAGTGCAGTGGTAGCAGTAATACCCTCCGAGTGTTGGTTAATCATGCTTGTTTAGTGTATCCCCTTCCTGTATTGGACTCGCTGAATTGGTATGTGACGTCATTGTATAAATACGTCATCTCCAGGTCCCCGGACCAGAATGAAAAAACATGGTGGAAAACATGTCTTGCATTAGATCCATAAACAGTAATTACCACACACTTTTATGAATGTTACCTTAAAACTAAATAACATATGTAACACTCCCTTGCCCCAACAACTGTGGATTTTCTAGCTAGTTAAAAGAGTCTTTTCAGCTGTTTTCTCATGAATACATTTTATGCTGATTTTGAGACTCGATAATATTAGATACCTTCTAAATTAAGTGTTTAATAATTTTAAAAGTTTTATTCATTTTAAAATAGAAGGGGGAATTTATTAGCATTCTCGTTTTACTCCCTGAACATGAAATCATCACTTGCTGGTAGCTATGATTTGTGACAGGGACATAATGTTGACATATTGTTTTCAGCCAAGTTATGTCTGTTATTAGAATGTGTTTTTATGCACAGTAACACTAAAGAACTCATCTCAAAACGTTTGTACATGTTAACTTGGTACAAGTTGCAAATTAAGAGGAAAGGAAGGGCAAAGACTTGAAAGTGAAAGTGGAATCTGAATGGCATCATTCAAATAATTCAAGTGGATTTATAGATTCCCCAGCCACTCTCTGGAAGTCAGACTTTTGTCAGAAACACTTGACAATGGAGAGCAATCCAAGCAAGTGGGTGGGGGAGAGGGACTGGTTTGGGATTCACAGAGTGAATCTTTTAAATAGACCTTCAACTCAGAATTCCAAACCCATGCTCTGCATATTAGACCTTGTGGTATTCTATCATCAAACAAATACAGAGGAAGTTCATACTACCAGTATCATTGGTAACATTTGGAATTAGTCCATTAAATAGGTGAGCTATGATGCCTGTTTAAACTGTTGCCTTTTCACCCAGCAGCATATAACCAAGCTTTTCTGCTTCTACTACACAACCATCATGTAAAATCTTCGCGGCCCTACTATTAACATGAACAAAACTAGATCCTAGCATGGGTCTTCAGTAAGAGGTAGCTGAGAGACTTTCCTGCATACGCAACCATCTTCCTTTCCATCAAGGTTTTCTTATATGGAACAATACTAAAGATTCAATTGCCTAAGTGTCTAATGTCCCAACTATATCTCAACAACTTCGCAGGAAAATATTCGGACTTTTGCAGTGCAGCTTATTCAGTTCAATTCTTAATCTGCCTTGAATATTTGTCAGGTCCTGCCCCAAGGAGTCGCTATGTTTTCCACCCCATCCACTTACATATCATTTTTTCATCCAGTGGCATTTAAATTATTTAGAGCGGTCTGACCGTCAGTGCAGATCTGTGCAGAGCAACGCAGGCATCTGCTTCTGTAGGAAACCAGTGAACACCCATCCAGAGGGAACCACGGCTCTGCTCCCATGCACATACTGTATCTGGATTTAGATTGTATTAAGTGGGCCAAAATAAAATCTTTAGTCCTTTTGTAAATAAAATAGGCGTTCACCACTATAGATTCTGGAGCTTACAGTAGACAACACATTCTGAGTGTCTCCCAAGGTAAGATTTGAAGACACTTGCTGAAACACCCTTAATATTATTTTTATGGCTGTCATGTTAAAACAAACTACCATTTTGACAGTTTAGGGATGAAAATGCTTTCCTTTTTTACAATTTCATGTCAAGCTTTAGGTTAGCAGACCCACTTCACAACCAGTAGCAGATTTCTCCATTCCCTTTTAATAAATCAAGCTACAAAGCATTGACCCACTTGTGTCAGCTTCCACATGCCCAAAGAAGAAAATTAAGGCCCTCATTTAAAGTTCATAAGTAACCTAAAATAATATGGTTTGCAATGCTGCTCAGTCATGCTGTCACCAGCTTAATCTCCATCTCATTTGGAGGGTGTTTAAGGATGAGAGGCAGATTATGTTTTGTTTTTTAAAAGAGGTGATGCAACAGAGTTTTCTTTTTCCAGAATTTGAGATTATTCATGATAAAGAAAGTAAAATGTTTTTTTTCCATGCGGGCAAAACGAGAATTCAGATGAAAATAAATTGCTACCTTGACTCGTGAAGCTCATTTGACTTAATGTAAATTACATTTGTTCCAAATGTAGTAATATGCATGTGACATCCCAACAACTTTGTAAAAAATATATCAGAATTGCTTGTCCCTGTTTAAATTCAATGGACAAGCATAGCATGTTACAGTCCACTGAATACAGGCAGTTGATTTCAACAACCCTCATGAAATATTTAAACTAGCATTCAAATAGCAAGATGTATCCACCAATCCAAAGAGAAGAATACTCATGAAAAAAACAAAAACATTTCAAATACATTTTAGGTTGCATTTTAAGATGCATTAGCCAAATTAATATTCTTTATATACTGAATCTTTTATCAACTTCTGGTGGCACCTCATAGAGCAAAAACAAGCAAGATTTGAAAATATTGAATGCATGCGGTGCACAGTTTGTGCAGGAGCCTTGCCTGGCAACGCAAAAATACTTTTGCGTACTGCTCAATTGACAATAAATAACTTCTGATGTAACTCAATGTGTTTGGAGCATTTTGTGGAAATGAGGTGAGCTTCAGGAATCATTATGTTTAACCCATTAGTGTCATACAGTGACTGACTGAAAAGGAATTTAAGATTATGGCTCTCATGGTTACTGTTTAGGACGTAACAGTAATTCCTAGTCCCTGGAAGTCTTAGTTGGAATTTTGTGTTTGTAAAAAAAAATTATTCTAGTACCTCATTCCATCCCTCAGGAAACTGGAATTAAAGATATCATTATACATTTTCCCCTTACATTTTGCTTACTACCAAGTACAATCAACAACGATAACCAACCTTGGAACATGCCATTACTCCTAACTTTGTAAATCCTATAAAATCAGGCATTTGAGTACCCTGAGAGACAGCTCCTCAGACACCCTGGCTCCAGTGCCTCATCAGTGTGTCTGCCTATCTGCTGTGTCACCATCCCCTATCACCTCAGCACTCTGAGCTAATGAAAGAAGGACACATCACTGGGTGAGGTTGATTATACAAGCATAATTAACTTCTCCTGTCACTCTGATTACTTTGATGAGCTTGTGTTCCCATCATGTCCCACTGCTCACTCACTCCCTCCCTCGTACAAGAGGTTCTCATAAGAATGTGTTATCAGCAGTTAAAGTCTGTAGATATGACCTGAAAATGTTCTTTTATTCCTATTCATTGAGGAGTAGAAAAAGGACATGGACAGAGAGTAAATGTACTTGTAGTTTTAGGATGACTGGGCTTGGATATCTCAGAACCAGCTCTCTGGGGCACGGCTGTATTTCAGATAGTGACACACAAGGGCGTAGGTTTGTGTCACGTTTTGGGGGTGGTTTAGGATCAATGGGTCGCAGGATTTTCAATGGGTTGCAGGGGGTGAAACTTCTCCCAGCAACTGCGTATGAGAACAAGTCTTTTGTACCACAGTTTGTTGTCTTTGTGTTTGTTACATGAGTCTTTGAAGATCACTGTCTTGGTTCTACTGTTCTCATACATTTTATTGGTTGATTCAGGTTTACTGCTCCTATCTGAAGTAATATAATGTGATTGATGAACAGGGAAGAAGGCGGCAATCAAGGACCATGAGCTGCTGAGCTCAGTCTGGTGATAGATCATGATGTGTCACTAGACCTGAGACACGTGCACACACACTCACCAGGCATGTGCACACGTGCACACACACACACACACACACAGTTGTTTAGCATGTCATTTTAATAGAAAATTATATTTAGATTAACTGGCACGTCTAATTAGCAATATCTCCAAAAATATGTATGCCATTCAGACAGTAATAAACTCCTCTCTTATTTTCTTTTTTCTCTCTCTCTTGCTTTCTGTCTCCCTCTAGTCATGGGAGTGCTCATGTCTAAGAAGCAGCAGGTAGAGAAGGTTCAGAAATGCACCTCGGTCGTCTCTGCCTTTCAGCAAGGCTTGAAGGAACGTGCTTCATCTGCAGCAAACCAAGGGGAAGGATCTGGAGAAGAAGCAGAGGCTGAGGTCTCGCCACAATCCAACTCAAAGGTGAAGGAGGAAGGGGAACACGGAGACGCAGATAGCAAAGTGGGGCCCTCAGGGACCTCGCAGCAAGCTTCAGCCCCTGCTCCAACCAGGGACGAATGTAAGGTCAACCAGGAGGCCTGGAATAGGTTACGAGATGGAAAGGGGGTGGAACCTGAGGATATGGACAAAACCGGCCATCAGCTCACCCCACCTGCATTTGTACGTCCCAAGAGAGATGCTAATGATGACCAGCCAGTGGAAATAGCACTCGGACAGAGAGAGCAGGTAAGGTAATGTTGGCTACATTCTCAGAATTAGTGGTGACCCAGTCAAACCCTAGAGATCCTCAAAGAATCACTGGAGTTCCTCAATGACCAATGGTTCTTATTTACATTTGATAAGGTTTAGGGGTTTTTGGAGGAACATTTAATGTTTCAATGTTGTAACTCGTTCATTGAGTAAACCCAGGACTGGAGATGAGGCTTAGTAGGTATTAGAGTAACTGTAGTTCTGTTGTATTTCCATCCCATTTTAAGGATTAACACTGACAGTTTTGTAGGTTCAATGAGGCTTACGGAGGTGTAAGATTGTCAAGAGCATATGCAAATTCCTGAATTGGAAGTTATATTTGTGTTAAAACTTCTAACTACTAAACTTAATAAGACGATCAAATTAAATTTTTTCAAACGGATAGCCAAAATAACGGAGCATTTAGAATCTCATAACGTTCTTCCAGGAATCTATATCACTAACAGTATAAAGTACAAGAAAGATTTGGCTAACTTAATTCTTTAAACCTTTGGAAAATGTGATTTTCAAGATATGGTATGATTTTTTACAGAATAACCATGGCAACAGGGAAGTCTTATCTCCCATGCATTAGTTGAGGTATGATGGTTTGCCTGAAAGGAGATCTACTGTAGACATATGCTAAGTATGCAGACTCTGTAACCTCTTCCTCCAAATGGTGAATTAATGTGTTTGAAAAAAAGACTTTATTTTGTTACAGCAGGTATTTTCACTCAACTCCATGCTAGAGACTTTGTGTCTAAGTGCTCTTCATACATAGCATGCTGTGCTGTGGGCGAGTATTCAGGCCATTTCAGAGCAGAGGCCATGGCCTCTCCATCACTGCCCAGGGTCATCGTGACTAATTGGGATCCTGTGGTGGTCAGGGACGAACACAGTGTTTAGGAGTGGACCAGATGACCAGTCAAAGATATTGAGAAGAGCACATTTTTATTATAGGATTATCAGAGAGGTGATTTATGTTATGTTTTCTCACTCTAATGGTGGTAATTGCAAGTAATAAGTGGAAAAGACTGTGTGGACTATAAGAAGGATCATTACGTTAATAACCAGCAGCAGAAGAGTGAAAAATTAACACCTGACTGAAATAGATTGCTGTAGCTGAAACAAAACATACTACTGTTGTTATTTAACAGATAAACATGTTAAAATATAATTCATTAGATTAAAGATATCGGGCATAAATAAAACTGTTTGTATTTGGAGCTGTGGAATAGTTTACTAAAGAGAGTACAACTTACCATGATAATTCATTAAGGAGTTACAGTAAGTATTCGCATTTAGCTTCCTTCATTTTTGGTCAAATCAAACTTCTCCTTTCCTATCAACATCTACAGAATAAGCATACTCACACACAGTTCTGCAAAATGATACAAGATAGTTAGAAACTATTGTTGAGTTATCTGTTTGTTTCATGATGCGATAAGATTATAAACGACACTGTTTCAAGGATAGAATGAATACATTTCAACATTGTGGATGGAGGGTGTATGATTCCATCTTGCTGAGATCACCTGTCACCTGCCATATCACTCAAAAACCAGTAATGTTTTTTTCACCCTGAGGTAAAAGCAGAATTAGAAGTGTTGTGGAAAAACACACAGAAGAATAAGTCCTAAAGGTCTGGAACAGAAGAAGAACATAAACGCTGCAGCAACCCTACTTCCCATGGCTTTCAAAATGTTTTGCTGTACCATTGTAGCTGGGCTTAGTGCATCTGAAAAAAAAGAACATCTGAAATTAAAAAAATGATTTATTAAAATTGTACCAACTCAGAAATGGAGGGCCTAACGCTGAATCTGCCCCAATATATAGAAGCCAATCAGGCCTTCTCATTCAAGTGTTATAACAAACGTTTCACAATAAGGAAATGATGGCATTTAACAGATGTACTGTTATGGAAAGAGTAAATGTTACAGTGTTCCCTAAAGCCTTCAATGAAAACTGTTCTTGGTAGGCATGTTAGTTAGAATAATAGCAATGAGCTATAAGAGAGCTCTTATTAATCAAAGTTGTTGTCACATCTTGGGTGTCAAGATGCAATGCCCTCCCTTCCTCATTTGGTGCACAGACTGTTTATTGACATTGCCCTCTCCAGTGTTCCTGATCACTGTGCCTATTGAAGTTCTTCCTTCCCTAGTGTATCTTGACGGTGATTACTTTTTGTTGTTCTGTCCATGTTTTGTTTTAGTTTTGTTTCATCTTAGTTCATTTATTTAAAGTCCTCTGTTCTCCCTGCGCCTGTGTCATACATCTTACATGCAACGTTACAGGGTTCCTGTTTCATATGGAAGGGTTTTTGAGTAATAAACGCTAGCTGCAACAGACAAGGACTATTGAGCATGGAGAGTACCAATTCGAATCACCCAGAAACATAAACTCTGAGTATGGGCGCAGTGATATAAGCTAACTAAGGGCAGACAGACACAGCTATGGGCTGATGGAGGTCCATTTCAGGCAGCCATGGAAGAGATGATCCTGGAGAATTTGATTCTTACAATCCAAACCTCAAATGGGTTAAGCAAAGATTATTACCCCTACTCCATTAAGGCAACCTCAAACAACTCTTTGACTACTGATGACTGGGCTGATTTTACACTGGTATTGTAAATCTTTTGAATGTCAAACAGATTTGCTTTTGTACATCTGGCTGCTATTTCCTCAAGTGTGCTCTTCCCCAAATATGTTGCTTGACTCTTTGTTATGCTAGTTTTTTGCAACTTGTTTCACCAGACATATCACAATGTTGTTCTTCAGTGACAGAAACTCAATACGGAATTTGGGCACACATAGTTTTGTTACATTCCCCCGTAACAAACCAGAAATATTATCTAACAAACAGGTAAAAAAGGAATCACCAAACCAAAATAATGGGGATTTTTGTAAAGGTTTAAGGAAAACACTCATGGAAAACACTCATGGACCACAAAAAGAATTACTTCTAAATTTGCCCCAGAAAAGGCTAGCTAAACATAATATCCACATTTATTCAAGATAAAAACCAGAGGAGCAGAATTGACAGGGGAGAATAAACATTTTGGACTTGTACTATCTTAATAAGTGGGGGAAAACAATTATCTTACATTGAAATGCATTGTGCAAGCAGCTCCTAAATGTGTGCTGTCCCAACACAGTTGAAAGCTCTTCATACTAACAAGTTGACCAACCCAGAAGATCCTGACCAACAAGGTGACCAATCAAGGTGCTTGTAAGATCAATTTCTACCTATCAGATATCTATTAGTTTCAATTTCAACCAGAACAAATTGATATCAAAGCCTACACACTATGGCCAATTTGGTCATTTATATCACACTACTGGACAGAATGGACTGGGCATTTGAAAAGAGCAGAAGGAAAAGGAAGAGCTTGTAGCGCACCGCAAATTCACCACACACACACTGTAAGGAATTGTTTGAACTCTGTTTTAATCATGTCAAAAGGGATGTACTCTACTGGCCTATTGTAAAAATGATATTCTACTGAAAATATGGTGTGAATCATTATTCACACGTTCTGATCATCTCACATAGTAAAAATGAAAAGAAACTCCAACTGCCAACTCATACAAGCACCCACCTAAACAGACCCATCAATCAGAGAATCTTGAAACTCATCTAAAACTGGCTTTAACCTTATATATACCAAACAAAAATATAAATTCAACATGTAAAGTCTTGGTCACATTTTTCAGGAGCTAGAATAAAATAGTTTTCCAATGGAATACATATAAAGAGCCTAAACTGTATGATCATTATACCTAAACTGTATGATCAGTATACCTAAACTGTATAATAATTATACCAAAACTGTATGATCATTATACCAAAACTGTATGATCATTATACCTAAACTGTATGATCATTATACCTAAACTGTATGATTATTATACCTAAACTGTATGATTATAATACCTAAACTGTATGATCATTATACCTAAACTGTATGATCATTATACCTAAACTGTATAATCATTATACCTAAACTGTATGATCATTATACCTAAACTGTATAATCATTATACCTAAACTGTATAATCATTATACCTAAACTGTATGATCATTATACCTAAACTGTATAATCATTATACCTAAACTGTATGATCATTAGTGCACCATTTGCCTTCAACAGTAAAAAGCCACACTTTGTGTGACAAAACACTGCAGTTCTGTCACACAACAAAATGCCACAAATATCTCAAGTTTTGACAGAGAGAGCAGTTGGAATTCTGACTGGAAGAATGTTCATCAGTGCTGTTGCCAGAGAATTGAATGTTCATTTCTCTACCATACACCACCTCCAACAATATTTTAGAGCAATTGGCAGTACATCAAAGTGGCCTTACATCCGCAGATTTGAGTGGCCAATAACAGCCCAAAACCAACAGTTACCCAACGGCCTGCGACAGGCTTGGGCCAGATTTGGCATGTGTAAAGAGTGCATTCGGGCCAGGCTCAGTTCAGGCTTGCCAAATTGTAAAATATTTTTGGATACTTGTTGGAGTCATGTTACATGTATACAACTTTCTCTTGCATTCCTCCTCCCTGTCAGCTCAATCAATCAATCAAATGTATTTATAAAGTCCTTTTTACATCAGCAGTTGTCACAAACGGATTTTACAAAACACCCAGCCTGAAACCCCAAGGATCAAGCAACAACAGTGTTGAAGCAGAGGGGCTAGGAAAAACTCCCTAAGCTGAAAATTGAAAATTGGGCTGAAATTTACCATGAAACCTAGAGAGGAATCAGGCTTGGTGGGGTGACCAGTTCTCTTCTGGCTGTGCCGGGTGAGCATCTTAAGAGTACAAGTTGTAATGATTAATAAATGCATTTGGGCTGTGTCCAGAGTCTATAAAACCTAATCCAGGTGAGAACCATGACCAGATGGACAAGGACAGAGACATCCGGGGTGGGGTGGGGGGTGTCAGCAAAGTGGCAGCTGGAATTGTCAGGTATCGTCTTGATCTGCAGCACAACCAGGAGGACTTTGGACTGGGCCAGCAACAAGTCTTTAGAGCCTGGTACTCGGGAGGTGTGGGCCAAGACCTCATGTCCTCCTAATTTTAAACAGAGCAGGTGACAAGGAAAAATTAGAGAGTGCATTCCTTAGGTTTCCAAGGATTTACAGTTGAGAAGGAGAAACTGACCCTACTCCCCCAGCACAATAATATAGCCGCGTAAAACCTTGGAGCTGAGGCAGCTGCAATGACAGGACCAGGTGTGTTGCAGTTGCTTTAGACTGCAACACTGTGTGTTAGCAAAATCGCTCATTTTGAGCAAAATCATTTTGTGGCAAGAAGCCTACCTTTACTTTACTTATACAGTATATACAGTATGCTACTATAGTAGTCTGTGTAAAAGGGGGACTGTGTAAAATCCTGCCTCTAAACAATAACATGACTTGTCTCCTCCTCATCTACCCTTGCCAAATGAGTATTAGCTAGTACAGGGTGGTTTAGCATGGGAAGGACAGAACTGTGATTGTCTAAAACGAGTGTAAGGAGATAACAAGTCAATGTAAAATGTTAAAAAACAAATGAAGTTAAATGGGGCACTCTGATCAGCTTTGTAGAAAATTACTATTTGAAACATTAACTTAACAATAACTGTAGATATAATGTTTGCTTTTATTTATTCTAGTGGTACAGCAAAATCATCTGTATTGAGCCTTTTAATAATAATCTTAAGAAATATTTAAGTAAGACATGCACAGACTCAGTCCGCCTATTGCGTTGGCAGAATACAGTCTTTTAGAGGTGTTTCTGGTTTTGCTATTTGATGCCCACAAGCAGAACTACATGGTAAAGTTAAGCACAGCATGCAGTTGGGAAATGGAAAATGAATCTACATTTTTTTCTTTGGAAAACTTGATGGGAACTTTTTTTGTAATCTTGCATACCTTTCCATAATTTTTGGGGTCCAAAAACCTGTTATCAAATGGCAGAATGATCTATGAGAAATTAATCTTAGGACAATTGTATATAACTTTAACCAGAAAATAATAGATAATGAATGCCTTCGATCTCAGGGTGTTTAAATATATTCAAAATTTAAAAAATCCCCATAAATGACTTAAAATGTCAAATATAAGTGCCAATCGAGTATCCAAGAGCCTGTGACAGTCATGATATATTACCAGAAATGATATTTGTGAAACACTTTACAGGCTGTAGCATTATGTGTTACTCAGGGTGTGTGGTGATTTACAAAGATTGAGAAAAATGGAGCCAAGTAGATGGGCCTAAAAACAGCCTAAGCCCACAACAGTGCTGAAAACACTTTAGGAGATTACTTTTGAGGTCTGGAAAAAAATCCATAAAATTTAGATTTTGGGGCATAGTTAGACATTGATTCTAGTACTAAGTGGCCTTGCTTTTTATCTATGATTATGTGACTATTGAGCGCATGTGACTGTGTTTGCAAAACAAATATTCACTTGTTTAATAAAAATTATCATGATGTTACTATGCCAGGTAAGCAATGCCATTTTAAATGTACAATTGATGAACAGGGTGTTTCGGAATGCCTTTATCTACCAGAAGACCTGTTTTCATTAGCATGATTGCTAATGGCTTCTCAAAGTGTAGACCCATGTACAGTGGGGAGAACAAGTATTTGATACACTGCCGATTTTGCAGGTTTTCCTACTTACAAAGCATGTAGAAGTCTGTCATTTTTTTCTATGAGAGACGGAATTTAAAACAAAAATCCAGAAAATCACATTGTATGATTTTTAAATAATTAATTTGCATTTTATTGCATGACATAAGTATTTGATCACCTACCAACCAGGAAGCATTCCGGCTCTAACAGACCTGTTAGTTTTTCTTTAAGAAGCCCTCCTGTTCTCCACTCATTACCTGTATTAACTGCACCTGTTTGAACTTGTTACCTGTATAAAAGACATCTGTCCACACACTCAATCAAACATACTCCAAACTCTCCACAATGGCCAAGACCAGAGATCTGTGTAAGGAAATCAGGGATAGAATTGTAGACCTGCACAAAGCTGGGATGGGCTACAGGACAATAGGCAAACAGCTTGGTGAGAAGGCAACAACTGTTGGCGCAGTTATTAAAAAATTGAAGAAGTTCAAGATGACGGTCAATCTCCCTCGGTCTGGGGCTCCATGCAAGATCTCACCTCGTGGGGCATCAATGATCATGAGGAAGGTGAGGGATCAGCCCAGAACTACACGGCAGGACCTGGTCAATGACCTGAAGAGAGCTGGGACCACATTAGTAACACATTACAGCGTCATGGATTAAGATCCTGCAGCGCACACAAGGTGCCCCTACTCAAGCCAGCGCATGTCCAGGCCCGTCTGAAGTTTGCCAATGACCATCTGGATGATCCAGAGGAGGAAGGGGAGAAGGTTATGTGGTCTGATGAGACAAAAATAGAGCTTTTTGGTCTAAACTCCACTCACCTTGTTTGGAGGAATAAGAAGGATGAGTACAACTCCAAGAACACCATCCCAACCATGAAGCATGGAAGTGGAAACATCATTCTTTTACTTTTCTGCAAAGGGGACAGGACGACTGCACCGTATTGAGGGGAGGATGGATGGGGCCATATATCACGAGATCTTGGCCAATAACCTCCTTCCCTCTCAGTAAGAGCATTGAAGATGGGTCGTGGCTGGGTCTTCCAGCATGACAACGATCCGAAACACACAGCCAGGGCAACTAAGGAGTGGTAAGAAGCATCTCAAGGTCCTGGAGTGGCCTAGCCAGTCTCCAGACCTGAACCCAATAGAAAATCTTTGGAGGGAGCTGAAAGTCCGTATTGCCCAGCGACAGCCCCGAAACCTGAAGGATCTGGAGAAGGTCTGTATGGAGGAGTGGGCCAAATCCCTGCTGCAGTGTGTGCAAACCTGGTCAAGAACTACAGGAAACGTATGATCTCTGTAATTGCAAACAAAGGTTTCTGTACCAAATATTAAGTTCTGCTTTTCTGATGTATCAAATACTTATGTAATGCAAAGATTCTGGAGAATCTACTCTGGAGATTCTGGAGAATTCTACTCCAGCAACATAAGCAGCGGCCTTATGAAACAATTTGTCAGAGCTCTAGATAAGGAACCAGCAGCCTTCAAGTCAAACTTCAATACTTTTTACCTAACTTGACTGAGACAAAGGTCAAAGCTGGTGTCTTCGTCAGACTACTGATAAAGAAGATCCTGGAGTGCAAGTAGTTCAGGGCTTCCTGGGCAGTCACACAGCCAAAATCTATGTGGAGCTGGTTGAGACTCTGGTGAAGAACTATAGGATGTACAATGGGCTGTATGATATCCCTTAAAGTCCATATCCTTGATGCTCATCTTGATATATTCAAGAAGAACATGGGAGCATAGTCAGAGGAGCAAAGTAAATACTTCCACCAGGATATATTGGACTTTGAACCCCGCTACCAAGCACAGTATTACAAGAAAACATGATGAGAGACAACATGTTCGGGCTGATTTGTTAAAGTGATTTACAGTACAATTGAAAATCTCAAAAAACTACTCACTTCTAATACATTTTTGTATTACTTAATATAAATACGTTAATTTGGATTCATATGTAGATTTATTCTGCCTTCATGTGAACGAAAAGACACAAATTTGCCAAATTTTCTAATTGGAAATATTAAAATTTTAAAATATCACTGTCCTGGTCACAAAAGCAAAGTTTATGGGGAATGATAACCCTTTTCTATACTTTTTAGGCATAAGCAATTACGAAATAACACTTTCTACCCAGGGTAAAAAAATGTGTTACATAGTGTTATTAGTGTTCTGAATTATGAGTATAGACTTGTTGTATTTTCATTGACCTTAGTTGTATTTTCCTCCAGCCGGTCAATGATGAGATGTGCGACGTGTGTGAAGTGTGGACAGCCGATGACCTGTTCCCCTGCAGGATCTGCCCAAAAGTCTTCCATGATGGCTGTCTGAGGGAGTTGGGCTACCTGAGGACTGAACTCCTGCAGGAAATGAGGGAGACAGCCCACACCGCGACAGGCTGGAGTTGTTATTATTGTGTGAGTCACTCAGTCAATTTGAAGTGCCTATAGCTATTCACACAGACCAACCACACTCTGCAGCAGAGACAAACACTGATCAACCACACTCAGCAGCAGAGACAGACACTGACCAATCACACTCTGCAGCAGAGACAGACACTGACCAATCACACTCTGCACCAGAGACAGACACTGACCAATCACACTCTGCAGCAGAGACAGACACTGACCAACCACACTCTGCAGCAGAGACAGACACTGACCAACCACACTCTGCAGCAGAGACAGACACTGACCAATCACACACTGCAGCGGAGACAGACACTGACCAATCACACTCTGCAGCAGAGACAGACACTGACCAACCACACTCTGCAGCAGAGACAGACACTGACCAACCACACTCTGCAGCAGAGACAGACACTGACCAATCACACGCTGCAGCGGAGACAGACACTGACCAATCAAACTCTGCTGTGGAGACAGACACTGACCAGTCACACTCTGCAGCGGAGACAGACACTGACCAATCACACTCTGCTGTGGAGACAGACACTGACCAGTCACACTCTGCAGCGGAGACAGACACTGACCAGTCACACTCTGCAGTGGAGACAGACACTGACCAATCACACTCTGCAGCGGAGACAGACACTGACCAATCACACTCTGCAGCGGAGACAGACACTGACCAATCACACTCTGCAGCGGAGACAGACACTGACCAATCACAATCTGCAGCGGAGACAGACACTGACCAATCACACTCTGCAGCGGAGACAGACACTGACCAATCACACTCTGCAGTGGAGACAGACACTGACCAATCACACTCTGCAGTGGAAACAGACACTGACCAATCACACTCTGCAGTGGGGACAGACACTGACCAACCACACTCTGCAGCACAGACATTGACCCAACATATTTTTCTATCCCACCTTGAACTTAAAGCTATAGTTCAGATTCATATTTGGGTGAAAAAGGACTCCATGAGCGTTCAAGAACAACTCATGAGTCTTCAAGAACAAGAATTTCACCCAAATATGAATGTAGGTCGGATGATCCACTTAATGCTTAGTATTTTTCATTATTTTTGACCTGTGGCCAAAAGAAAACTGGCAGGGTCCATCCAAGTGCCTTTTTTGGAACAAAAATAATAGGTCTTTATATACATCATCATTTATTAACAAAGAAAAATCTGTAGCTATTTTGAAGGTAGTTCTGCTGTTTAATTTTATATCTGGACTATGAATCTCTAATAAAGTGTGTTCACACTGCACCTTAGCCTAGGGCTAATAGCCTTTTAAGCCCAGGACTAAGCAAGTGTTCACACTTGCATATATTGAAGTGGGCTAGCACCACCCTTAGCCAAGGGCTAGCTGGCCCAAGAAACGCAGTGACAAAATAACCAGTGTGAAACAGGGTCAAGAACAAAACCATAGAATATTTATTGTCCAGTCACAAAGCTGCACTTTTACTCAATTTACATACGCTTGTGACAAGGGCCATTCACAACAGATACATTGTTGCTATATTTCCGTCCTTTCATTCAGCAAATGATGTAATTTACTGGCTTTATCTTAGCAAGTTTGTTACTGTATTTGTCTTTTGAAGTTATTCAGCTATTGTTAGTGCAGGAAAGTATGCGTGACCCAACCTTTCGTAAGTTTTAAATTGTTCAAAAACGTTGCACTTTCTCCAACTCAAGTTAATATTTTTACGTCGTTGTTTTTGTCTTTTAGGTCTAACAACTTTTTTTTAAAGTAAAAGCAGACACAGTGGTCATCTTGATTAACGGATGTCAAAAAGTCAGCATAAACATTGCATGTCAGTGATGAAAATGTAACATTAGTTGCGTGCCAAATTAGAACATGACATTTCTATCTTTTCACAGATAGAATGTAAAATGGTCTCGGGTCATATTTGTCTGTTAGCCCAGGGCTTAGAAGTACAAGTGTGAGTCCTTAGCCTAGGGTTTAACCTTAGCCCGGGGTTAACAAACTCCTGTGTGAACATATGCTAAGCTAGCCCAGGGCCAGTCTTAGCCTGGGGCTAAGATAGCCTGGGGCTAAGAACAATGCAGTGTGCAGCAGGGTCAGCCAGTGACAGAAATTGAGCAACATACCATATTTTTTATATTGGGAAAACATTTTTAAAAATTAAAACGTACATAGCATACTGATTTGTTATATGTTTTATAATGTAACTGGGGAAACAAATATTTTGTCTGGTAAAATAGTCTGGCTAGTAGTTTTTTTTTTCTACCTGATGCAGTAGCTGGTGGACCAGAAATTATTTTGAAGTCTTGATATAAATGTTTTTTCATTGCTGCTCTATTTCACACACACACACACACACACACACACACACACACACACACACACACACACACACACACACACACACACACACACACACACACACACACACACACCTAAGAAGAATAGAAGGGAGGGACAGAGTAGTTACAAGTTACTAAGGCATGCAGTCATATACAAGCTTTCTTCAATCACTATTCCACTCTAATTGCTTATGTTCAAGCCACTGAATTGGACATTTTGCTTATTGCCTCAGTGCCTGACAGATCAGGCAGCCCCTTAAGGCAAAGTGACCTTGCCCACAGAATAATGAAATTCCCACAAGTAAAACAGGCACAATGTGAAACAACAGGTACTTGTGGAACCTGAACACACCTTGCACCCACACACATCTGTTCTTAAGATACAGCCAGATCCTCTTCGCCCCTGTGTTTTTAAATTAAAAGTCAGTAACGTCATTTTGTGCCAAAGTTGAATGTTTGCCAAGATTCTCAATATTACAGTTCATTTAATAGCTTTTCAAAAGATGTCCAATGATTTTTGTTGAAGCATCATGCAATGTGGTGAAATTAAACTACAAACCAAGTGATGCTGATCTTCAAACTGAAGCTGAGGGATTATGTTTGTATTATTTTTACACGCTGTAAAAGTAGAAACCAATTGCCAGTATTTCTTATGTATAAGAGAGTTTTAGTAATAGGATATGTCCTTGCTATCCCACAATACAAAATGGGTTTAAGGGAGAACGTGACAGTAATAGTGACAGAGCATAACAGTGTCACTGATAAATGTTTTTATCTCTGAATAGTTGAGCTCTAAGGACTGTGAATGAAGCTGCTGAGATAAATGCTGTTTATTTTATAGGACAGTCATCCAAAATGTCCAGCTGTGTTGCCTTTGACATTTAATTTCACAGCTTTGGTGTCATGCCATTCTAGCCTCTCTTCTCATACACAGTCATGAGGCTTGGAGCTTTGCCAAAAGTGCTAAGAGATGGTGCTGCTGTCACCTCTGACGAGATTGTCAAAGGGACCAGAAAGTCACCCTACAGTGTCCCAATGATTGAATTGTTATTGCTTTAGAGTCTTTTCAAGGTAATATGTAATTTCCTTGATACATTGTAATTTGGGTATGGTGCAAAAATCCCCCAAGTGCTCAAGTAACCTATTCAAACTTTTTAGAATTTTAGATATACATAGAAGAACTTTGCTTAAAGCATTATCCTGAAGACTAAAATCTGATCAGAAACATCTACTAGGGCAGATCATCCAAGGTATTATTGTTGTTTGGTATGCTTGCTGAAGATTTGAAATTGGTTTATTTTCCCCATGGATGTCTTTTGTGCTTCTGCAATAGTTTAAAAAACCTGACACAGAAAACATAATTACGTACATTAGCCAAGAAATTGGGTTGTGTGTTGTTATATACACAAAAGTTCCACATCTCTCCATGTAGAGATACAGAACTTACAGTTAGGTCTGGAAATATTTGGACACTGACACAATTTTTATAGTTTTCACTCTGTACGCCACCTGAATGGATTTGAAATGAAACATCCTAGATGCAAAAAAAAGTGCAGACCTTCAGTTTAATTAAAGGGGTTTAACAAAATGAACATATGAAACGTTTAGGAATTGCAACCATTTACATACACAGTCCCCTTATTTCAGGGGCTCAAATATAATTGGACAAATTAACACAACCATAAATAAAATTTTCATTTTTAATACTTGTCGAGAATCCTTTGCAGACAATGATTGCTTGAAGTCTGTAATGCATGGACATCACCAAACGCTGGGTTTCCTCCTTTGTCAGATCTTTACTGCAGCTGTCTTCAGTTGTTGTTTATTTGTGGGTCTTTCTCCCTTAAGTTTTGTCTTCAGCAAGTGAAATGCATGCTTGATCGGGGTTGAGATCAGATGATTGACTTGGCCATTGCAGAATATTCAAATTCTTTGCCTTAAAAAACTGCTGAGTTGCTTTCACAGTATGTTTTGGGTCATTGCCCATGCAGGGTTAACAAGGCAGTCTGAACTGACTGTGGCTCATGCAGGATAAACAAGGAAGTCTGAACTGACTGTGGCTCATGCAGGATAAACAAGGCAGTTTGAACTGACTGTGGCTCATGCAGGATAAACAAGGCAGTCTGAACTGACTGTGGCCCATGCAGGATAAACAGTCTGAACTGACTCTGGCCCATGCAGGGTAAACAGTCTGAACTGACTCTGGCCCATGCAGGGTAAACAAGGCAGTCTGAACTGACTGTGGCCCATGCAGGATAAACAGTCTGAACTGACTCTGGCCCATGCAGGGTAAACAAGACATTCTGAACTGACTCTGGCCCATGCAGGGTAAACAAGGCAGTCTGAACGGACTCTGGCCCATGCAGGGTAAACAAGACAGTCTGAACTGACTCTGGCCCATGCAGAGTATACAAGGCAGTCTGAACTGATTAACTGCTACCTCAGTTTTTTTGGTGCAAAAGGCATGGTAGATATAATCAGCTGGACACATTGCTCAATCAGGTAGACATTCAGACTTAACACCTTTTCTGAGTTTAGTAAAATTGTTGATAGGCGTGTATATTGCTATAACCATAGTTGTTTTTTCCATGGCAGTTCCTTAACAAATTATAATACAAAAAACACTTGAAATAGAATAAGAATAGCTTCAGAGAAACTGTATAATAATCACACTAGGGCTTTTCGCAACATGCATGACACACACTGAACATAATGCATTCAGACACACTGCACATTTATCCATCTGAGCACAAACCATATAATCCACTGCAGGATAGTGAATACAGCACAACTCCATTATAGTGCATACATTATGAGGGCAGTGGGGCAAATTTTGGCATGATTTATACCTTCTGCTCCACTATTCTTCAGAATTAGGTTTTGAATTAGATCTCTCTTAAATTAACAGTGACGTTGCCTCCTTCCTCAGGACAATGTGAACCTGCTTTTGACTGAAGAGGAAATGTACAGCCTAATGGAAACCTTCAAGCAGTGCAAGATCATACCTGGTGAGTCATAATCTCATGGTGGTACCGATGCAAGACTAGTATAATGAACAATACATTTCACAGCTGACATAGCATAGGGCCACACAGGCTTTATTGGGTATTGCACTGTTAACAGGAGAGATTAATTTACCCCCAGGGAACATTGTACATGGTTGTTCCCATACAGTATTGTAATATCTCTGAATCAACCGTCTGAACACATTCCAAATGATTGAATACAGAAATATGCCAGAAGCTCTCTGTTTTGTACTTTAAATATGTTCACAGTAAGTAAATAATATCTCAGTAATTATCAGTAACTCGATGAACTTTCCCACTATTCTATATGTTTTACTTAAACATGATGGCTTTATTTGAACATACCTAGTTACGGATAAATCTAGGGCTGTCAGTGGCTCTATAGGTCCACATGGCAGAGTCGGTCTTAATGTACTTAAAATAGTAATGTGACTGTTCATTGCTTGTGCTCTTAATATATTGTTATACAAAAAATGTTGGGTGTCATCCTTATTTGGACCATATAAAAATGAACAAGTCAAATCTGTTCTTCAACCAATAGCACATTCAAAATGATCCAGTTCTTTCTACCGGTAGAGAGTGAGTTTGCTGTTAACAAAATATACTGCGCTCTCTTTTAGCCCGGTAAATACTGCTCCTCATTTCTTATAAGTACAAACTTATTTCACCATAATGAGAACATTTCAATTATAATTACAATATTCATTCCTTTAAAATGATTGCCAACATTGATGATAAAGCAGATAACAATCACTAAACCCCTACAAAGTCTTGAGTAAAGCACAAAAAGCACATCTTGCATCACAATCTGTTCCCTTTTGGTCTGTCACTTTGGTGCCACGGTGGGGAACAGGCATGCATCGATCATGTCCCTGAAAACAAATACAATCATATTTGATAAGGCCCTACATGTGTGTAGCAGCTTTAAGTCCCAAGCTACACTATCAGTTTGTTGATTGGCTCCGGTGACTTCCTCTGGGGCTCATTTCTCTCTGATCCTCAGACTAGGCTTGTGTGTGACCGGCTCAGGCGTGACTGGCTCAGAGAATTGTACTCTGCAGCTGGGGTTCATTGGCCTAGCAGTGCCTCTTTGGTTGTGTGATCACTCCACTAGCAGAGCGGCTGGCCTCCAGGGCTCTCTTTAAAGGCTAGTCTGTGGCAAACATTTGCACACCTTTGTGAAGTTCTACCACCTTGATGTCACTGCCCCTAGTCCATTTGGTGCTTTTGGCTAAGGGGTTGGATGGCCTAGCGACCTTGGCTGTGGGTGGGGGGGGGGCTTGTGGTTTATCTTGCCACCTTCTTTTTGGCCCCTCACGTCATTATTCCACCTATCCATCTTAGCGACCCTGTTGTATCCATTGTGCCACCAAAGTGACCAACTTAAAGGGAACCTTCTAATATATATAACCTTTATTCCCTGATGAAGGGAACGAGGTGCCACAGTTCTTGGGTCCTACGCCATTCGCAGTGAAGAGCAAATCTGAAATCTTTTCTTTGCATTTTAAGCCAATGAGGAAATTACAAGTTCTGGTCTTAAAGAATCAGTGGATATATAGTAAATCATTAATTAAGAAGTCGAAAATGTTCTATAACAACTAAGAATCCCATTTTTAGGAAAAAAACATAGGAACACTTTAAGGGGACCAGAGTAAGACTAGAAGCTCCCTGTAACCGTGTTCAAGCAATGGTTTTCCATCAGGATTTGGAACCATCATATAGGATTGTTTTCATAGATCTCCTCAATGTCCCTAACAGGATTTTCATAACTATTTTTAATTCTATGGGATGGTTCCAAATCATGTTTTTGTATTTCCAGATCAGGCAAAATTGCTAAACATTCAGTTTTACTGGTAAGAAAATGTATGGCTCCATTCCCAGAACCACTGTGAACCCAAAAACATACATTCCCACAATGTCCAAGGATCCAAAGGAAAAGCAATGTGAAGCGGTTTCAACTTGAAAGTAACATGAAAATAATACCAATAATGAATACATGTTATGATTAATTTCGGGTGTTGATTACTCTTTTTCTGTAAAGAGTCATGCCTGGTGTCAGATGAGTTGCTACAGTACAGACACTTTGTGTCAAAGCAGCTGTTTGAGAAGGACCTGTCGGATGAGCAGGAGGAGGAGGTGCTGGCTCAGTTCGCTGCCCTAGACCCAGAGAAGAGGGGCCAAATCGAGTGGTCCGACTTCCTCTACCACGAGTCCCTAGGAGTGCTAAGGAGGTTTCGCACAGCGGTACCACAACTCATTAGAATTTATCCAAATTCATTAAGCCTGTGGAAATCATGTGCACATACAAACCCACATAATCTGGATGCTCTTGTTCCCAGAACTCGTTGGTGCGGCTGTTGAGCGCTAAGGAAAGGGACCGTGTGCGGTCACTTTTCATTGGTTTGGACCTGGATAAAGATGGTTTGGTCACAGGAGCACAGACCCGCTTGGCACAGCAGTCCTGGTTTCAGAAGAAAAGCAAAGAATCCCAGTCCTGTAATGTAAGGTACAGTAAGCAGAATGCTGGTGAGAATGGGCCGTGACCATCCATCCACAGAATTGAAAAGTTAATTAACTTTCTGTCACAGACTCATAATCACTCAAAACTTGCTCAGTACATGGTTGAAAGACAAATTTCAGTCCTGTTCTGTCCGCCTCATACTCATCAAACTCCACTTAAATACAGATTTTTTTATACAATTAGATTTAATGAGCAGAATAAAGATAGCTTGCCTATGATGTTGTAAAACAGTTCAACCAAATAAGTAATTTGTATTTTAGTCAGAATATGAAAAAGTATGTAAGTATTTGGCCAGTATTTGGCCTTGCAGTTTAAAAAACACAGATCCTTCTTGGGATGTTTAATTGAAAATGACATAATTTTTCTTATGATATAACATGTACATTCTTTTAAGCCTGTGTTATGGTTTAGGAACTGGTTTATTTTGAATGTTAGCAACCACCAGCATGACAACATGTATTCATCAGAACACCTGCTCTTCCATGTTGCGATTGACAGCTTTTCAGCGTAGGCTGCACTTCATCATAAAGCACAATAAAATAGGGGTGCAAATGTATGTTGTGCCACCGCCACTTCTACATTTTCTACAATATTGCCATAATCCATTGTATGTTTTTTTTTTTGTTCTTCTTTTTCTCGAAGTAGTCTATGCATAAAAAATACAATACTGTGTAAACATCTAAGACCACTTCAGAATATGTTTTAAAATGATTAATCCGGTCAGTGTTCATTTGCTCATGAAAAAATGACTATAGATAAGTGTAGCATAAATACAAATACAGGTAAAACTAACTACAATTTTGGGGAGACCCAGTGGCGCAGTGGTAAACCAGGGTTTGAATCCTGGTAACAGATTAGCATAGGGGTCCCGCAAGTGGTGGTTCTATTGGTCAGGACCTCCAGGTTTATGGGCTTTAGTAATCACATACCCTTAACATAACTCTCAAAATGTGAATCCATTCAGATCTTTACAGCATGGAATTGTTTTTTCATGCAGACAGGATTCCGCATAGACATATACAAAACAAGGGAAAACCCTGTTCGATAAAAACGTGGTGTCTCTATTGGATTCATGTGTAATAAAATAAAATGAACCATGACACAGGGCACTTTAGCTGCATGGGTGTTGTATAGTGCTGCATTGGGTCGGTAACCCACAGGGAACCAAAATAAATCAAGCCTAGTTTTTAGCTTGGGCAAAAATGTGTACCTAATGTAACTAGAAGGGGAGGAATTCAATGAAAGCCTATCCTGAGTGAATAAACCAGAATGCACAGGGGCTGCACAAGCAGTGTTTGTTTCAGAGTAGGAAGAGTAAAACTTTCTGTACATACTGTACAGAGCGTGCTAGCGTTAAATGGTCTAAGGAAGCAGGCTGGAGGGGTGATTTATTTTTTGTAAAATATTTCAGAAATCAATCTAAGCAGGTGGGTCAGTTGTGGAGAAGAATCTGTTGGTTAATGGGTGTTTTTTTGACAGATATAACCAAAGCATTTCGGAAGTATCTCTAAAAAAAACATACCCATGCAGGACTAGGATGTTGCACATTGGCCAGCATCACTGGGGGAATGGGAAAGCATCATCATCAGGATTTCCTGATCTCAACAGACTCTGGACTCCCTCAGGTGGCTTGCATGCCTGCCAAGCTAACCGAGGTCAGCAATTAGTGCCCGCTAAGGCTTCAACCAAAGTGATGTCCTGGTTGGAAGAGCAGTATGGAAAAAGCTGAATTTCTTGGCAAAGACGTGTATGAGGAAAGCTTTTTCAACTCTCCCGAATCAACTGGAAGTTGTTGTGATTAGACTGGGTTGTAGATACAGTTGAATATGACAACACTGGGATAGGAACAAAAGGGGAAAAGGGGATTACACAATGAGAGTAACAAAAAATAAACCAATCAATGTCCCAGAAAAACACATTCAACTAAACATTCGAAAGGAATCATCAAAACAAAATCTCTTCCAAAAACAAATTCTCAGGATATAAAGGTTTTAACTACAACCTTTTGACTTCATAAAAAGAGACGACCATCAAAAATAATAAAGGCAACTCCTTCTAAAGCATTCAGCAATATTAAAATGTAATCTCTAACAAATCCCTCCTGTTTCAGATTTTCTTTCAAACTGAAATGATAGAAAGGTTTGACCCTCCTCCATTTTTCTCTAGGTGTGATAGTTTGTCAAAAATATGCCGGGAATAGTTTGGCAAAAATATGTGTAGATCAATAACTCTTGTGTCCCGTAAAAAAGTATTTAACTCAAAACAGGAGTAGAACCTATCCCTCAAATAACCTTATTTTTAACAGTTTAACCTGTGTTAGCGTCCTTAATTGTCATGTAAAGCCATTCCATCCACCTTATTTTTCATCCTTTACAGACTCATGGGATTGTGTTCTCCTTTGAATTGTGGGTAAGTCACACAACACAGCACGGGTTGTATGTCTTTTTCTTCTTTTCAGCACCTCAATTCACAAGTAATCTCACCCCACCTATTGCTTTTTACATTTCACCCATCTTCTCACCCCCTCACTCATCAAGTCCAGGAATAAGTTTACTTCAGGATGTCATAGATTGGTCAAACATTACAGGTGGTAGCTACAGAATTCAAAGAACAAGTTGTCTAGTCTACACTAACAATCCTGCATATAATAATTCCCTGTTGGCTTGAGCTGTGGATGTGAAAGATTCAGTCCTCATATTAGAACTATCAAAATAGTGGCTTTTGTTCATCTTTGAGAAGCTCCACAAGCCTTCACTGATCCATTTTCTAGGAAATGGATGTGAGGGTTCTGGCCCCAACACCCAGGACTAAGCATGGATTTTATTTCACCTCTTAGGTCAGACACAGCTAGAAGCTGTGCTTTACATTTTCTGCTTAGGGCTCACTTAACGTGCATAATATAGACATAATATAAAGCCCGAGAGTTTAAAAAGACTGAGGATTTAGCAGAAAGTGTTAAAATATGAATCTTTTATAGATGAGGTTCTCATAGCACACATTACGTCTCTCTTTCCTCAGTTGGCTGTGGCCAAGGTCTCTGAGATATTATCAGTGTGCGAATGTAGTTTTGCCCTATATTTGCAGGTTACCGCTTCACGACTGAAAAAAAGCGCTTTTCAAAACAAGACAGTTGTAAGCTCAATGCCTCCCATTGTAAAACTATACCTGTATTTTCTGTGTGTGTATCCTGGAGCAGTATTAGCCATGTGGGACCCATATCTGAGAGCAGCCCAGCCAGCTCCAGCAGTGAGAGAAGCACTCAGAAAGATGACAACAGGTGTGTATTGCCTGTTTTTGCATTAAGCAGGCCTGTATGCTTGCCTAAATGAATGTATGTTGGTGTGTGTGTGTCAATTTTTTTCTACATGAGTAAAACAAGGAAAATCTATAATACCAAGTGAGGACATTTGCCCGGTCCTCACTTTAACCACAACCTTTATTTTATTTGGGATTAAGTTTAGGATTATGGTTAGAATATGTCTTTGAATTAGGTTATGGTTAAGGTTTAGCAGTTAGGGTAAGTTGTTAAGCATGGCAAGGTTAGGTTATTGAGGTTAAAATAAGGGTTAAGGTTAGGGGTTAGCTCAATTATTTTTTTTAAGTACAACTTTTGTACCCATTGCTCCTTAACCTTCTCTCTGTCCCCATCTCCAGACCAGTGAGCTGGGATGACTTTCTGAGGGAGAGTGCCATCTACATCCTGGCTGCCCGGCCCAACAGCTCTGCCATGCATATCCGCTTGCCTCTATAGCCCTGGCGACATCACCCTTCCTGGGACGGTCCCCACCTTAGAGAGAAGGCCTCTCCTTTAAGTCTCTTTGAAGGAGAGGTGGAGAGCAAATACCATGGCACTGTAGGGGACAAACCCGAGCCCACCAGATGAATACTGCACCTCTAAGAGACTGGACAGGACAGAATAAGCCATCAACAGATCTCTGGTTTTCCGGAGATCCATGCAACAATCAACAATCAACTGACAACAATGACCTGAAAGTAACTACTGTCTGTAAAATTACATACAACCAGAATCCAAGACACCAGACAACACAACCAGACAGCCAAACAACACAACCAGACAGCCAAACAACACAATCAGACAACACCACCAGACAACCAGACAACACAACCAGAAACACCAACAGAAAACACAAGCTGACAACCAACTGAACATAGGTACTCATGAAACCCTTTGGAAAAAGGCAACAATTCACTGATATCTGGGCTCGGGCTATCCTGGGATGCTAATTATCCCCTAAAAGATAACTACTATACATTCCATTTGTCATCAAACAGTCCAACACACCTTTTCGTGATTCAATTAATTGGATGAAAATAACATTGAGAGGCTGGCTGTCTTATGCTATCACATTTCCTGGTATTTAAGCATCATGTATGGATTTGTTTCTGTATTGATATATATATATATATATATATATATATATATATGTATGTATATGTGTATGTATATGTATGTATATATATATATATATATAATCACTATTGTATCACTTGGCATTGAAATTGTTGATTCAAGTAGGCATATCTGTGATTGAGAGATTTTTTCAAACCTTTTCAAGCTCAGTTTTCCACTCACTTATTCAAGATCCATTTATTTTTATCTGAAAACTATGTTGAAGTTTGTGAATGTAGCTAGACTTCCATCCAATAGGCTACAGATTATATACCGTGTGCATTTTCCCAACAGTTCATCAAACTAACTTTTTTAATGAAGTGTGTGGTGACGTAGTGCAAATCCAAGCACTTTTTTGTTTTCATGTATCAAATATGTATCTGAAATTACATGTTTCCAACACATTTTCAGCTTTATGAATAGTTTTGTCACAAACATGCTTGCAGTAAATTGCATATGTGTCCAGTGCTGACACCTGCACAATAGCCAACAGCTCAGAAATCCAGTGCTGGTAGACTAGCCTAGGTAACATTATATTAATATGGATTAGTCAAATGCAACCACGCATCAATTATCTTACCTGAATAAGAGCCTTAACAGCATAATTACCATCCAAGGAAATTCATCATAACTCATTTCCTCTCTGGTCTAATAATCCATGCTTTCCAATTTGTGAAGACCACAGAACATAATTATCTGTCATATATTGGTCATGTAAAGGTGAAGAAATAACCTGTTTACATTAATTATATTTTACTAACATCACATCTGTTATATTTGTTTTATACAACTTTACTCATGTCATCAGTGTTGTAATGATGCAGATTTTATATCTACCCATTATTGTTCAACAAAAGCATTGTTCCTATTAGAAAATATTTTAATTGTAATTAAAACGGCAGATGTATTTTATTTACATTTATTTTTACCCTTTTTAAAATATATATATGTAATTGTCTAACTATGAGTTCCACATTTAAAGAAGCCTAAGCTAAATGATAGCAAAATAAATTTGGCTATCAAGCCAAAGATTGTTTTGATTTCCAGTTTCCAAGTTTCAGAATTAAGTAGTAGAAATGTGCAATTTCCTAGTTCCGCATTCTATTTGAATGAAAAAGTTTTGTTTTTTAATGTAGTTAACGTGGTTAGGTTTGGATGTCTTTATTGACACAAATGGCAAATGTCATATTTACTTTCTGTGTGAAATGTGTTAATGTTGAAAATAAAATCATACAAATTAATGGAAACCTAGCTTTGGACACTAACCCAGTAGCTGGCCGTTCACTTAGCCACATTTACATTAAGATACTACTCTGTAGTAAGATACTACTCTGTAGTAGCCTACTACAACCACTGCACATGGATGCTATGATAAAGTTGAAATAGCTGCTGCTTACATCCCAATCTTTTATTTGGACACTGAAATTCAGATTTGTACAGATGTTTGTCTTAGAATTCAATTTAAAAATGTCTTTGAAGGGAAGATCTCTTTAGGATGATTATGAACGCAGGCCTTCTTGATACTTGCGTTTTTATTGTATTGCTTCAGATCTGACTGATACATTAAAGAGGCAGTCTGTGACTTTTGCCATTTACCAAATACTTTTTTTAAACCCTTATATTGTTCATATATGCATAATCTATATCTAGAATCATTATTAGATCTTAGTTAGCCAAGAAATTCTAAGATGGAGAGCAAGTGGTTTTCATGACTTGGGGCACCAATTGGCATATACATAGTACATAGTACACAATTCTTGGGAACCTATTTTTGCGTTCGACTGCACCACTTTAACAACCACTGGCCACAAATCTCAGACTGCAGCTTTAACTTTGAAATGTATTGGTTTCATGAAGTGAGATACTGCATGGGGAGGTTTGCTAAGGGGACATGTTTATACCTTCCCCTGGTGCTCCAGAATATCATGTTTAGGCTCTTGTAATGAAAGTCTCATGTCGGGTACTTAAATCGTAAGAGGATAAAGGCTGAGGAATTTGTGACAGTGCTAAAATAAATGCATGGCATTAACCCTCTTAATTGACTGGATATACTGTTTTCTTTCTGTTAAGACTCCAATACCCAAGAAACAAAATAATGGCTTTGTATAAATAATTCAGTTTCAGTTCAACACAGCATCAACCATTATCTCACAATTTCCCTAAAGTAGCAAAAGATGAAATGCTAGTAGAGAGATTTTTAGGGAGTTTTGTTTACTAGGTTGCATTAGCTCCTTTATTTATATTTTATTCACCTATTTAATATTTTTGTACCAGATAAATTGACTGAGAACCCAAGGCACTGGCAATATAATTTAAACGTTCTGCAATGGGGCTAAACTAATGTAGGATTTAAGTGTTTTTTTGCAGAATTCCAAAAGTTTTACTTCCATATTTCAACTTTCTAACATGTTTTACACAAAGATTCCTCATTTGCTAAAATTACTTAAGATCTGTGTATGTTTTTCAAGAACTAACCCATGCAGCACATATTCTGTGTGAAAACAGATCAGAAGTGAATATTGGACCAAATTTTCACTGTAGATTTCTTGGAATTGACATGTGCATTTGCAACAGCATTGAACACCTTTGCGAAGTTGAGTTAGACTAGTGATCCTAATCTATAGGGAGTATTACATTCCTGACACAGCAAATAGGTACAAATAATAAAACTGGAAATAAATATCAGGCATGCTGTACATAGTTATTAGTCTAACCATTGTCTTAGCAGCTGACTGGACAAATCTTTTCTTTGGGGGTGTTAAATGAAGAGTGGAGTGAAGCAACTCATTGGAACCCCCCTGAGGTGTGCATGCTGAGTCAAGAATATGCAGGAAACTAAATCCTAAATTAGCTTGAAACCAATTAACTCTACAGTTAGCCTGAGTCATTAACTTCCTCTGCAGGTAGCTTGAAATGTAAACTCACATCACAGTTCGTTTGAAATATTGCAGGTAAAGAAATCCAGGAGCACCTTTTATCTCTACTCATTAGACATTTTCCAAGGAGGGAAGGCAACTCTGTTGCGAAGCAGAGGTTCAGAGTTCAAGCCAGGAATGAGTCAAATCAGGGGAAAGCGGTGCTTGCTAAGCAACATCCGTAACAGTGGTGCCATTATCCTTATGCACAGTTTGGCTTAACTTGACAACTCGGAAAATTATGTAGGATGCTTAGAAGGGACAAGTGTAACTGGGTTAAGATCATGCAGTTAACTCCCTCCACAGTAAGCTGGAAATGTACATTTTAACCGTGAATTGTAGCTGCCATGAACACCACTGTGAGCACTATCACCAAGTGTTTGTCAATACTGTTTATAAGGCATGGAAATGTGTGTACTTGCCTCTATAGTCATGATAGACACATTTTGGTCAAGAACACCTAAAGTCTCCAATGATGGTTTTTACACAATTTATAACTTTTTGGAAAAACCTTAGAAAAAACTAAAAACAATCTGTAATGCCAATCAATTAAAGATTTTATATGTGGATCCATGATATATGTCTAACCAAAGTTTGATCAAAGCTAAGCATTGTGTTCCAAAATGGCAGTAAAAATGTTGTAACCGTGCAAAACAATATATAGGCCAAATTACAAATGCTTTTAACTTTTTACTAAAACGTATTATGGCCTTCAACCCAATTATTAATAATGCTGACAATGTTACAATGAATGACTGTCAAAGTCTATGATATTTTAAAATATAGGAAAACTAGGCAAATGAATTCTTACCATGCAATGTTATCATGTTTGCTAATGCTTATTACATATTATTTGTGAACTGTTTGTCCTATTGATCCAAGTTTTCATATGTAGTCTTATTTGAACAAGTGTGATAAGTCGTGATCAATACTTGAATTGATTGTGTTTTAATTGGACAGTGCTGAAAGACTATTGCTGCAGTTGAACTATGCCTTTTTTATAAAATGTTTATTTCATTGACGTGCCTTCAAACCAGAGTATGTTACAGGGCATACTATTCTACGTATCATGATGTTTACCTCATACAGTTCAAAGGATCCATTTACTTATTAGACAGTTGTGTGAGTGTAATGCTATATGTTGAAGTGCTCAAGTGGGTGTGTAAGTGCAGTTGTATTTCTGGTTGTTCTCAAGTGTGTGTAATGCTATTTGTACTCTCCCATAAATCTGCAGCGACAGCCATAGGTCATCATGTACTGTACATTTTGACACAGTACCTCAGCTAAATCCCCCTAAAACTTAAACATCCCACACAAACCTTCCATTTTCCCCAAACAATCCCTTTTAACACCTGCCCACACAAACAAAACACTGTACCTCCTACCTCCCTCAGTCATAATGCTTCCTTCCAGCCAGTGTACTGTATTTGCGCCGATAGAGTCATCTGGCTTTAGGGCACCACGTCTAACATCTCTGGTTGCATTTTTTAAGAGCTAATTTTATGGAATATTGAAGTGATCAACAAATATAATTCTCCAATGTTATACAACACCACCACCTCTCCCCAGTACACACAGACACAGTTTAGTCAAATGAATTACATTTAACCCAGTTTTTGCCATGCTAGCAGACATCTTCCTAAGCATTGAGTGGGGTTGGGTCACTAAATATAATACACTTATCCTTCATGAAACAATTCCACAAAAGAGAATTGTTTATAGAACCCATTTCACAGCTCGAAAAGGTTAAGGTCAGTCTTGTATTATTAAGGAAATGAGGTTCACAGTAGATTGGATGCCACACGTCCATTTTATTGCAGTACACAGCCAATTGTGATTCAGCGACGGGCCTATTATCAGGAATGTGGCACCACATCCATGTAAGGTTGTTCTGTTGTATGATTTCCTGTTTTATATAGGGTAAAGACAATTAGCCTCCAACTGTCCATGAGCAGCACAACCCAGCACCCCTGTGATCCCGGACTTCATTATGGTCCACACCAAAGGACACAGGCTCACTGTGCAAGCAGTACGGAAGGGTATCCATGTGTTTGTGCCTGGAAAGATGCCTAAAGTATGAGCAAGCCTGTTTGTCTGTTGGCATGTGTACCTGACATGCATAAGATATAGGGTGAAACAGAGTGTTTTTATGTGGATAACTGACTTTATTTGCAACTAATGAGTGTCTGTTTATGTGTATGTGCCTTTGAAAAAAAAGTTTGTATGCCCTCGGTACTTTAAGTTGCTCTGAATAGTGTCTGCTAAAATGACTTCACTGTGTATTTTCGAGGGAGGCAAGCGTAATTGGTACTGGCACACAGGATATGCAGAGAAGATGAAACATGGACAGAATAATCATCAGTCTCCCCTGTAGCTGTTCTCATGGCCAAACTGTAGATAGGGAGCCACCAGACAGTGCAGCTACAGCCAGACACTCAGGGTGGGGCGGCCAGAGGGGGGAGCGCCGAGGTAGGTTCATGTTTTATGTTTTCATTGGTCATCTGCACAAGATAAAGGAGGAAAACAAAACAACAAAATTCTTACTTGGTTTCTGCTCAACAATGTAATAATACAAATATGATACAAAATATTAAAAAAATAGACAATAACAATATAACACAGGATCAGTACCATTCCATGTGAAGTAATGACATGAAACAGGATGAATAACATTTAATGTGTTTACAGAGTGTGTGTATGTCTGTGTGTGTCTGTTTGTGAGTGCATTTGTGCCCAGTAGACCAGTCAACTCAGTGTAGGTGGTCAGACCAAGACAAGTGTTCAGCAGTTTGATGGCTTGAAGATAGAGTATTTTAGTAAGACACTCTATGCTTCGGGCATGGTCCCCATCCAACCAACAGTAGGAAAATAAACAGTGCATGGCTGGGGTGTGAATGGTCCTAGACAACGCTGACCCCAGTGATGCGTTGGGCTTTCTTCGTGACCAGCAGGTGGACTCTTTGGTCATATGCAAAACGGTTTGCTTACCAGGCCATGATGCATGCCGGTCAGGATTCTGTCAGTGATGAAGCAATAGTTTTGGAGAGGACCCAGTGTGACATTCCACATTTCATAAGTGGCCTTAAGTAGTTGTACTGACAATATTGATGGTCCATTACAAGTCCTTGACAGAGCATCTTAAATCTGTTGACTCTCAGGTTGTATTTTTTAATGCAATGGAGAGAGCTGTAGGTTGTGGTAAAATTCTAAGCTATGGGCGAATAGCTCTTCATTGTTGTATTCCTAACCGTGAACCTCATAATAAAAGGAACTTCAGTGACTATGAAAAACACAAGGACCAAGGCTACTGATTTTTAGCATACGGATTATGAATTATTTTTTAACTGTGAATCCTAATTGAACTCAATAATACTTCAATAATTAGCGTTTAACTGGGATACGGTCTGTAATTCATGGTGCTAAACCTTTCCCTGGAAGACACAGGCTTCATAGGTCATAATCTCCACCTTGCGGTAGCAAGTGACACTGCACGTACTGACAGTCAAGGAAAAAAAGAAGGCGGGGCACTGTGGAATGACGCAGAAGGTCGTGTTGAAAACAACAGATCATAGCTAATAAAATGGTAAAATAAAAGAAACAAGGAATTACGTTGTATTAACTACCATCAATTTTAAGGTATGAATTGTTTTTTAATATACATTTTTCTTCATGCGCTATAACAACGTAGCTGTAGACAGAGCGGTATTTAGCTAGCTAACACGATAACGGTTCTAGGTAGCTAGCTTAGCATTACATTACTCTTCACTCACTCGCATCGGCTCAGCGCCCCCGTCCTTGAAGCTTAACCTACTGCCTACACCATGGCATCTTTAGAGCTATTTGTTACCCAGAAAACATGTAATACCTGATCGTTTGGGGACCTGTGACCCTTGGGACACAAACAGAAATGTGATATTTGCTAGCTAGCCTAATATCACATCTTGCGGTCCGATATTGTACGCATGATCTAGCCATAGCTGTCTGAGGTGTACAATACAATACAATTCACATTGTTTGTTTATGCACTTTAACGCTTACTGTTACTAGTGTATTCTCTTATTATATCTATTATTGGGGTAACTACTATCTTGACAACGCTGTATAGCAGTGACGTTACCGACTGCCGCTATATTGCAATATGTTATGCCCGCTCACCTGTCACATTATGTGCTGCATGATCATGTGATGATATGACGTTGGCTGACGTCAGACGGTTAGACTTTCGAGGTCGTAGCCTACATTATATTTGACAATTGTGTCCCTTGTTTATTGTTGGAGAGTTGCCCTGTTGGTTTAAACAAGTGTTTATCCATTTATCCACAGGGACTTAGGCTTTGTGACTGAGGGGACGATGGGTAATACTAATACTGGCATGGGCACGGGACACAGGAGGGACAGCCGCGCCAAGGAGGGCGACAGGCCTAAAATCCTCATGGACAGTCCAGAGGATGCAGATATGTTTCATGGAGAGGACATCAAGGTCGGTTTTAATGGTGTAAGCCACAAATAGTCACTTAAACAGCATTCTTAAAATAACCAACTCTAAGCTTTGTATCGACGCATGCACTTACTTTTGAAGGAGAACTCTGCTTCTATAAGTTTACTTTATTTGCATTCACATTGCTATATTTTCCAAACCTTAATTTATTCCACATTGGGCACAGTGCCATGCAATCCAGGGACCACTGGAAATAACTCAGACCACCTCTCCAGTTGGTCTCAGGATGCTAAGCTTCAGAGGGACTGTTGAAGGGGTGTGTTGCTTTGGGAGCATTCCCACCGCATAAAATGTTTTGCTAAACTACACTGAGTTCTAAAAAATTGCTTGTAAGAGACAAAGTGTGAAAACATTCACAAAATGCATCTCCCTCTTGTCCTGTCTCTCATACATTTAATTTGCATAATTAATTACATAATTATGCATTTCTGTAAACTTACTCTGGATTAATTACCTCTCTGAAGGTTTCAAATCATAGCCGACTCTCTACTCTTTATGCATACATCTTGGAATCTCAATCCAGAGTAAATATTTTACATGAGTGTTAATGCAGCCAGTGAGACTCATGTCTTGCCCATCCCGTCTAACACAAAGAGGCTTATCCTTTCCATTTTCCTGGTCTCCCAGGCTCCGTTAGAGAAAGAGGAGTACCTTGCATGGCGGCAGGACCTGGAAGCTGATAAAGGGCCTCTGGACCGCCCCACTGTGTTCCGTTGGACCGGAAATGGGAAGGAGGTCTTTCTGTCGGGATCTTTCAACAACTGGGCCAACAAGATTCCCTTAACCAGGAGGTGGGTTAGCAGCAATGTTCCCCGTAAGCTGAGCGCATGCTCGGCCGCGCATCCTCGGCCGCGCATCAGTGTCTGCACTGCAGAACAAAAATGTCAGCCCACACAGACTGAATTAAAAAAAATTCACTGATTTTGCCCAGTTCGTTGCAATATACACTGAACAAAATTATTTTGCATGTATATATAAACACTTTTGTTTTTGCCCCCATTTATCATGAGCTGAACTCAAAGATCTAAGACTTTCTCTATGTACACAATAGGCCTATTTCTTTCAAATATTGTTAATAAATCTGTCTAAATCTGTGTTAGTGAGCACTTCTCTTTTGCCAAGATAATCCATCCACCTCATAGGTGTGGCATTTTAGACAGCATGATTATTGCACAGGTGTGCCTTAGGCTGGCCACAATAAAAGGCCACTCTAAAATGTGCAGTTTCACTGTATTGGGGGGGTCCGGGGGGGTCTGAAAACCAGTCAGTATCTGTCAGTACCCCCAGCTATCCGCGGTTCCACATTCGCGAACTCAAGTATCCACAAGTATTCTAAAGTTTTTCTATCAAAAAAACATAAAAACACATAGTTTTATGTATATCTAATGTATTTATAAGTGTTTTATATCTTCTATATGCTAATCAAAAAAGTAATAACTGGGTGTCAGGGAGGGATTTTTAAGGGTGCGTCACTTATCCGTGGTTTTCCGCATCTGCGAGGGTCCGCAGAGATACGGGGGATGTACTGTATATGCTAATAAGCCTATGCCATAGTCCACACAAGCCTCACTCTCCCTCAATAGAGCACATCAACCTACAGTACGCAAGAATATCCACTAGAGCGATTAGCAAACAAATAGATAAACCCTCTAGAATTATACATCTGTCCGTCAAAGATCGCTAACAACAAACCTGGTCACTTACAAGTATAGGAACTTGCTGGTCAGATCGCGGTACCCATTTAACCAATGCCAATTAATTTAAATCACACATCATGGAAATTATAATGCATTTGATTATTATTGTTATTTTATTTTTTTAAAGTGGTGGACCACTGTGTTACACACCAAGTAAAATAGAATGAGTGTCAGGCTCTAATGTAAAATGTTTTATTGAATGTAAGTGTTCAATAAATACCACACAAAGGCTTCTCTAGCAGAATTTAAAGTAAAAGCTAATGTATTTCTATTCTATAGCATTGCTCAACTGGTTTTCTTCATGGTGCACTCTTATAGGCCTTAATTATGCTTAAATAACCCCAATAGCCTATTGGTCACTCAGTCACAGT